>NC_090651.1:350871297-351471297 GCF_040937935.1 Hyperolius riggenbachi | reverse complement strand
AACAGGTATACAGTGGCGGGTCCACTGAACAGAACAGGTATACAGTGGCGGGTTCACAGAACAGGTATGCAGTGGCAGGTTCACTGAACACAACAGGTATGCAGTGGCAGGTTCACTGAACACAACAGGTATGCAGTGGCGTGTTCACTAAACAGGTATACAGTGGCGGGTCCACTGAACAGAACAGGTATACAATGGCAGGTTCACAGAACAGGTATACAGTGGCAGGATCACTGAACAGGTATGCACTGGCAGGATCACTGAACAGGTATGCAGTTGCAGGATCACTGAACAGGTATGCACTGGCAGGATCACTGAACAGGTATGCAGTGGCAGGATCACTGAACAGGTATGCACTGGCAGGATCACTGAACAGGTATGCAGTGGCAGGATCACTGAACAGGTATGCAGTGGCAGGATCACAGTACAGGTATGCAGTGGGCTGAGGGCTCACTGAACAGAACAGGTATGCAGCCAGGAAAAGCTAAGCCTAACTAATCTTTCCCTAGAGACAGACAGCAGCTCGCCCTACTCTCTCTAATGCAGGCACACGAGTGGCCGTAATGGCCGCCGCTGCCTGCCTTATATAAGGGGGGGGGGGGCTCCAGGGGCTAGTGTAGCCTAATTGGCTACACTGGGCCTGCTGACTGTGATGTAGAGGGTCAAAGTTGACCCTCAGGTGCATTATGGGGCGAACCGAACCACGTAAGTTCGTGCGAACCACGTTCGCCGGCGAACCGTTCGGCCCAACTCTACTCCTGTGCGGGAGGTCTGTGCGTGTGTGAAAGGTCTGCTCCTGTGCGGGAGGTCTGCTGATGTGCGGGAGGTCTGCTCCTGTGCGGGAGGTCTGCGCGTGTGCGGGAGGTCTGCTGATGTGCGGGAGGTCTGCTCCTGTGCGGGAGGTCTGCTCCTGTGCGGGAGGTCTGCTGATGTGCGGGAGGTCTGCTCCTGTGCGGGAGGTCTGCTCCTGTGCGGGAGGTCTGCTCCTGTGCGGGAGGTCTGCTCCTGTGCGGGAGGTCTGCGCCTGTGCGGGAGGTCTGCTCCTGTGCGGGAGGTCTGCTCCTCTGCGGGAGGTCTGCACATGAGCAGTAGACTCTGACTGGCTTCGCCTGAGCCCAGTAATGTAGCTCACCGCGGCTGAACGGGCGGAAGCCCCGGGGAAGTATCACAGCTGGGCTGTCTGTTATCTCTGAGTCTCTTGAAAAGAAATATGGCAGCCTCCATATCACTCTCTCTACAGGTGTCCTTTAAAAGCAGCCACAACCGTGCACGTTATAGTATACTTTATACATTATGGGACCCAGCTGGAAACCTCATAGTGATCAGTTCTCCAGTCACAGCACCCTCTATAGCACAAAGCATTGTGATTGGCTGACTAGTGTGTGCAGGGCCGAGGCTGAGGGAAGAGAGGCTCCAGCCTCAGGGCGCAGTGTAGGAGGGGGTGCACATCTCACTCAGCTATCATTCCCCTATTGTGTTTGAAGCAGAGAGAAATAAGAAAAGGGAATACATGGCAGTGACTGCAAGCCAGATAACTAGAGATTATGGTGTTGGGTTAGTTGGGGGCCCTGGGGCGCCTGTTAGTCTGATAGCAATCAGTGTGTGACGGCTGGGGTGAGAGGGATGGAGGGGCGCATTTTGGTTTCTCAGCCTTGGGTGCTGGAGGACCTTGTCCCGGCTCTGAGTGTGGGCGTAGTTTACTACAGCCTACCTCTTTGAGATGCTGTGGCCAATCACATAAGCGTGAGATTTCTTGCTGGCCTCACTCAAATATATTACTACTGTGATGATATTCACATATATTAAGCCTGGTACACACGCCCACACCCGCCACCACCACCGTGCCTCCTCTCACCTTTGGTATGTGTACCACTTTTTTTTTTTATATATACCATTTGAAGTTTGCACTTATGAATATTTTTGCAACAATAAATTGAGCAACTGCAGCAGTGCCAGCCTTTTCCTTTCTCTACCAGCCTTCACATATATTAACCCTGAAACACACATCCAATTTCGATTGCCCAATCTGTCAATTGAGGTGGCAGATGTCTCTGATCAGGTTTTTTTTGTGAGAACTGAATGTTGAATAGTGTAATTTTATTAAAATTCGAGGTGGTAGGCGTGTAGTAGGAATTGATAAAAATCCGATCAGGTTCTGATCAGACAGTGTCTGCCAGTCACTACAAAGTAAATCTGATGTGTGTGTATAGCTGCCTTCACACATGCCTGCTTCAGGCGTATGATTTAGGCTGGGAGCACACCTGTCAGTGCAGAAAACATAAGTGTCCATTTCCTATAGCCGCAGCGCATCCTACAAGACGCGTGGCGGTACTTCCTGTTGTGCTAGTGCGCAGCCGAATCCCGGAAGCTGTGAACGGCTATGGGATTCGCTGCCACTTGTACGGAAAATGCTGCAACGTCCTCCAAATCACTATGGCAAGCGATTCGGATGGCTCATGCATTATCTCCTATGGAAGGGTTTCACCGCGCGATTTGCCTGCTGGGAAACTGCAAATTTTGCCCGAGTTCCGCATTAGTGAAAACTGGGCCCTAAGTTGTCTGCCATGTGCACCTCTCTCTGTGTTTATCAGGTGTTTGTGTTTTGTTTTTTTAAAATGCCTTTCTATGGCTAAAAGTGTTAGAGGCAGAGGATCAGCACGACAGCCAGGCAATGTGCATTTTTTGAAAGGGAACCTAAACTGAGAAGGATATGGATTTTTTCTTTTAAAATAATACCAGTTGCCGGGCTCTCCTGTTGATCCTGTGTCTTTAATACTTTTAGCCACAGCCCCTGAAAAAGCATGCAGATCAGGTGTTCTGACTGACATTAGACTGGGTTAGCTGCATGCTTGTTTCAGGTGTGTGATTCAGCCAATACTGCCAGGCAACTGGTATTAAATAAGAAACACCGAAACAGCCCAATATAGTGTAGTATGTATTGGAAACCGTGGATAAATGTAAGTGTGAGATGAATATACTCACAAACATGGGTTACCTCTTAGGCAACCACTGTAGATGCAGGTGAGGAGATTAGACCTGTCCTCACTCAGGATTAGGATGTCGCTCTCTGTAGATCAGGAAAGTAGGGGTAGGTCACCCCTCCACCAGGGGTGGACACAGTATTATCGTAAGAGAACAGAGGCGCCAGCACGATAAAAGGTAATAAAAATTTTAAAATTTGCTGGGAGGCAGTGGTGGACTTACTGTCTGAATCAAACAAATACATTTATTATTGGTACCCCAAAAGATGCAACGCGTTTCGCAGGCACAGCCTGATTCATCAGGCAATAAGATAGGGGACAAACAGTAGCTCGACAGACAGTATTTTGAGTCTGCCTTCCGGAGGTAAGCCCACCACTGCCTCCGAGCAAATCTTAAAATTGTTATTACCTTTTATCCTGCTGGCGCCTCTGTTCTCTTACGATAAGGCAACTGGTATTGTTTAAAAGGAAACATCCATATCCCTCTCAGTTTAGGTTCCCTTTAAAAAAAGTAAATAAATGACAGTCTTCACCTCTCTCACTTCATAAGGACAACTGCACTGCAAGGGATATGGAGGCTGCCATATTTATTTCCTTTTACATACCAGTTGCCTGGCAACCCTGCTGATCTCTCTGGCGTCAGTAGTGTTCAAATCGCACACCTGAAACAAGCATGCAGCTAATCCAGTCAGACAAGTGAACCCGAGGCAAGGGTGATATGGAGGCTGCCATATTTATTTCCTTTTAAGCAATGCCAGTTGCCGGGCTGCCCTGCTGATCCTCCTAATATGTTTAGCCGTAGCCCCTGAACAAGCATGCAGCAGATGAGTTGTTTCTGACATTATTGTCAGATCTGACGAGATTAGCTGCATGCTTGTTTCTTTCAGGTGTAATTCATCCAGATAGATCAGCAGGGCAGCCAGGGAACTGGTATTGTTTAACAGGA
This sequence comes from Hyperolius riggenbachi, assembly GCF_040937935.1. Taxonomy (NCBI): domain Eukaryota; kingdom Metazoa; phylum Chordata; class Amphibia; order Anura; family Hyperoliidae; genus Hyperolius; species Hyperolius riggenbachi. The sequence continues at coordinate 351,467,370 of NC_090651.1, read as the reverse complement.
AATAAATATGGCAACCTCCATATCACCCTCCCCTCGGGTCCACCTACAGTCCGAAACATCCGATCTGCTATGGCTAAAAGTATTAGAGGCAGAGGGCCAGCAGGACTGCCAGGCAACTGGCATTGTTTAAAAGGAAATACATATACCAGCCTCCCTATCTCTCTCACTTCAGATTTAGAGATGAGCGTAATGACCAAATTACGATTTTGCGAAATTTCGTGTAATTAGTGTAATTACGATTATGGCCGTAAGTACATAATCGTAATGAAGAAGGATTTCGCGAAATTTCGCGTAAGCGTAATTTTCGCGTAATTTTCGCATTACAGTCGTATCATGCCGTAATTTCGCATTAAACGCTACCCTAATTTCGCGTTAAACCGTAACGCTCCGTATAATATAAAAAAGCCGCCGACTTTAAGGGTTAATAGCAAAGCCCCCTTAAATGCTAAGTGCCTCAAATTTGGAGAATATATTAAGGAGATCAGGAGGAATAAGAGGAAAAAATTTTTTTTCAAAAAGACCTTATAGTTTTTGAGAAAATCGATGTTAAAGTTTCAAAGGAAAAATGTAAACATTTAAAAACCCGCCGACTTTAACGGTTAATAGCAAAGCCTGCTTAAAGTTTAGGAACACCAAATTCCCAGGGTATATTAAGGGGATCAGTGGGAATAAGAGGAAAACATTTTTTTTCAAAAAGACCTTATAGTTTTTGAGAAAATCGATTTTTAAGTTTCAAGGGCGAAAATGTCTTTTAAATGCGGAAAATGTCAGTTTTTTTTGCACAGGTAACAATAGTGTATTATTTTCATAGATTCCCCCAAGTGGGAAGAGTTTTACTTACTTCGTTCTGAGTGTGGGAAATATAAAAAAAAAACGACGTGGGGTCCCCCCTCCCAGACCTCTTTAACCCCTTGTCCCCCATGCAGGCTGGGATAGCCAGAATGCGGAGCACCGGCCGCGTGGGGCTCCGCACCCTGACTATACCAGCCCGCATGGTCCATGGATTGGGGGGTCTCGGAAGGGGAGGGGCAGCCAAGCTTTCCCCTCCCCCTCCGAGCCCTTGTCCAATCCAAGGACAAGGGGCTCTTCTCCACCTCCGATGGGCGGTGGAGGTGGAGGCCGCGATTTCCTGGGTGGGGGGTTCATGGTGGAATCTGGGAGTCCCCTTTAAAAAGGGGTCCCCCAGATGCCCACCCCCCTCCCAGGAGAAATGAGTATAGAGGTACTTGTAGTACCCCTTACCCATTTCCTTTAAGAGTTAAAAGTAAATAAACACACAAACACATAGAAAAAGTATTTTAATTGAACAAAAAACATAACCACGAAAAAAGTCCTTTAATATTCTTAATTAACCATTAATACTTACCTGTCCCTTTAAATAAATGATCCCACGCAATATCCTCGGAAATGTTCTATCAGTTACAATGTAACAAAGTTATTATGTAACAACTTTGTTACATTGTAACTACGCCGCACCCGACGCCACTCGCCGCTCAGCCGCCGCATACGCGTCCGTGCAGGACGCTAAGTCCCCGCAGCTCCCGCTGTCCACCCCGCCCACATCTGTCACCCACATGTCACCCACATGTGGGTGACATGTGGGTGACATGTGGGAGAGGCGGGGAGGGCAGCGGAGCCGGCGGGGACTTAGCGTCCTGCACGGACCCGACAGAGCTCTGAGCTATATAGCTCAGAGCTCTGAGAAGCATCTTTGTATTTGGGCTCCAAGGAGCCCCATTGGTCCTTAGCAGACCAATGGGGTTCCTTCAAATCAGAAGGAACCCCATTGGTCTGCTAAGGACCAATGGGGCTCCTTGGAGCCCAAATACAAAGATGCTTTCGAGAGCTCTGAGCTATAGCTCAGAGCTCTGTCGGGTCCTGCAGCGCAGACGCGGCGGCGGCGGTGAGTGACGTCGGGTGCGGCGTAGTTACAATGTAACAAAGTTGTTATATTGTAATAACTTTGTTACATTGTAACTGATAGAACATTTCCGAGGATATTGCGTGGGATCATTTATTTAAAGGGACAGGTAAGTATTAATGGTTAATTAAGAATATTAAAGGACTTTTTTCGTGGTTATGTTTTTTGTTCAATTAAAATACTTTTTCTATGTGTTTGTGTGTTTATTTACTTTTAACTCTTAAAGGAAATGGGTAAGGGGTACTACAAGTACCTCTATACTCATTTCTCCTGGGAGGGGGGTGGGCATCTGGGGGACCCCTTTTTAAAGGGGACTCCCAGATTCCACCATGAACCCCCCACCCAGGAAATCGCGGCCTCCACCTCCACCGCCCATCGGAGGTGGAGAAGAGCCCCTTGTCCTTGGATTGGACAAGGGCTCGGAGGGGGAGGGGAAAGCTTGGCTGCCCCTCCCCTTCCGAGACCCCCCAATCCATGGACCATGCGGGCTGGTATAGTCAGGGTGCGGAGCCCCACGCGGCCGGTGCTCCGCATTCTGGCTATCCCAGCCTGCATGGGGGACAAGGGGTTAAAGAGGTCTGGGAGGGGGGACCCCACGTCGTTTTTTTTTTATATTTCCCACACTCAGAACGAAGTAAGTAAAACTCTTCCCACTTGGGGGAATCTATGAAAATAATACACTATTGTTATCTGTGCAAAAAAAACTGACATTTTCCGCATTTAAAAGACATTTTCGCCCTTGAAACTTAAAAATCGATTTTCTCAAAAACTATAAGGTGTTTTTGAAAAAAAATTTTTTCCTCTTATTCCCACTGATCCCCTTAATATACCCTAGGAATTTGGTGTTCCTAAACTTTAAGCAGGCTTTGCTATTAACCGTTAAAGTCGGCGGGTTTTTAAATGTATACATTTTTACTTTGAAACTTTAACATCGATTTTCTCAAAAACTATAAGGTCTTTTTGAAAAAAAAAAATTTCCTCTTATTCCTCCTGATCTCCTTAATATATTCTCCAAATTTGAGGCTCTTAGCATTTAAGGGGGCTTTGCTATTAACCCTTAAAGTCGGCGGCTTTTTTATATTATACGGAGCGTTACGGTTTAACGCGAAATTACGGTAGCGTTTAATGCGAAATTACGGCATGACCGAAACGCGAAATTTCGCGTTGAAAATTACGCTTACGGTATTTTCAATTACGATTTTAATGGCAATTTCGCTACGCTAATTTCGCATCGTAATCGCAAATTTCGCATGCGTAATTATAGTAATGCGAAATTACGAAAATTTCAGCTCAACTCTATTCAGATTCCTTTTTATAGGAAACAGTTCTGGTGTTTCTGACAATACTGTCAGAATTGACAAGATTAGCTGCATTCTTGTTTCTGGTGTGATTCAGACACTACTGCAGCCAAATAGATTATTGTCAGAATTGACAAGATTAGCTGCATGCTTGTTTCTTTCAGGTGTAATTCAGCCAGATAGATCAGCAGGGCTGCCAGGAAACTGGTATTGTTTAACAGGAAACAAATATGGCAGCCTCCATATCGCCCTCACCTCGGGTTCACCCTAAGCTTCTGTTATGTAAAGCATGTAGCGGTGATATTGGAGTTCCTCACAGCTATATGTACATCAGCAAGGCAGTTTACTGAAAGTGGAAAGTTTGATCCATGAGACAAGACCCTGCGTGTGCCCAGGCGGTGACAGAGACGATCGTCGCGGCGCTGTGATGTGTCGCAAAGTAAACATGTCTGTATGATCCGAGGTTTAGACACAGAACGGGCTCAGAGAAATGAAACCTGCGTTGCGAGGAAGAGTGTGTATTGGCCCTCAGTCTGTCACATTAGCTGGGTACATACGTAAATAATTCTCTTACCGATCTCCACAGCCGGGATCCCCCTGCATCTGCTGCTGCTGGGAATGAGCAAATATGAGTAATACACACGCACACTTTCCATGCCAATAGTGAACTTGATGGGATGCTTCTTATAATAATGCTACCTGTGCCTGATTCATTTGTCTACCGTTCTATTTTTATTTATGTATTTTTTTTAATTTCATTTTTAGATCACACAGGAGATCTCACATGAAGTATGGGTAAGTTGTTACTGTGAGCTCACTTACATGTTTCTCTATCACTGAAAGTCTGACGCTTGTACTGGTGATCTGCTAACTTTCAATGATTTCATTTAGTATTTATATAGCAGTGACATCTTCTGCAGCATTTTACAGAGTACATTGTCATGTCACTGACTGTCCTCAGAGGAGCTCACAGTATAATCCTACCATAGTCCTAGTCTAATGTCCTACCATATTATTATGATGTATTTATATAGCACTGACATCTTCTGCAGCACTTTACAGAGCACATAGTCATGTCACCGACTGTCCTCAGAGGAGCTCACAATCTAATCCTACCATAGTCATAGTCTAATGTCCTACCATATTATTATTATGTATTTACTAGCTGATTGCCCGGCGTTGCCCGTGTATGTATTTGGCTGGTGTTGGCTCCGCCTACTATTTCTAACCCTAACACACAATTACTCACTGACCAAGTTTGTGAGCTTTGCGGTCTTTGGTATCAATAATCTGCATTGAAATGAAACAAATCTGATGGCTGTGTGTGGCTCCACCCCTTTTTCTGAATTTGAACCCCAGTCACCCAATAACCAACTGTACCAGGTTTGAGGCCTGTGCCTCAGTTCAAGAATGGTAGCAATTAAATATTCCCCTTGAAAAGCAACAGGTTAAGTTTGATTCACTTTTGTAGGCTCCACCCACTTTTCTGAATATTAATCACAGTCACCCAGTGACCCACTGTGCAAAGTTTAAAAACCCTGCCATTAACAGAATGGCTGCAGTTTACATTTTCCCAGTGAAAGTTGTAATTGTCTCCACCCACTGATGACCTGGCATTGCCCGGGTATGTATTTGACTGGTGTTGGCTCCGCCCATTTTCTAACCCTAACACACAAACACTCAATGACCAAGTTTGTGAGCTTTGGGGTCCTTGGCATCAATAATTTGTATATTCCCATAGAAATTAAACAAATCAGGCTGTTTGTGGCTCCACCCCTCTCCAGCATTTGAACCCCAGTCACCCAATGACCAACTGTAGCAGGTTTGAGGCATCTGCTATTAACAGTGTAAAAATGGCAGCAATTTAAATAATCCACTTGAAAATCAACAGGTGAATTTTGATTGGCCATTATAGGCTCCACCCACTTCCCCTGAATATTAATCTCAGTCACTCAGTGATCATCTGGGCAAAGATTGGGAACATTGAAATAAACAGTGTAAGAAGGGCTGCAGTTTACACTTTCCCAGTGAAATTTGTTTTTGGCACCGCCCACTTTTTGTAACCTGGACACAAAGTCACTAATCTATGCCCAAGTTTGTGAGTTTTGGGGTCCTTGGCATCAATAATTTGTATTTTCCCATGAAATGAAACAAATCTGATTCACTGTTTGTGGCTCTGTCCCCTTTTCTGAATTTGAACCTCAGTGACCCAATGACCGACTGTACCAGGTTTGAGGCTTGTGCCATTAACAGTTCAAGAATGGCAGCAATTTTAATATTCTCCTTGAAAAGTGACATGTGATTTTTGATTGGCATTTTTAGGCTCCACCCACTTTTCTGAATATTAATCCCAGTCACCCAGTAACCAGCTATGCTAAGTTTGAGAACCCTGCCATTAACAGTGAAGAAGGGCTGCAGTATACAATTTCCCAGAAAAATCTGTTTTTAACTCCACCCACTTTTTGTAACCTTGACACACAGTCACTACTCAATGACCAAGTTTGTGAGCTTTTGGGTTCCTGGCATCAAAATTGTGCTAATGGAAGCAGTTTATCCAGCAAAGAAATCTGGCTCTTTTTGGCTCTGCCCCTTTACTGAATTTGAACCCCAAACACTTAACGACCGACTGTAGCAGGTTTGAGGCCTCTGCTATTAACAGTGTGAGAATGGCTGCAATTTCAATATTCCCCTTGAAAATCAATAGGTGAATTTTGATTGGCTCTTGTAGGCGCCACCTACTTTTCCGAATATTAATCCTAGTCACCCAGTGACCAACTGTGTGAAGTTTGAGAACCCTGCCATTAACAGTGTAAGAAAAGCTGCAGTTTACATTTCCCCATGTAAAAAGTTAGTTGTTTTTGGCTCCGCCCACTATTTCTAATCTTGACATACAGTCACTTACTGACCAAGTTTATGAGCTTTGGGGTCTTTGGCATCAATAAGTTGCATTTTACCATTGAAATTAAACAAATCTGATTGGCTGTTTTTCAGAATTTAAACCCCAGTCTCCCAGTGACTGACTGTAGCAGATGTTAGGCCTCTGCCATTAAGAGTGCATGAATGGCAGCAATGTAAATATTCACCTTGAAAATCAAAATGTGAATTTTGATTGCCTGCTGTAGGCTCCACCCACTTTTCTGAATATTAGTCCCAGTCACCCAGAGGCCAACTGTGTCACGTTTGAGAACCCTGCCAATAACAGAATGGCTGAAATAAATCTAACAAATCTGATTGGCTGTTTGTGGCTCCACCCCTTTAGTGAATTTGGACCCCAGTCACCCAATGACTGACTGTATCAAGTTTGAGGCCTCTGCCACTAACAGTGTAAGAATGGTGAATATTCCCCTTGAGGTTAGATTAGGTAGCTGCCACCCAATATAGGTTAGATTAGGTAGGTGCCCCCCAGTATAGGTTAGATTAGGTAGGTGCCCCCCAGGATAGATTAGATAGGTAGGTGCCCCCAGTATAGGTTAGATAGGTAGGTGCCCCCCAGTATAGGTTAGATAGGTAGGTGCCCCCCAGTATAGGTTAGATTAGGTAGGTGCCCCCAGTATAGGTTAGATTAGGTAGGTGCCCCCAGTATAGGTTAGATTAGGTAAGTGCCCCCCAGTATAAGTTAGATTAGGTAGGTGCCCCCCAGTATAGGTTAGATTAGGTAGCTGCCCCCCAGTATAGGTTAGATTAGGTAGCTGCCCCCCAGTATAGGTTAGATTAGGTAGGTGCCCCCCAGTATAGGTTAGATTAGGTAGGTGCCCCCCAGGATAGGTTAGATAGGTAGGTGCCCCCCATGATGGAGGGGGGAGCCGCGGGGAGGGCAGCCCGACCTCTCCCTCCCTCTCCCCGCGCCGCCCTCCATGCGATCCCCCCTCGGACGGAGTGCAGAGTAATGCGCAGGGAAGCGCTATAGAAAACTACTCACCTCGCTGGCTCCAAGCGCTGCTCTCTCGCCGCCAGTCTCATCTCTGCCTACACGTTGATACACACACACGCTGCTACAGGAAGCAGCGTGTGTGTGTATCAGCGTGTAGGCAGAGAGAGGAGACTGGCGGCGAGAGAGCAGCACTTGGAGCCAGCGAGGTGAGTAGTTTTCTATTGCGCTTCCCTGCGCATTACTCTGCACTCCGTCCGAGGGGGGATCGCATGGAGGGTGGCCCGGGGAGAGGGAGGGAGAGGTCAGGCTGCCCTCCCCGCGGCTGCGGCTCCCCCTCCATCACAGCGCCCCCCTCCCAGCAGCGCCCCGGGCGGCGGCACGCCCCGCACGGCCGTAGAAACTGCCATGCAGTGACCAACTGTACCAGGTTTGAGGCATCTGCTTTTAACAGTATAAGAGAATGGTAGCAGATGAAATATTCCCTTTGAAAATCAAAAGGTGAATTTTTATTGGCTGTTGTAGGCTCCACCCACCTTACAAAATCTTAATCTGTCACCCAATGACCAACTGTGCAAAGTTTGAGAACCCTGCCATTAACGGTGTAAGAATGGCTGCAGTTTATATTTTCCCAGTAAAAGTTGTTTTGGCTCCGCCCACTTTTTGTAACCTTGACACACAGTCACTCAATGACCAAGTTTGTGAGCTGTCAGGTTCCTGGCATCAAAAATGTGTGAATGGAAGCAGTTTATTCACCAAGGAAATCTGATTGGCTGTATGTGGCCCCGCCCCTTTAGTGAATTTGGACCCCAGTTACCCAATGACCGACTGTAGCAAGTTTGAAGCCTCTGCCCAGGGGCGTAGCAATAGGGGTTGCAGAGGTAGCGACCGCATCGGGGCCCTTGGGCCAGAGGGGCCCCAAAGGGCCCTCCCTCAACTACAGTATTAGGTCTCTATTGGTCCTGTGCTCATAATAATCACTTCTCTAGATACTTTGAATAGTAGTAATCATTAACAAACTGTTCCCCATCCCCTTCTTGCACCTCTGACACTGTAGTTGTCAATGGCATATTTTGGTGTGCCGTATCAATTGTTAGGTATAGAGTGCTTGGGGTGCCCCATTGTAAAACTTGCATCGAGGCCCACAGCTCCTTAGCTACGCCACTGCCTCTGCCATTAAAAGTGTAAGAATAGCAGCAGTTTAAATATTCCCCTTGAAAATCAACAGGTGAATTTTGATTGGCTGTTGTAGGCTCCACCCATTTTCTTGAATCTTAATCACATTCACCCAGTGACCAACTGTGTCAAGTTTGAGAACTCTGTGATTAACAGTCTAAGAATGGCTGCAGTTTACATTTTCCCATTGAAAATGAACGGCTGAAATTTGATTGGCTGTTTTATGCTCCGCCCACTTTTCCTGGATTTGTAACCTCGGTCCCCAAGTGACCAACTGTGCCAAGTGTGGGGACTCTGGCTTGATTACTGTGAGAATGGCAGCGGTTTACATTTTTTCCATTGACTTGAATGGGTGGAATCTGATTTGCAGTTTGTAGCTCCGCCCAGGTGTGCAGGGGGGCCGCGAGACCCCCAGAACATATCATCCCAGGTAGTAAGGGATCTGTATACCAAGTTTCGTTCAAATCGGTCAAGCCGTTTTCGCGTGATCGCGGCACATACATACACACACACACATACATACATACATCTGATTTTATATATATAGAAAAAAGACGTAGGGTTGCAGCACACAGCTCTTTTTTTATTTGGAGCAAAAAGCAAAAGGTACAAGCAAACAGTTTCGGTCGTCCCCGACCTTTCTCAATGCCAACACAAAATGAAGTGAATCAAATCAATATATACCTGACAGGCAGGAAGTGACATGCTAATGTGGGACGACGCCCAATAACAAGGAGGTAACATATGTAAATATGGGATCATGCCCAGTATACAACAAACAGTGTTAAATTTCACACTTAGCTTCAAAATAATCAAGTCCCATCCAGCATCAATGTCCCATCGTTCCTGATCCAATATAGTCGCATCATATAATCTGAAATTTACAGAAACAGATGGAGGTCAAAATCTTTGTTAAGACCCTCAGGGTGTAAACATTTCAATTTATGTATCCACATAACCTCCCTTTTCCTTAGGAGGAGAACTCTGTCCCCCCCACGTCTCGGTTTGGGTTGATGGTCAATGACCATAAACTTTAACTCAGTGTCTCTGTGGCCTGCATTGCGCCAATGTTTGGCTACTGGCAGCTCAGAGGTCTTGCTCCGCACAGAGCTCCTATGTTGTGAGATGCGATCTCGCACCTTCTGTGTGGTTTCACCCACATACAAAAGGCCACATGGGCAAATCAATAGATACACAACATAGGAGCTCTGGCAGGTAAGAAAGTGTCTTATCCTATAGTCTCCACCAAAGGTGGTGCCTTTAATGAGATGGGTACATTCACTGCAAGATAGGCAAGGATAACAACCCACACGTTTGATGCCAGTAAGTGAAGTGGTGTCTTTAAGAGGAAAAGACAAGTCCGCTCTGACCAATTTACTGCCCACAGTCGCATTGCGCCTATAGGCAGGAATCGGTGGAGAGCGGAATTCGGGAATCTCTGGATAAGCACTACTTAGAATGTGCCAATGTTTTTTGATGCAAGAAAGTACTCTATAGGACAATCCATGGTACTGGCACACAAAAGGTAATCTAGGACCCAGATCACGCTTTTGGTCAGTCACAGACTCAATAGGATCCAAGATCCTTTGCAATTCGTTCTGTATTAGTGTGGTAGGATATCCCCGCTGTGAGAGTTTTCCCACCATCTGCTGTCTTCTGTGCTCAATAATGTTAGCATCCGACACAATGCGGTTAACCCTAAGTAATTGGCTCCTGGTGACCGAGCGGAAAACAGCAGGTGGGTGGAAGCTCTCATAGCGGAGAAGTTGGTTACGGTCAGTGGGCTTTTGGAAAAAATCTGAGACCAAAGCAGCATTCTGAACTCTAATCGTAGTATCGAGGAAATTGATCTCCAATGAATCATATGTCAAATCAAATTTGATATACTCATGTGACCGATTAAGGTCATCGTGAAAGGTCAGCAGGGATCCAATGTCGCCCCGCCAAACGACAAAAATGTCGTCAATGTAGCGCCACCACGCACGACAGTGTGTGTTAAACGCCACATTGTTATAGACATACATATTTTCAAACTGATGCATGAATGCACCTGCAAACGACGGGGCGACATTGGATCCCATAGCTGTACCCCGTCTTTGGAGAAAAAAGTCCTCTTTAAACAAGAAATAGTTGTTGTCAAGAACAAAGTGGAGAAGAGTCTCAAAAAAATCAACTTGTCGTTCAGTGTACTCTCCACTAGTTCTGACAAGGTCAATACAGGCCTTGATCCCCTCACCCTGTGGGATCGATGTATATAGGGACCGTACATCCCAACTGACCAACCAAATCTGCTCAGCAGGATTCAAAGTCAAATTAGACACCTTGTGGAGAAAATCAGAGGTATCTCTGAGATAAGACCTAGTTTGTTTAACCAAGGGAGACAATACCCGATCCAACAGGGTGGCACAGGGTGTGAAAACAGACCCTATGCCAGCCACTATCGGTCGGCCAGGGGGTTGTGTAGGATGTTTATGTACTTTTGGCAAAGTATATAAAACCGGAACAATAGGATGTTGTACAAACAGAAAGTCACTCAAATCTCTGGTTATCACCTGACTACACATCGCCCTATCTAGAACTGCTCTTAGCATTGTTTTAAGCCGAGGGGCGGGGTCACCTGGTAATCTACTATAGACATTTGTATCCGCAAGTTGTGACATAATCTCTGTCTCATAGTCCTTAGTGTTCATAATTACCAGGGCCCCGCCCTTATCAGCAGGTTTCAGAACAATGTCTCTCCGTTCACTTAGGCCATGTAAAGCCGATCTTTCACCTGTAGTTAAATTGTTGCAAGTAAAGTCCTTACGTTCAGAGTGTAGCAAATGTTCAAGGTCCTTAGTGGTTTTATCAATAAACATTTCCACCCCAGTATAGGTGGTAGGTGGCACAAAACAACTCTTAGGAAATAAATTGAATTGCTTGCAATTTAAACTACCGCCAGAAACAGTCTTAGTGACCCCAGGACGAAGTAGGAAATGTGCCTTGAGTCTCACTTGTCTAAACAATCTATAGACATCTTGTTTTAATGCAAAAGTATCCATAGTAGCCTTAGGGGCAAACCCCAACCCTTTGTTTAGGACACATACCTCGTCCTGGGTCAACTCTGCATCGGAGAGATTCATGATAGCGTCTATCGGCGTTGACTCCGTGTCACCCGGCGGTCTGGCAGCTCCTGTGACGGTGGTGGGGCGGAAGCGCCCTCTCCGGTGTTTCCGCCCGGCACGGTGGTAGTGTCGCGTCCTCTGCGGCGGCGGCGGCTTTGACGTGGACCTCGGCCTAAAAAACGGCTGGGTGCTGGCGAGGAAGATCCTGAGGACGGGACAGAAGGCGAGGATGGAGCGCGTTCAGCTCGTGACGTGCGCCAGTCACGCCCACCTGTTGCGGTCCAATGGTAAACCTCGTTCCTCCGATAGTCTTCCTGGTCACGTTCAAGTTTGCTGCGCTTGCGTTCTTGGATAATAACACGTAGTTCCTTCAGAGTTTTATCCAAGCGCTCTTTGGTAGCTGTAAACTCCTCTACAGGTAACGAATCACGGAGTTCCGCTTCAATGGTGGTAGCGCGATTGCGTAGTGTCGGTAACTCCTTTTGTATATGGGATATAGTCAAGGTCATCAAGTCGAATGAACATTTGTTCAGGATCTGGGCAAAACGTGACTTATATTCCTCCGACTCAGCACACAGTGTAGGAACAAGTCTCACCCGGAGACCCCGTGGGATCTGCTTCACGCGGTGATATTCGGCTAGGGTAATGCTGTGGAGTTCCAAAGCCAGTTCACGTTTCAACACTTTCTCCCAAGCACGGGTATTAACCGTGGGGGTCTTTTGTGTGAGGAAGTCCCGAGATCCTAATACTTCGCCATGTATCTTAGAGGTCTCCTCATCAGTATAGGAGAACACACCAGTGATAGGAACGGTGGAGGCGGTATCCATGTATCACACTTGCAGCACGCTGTCCTAGGGCGGTATAATATAAGGTCCAATGGAGGTCAGCAGCTGTCACAGTGAACCCTCAATGGGTGTATCTATATATATAGATATAGCACTGACATCTTCTGCAGCACTTTACAGAGTACATAGTCATGTCACTGACTGTCCTCAGAGGAGCTCACAATCTAATCCTACCATAGTCATAGTCTAATGTCCTGCCATATTATTATTATGTATTTATATAGCACTGACATCTTCTGCAGCACTTTACAGAGTATATAGTCATGTCACTGACTGTCCTCAGAGGAGCTCACACTACCCTACCATAGTCATAGTCTAATGTCCTGCCATATTATTATTATTATGTATCTATATAGCACTGACATCTTCTGCAGCACATTACATAGTACACCGTCATGTCACTGACTGTCCTCAGAGGAGCTCACACTCTAATAATACCATAGTCATAGTCTAATGTCCTATTATATTATTATTATGTATTTACATAGCACTGACCTCTTCTGCAGCACTTTACAGAGTACATAGTCATGTCACTGATTGTCCTTAGAGGAACTCCACCCCCTCCCAATTCATGGAAACTGCCTCTTTTCTGCCTCTCTTTTTTCCCATAGGACTGAACATGCTGCTTTTCGTCTCCTCTATGTAGTACAGAACAAGCTGCCCCTACTCCCCCAACCCCCCCCCCCCCTCCTAAAATAATGACTATAAGGCTTACCATTTAAGTGACGCTCACTCTCTGTATGCAGATTTCTTCCAGAGAGCTCCGCCCTTCCTCATCCAGCTGCAGAACATCCTGCGGAAGTACCCGGACGGAGGGCAGATCCTTAAAGTGAGTGGCTTTGCTTGGAATTGATGGCATGAAGTTGCTGCCACACTCGCACTCTGTGTACTTTCTATGCATGCCTGTGTTTGTGTATAGGCAAGTCTGGCAGCACAATCTGGGATGGATTTGGGTAGATAGGGGCCCTGGGCAAAACAGACATTGGGCCTCTTACATGTTAGTACTGTATTGACTGTTAAAGGGACTCTGAGCAGACACCAGGAGGATGCATATAAGGATACCCACAGCTACTTGGTAAAGAGGAGACACTCACTAGCCCCTTATCTAAGCTCCCGGGCTGGCCGCTATCAATTACATTTGATCTGTGACTCTGACTTAAAGAGACACTGAAGCGAAAAAGAAATGATGATATTATGATTTGTATGTGTAGTACAGATAAGAAATAAAACATTAAGATCAGATACATCAGTCTAATTGTTTCCAGTACAGGAAGAGGTAAGAAACTTCAGTTGTTATCTCTATGCAAAAAAGCCATTAAGCTCTACGACTTTCAAAGTCGTGGAGAGGGCTGTCTTCTGACTTTTATTATCTCAACTGTTCCTGAACTATTTACTTTTTCTCTGCTAGAGGAGAGGTCATTACTTCACAGACTGCTCTGAAAGACTCATTTTGAATGCTGAGTGTTGTGTAATCTGCACATATTAGAGAATGATGCAATGTTAGAAAAAACACTATATACCTGAAAATAAAAATATGAGAATATTTATTCATAGTACACAACCAATTCACTATATCATATTTTTTTTTTTCGCTTCAGTGTCTCTCTAAGGTGGCCGCACACGATACAATAAAATGATCCGATTTTACAGAAATTCAATAAAAATGATTGGCTTTCCCCAAAAAATGAAATCTTTTTTTTTTTTTTTTTTTTTAATTCAAGCAAGAAATTGGATTTCCCGATTTTATTCAATAAAAGTCAGTTGGTAGTGTAACATTTTTCTGATCAGTTTTTATGAACACTGAATTGTGTGTGTGTGTGTGTGTGTGTGGTAGATCTTCGGTGTATTAATATATATACCCAAGCAATTTTCTCAGTTTTCAATTATTTTTTCATAATTGGGGAAAAATGTAATATAGGTGTGTGGTACATTGGTCATATTTTTGAAATTTTACAATCAGTTAGAAAAATTTATTGCAATTCTTGAATTGGAAAGATACCGTACATAACCACTTGAGAACCACAGTGTTAAACCCCCCTAAAGACCAGGCCTTTTTTTGTAAAATAGGGCACTGCAGCTTTAAGGCCAAGCTGCAGGGCCGCACAGCACAGCACACAAGTGATTTCCCCCCCACCCCCCACCCCCACCCCCACTTTTCTGCCCATTAACAGAGCTCTCTGTTGGTGGAGTCTAATTGCACCCCAGGTGTTTGGGTTTTTTTTTAAATATTTTACTTTTTTATTAAAATTGTGTCTTTTTTTTATTATAAGTGCAGTGACCAGTCCCTCCCTCCCCCTGCCAGCTTATCACTGTGATCGGCTATCATAGGCTTCATCCTCTGAGCCATTGGAGGGGACAGCCGTGTCACACAGCTGTTCCCAGTAGAGCGCTGCCTTAGATTGCATCTCTGTACCGGTAATTAGACGGCGGCTTCGCCATCTAACAGTCTCCCGAGCGACGCTCAGAGACTGAAGGCGGAGCTCAGCTCCGCCCTCCAAGCAGGAGATGTACGCGCAGGCTGCGTGCGATCTCCTGTAAAACAGAGCCCCAGGACTTTAGGCCGATCGGCGTTAGGCGGTCCTGGGGCTGCCGCCGTGGCCACGCCCATCGGCGTGACGCAGTCGGCTAGTAGTTGAAGAATTGTATGGTATGTGTGGCCACCTCTAAAGTTGCGCTGTGACCCGGAACAGGCTTATGGACTTCCTCCTCGCGTGCACGGCAATATGACGCGTGGTAGAGGGCGGGGAAAGAAGCCAGGAAGCCTGCGCATGCACACAGGGGACCTGCAGGCTTCCTATTCCAGGTCACAATGCGACTTTATGCCCAGAGTCACTGATCCAATGTACTGAGAGGAGGAGCGCTTACTGTAAAGCGGACCTGATGGGGCTCCTCTTTTTCCTCGGCTCAAGCGTGCACCTTAATATAGCGCAGGAGAACGATCAGGTCCGCTCTACTGCGCAATATTAAGGTGCACCACAATATGTGGCTTTAGGCCTGGAACCCACTACAAATCGCAATCGCTAGCATTTTAATGAGCATTTTGTAAGCGATTTCATGATTGTTTTCTGGCGATTTTGGTAGCGATTTTAAAAAGTGTAAGCGTTTTGCCAGCGATTGTGTAGCGATTAGCGGTTTTAATTCTAAATGGTCCTTTCAATTATAATTTTGTTACAGTGTGCAGTAATGTAAAAACGAGAGCAAAATCACTCTGTGCAGGTTTTGACGAGCGATAATGCCAGCGTTTTTATATACTTTACATTGCAGAAACGCTAACGCAAAACGCTAAAAATGCTGCATGTCCTGAGTTTGCGATAAACACAATTTGGCCCATCCATTAACATTAGCTGAGCGTTTAGGGAAATCTCTAGTGTTTTGAAAACATCCCTAAACTCTCAGAAAATCGCTCTGGTGGGTTCCAGCCCTCCCTCTGGTCACGTCAGTATTTCCTGCTCTGCCTTATGACTGGTGCAAATGTATGCGGGTTGGAAGTGATCCATTCCCCAGCTGAATACATTTTCATACAATTTGCATTAACTCAGAATTTTATTATTGCTACATTTATTTTTATTATTGTTGTTGTTTTTTTTTTCTTATTATTATTCTACAGCAGGCTATTGCAGTGTGGTTTCCGGTGTGGAGGTAACTGGCAGCCTCCATGTAAGTCTGTGGCATGCTTATCTATTGCAGTGAATGTCCTGCTTTCGTGACGCTGGAGTAGCTGTCAGGCTCTGTACAGGAGAAGTGTTGCCCTGCAGTGATGTGGTGTGCATATGTACAGTGCTAACGGGTATAACCAGTGGCGTAGCAGAGGTTGCGACTACACCAGGGCCCTTGGGCCAGAGGTGCCCCAAGAGGCTCTCCCTCAACCGTAGTATTAGCTCTTTACTGGCCCTGTGCTGGTAATAATCACTTCTATAGATACTTTGAATAGTAGTAATCATTAACACACTGTTCCCCATCCCCTTCTTACACCTCTAATACTGTGCATTTACTGGGCAGGTTTGGTGCGCCACATCAATGGTTATGTAGAGTGCTTGTGAGGGCCCAATGTAAAATGTGCACTGGGGCCCATAGCTCCTTAGCTATGCCCAGGGCTAGATTTACCATAAGGCACTGTAGGCATGTGCCTTCAGGCGCCTGGAGAGGGTGAGGTGGCTTACTCCTCTCCCCAAACACCTCCTTTCCTATGCAGAGTCCTGATGAGAGAGAGGTTACTCATCTTGCTCTCAGCATTCCTCTGACGATATCTCCCTTCAGTCAGGGTTCCACTAGATGCCAAATACTTGGGGGCAACACTAGCTACTTAATATTGAGGGTACTTCTGGCTATCTAATACTAAGGGGCACCTGTAGCTACCTATGATGGGTAAGGGAGGAGTGACAGCTGGGACAGCCAGCACACTTGCACTGCGGTTCGGCGGGGGTTTGTAGGTTCATGGAAGGCGGAGTCTAGGGTGCCAGGACACCTGTGCCTATAGGCTCCTGTGAGGTAAATCCAGGCCTGGCTACGCTACTGAGTATAACTTACATACGCCAGCCTCTCCTGTAAAATTCATGTGTCCTTTAATTCAAAATAACGAAGGCAAGTAATTGACCCAAATGATCTCAAAAAAGTCACTCCCAGACCTAAACTTAAAGGAATACTGTAGGGGGTCGGGGGAAAATTAGTTGAACTCACCCGGGCCTTCTAATGGTCCCCGCAGACATCCTGTGCCCGCGCAGCCACTCACCGATGCTCCGTCCCCGCCTTCGGTTCACTTCTGGAATTTCAGACTTTAAAGTCTGAAAACCACTGCGCCTGCGTTGCCGTGTCTTTGGTACCGCTGACGTCACCAGGAGCGCACTGTGCAGGCCCAGTATGGTCTGTGTCTGCGCAGTACACTCCTGGTGACATCAGCGGGAGCCAGGACACGGCAACGCAGGCGCAGTGGTTTTCAGACTTTAAAGTCTGAAATTCCAGAAGTGAACCGGAGGCGGGGCTGGAGCATCGGTGAGTGGCTGCGCGGGCACAGGATGTCTGCGGGGACCATTAGAAGGCCCGGGTGAGTTCAACTAATTTTCCCCCGACCCCCTACAGTATTCCTTTAACACCTGGTAAGAGAGGTATGTTGAGGCTGCAATATTTATTACCTTTTAAGCAATACCAATTGCCTGGCTGGCTGTGCTGCTGATCTTTGGCTGCAGTAATATCTGAATCACACACCTGAAGGAAGCAAGCAGCTAATCCAGTCAGGCTTCAGTCAGAAACCTCTGATCTGCATGGTTGTTCAGGGGCTATGGCTAAAAGTATAAAGCCTGGCACACACATTCAATTTTGATTGGCCAATCACTAGAAATTGATTAAAGGACAACTGCAGTGAGAGGAATAAAGTGGCTGCCATATTTATTTGATTTAAAAAAAAAATACTAGTTGCCTGGCTGTCCTGCTGGTCCTCTGCCTCGAATACATTCAGCCCTAGACCCTGAACAAGCATGCAGCAGATCAGACGTTTCTGACATTCTCTAACAAGATTAGCTGTATGCTTGTTACAGGTGTCATTCAGACACTACTGCAGCCAAATAGATCAGCAGGGCTGCCAGGCAACTGGCATTGTTTAAAAGGAAATAAATATGGCAGCGTCCATATTCTGCTTACTTCATTTGTACTTGAAGATGAAATGGAGCCCTAGGCAGGATAGCACTTTTTGCTGATGGTCACCTGGCTTTTTTTTCTATTAAGATTTGGTGGCGGCTAGCCTCCACCAGGCCCTTAGACTCTCTCCAGGCCCTAGGCATATAACTGCCTTGTGAATGATCCTCCTCTGCCAATCACTGACTGGTCACCTCCATGAAGTATGAGGGTTTTATCTACACAACCTTTTCATAGTATTCGATATCCGTCGACCCTTCAACTACGTGGAGGGGGTAAAATGGGTCAGTGATCAGAGCCAATCATAATAATAATGCAGTGACAGCGATCTGAAGCATACCTCCCCACTTTTTGAGATGTGAAAGAGGGACACTTAAGCCACACCCCTGCCACACCCCTGATCACGCCCCAGCACGCCCCTAGTCACACATACCATAAAGATTTCATAAGAAAATATGTTGTTTTATAATTCAAACCACACTGGTCCTTTCTATCCTGGTTTATTTTCCTTGATAGTAACATTTTACAATTAGAAACATATCAATTTATAGGATGGGAATAATGTTTAGAGTCAATCAAACACATTTTTTAGTAGAGAAATATATATATTTACATAGAAAGAGGGACAAAGTCCTGAAAGAGGGACAAATGAGGGGGAAAGAGGGACAGAGGGGCAGGGCTCCCAGAGAAGGACAGTTGGGAGGTATGATCTAGATTTTGCAACCGGTTGCACTTATTTATAGGTATAGCTATCAGAAAGTGTAACCTAACCATTGACTTTAACCTATCTGTATCAGAAAATGCAACCCAACCAAACCCTATTCTCACACAGAACCCTCCCCTCTTGCTCAACTAATAACCCCCCCTGGAGGGAACAATCCCCCCTCTTGCCCAACTAATAACCCCCCCTGGAGGGAACAATCCCCCCTCTTGCTCAACTAATAACCCCCCCTGGAGGGAACAATCCCCCTTGTAGCTCAATGGGATCTGTGGTTGCAAAAAATTACAGGCGTGTTAACAGAGAGGAGCCACGCCTACACAGTCATACACTGTCCTCTATGGCAAGTTGCAAAATATGATGGGTAGCTAAATTTTTCACTACAGCGGCTGTCTGTGACCACTGACCAGGTCACATATAGGCCATTCATGCCTGTATTCAGCATCAAATGCAGAGCAAATTCACAGTTCCCTCTATTCAGGGGTTTCCTGCTGCAGTGTATGTGTGAGAGGTGAGGAACAGTTCAATCACTGCTAAATGAGTGGAAAAAAAAAAAATATATATATATATATATATATATATATTTTCAATGTGTAGTGGCATTGTTTTCTCCCATCCTGCCACTTCTGCCAGCATCTTTCTAAGGCGTTTGTTCACTGCTCTTTCTATACAGTATAGCAGACCTCCGCTGTGGCAGCGCTGATGAATTCAGGGACATGAGCGTATTATCTATCGTGACAGGAAACTATGAACTGCATCAGCAAGGATCACTTATTATTTAGCATTTATATAGTGCTGATATCTTCTGCAGCGCTTTACAGAGTACATAGTCATGTCACCGATTGTCCTCAGAGGAGCTCACAATCTAATCCCTACCATAATCATAGTCTAATGTCCGACCATAATATTATTATTATTATGTATTTACATATGTATTTATATAGCACTGACATCTTCTGCTGCACTTTACAGAGTGCATAGTCATGTCACCGACTGTCCTCAGAGGTGCTCACAATCTAATCCCTACCATAGCCTAATGTCTTATAATAATATTATTATTATTATTATGTATTTATATAGCAGTAACATATTCTGCAGTACTTTGCAGAGTACATAAGTCATGTCACTGACTGTCCTACCATAGTCATAGTCTAATATCTTACCATATTATTATTATTATTATTATTATTATTATTATGTAGCATATAGCACTTACATCATGTTCCTTTTATGGATAAACAATTCTTCTCAGTTCAGTAGGGCTGTTTCACATGACCTTTATGCAGTAATCACTTGCTTTAGCTATGTTTCTTCTTCCCGAAATAAACAATAAGTTCTCTAAAAAGCCCGCTACTGACTCCACCCTTGACTCCGCCCCCTGTCCATCCAAAATTTGGGGTGTCCAGATTTTTTTACCATTTTGTCCAGTAAAAATTAGAAATTGGGTTGGCATCCCCGCTTCCACAGCCTGTTCGTCATGCTCCAAACCTGGCCATCTTCCAACGCACTCTTAAAACACACTTTTTCAGACAAGCTTATAACATTTTATAGCCCCCTATTTACTTACTGTTCACAATGTAATCAGAAGCAAAGGCTCACTGCCTCATCTAGCCATCCCCCCGCCCCCACCTAGTGTGTCCCCTGCCCCCACAACCCTTTAGATTGTAAGCTTGTAAGGGCAGGGTCATCCTCCTAATGTTTACTGTTTTTGTTGCAATATTTGTGCTGATTGAGACTCTGCTGTACATTTTTTTGGGTTGTACCTATGTTCCCCTTGTCGTCTTATTGTGCTTTATAAAGCGCTACAAAATATACTGGCGCTGTATAAATAATAATAACACAGCAAGTGAGCACTTCACTCCCTTGGACGAAATGGCTGTTAGGTTGCTCCGCCCCTGGCACGGACTAAGTAGATGCCATCCTTACACACCGCCAATCCACATCTAAGAGATGCAAGTATTATGGAGGCTTGCACCGCACAGCTCCACTCCATGTCAGCATGCTTTGCGATATACCTGAATGTGTTCACAGTATATGGAATAGGGTCTTTTGAAGAATCACAAGTAAAGAGGTGTCTTTTTATCCATCTTGTGCCTGCCTTGTCTTTGGTACTTCAGCAAACAGAATGTGCGCTCACTGCTCCAACGTGTGAGACATGGATCCAAAACCAGTTCTCCAGGACGTGCTCACAGCTACAAGGAGATCCAGGCTGGACAGTGAAGCATACATGAACAACATTCGCCAAGTACAGTCCAAATGCAGGTCATTTATTGAAAAGTCCTATGCAATTCCCTGTCATGCATATGCATTAATACTGGATTGGTGTGTGGTGCAGAGATGTGGGTGCTCAGGCACAAAGGATTGGCAGAGTAGACCCGGATGTCTCCCCAGACCCTTCACAGCAGAGTAACGCAGCAGGCAGCATTACTCTCCATCTCCAGCGTCCACTCTCCAAGTCCGGAAACATCTTCTCTTCCAGGCGTCTCCCCCTAGCATCTGAGAATTATAGGATTTCTAGCGTCTGATTCATTCTCAGACACTAGGGGGAGAGGCCTGCAAGAAAAGATGTCTACAGACTCCGGGGACTAAGCGGCCGGAACAGCTGAGTATTGCAGCCTGCTGTACAACTCTGCGGGAAAGGGGGAGGGGAGAACATCCAGGGCACCCCAAAATAGATCAATGGCACATGCTATCACTGGCGTAGTTAAGGAGCTGTGGGCCCCGATGCAAGTTTTACATTGTAGCCCCCCAAGCACTCTATACATAACAGTTGGTACGGCGCACCAAAAGCTGCCAATGGCATTTACAGTGTCCGAGGTTCAAAAAAGGAATGGGGAACAGTTTGCTAATGATTACCACTATAAAAAGTATCTATAGAAGTGATTGTTATGAGCACAGGACCATTAGAAAGCAAACACTGCAGTTGAGGGAGGGCCCCTCCGGCCCAAGGGTCCCGATGCTGTAGCAACCTCTGCACCCCCTATTGCTACGCCCCTGCATGCTATACAGACAGATCTATTGCACTTGCTTGGTGCTTTTAGTAAACTTCCAAGCCTTCTTACCGATTGCGATTTTGCATTGCAGTATTCTGCAATTTTTTGGTAAATACATTTTGTGACTCTCATTTTAGAGAATGAGAATCACAACACAATCACTAGGAAAATGTTACATGCAGCACGTTTGCGATCGTCAAAAATCACAAGCATGCCGTAATCACAGCAGTGTGAGTAATCCCATAGGATAATTCATATAGCAGCACTTTGCTGATCACCTGCAGTCACCAAAGCACAAATCGCAGGCCAAAAGTGCCCGAGGGTGAAGTCAGCCTTCAGATGTTTTGTCTGTCTACAACTACACAACTATACACTTTCAAAATAAAAGTTGGTTGTTGGTTTTAAGACTGAATCTCTTCTATAACACTGGTCAGGGCCGCCATCAGAAATTTTGGGCCCACCCACTGGTTGCTGTGCCCGCCCACTAGCCACCCCACCCCGGTGTCTGTGCATGAAGTGCGCTGCGGCAAAAAATGTGCATGGCTCCGATACTGAAGAAAGCAGTATGCACAGCGTGATGCGGCAAAAAGTGGGCGTGACCATGGCATGTTGTGGGTGGAGCCAAATACTAGCAAAATACAGGTAGTCCCCGGTTAACAAATGAGATAGGGATTTGTAGGTCCGTTCTTATCCTTTATCCATTCTCTTTTGTCCCCCTCTTTTCTTCCTGTGCCTCTTTTGTCCACCTCTGTCTCACCTCAGTTTGTGCCTCTTTTGTGTCCTTCTGTGTGACCTCATGTTCCCATCTCATCTCTTTTCTCCCTGTGCCTCTTTTGTCTGCCTCTGTTCCCCCTGTGCCTCTTTTATCCCCCTGTGTTACCCCAGATGCCCTGGGCCCATCACTGCAGTGTCAGTTGTCCCCCCTGATGGCTGCCCTGACACTGGTACTTCATTCCTCTTTGGGCAAAGACATGTAGGACCACAAGCGTGTCTGCTACTCCTTATTGGTGGGAGCTGCCCTTCCATTTGTTGTTGCTAAATTGTATCTTGTATACATTAAATTACAATCTCAGAATTTAATACAAAAAGACAAGTTACATTTTTTATTTCATTATTTTATTATAACTATGTAAATAGTATAATGCTGTTGCCCAAGTGAGTAGATGGTGGAAGCTGGTATGTGTCCCAAAACAACTCACCAACCCTCACTGGCAAATTATATACGACTTAAAGCGTTCAGCTTCTATCTGGCGGGACTTCTGTGCCTCAGATTTGTGATATCCAGCACAGTTATGGTCTCGCTTGGTTTTTCCTGTGGTAGTTCTGGAATGGGGGCTGCGCCTCTCCGGACTCCACAGCTTTCCAGTTTATGCGGCTGAGGAACGGCTCTTCCCTCAGGTTTTTCACCAGTTCTTTACGGTCTTTCTGTTTTTTGCACAGGAGCTTCTCTAGGAAGTCTTCCAGCGTGAGGTCCATCACCTCTGAGAAATCTGGTAAATCGTTACAAATGGAGCGTCTAACGGCAGATTCTTCATCATAACAATCCTCCATGAATGGGTGTTTGTTGCATGCCATCTCACAAAGCACGACTCCCATAGAGAAGTAATCTATGGTGTGGCCGTAGTCCATCTCTAGGCACACCTCCGGGGCCATATAGTACACGGCCCATTCACGTGATCCTTTAATCGTGTCGTGCTGAAACACATTTTGTGCTGCTAGGCCGAAGTCAGCTATCTTTATATTCCCGACTCCGTCCAGAAGGATGTTATTTGGCTTGATGTCTCGGTGGATTATACCCTTGGAGTGGATGTACTCCAGGCCGATGATCATCTGTGCAGCAAATAGTCTGATGGAAGAGAAATAAAATAATTATTAGCATAACATGTTCAATACACAAATAAAGCAGAAAGATGTATCCATGTGGCTAGGTGCACACATAGCAAAAACGCTAGCGTTGCGCAAACCGCTGCGTCTTATGCACCATGGGCCGCATAAAAAAAATGCATGGGTGTGCGTTTGTACTTTAGCATTTTTAAAATCGCTAGTTTTGTTGGATATTATGCATGAACGCATCAAAAACGCACATAATGAAAGTAAATTGAAACGCAATGTATTAAGTTATGTATGCGTTTTTGATGCTTTTTGTTTTAAAAAAATAAAGATATCTGATGTATTTCCGCTTCCTGTTGTCTTCTTAGTAATTTGCATAAATGGAAATATTAAACAGCATAAAATATGCATACAAATCTCACATGCGTTTTGTACCTGCAAACCGCAAATGCATTAAAACGCACGCAAAACGCTTGAAAAACGCATTTGCGTTAAAAATCGGAAACGCACCGAAAAATGCACACAACTTAAAATGAAAACATGACAAAATGCAGCCTTTTTTAACGTTATGTTGTGTGTGCACCCAGCCTTACTCATTCTAAAAAGATCTAATACAAATTTCAGTGTGTGTAAAATGACTTCTCCACAGTGATGTGATGTAAATAAAGCATTTTACCACAACCTTTTCTAATAAGGGTAATTTACAATATGGAATAGTTGTAACAGGAAGACTAGCAGATAACCCCCCCCACACACACACACACACACACACACACACACACACACACACACACACACACACACACACACACACACACACACACACACACACACACACACACACACACACACACACACACACACACACACACACACACACACACACACACACACACACACACACACACACACACACACACACACACACACACACACACACACACACACACACACACACACACACACACACACACACACACACACACACACACACACACACACACACACACACACACACACACACACACACACACACACACACACACACACACACACACACACACACACACACACACACTAGTATGCAGAGCAGTGCAGGAAGAAATGTATGCTACCTGCTTGCAGCACCATGTTGCTCTGATATCCTCTCCACAGTGGGTGGCCTCTTTGCTGCACACCTCCACATGGCTACTGGCTCCTCTATGTGACAGGTATGCAGCATAATGCACAGCTGCTGTGAGGAGGGGAGTGGCACAAGAACAGGTAACATACGCTGCTCCCTGCACTGCTCTGCATATTGGGGATGGGGAGGTGGGACCCCATGGGCTACAGGGGCTTTTATTAACTCCCCAGAGGGGCAGTTGTTAGCTTTATAAAATAGCAGAGCAACTTACCTCAGGGTTGTTTGGTCAAAGCGCTCGTCAGCAACTTTTAGCCGTTCCATCAGTTCCAACAGTTCTCCCCCGCTCATGTACTCCATGGCAATGTAGAGGTAATCCTGTAAAAAAATGGCAGAACAGAAGACAGGTTAAGCATATTATACGGCTATTTTCTCTTTCTGAGGGGTTATATCAAAGACAGCACCAGCACATAAAGGAATGGAGCAGAGGTGATTTCCTTACATTTTTTTGAAAAACAGCTTAAAGGGAACCAGAGAGGAATGGAGCCTGGAAAATAGAAACAGCTTTTATACATACCTGGGGATTCTTCCAGCCCCATAAGCCTGGATCGCTCCCACGCCGCCATCCTCCGCTTCCTGGAACCGCCGGTACCGGGCCCGTCACTTCCTGCGGACGCGGCCAATTGTCCACATCACAGGGGCTCCCTCCATACGCGTAAGCATGAGGCTGCGCAGTAGGCAGCCTCATGCGTACTTGTATAGAGGGAGCTCCGTGTGATGCGGAGAATCGGCCGACTGGCCGACTCGTGGCAATGACGGGACCCGGTGGCTGCGGATCCAGGCAGCAGAGGACGGTGGCGTGGGAGCGATCCATGCGTATGGGGCTGGAGGAAGCCCCAGGTATGTATAAAAGCTGTTTTTTTAACCCTGTCTGGTTCCCTTGAATAGTTGTAATTTTACATTGTGTTCATACAAACATTGAAAACGTTGTCTGTCAGCTAATCTTGATGGAGACTTCTCCCTCTAGTGGTGAGATGCAGCACTGCACCGAATAATATGTCTGAGCAGGTGTCCCATGTGCAATTATTATAACCAAGTCCAGATTTCTGTAAAGCAAATTTATACAAGAAGACGCAAACCATGCGGGATTGTGAGGTGTAAGACCGTAGCCAAAGTCCAAGAAATTTCAAAAGGTCCGCACACTCAGTCAGCTCAAATAAAGCTGTTTATTAACCATCAGGTAACAAATGAACTGACAGGAGGTTTTCGGGGCCACAGCGGGTCCCCTTTATCAAGGCATGTACAGAATAGTAACTGTTTGGTTGCAGTGCTGTACATGCCTTCATAAAGGGGACCTGCTGTGGCCCCGAAACATCACGTTGGTTTATTGAATGGACATTTGGCACCTGATTGGTTTAATGAACAGCTTTGTTTGAGCTGACGGAGTGTGCAGACCTTTTGGAATTTCTCAGATTTCTGTAAAGGCCACAGAGGCCCGGGCCTTGGGTGGCTCCCGCCTGAGGTGGCATGGCTGGACATGGAAGAAAGTTTTCTGCATATTGTAGAGGAGGCTGCAAATAGAATATGAAGGCTGCATGTGGGCAGCAACAAGTGGAAGAGGGAAGATGCCGCCTTAGGTGGCTGTACAAGAAAGAGAAGGGCTGCTGATCATAGAGGGGCTATAAGAAAGCTGGTCTAGTGCTGGAAAAAGTATAAATCTGGACTTGGTTATACCATTGCAGCACCAGGATAAAGGGGTCTCCTACTACACAAGGAGGGCATGTGCAGAGCTGGCACACCTCATGACAGGTATGTAAGTGCCAGCTGGGCATTTATGCTGGATAATCATCTGTTTTACAGAGTGCTGTCTTTATACATTTATCTCTATAAGCTCTTGGGGAATGGAAGGGATGCATGGGTACGGGATCTGGTGAGAGAGCTGATAGTAGAACGGAATAATACTTACCTCTGACTGGAATGTACCAAATAGCTGGGTGATGAAGGGACCCTTCCTAAGGGTCTCCAAGACCTGACATTCCCTGAAGATGAGCTCGGGGTCTTTCTTTTTGACCATTTTTATGGCCAGTTGTTGGTCACTGGCTAGATGGGAAGCAAGGTGAACCTGGAAGAGACAGAGAAGAAAACTTATTGTTCTATAGATAAGATGGACCGTCACAATACAACAATGCTGCAGGCCGGGGGCTGCCTGTCTATATCTAGTTCCACTGAGACCAATAAAGATGACTATCTAAAGCCATATCTGGTCTGACATCCCCTCCCCCTCCCTCCAGGGAAATCTGTCCAATTACTCACCTTGCCAAATGCTCCCTCTCCAAGACGGTGATGGATCTTGAAGCTGTCCACAGTGAGTGGCGTCCTGATGGTCTGGATTCCACTCGGGCCTTGGAAAAGAAAGAGAAATCACATTAATATCATCATCTACTGAGATTTCCTATAAGCCAAAGCGTATACATAATCAAAGCTTATACATGATTGTAAAGGTAGCCCTACACTGGCAGATGTCTCGCTGAGATTAATAGGTAGTGAGAGATCTGCTTGTGCTCATCCACATCTTTCCTGCCGGGACCTTCTCACACTTATCTCCACTCCTCTATATGTCAGCCAGCATTCTCCCGCATGTGGCCTCTGTGAAATAGTGATGAACCTTCTACCCTAGAATTTCCCCTAAAGGAGAGGTCATGGAGAAATGTGATGGGCTGGTCATGTGATCACAGTGCATGGGCTGTGTTACCCGGGGATAACTTACCTAGGCCGCCACCTCCATTCTAAAGCTCACCATGCCGCTCTTCATCTTCCGGCACTTCCACCTCCTACACTGGAAGTCCTTCTGTAAAGGAAGTGTCAGAGGATGGAGAGCGACGTGGAGCACATCAGAAGGCAGGTGGCAGGCTAGGTGAGTTAGCCCTTGCTTACACTGCCCCACTCACTCCGGGACAATTATTTTTTTTTGTGTGAAATCAATTGGACCAATCATACTGCCTGATTGGGCCCATCACATTGCACAATTTGACCAGTCACATAGCACAATTAGACCAATCAGATAGGACCAATCAAATAGCAAAATTGGATCAATCAGTTTGGACCAATCAAATTGCATGATTGGGCTAATCAGATTGGACTAATAACATTGCACAATTGTATCAATCAGATTGGACCAGGCACATTGCATTATTGGACCAATCAGATTGGACCAATCACATTACATAATCAGACCAATCAGATAGGACCACTCACTTTGCACAATTGGACCAATCAGAGTGGCGCAATCAAATTCCACAACTGGATATATCAGATTGGACCGATCAAATTGCATGATTGGACCAATTACATTGCATGATTGGGCCAATCAGATTGGACCAATTACATTGCATGATTGGACTAACCACATTGCACAGTGAACCAATTAGCTTTAGGGCTGTACGGTTGGCGGCAATTGGATATATCAGATTGGACCGATCAAATTGCATGATTGGACCAATCAGATTGGACCAATTACATTGCATGATTGGACCAATCAGATTGGACCAATTACATTGCATGATTGGACTAACCACATTGCACAGTGGACCAATTAGCTTTAGGGCTGTACGGTTGGCGGTAGTTTGAAATTCTCCAATTAAAATCTATGAGACAAAGTTGGGTCTTTGGTGGGCTGGCCCAGGGGCATGGAGGGTGGAACCATTAAAAAAAAGTGCAAGTAAACCTAAACCGCTAAAGGCCAAAGATGTGCAAAGTTTCACAACTATCCTCCTAAAACTGTAGGAGAAAAAAAGTGTAGAAAATAGCTATATTTTTACTGGCTGGGTTTTTAGCCCCGCCCACTTTTGGGTATCCCAAATAAATGTCAAAATTTCCGCATCAAAGTCAATGAGGCGAGTGCAAAGCACACACAGACACACAGATGCTGGCTGGAAGTTATTACGAAATGATGAACCCCTTTTTGAAAGATGTGGTTTACAGTGTAGATTTTTATTAGAAAAATATTATTTACAATTATAATACAAATAAATAAATAAAATAATTTGAACAATTAATCAGACCAATTGTAACAAAAAACAAGATCAAAGAAACAAGAAAAAACAATCAATTCTGCATATATATGTGCAAATAAACGCAGGACTTCTATGTCCAAAAACAACAAAATCAAGATAACATTATCATACAATATTAATCTGTTATGAAGACCTGAGCAGAAGAATGCTCAAACATACCACCGATTCAACCAACGAGACATGACTAAACAACACAGACCCAACACCTGAACATATGCAACAAATGACAATAACCAACACCACACAATACCTGACATCACCTAACAGCCTAGAATCATGACTTTGTACATGTAGAACACATTAAAACCACTTCCCTACCACAGGTTATTTCCCCTTAACAACAAGGTTAACCTGTTAGCGGGGGTTAAAGGACAACTGTAGGGATCGGGATATGGAGGCTGCCAAAGTTATTTCCTTTTAACAAATACCAGTTGCCTGGTAGCCCTGCTGGTCTATTTGGCTGCAGTAGTGTCTAAATCGCACACCAGAAGCAAGCATGCATCTAATCTTGTCAGATCTGACAATAATGTCAGAAACAACTGATCTGCTGCATGCTTGTTCATGGTCTATGACTAAAAGTATTAGAGCCGAGGAAGAGGATCAGCAGGATAGCCAGGAAACTGGTATGGCTTAAAAGGAAATAAATATGGCAGCCTCCACATACCTCTCCCTGCAGTTGTCCTTTAACTCACCTAGGCCGCCGCCTCACTCTCGGTGCGCTCCATGCCACTCTTCATCTTCTGACACTTTCATCTTCTAAACTGGAAGTCCTGCTGTACAGGCGGAAGTGTCAGAAGATGGAGAGCGACGCGGAGCGCATCAGAAGTGAGGCGCCGGGCTAGGTGGGTTAGCTGTTGCTTACATCCACACACACTCCGGGACGATTACTTTTTAGTGAAATCGATTGGATTAATCACATTGCACGATTGGACCGATCACATTGCACGATTGGACCAATCACTTTGCACAATCGGACCAATCATATTGCATGATTAAACCAATCAGATAGGACCAATTACATTGGACAATTAAACCAATCAGAGTGGACCAATCAAATTGCAAGTGTCTCAAGGAAATAACACACTATACTGAGCACAGGGCCAGTGCTTCCAGAGGGGAAAACAAGGCAATTTCTCAGGGCCCTAGAGCAGGCTAATGCCCCCCCAGGTCTATCCCCAAGATAATAGTGTCCACTCCCTCAGGGTCCTGTATTGATGGTCGGTGCACTATTAGGACCAGCAGACCTGTCTCCAACAGCTAACTTGTGCACTGGCCCTCGAAGAGGAATACACTAGCAGGAAATACAATGTAGCAGCCCTAATAAGGGCTTAGCTATTCAAGACAATGTGGTGGCAGCAAGAATGTGCACTGAGAGGACACAGAACACAGGCCTACCTAACTCTCTCCCTGTCAGCAACACACTGCCCCTGCTCTCACTAACACTGCAGCCACAGAAAGAGTCTATCAAGGCTGACTTCCTGGCATTTTTATAGGGGATTGTGGTCCAAAAGGGGGTGCAATCTGATTGGCCAGCGCACATGCACGGCACATGGGCAGACGTTAGGAAGAACATGAGGACAGGGAAGGGGGGGGGGGGTGATCGAGTGTGTGCTGTGCACGGTGTGCGGGCGTGTACGCTCTGACCTGCGGTTGATGCTGCGGCGATGGTGACGAAAAGAGCGGGAGGTGAGGGGGGTTGTGAGGAGTGTAGCGACAGAGGCCTAGTGCCAATTATCGTAACGGGCCCAATGCCTATTAACAGATAATGATGTAATGCTTACCAGCTTCCTCTGCTGTATCAACATAAAGGGAGATATCCGACAACTGATATCCCGGCGCTGGATTCTCAGCTACTTCCTCCACCACATGACCGGAATCACCTGTGAACACATAGATAAAAACAATGATTAGCCTAGAATCATGACTTTATACATGTAGAACACATTAAAACCACTTCCCTACCACAGGTTATTTCCCCTTAACAACAAAGTTTACCTGTTAGCGGGGGTTAAAGGAGAACTGTAGGGAGCGGGATATGGAGGCTGCCAAAGTTATTTCCTTTTAAACAATAGCAGCTGCCTGGTAGCCCTGCTGGTATATTTGGCTGCAGTAGTGTCTAAATCACACACCAGAAGCAAGCATGCAGGTAATCGTGTCAGATCTGACAATAATGTCAGAAACAACTGATCTGCTGCATGCTTGTTCATCGTCTATGGCTAAAAGTATTAGAGGCAGAGGATCAGCAGGATAAGCCAGGAAACTGGTATGGCTTAAAAGGAAATAAATATGGCAGCCTCCACATACCTCTCCATGCAGTTGTCCTTTAACTCACCTAGGCCGCCGCCTCACTCTCGGTGCGCTCCATGCCACTCTTCATCTTCTGACACTTTCATCTAAACTGGAAGTCCTGCTGTACAGGCGGAAGTGTCAGAAGATGGAGAGCGACGCGGAGCGCATCAGAAGTGAGGCGCCGGGCTAGGTGGGTTAGCTGTTGCTTACATCCACACACACTCCGGGACGATTACTTTTTAGTGAAATCGAATAGACTAATTACATTGCACGATTGGACTAATCACATTGCACGATTGGACCAATCACTTTGCACAATCGGACCAATCATATTGCATGATTAAACCAATCAGATAGGACCAATTACATTGGACAATTAAACCAATCAGAGTGGACCAATCAAATTGCAAGTGTCTCAAGGAAATAACACACTATACTGAGCACAGGGCCAGTGCTTCCAGAGGGGAAAACAAGGCAATTTCTCAGGGCCCTAGAGCAGGCTGATGCCCCCCCAGGTCTATCCCCAAGATAATAGTGTCCACTCCCTCAGGGTCCTGTATTGATGCAGTACTTACAGTGAAGCACACTCACCTCTCCAGCCGACACGCCCCCTTCCTATGTTCTGCCGTTTCCATCCCCGAACACTGGCGCCTGCCCTATGTGACCCGCCAGCATGTACATACTCACATAGCATGCTGCCGGGTCAGAGAGAACAGCCTCCAGTGTTAGGGGATGGTGACAGAAGGACACAGGAGAGGTCTGGCTACTGGAAAGGTGAGTGCACTGCTGCCATTCTGCATCAATACAGGGCCCTGGATGACCACTATTAGCTTGGAGGGGATACCTTGGGATGGGGCAATAAGCTGGCTCAGGGCCCTGGGGGACAACACTATCTGGGGTGTGGGGAGCAAAGGGAACAACTATTGCTGCATTGGAAAGTGTAGAAACATTATGTAATGTGCCTTGATAATAGCAATGAGTCAGCACTCATTATTGGTGTTCCTGCTGTACACTCATTGCTATAGATTCCTCAGTATTAACCTACATAGTTGAGATGTGTAATAACCAATAATGATGTAGTACTTACCAGCTTCTTCCTTCTCCTCCACATCCACAAGAGGAGAAGCATCAGACAGCTGATTTCCTGGCGCTGGAGCCCTAGCTACTTCCTCCACCACATGACCAGAAACATCAGCTTCTTTCTGCTCCTCCACATCCACACAAGGTGGAGCATCCGACAACTGGTATCCTGGCGCTGGATCCCCAGCTACTACCTCCACCACATGACCAGAATCACCTGTGAACACAAAGATAAAAAAATGATTAGCCTAGAATCATGACTTTGTACATGCAGCAAAATGCAACCTTTATTATCATCATTATTATTATTTATTGTATTTATAAAGCGCCAACATATTACACAGTGCTGGACAATTTATCTATATCTATATATATCTATATATATATATAAAATCGGATGTGTGTGTATGTATGTCCGATTTGAACAAAACTTGGTATACCGATCCCTTACTACCTGGGATGATAATTTCTGGGGGTCTTGCGTCCCCCCTGCACACCTGGGCGGAGCTATAAACAGCAAATCAGATTTCAACCATTCATGTAAATGGAAGAAATGTACAAGGCTGCTATTCTCACAGAAATCAAGCCAGAATCCCCACACTTAGTCATTTGGTGACCGAGGTTAAAAATTCAGAAAAGGTGGGTGGAGCATAAAAAAGCCAATCACATTTCAGCCATCCATTTTAAATTGGAAAATGTAAACAGCAGCCATTGTTACACTGTTAATCACAGGTTTTTCAAACTTGGTACATTAAGCCAATTAGATTTTCTTGGTGGATAAACTTCTTACTTTCACACATTTTTGATGCAAGGAAAGAAAAGTTCACAGACTTGGTCATTGAGTGACTGTGTGTCAAGGTTACAAAAAGTGGGCGGAGGCAAAACTAATTTCACTGGGAAAATATAAACTGCAACCCTTCTTACACTCTGAATGGCAGAGTTCTTAAACTTTGCACAGTTGGTCACTGGGTGACTGGAATTCATATTCAGGAAAAGGGATGCAGCCTACAACAGCCAATCAAAATTCACCTGTTGATTTTCAACACGAATATTTAAATTGCTGCCTTTCATACACTGTTAATAGCAGATGCCTCAAATCTGGTACAGTCGGTCACTAGGTGACTGGGGTTCAAATTCAGAAAGGGGTGGAGCCACAAACAGCCAACCATATTTATTTAATTTCAATGGGAATATACAAATTGTTGATACCAAGGACCCCAAAGGTCATAAACTTGGTAATTGAGTGACTATAGGTCAAGGTTAGAAAAAGTGGGCGGTGCCAACAACAAAATTTTTGACATTGGAAAATATAAACTGCAACCATTCTTAGGCTCCCTGCACACTGCATGCAATTCCGATTCCAATTTTTAATCGTTTTTTTACATCCAATTCCGATTTTTAATCGTTACTGCATGCTGAGTTTTTTCCTCCCCCTTTTTTTGTTGATTTTATTCAGGGAAAATCGGAATTGCAAATCGGAAATGTAATCAGAATCGGAAAACTGATTTTCAGTGTGCAGGGACCCTTACTCTGTTAATGGCAGGGTTCTCAAACTTGACACAGTTTGCCATTACTATCTATTGATTTTCAAGGGGAATATTTACATTTCTACCATTCTTACACTGTTAATAGCAGAGGCCTCAAATCTGGTACAGTCAGTCACTGGGAGAATGGGGTTTAAATTCTGAAAAGAGGGCGGGCCACAAACAGCCAATCAGATTTGTTTAATTTCAATGGGAAAATGCAACTTATTAATACCAAGGACCCCACAGCTCATAAAATTGGTCATTCAGTGACTGTATGTCAAGGTTAGAAAGAGTGGGCGGAGCAAAAAACAACTAACTTTTTACATGGGAAAATATAAACTGCAGCCATTCTTACACTGTTAATGGCAGGGTTCTCAAACTTGACACAGCTGGTCACTGGGTGACTGGGATTCATATTCAGAAAAGGGGGTGGAGTCTTAATCAGCCAATCAAAGTTCACCTATTGATTTTCAAGAGTAATATTGAAACTGCTGCCATTCTTACACTGTTAATGGCAGAGGCCTCTAACCTGCTACAGTCAAAGGGACTGGGGTTAAGATTCACTGAAGGAACAGAGCCACAAACAGCCAATCAGATTTCTTTGCTGAATAAACTGCTTCCATTCTCACAATTTTGATGCCAGGAACCCGAAAGCTCACAAACTTGGTCATTGAATAACTGTGTGTCAAGATTACAAAAACTGGGTAGAGTCAAAACAGATTTCCCTAGGAAAATGTAAACTGCAGCCCTTCTTCACTGTTAATGGCAGGGTTCTCAAACTTTGTACAGTTGGTTACTTGGTGACTGGGATTAATATTCAGAAATATGGGTGGAGCCTAAAAAAGCCAATGAAAATTCACATGTTGAGGGGAATATTAAAATTGCTGCCATTCTTACACTGTTAATGGCACAAGCCTCAAACCTGGTACAGTTAGCCATTGGGTCACTGGGGTTCATATTCAGAAAAGGGTGCGAAGCCAGAAACAGCCAATCAGATTTGTTTCATTTTACGGGGAAAATACAAATTATTGATGCAAAGGACCTCAAAGATCACAAACTTGGTCATTCAGTGCTTAATCATGCAGAGGTATAGCGTTTTATTGCATTTTTATTGCGTCTTTAATGTGTTTTTTTTTCTAAACCAAGTCTGATGATGTATTTCTGCTTCCTGTTGACTTCCTAGTGATGAGCCAGAGAGGACACCGAAAAGGTGTTTTTATACCGGTCACATTCCCAAAAAATTGCATAAAATGCATATCGAAAACGCAAACAAAACGCACAAAAATGCACTTGTGACTCATATGTGGGAAACACAAACACAGTAAAACGCAAGCAAAATACAAGTGTGAAACGCATCTGCGAACCGCAAATGCACTCAAAATGCACTTCATTATGACAAAAAATGCAGAAACACATATGCAGCAAAACGCAACCTTTCACGCAACGCCTAGTGCGTTCCCAGCCTGCATCTTCTGACACTTTCGCCTTTACAGCTGTAGTGTGCCCCTGCTAACTCTGGGATGATTTCATTTTTTGTGAAATAGATTGAACCAATCAGATTGGACAAATCACATTGCACAATTGGACCAATCAGACTGGACTAGTCACCTTAATGGTGGCCACTAATGATCCAATCTTTTTTGTCCACTCTTACCAAATCTATGTAGTAGCAGGTAAACTGAGTGTGAATATATTGAATGGATACTTTAGGCACTCCCTTACATTACATATAAGTGGTAAGATTGGATGAAAAAGATTGGATCATTCATCGCCACCATTAGATCAATTGGGCAACCTTTTTACGCAATGCTAGCATTTCTTCCTAGTGTGTTCCTACCCAGAGAGCAGCATAATGGGAGGCGGCGGCCTCATCAGAAGGGAGGCGGTAACCTAAGGGATTTAACCCTTGTTTACACTCCATGATAAGGTTCTTTTTGACCTCTACATTGCTTTCAATTCATGGTTCCACATTCCAGGCCAATTTTTTTTTATCTATTTGTTCACATATAACATATACCAAACTCACAGAAATACTTAGGATCTTTTATCTCTTTATAATTATACAAAAATGATCATAGCAGCAGTTGCTTGCGAATTTTCGCCAACATTTTTTCGCATCAAAAAAATAATTTTCGAGAATAGATTTTTCACAAAAATTAGCTTCTATTTTCACGTTTTCCATGAAAACGTGAAAACGATATTCTTACCACGAAAATTTGAAAAATGTATATTTTACCATGAAAAATGCCACAACGCAGCAAAACTATATTTTTACCGCAACAATTTTAACAGTGAAAACCTGAAAAAATCAATACTGATTGGTGAAACAGCACGAAAACCACAAAAAATAACTGAACACTTTGTCAATGGAATTTCACTCGATAATCAAATTATTTTTGCAAATTGTATACGAAGAAAATATTGGCATTTTCGCTCATCACTGCACAGCATCACTGGGGCGGGGGAAGGTGGGATCCCTGGTTGGCCTTCTATAAATTTGGCATCATAAAAGTTTACATTAGATTTTTGATAAGTAGGGACTGGGAAATGAGAATCTGATCACAGCTTATCACTTCTTTGTAAATAGACCCCTAATGTATATAGTCCTTACCTGCAGCAGCAGCAGTAGCTCTAGACCGACGGGCTTTGCAGCAGCAAAGTCTGCCAAAAAAAGCTCTGACACGGCCCACAAATCTGCTAAATCTACAGAGCTTCAGATGATGCTAGCTCCGCATGCTGCTGCTGCCCTGCTGCTGCCCTGCTGGTCTCTGTCTCCTGTAGTGACGGCGTCACTGTAGGAGACAGAGACCAGCAGGGCAGCAGCAGGGCCGGCCTTAGGTTTCACAGCGCCCTGAGCGTAACCAGATTTTGGTGCCCCCCCCCCCCATTCATCCTGCACGCACGCGCGCACAGTTCGAATCCCGGCCAGGGCACTATCTGCAAGGCGTTTGTATGTTCTCCCAGTGTCTATGTGGGTTTCCTCCGGGCACTCCGGTTTCCTCCCACATCCCAAAAACATACAGATACGTTAATTGGCTTCCCCCTAAAAAATTGTCCCTAGACTATGATACATGCTCTACACAATACATACATACACATATGACTATGCTAGGGACTAGATTGTGAGCCCCTCTGAGGGACAGTTAGTGACAAGACAATATATACTCTGTACAGCGCTGTGTAATATGTCGGCGCTATAAATACTTAAATAGTGTATATATAATATATACACTAAGGGGGATCTGCCTAATATATCTATATATATAAAATCGGATGTATGTGTGTGTGTGTGTGTGTGTGTGTGTGTGTGTGTGTGTGTGTGTGTGTGTGTATGTGTGTGTGTGTGTATGTGCCGCGATCACTCGAAAACCCCTTGACCGATTTGAACGAAACTTGGTATACAGGTTCCTTACTACCTGGGATGATAGGTTCTGGGGGTCTCGCGGCCCCCCTGCCCACCTGGGCGGAGCTACAAACAGCAAATCAGATTCCACCCATTCAAGTCAATGGAAAAAATGTAAAAGGCTGCCATTCTCACAGTAATCAAGCCAGAGTCCCCACACTTGGCACAGTTGGTCACTTGGTGACCGAGGTTACAAATCCAGGAAAAGCGGGTGGAGCATAAAACAGCCAATCAAAATTCAGCCATTCCTTTTAAATGGGAAAAAATGCA
The DNA here is from genome assembly GCF_040937935.1 of Hyperolius riggenbachi. NCBI lineage: Eukaryota > Metazoa > Chordata > Amphibia > Anura > Hyperoliidae > Hyperolius > Hyperolius riggenbachi. The sequence goes on along the minus strand of NC_090651.1, from coordinate 351,430,228 downwards.
GCCATTCTTACACTGTTAATCGCAGGGTTCTCAAACTTGCCACACTTCGCCACTGGGTGAATAAGATTAAGATTTTGGAAAGTGGGTGGAGCCTACAACAGCCAATCAAAATTCACCTATTGCGTTTAAAGGGGAATATTTAAACTGCTGCCATTCTTACACTGTTTATGGCAGAGGCTTCAGACTTGCTGCAGTCAGTCATTAGGTGACTGGGGTCCAAATTCACTAAAGGGGCGGGGCCACAAACAGCCAATCAGATTTCTTTGCTGGATAAACTGCTTCCATTCACACAATTTTGATGCCAGGAACCTGAAAGCTCACAAAATTGGTCATTGAGTGACTGTGTGACAAGGTTACACAAAGTGGGTGGAGCCAAAAACACATTTTACTGGGAAAATATAAACTGCAGCCATTCTTACACTGTTAATGGCAGGGTTGTCAAACTTTGCACAGTTGGTCATTGAGTGAATGTGATTAAGATTTTGGGAAGTGGGTAGAGCCTACAACAGCCAATCAAAATTCAACTTTTGATTGTCAAAGGGAATATTTAAACTGCAACCATTCTTATACTGTTAATAGCAGATGCCTCAAACCTGGTACAGCTGGGCACTGGGTGACTGGGGTTCAAATTCAGAAAGGGGCGGAGCCACAAACAGCCAATCAGATATACAAAGTATTGATACCAAGGATCCCAAAGCTGATAAACTTGGTAATTGAGTGACTATATGTCAAGGTTACAAAAAGTGGGCGGTGCCAGAAACTTAATTTTTTACATGGCTGGGTTCCCAAACTTGATACAATTGGCCACTGGGTGCCTGGGATTATTATTCAGAAATGTGGGTGGAGCCTACAACAGCCAATCAAAATTCAGCTATTGATTTTCATGGGGAATATTTACATTGCTACCATTCTTACACTGTTAATGGCAGAGGCCTCAAACCTGATACAGTCAGTAATTGGGTGACTGGGGACCAAATTCACTAAAGGCGGTGGAGCCACAAACAGCCAATCAGATTTGTTAGATTGATTTCAGCCATTCTGTTATTGGCAGGGTTCTCAAACTTGACACAGTTGGCCACTGGGTGACTAGGATTAATATTTAGGAAAGTGGGTGGAGTGTACAGCAGCCAATCAAAATTCATCTTTTGATTTTCAAGGGGAATATTTACATTGCTGCCATTCTTGCACTGTTAATGGCACAGATTATTATACAGAAAAGTGGGTGGAGCCTAAAAAAAACAATCAAAATTCACCTGTTGATTTTCAAAGGGAATATTAAAATTGCTGCCATTCTTGCACTGTTAATGGCACAAGCCTCAAACCTGGTACAGTTGATCATTGGGTCACTGGGGTTCAAATTCAGAAAAGGGGATAGAGGAGGCATGGGCAAACTTGGCCCTCCAGCTGTTGAGGAACTACAAGTCCCACAATGCATTGCAGGAGTCTGACAGCCACAGTCATGACTCATAAAGGCAAATGCATTGTGGGATTTGTAGTTCCTTAACAGCTGGAGGGCCAAGTTTGCCCATGCCTGTGATAGAGCCACAAACAGCCAATCAGATGTTTCATTTCACTGGGAAAATACAAATTATTGATGCCAAGGACCCAAAGCTCACAAACATGGTCATTGAGTGACTGTGTGTCCAGTTTACAAAAAGTGGGCGGAGCCAAAAACAAATTTCAATGGGAAAATGTAAACTGCAGCCCTTCTTCACTGTTAATGGCAGGGATCTCAAACTTTGCCAAGATGGTCACTGGGTGACTGAGATTAATATTCAGGGAAGTGGGTGGAGCCTATAATAGCCAAAATAGCCAAAATAGTCAAAATTTACCTGTTGATTTTCAAAAGGAATATTTAAATTGCTGCCATTTTTACACTGGTATTAGCAGATCAGAGCAGTTTCTAGGCTAAATTTCACCCAGGGCGAGGGTGTAAAAATCGCCCCCCACCCCACCCCCATGGAGCCAGGCATAGGTGCCCGCAGTACAGGTTGAACAGGTTAGCTACGTAGGTGCCTCCAGTATAGGGTAGCCTGCATAGTTGCCCCCAGTGTAGGTTAGATAGGTAGGTGCCTGCTTTATAGGTTATCTACGTTGGTGCCTCCAGTATAGGGTAGCCCGTATAGTTGCCACCAGTGTGGGTTAGATAGGTAGGTGCCCCCAGTATAGTTTAGATAGGTAGGTGCCCGCAGTATAGGTTAGATAGGTAGGTTCCCGCAGTATAGGTTCGATAGGTAGGTTCCCCCAGTATGGGTTAGATCGGTAGGTTCCCCCAGTATAGGTTCAATAGGTAGGTTCCCCCAGTATAGGTTAGATAGGTAGGTCCCCCCAGTATGGGTTAGATAGGTAGGTTCCTGCAGTTTAGGATAGTTAGGTAGGTTCCCGCAGTATAGCTTGGCTAGGTAGGTTCCCGCAGTATAGGTTAGTTAGGTAGGTTTCCGCAGTATAGGTTAGTTAGGTAAGTTCCCGCAGTATAGGATAGTTAGGTAGGTTCCCACAGTATAGCTTGGCTAGGTAGGTTCTCGCAGTATAGGTTAGTTAGGTAGGTTCCCGCAGTATAGGTTAGTTAGGTAGGTTCCCGCAGTATAGGTTAGTTAGGTAGGTTCCCGCAGTATAGGATAGTTAGGTAGGTTCCTACAGTATAGCTTGGCTAGGTAGGTTCCCGCAGTATAGGTTAGTTAGGTAGGTTCCCGCAGTATAGGTTAGTTAGGTAGGTTCCCGCAGTATAGGTTAGTTAGGTAGGTTCCCGCAGTATAGGTTAGTTAGGTAGGTTCCCGTAGTATAGGTTAGTTAGGTAGGTAGGTTCCTGCAGTGTAGGATAAATAGGTAGGTTCCTGCAGTTTAGGTTAGTTAGGTAGGTTCCCACAGTTTAGGTTAGTTGGTATGGGCGGTATGAGTTGGGCGCAGGAGCGGGGGGAGCGAACATAATAGTAATAACTCACCTGCTTCCGCCGAACCCGCGCTGCTTCAATGTCCTTCCTTTCCCGGCATCTATCTCATTAGTCACAGTGCTTCCTGTGATGACATGCGGTATGTCATCACAGGGGGCGCTGTTACCAGGCGACGGACGCCGGGAGAGGAAAGATATTGAAACTGCGGGGAACGGATGAAGAAGGTGAGTTATAACTATTATGTCCGTTCCCCCGCTCCGGCGCCCCCCCTCCTGCCGCACAATAAAGCACCCCGGGCGATTGCACGTATCACACACCCATAGAAACGGGGCTGTAGCAGATGCCTCAAACCTGCTATAGTTGGTCATTGGGTGACTGGGGTTCAAATGTTGGAGAGGAGTGCAGCCACAGACAGCCAATCTGATTTGTTTAATTTCTATGGGAATATACAAATTATTGATGCCAAAGACCCCGAAGTTCACAAACTTGGTCATTGAGTGTTCGTGCATTAGGGTTAGAAAAAGTGGGCGGAGCCAAAACCGGTCAAATACATACACAGGCAGTTCCACGTCATTAGTGGGTGGAGACAAATGCAAATTTCACTGGGAAAATGTAAACTGCAGCCATACTTACACTGTTAATGGTAGGGTTCTCAAACTTTGCACAGTTGGTCACTGGGTGACTGGGTTAAATATTCAGAAAAGTGGGTGGAGCCTACAAAAGTGAATCAAACTTCACCTATTGCTTCTCAAGGGGAATATTTAATTGCTGCCATTCTTGCACTGTTAATGGCACAGGCCTCAAACCTGCTACAGTTGGTCATTGGGTGACTGGGGTTCAAATTCAGAAAAGGGGTGGAGCCACAAACAGCCAATCAGATTTTTTTCATTTCAATGCAAATTATTGTTTCCAAAGACCGCAAAGCTCACAAACTTGGTCATTGAGTAATTGTGTGTTAGGGTTAGAAAAAGTGGGCGGAGCCAACACTAGCCAAATACATACCCGGGCAACGCCGGGCAATCAGCTAGTATACACTAAAGGGGGGATCTGCCTACATATACAAGACTAGTAGCCTATATACACTAAGGGGGGGGGGGGTCTGCCTATTATAGTCAGATCCCCCCCTTAGTGTATATAGGCTACTAGTCTTGTAGGCAAGTCCCCTCCTTTAGTGTATATATATTAGGCAGATCCTTAGTGTGTGTATATATATAATATATACACTAAGGGGGATCTGCCTATATATACACTAAAGGGGGGGTCTGCCTACATATACAAGACTAGTAGAGCCTATATACACTAAGGGGATGGATCTGCCTATTATAGGTGTATATAGGCTACTAGTGTAGGCAGATCCCCCCTTTAGTGTGTATGTATATAGGCAGACCCCCACTTAGTGTGTATATATATGACCCCCACTTATTGTGTATATATATGATCAGTATGCAGTATGATCAAAGTAAATTTAACACAACAGACAGCACAAATATATATATATATATATATATATATATATATATATATATATATATATATATATATATATATATATATATATATATCCTGGGGAGCGGAGCCTTACTTTTACTGGTGTGGGGTCCAGTCAGTTCGGGAGATGGCCAGCCCGGGTTTCGAGGGACAGTCACACCCAGTCACCCACTGTCACACAGCCAGGTCAGGGCAGGGTGGCTGACACTGTGCCACTGGCTGGCACACCGCGCGCTTCCATCCTCCTCCTATCACGGGTCCAGCAGCGCGGGGGGAGACTCTCACTACCTCCAAGAGTTTGCCGCAGTTGTTGCTGGTCTTCGCCCCCATCACCCCCAGCGGCACCAGGGGGCGGAGCCAGAGGGAGACAGTCGGGTGGCACAACCAAGCCGGAGCCCGCAGCCGCAAGTGAGCAAATAAATAAACAATATGCAGCCGGGCGGCATGAGAGCGGAGCGGCGCCCCCCCTGGAAGCCAGCGGCCGGCGCCCTGAGCGATCGCACAGGCCAAAGGCCGGCCCTGGGCAGCAGTGGCATGCGGAGCGGAGCTAGCATCATCTGAAGCTCTGCAGCTATTCTACGCTCGCTGCTGGCTGCACTTATGGAGGAGGGGGGTGTGCGCGGAAGGGGGGCCCCTAGGTGAGGGAGGGGGGGGAGGCTTCCCTCCCTCCCCGCCGCTCTGTGCCCAATTTCCCCCCTTCCAAGCTGTGCCCCCCTCCCTCTTAGCTCTGGGGCCCCCAGGAGGCGGGGCAGTCGGGGCCCACCGATGGGACCATCGGTGGTTTGGTGGCTCAGTCCGAGCCTGGCTACTGTTATAAAGGTAAATATGAAACCTTACATGCCGCATGTCAGTGGTGGTGACAATGGCTAATAAGCATAATTACATACCCAGCTTTTCAGTCTGACTGGGTATCATCAGTCCCAAGAGTTTTTTCAGATGGGGCCACTACAGATACCAAACGGAGTGAGTCCTTTTTTGGACTCGGCGCGCTACTGCGACATCAGCACTGTTCTGTGTGCCGGGTTTTTCAAACCCGGCACACAGTAGTCAAATATCAGACCACAGTAGTCAAATATCAGACCAATTTTCCTGCGAGTCATCCAATGTTGTATACATGATACGCTGCATGAAATGCCCCTCAAGAGGAATCTATATAGGAGAAACAGGACAAAAACTGCGCACAAGAATGAACCATCACCGTTTTAAAATCAATGAAGGTAAAATGGACACACCAGTGGGCCAACACTTCTGTGAACCAGGACACAGCATGCAAGATCTCAAAGTACCTATTCTTAAGGGTAACTTCAAAAATGAACAAGCAAGAAAGATTTCTGAGTACAAATTTATGAAAATGTTCAAGACATTAACAGAAGGTTTAAATTGTGGAATGGGATTCATGACTCCTTATGTAACATGATTGACTTGGCTTCACTATCTTCAGAAACCTGCTAGATTTCATGTTTGCTTGCATAGGCTCACTGGCTCCAGCCTGCTGATCACCTGATATCTAACTGCTAAACAGCAACCAACTGTCATCTTCATGTTTGCCATTTCCCTGCATCAGTGTTTTACTACAGCTAACATCTGGAAATACGCCTGAAGACGGGGACTAGATCCCAGAAAGCTTGCATTATTTAACTTTATCAGTTAGCCATTAAAAGGTATTACTTTTACAAGACTTTGTTTTTTTCAACCTTCCTATATAACATAAAATCTGATGGAAAGTGCCCGGAAGGTCCCATCTGCTTCCATCAGGCCCATCTGGTGATGTCATAATAGCAGCCCACGCCCCTCTGGTGATGTCCTAATAGCAGCCCACGCCCCTCTGGTGATGTCATAATAGCAGCCCACGCCCCTCTGGTGATGTCATAATAGCAGCCTGTGCATGTAAGCAGGCGCTGAGCTTCCCTGATATCACCAGAGGTATACAGGCTGCTATTATGACATCACTTTCCTGACATCACAAGAGGGGCCTGGTGGAAGCAGATGGGACCTTCCGGCACTTTCAATACTGGCCACATTCCAAAAAATTGCATAAAATGCATATCAAAACGCAAACAAAATGCACAAAAATGCACTTGTGACTCATATGTGGGAAACACAAATGCAGTAAAACGCAAGCAAAATACAAGTGTGAAACGCATCTGCGAAACGCAAATGAACTCAAAATGCACTTCATTATGACAAAAAATGCAGAAACACATATGTAGCAAAACGCAACCTTTCACGCAACGCCTAGTGCGTTCCCAGCCTGCATCTTCTGACACTTTCGCCTTTACAGCCGTAGTGTGCCCCTGCTAACTCTGGGATGATTTCATTTTTTGTTAAATAGATTGAACCAATCAGATTGGACAAATCACATTGCACAATTGGACCAATCAGACTGGACTAGTCACCTTAATGGTGGCCACTAATGATCCAATCTTTTTTGTCCACTCTTACCAAATCTATGTAGTAGCAGGTAAACTGAGTGTGAATATATTGAATGGATACTTTAGGCACTCCCTTACATTACATATAAGTGGTAAGATTGGATGAAAAAGATTGGATCATTCATCGCCACCATTAGATCAATTGGGCAACCTTTTTACGCAATGCTAGCATTTCTTCCTAGTGTGTTCCTACCCAGAGAGCAGCATAATGGGAGGCGGCGGCCTCATCAGAAGGGAGGCGGTAACCTAAGTGATTTAACCCTTGTTTACACTCCATGATAAGGTTCTTTTTGACCTCTACATTGCTTTCAATTCATGGTTCCACATTCCAGGCCAATTTTTTTTTTATCTATTTGTTCACATATAACATATACCAAACTCACAGAAATACTTAGGATCTTTTATCTCTTTATAATTATACAAAAATGATCATAGCAGCAGTTGCTTGCGAATTTTCGCCAACATTTTTTCGCATCAAAAAAATAATTTTCGAGAATAGATTTTTCACAAAAATTAGCTTCTATTTTCACGTTTTCCATGAAAACGTGAAAACGATATTCTTACCACGAAAATTTGAAAAATGTATATTTTACCATGAAAAATGCAACAACGCAGCAAAACTATATTTTTACCGCAACAATTTTAACAGTGAAAACACGAAAAAATCAATACTGATTGGTGAAACAGCAAGAAAACCACAAAAAATAACTGAACACATTGTCAATGGAATTTTCACTTGATAATCAAATTATTTTTGCAAATTGTATGCGAAGAAAATATTGGCATTTTCGCTCATCACTGCACAGCATCACTGGGGCGGGGGAAGGTGGGATCCCTGGTTGGCCTTCTATAAATTTGGCATCATAAAAGTTTACATTAGATTTTTGATAAGTAGGGACTGGGAAATGAGAATCTGATCACAGCTTATCACTTTTTGGTAAATAGACCCCTAATGTACATAGTCCTTACCTGCAGCAGTAGCTCTAGACCGACGGGCTTTGCAGCAGCAAAGTCTGCCAAAAAAAGCTCTGACACGGCCCACAAATCTGCTAAATCTGCCTCCCTTCCTAGCTCTTGGCTGGGGGTCAGCAGAGACATCATCAGTGGGCTGGAGCTCTGGTTCGGCATCCTGTCCTTCCACTGGATCCACAGGAAGGGCAGGCTCATCTTGAATGTTAGCAAGATTTGCACTTTCCTCTTCCTGGATCTCCTCCAAAGGTTCAGCTTCCTCAAGGATGGTAGAGAGAGGTTTCAGCTGAACCTTTTCATACCTGGCCCACAGCTGTAGAGCCAAGGGTGTGCGCCTCATTAAGAGGGCCATTGGTACCTGATTGGTGGTAATCTCAAGTACCAGATCCTCCTCCATACTTGGATGAGGGTTGTTCTGAAAAGAACAGTTGGGGTGTGTTCTGAAAAGAACAGTTGGGGTGTGTTCTGAAAAGAACAGTTGGGGGGTTGTGTTGTGAACACTTCACTAGCAAGTAGTAAAGCAACCTCAAGCAACGCAAGGAAAATCGCCTTCACTGTACAGTGAAAACAAAGCAAGTGACAGCTGGTCTGAGTGACCAGGTATATATACAGCAGGTCAGCATTGTGACATCATCACTCAGCCTTCCTGGGCAGCTTCTGATTGGCCAGCAGCAGTGCCCTGTAAGCATTGTGACATCATCAGCTTCCGGTATGTTCTGGTGGTATCACCTGCTGGCTGTTTTCAGGCTTTCGTATTCTATATAATGATATTAAAGATAAACCAACCCACATAATGTTATTTCTTACAGGAAACCACATTAACAATGAGAACACTGTATTTATTTTTAAATTGATATTGTAAAGATGATTGTTAGTAATAAATACATGTCTGTATTTAGTGACAGCTCTGACTCCATGTAAAATGTGTAATGATTAGAGGTGTAACAGCTGCTGTGTCCTCCCTCAGTGGCACACGGGCGGCAGTTGATGCTGGTGCCACATCTCTAACCGCTCTGAATATTTCACAACTGTAAGAGGGGAGGGGTAACGTAACCTCAGCAGCAGTTGACCTGTGTGTCTCGCCTACTGCAAATACTGCTCAGCCAATGGGAAATGTTCAAAGAAGGATTTAGGGCCCTACTCCACTGTGTGCTGCCATGCGTCTTGCAAGACGAATCCCTCTAGTTGTGCCATGCATGGCTATAGGGAATTTTATGCGGGATGCAGAAAAATGACACATGCCGACCAATTTTTTTCCCTGCATGCAAATCAGACAGCAGCCTATTGATTTCAATAGCCTGCGTTTCCCCATCCTAATTCACATACAGGGAAACACAGTGAATTCAACTAAATAGAAAAAGGCCCAGAGGCCTCGCTCACATTGGGTGCGTTCAGTATTTAAGCGCATGACAAAGAGGCATATATTGTTGCGCGTTTCATAAGGCATTTTTAGTAGGCTGCACTTCTAAGCGGAACCCACGCGTTTTACAGGCACCTAAACACTCTTGAGCGCATTTTTGTTCAGCACGTTTTGCTTATTTGATGTAGCAGTTGTCAATAAAGATTTGTTTTCATTTGAAAATGTTTTTGTTTTTAATCAGGGGTAAAAAAAACGCATCTCCAAAGCGCATTGCTATTCTTGTCTATGGGCAAAAAAAGCACACCCATTCCCAATAACCAAGCGCATAGATGTGAACGTGGTACATTAGAATGAATGGAAAAAGCTTGTCCCTAGCAAAGCACACAGTGCAATGCGCTGGGAAAAGAGTACAGCAACGTCCCTAGTGTGAGCCAGGCCTAAGGCTTGGTGCACCTTATACACATAACAACTGATACACAAACTGTCTAGAAGTAACACAGCCGTGGCAGGTTTTATTTCCCTGTTGCAGCCACTTTCACAGCCTGGTCACTACAGTGAATGATGCTGTGCAGATAATTGACATAAAGCCACACCTGCACGCAAGTTTCACAACCAGAAACTCTAATCTCATGTAGATAGAGCTGTCCCATTGGAATACACTGAAGGACGTTTATTCATGGAGTTTCCACCAGACGAGAAATTGTGTACAAAAACAGACACAAAGAAGAATTATATGCACATAGCTATGAACCCATCTAAATATACAGCATTCTGCTACTTCTCACTACGTCAGCACTATAGGCTATTATAGCATGATAGGTTATTAACAGAATTTTAGGTTAGCTACTGTCAGGGTCAGACTGGGACACCAAGGGCCCACCAAGGAAGTTTCAGCCTGGGGCCCGCCCCCCTCTCCTCCCCCCCCTTCCCATTTTGGGCTCACATACACATGTACTCTAGAAATTTTGCACGACTGTATGGTAGGGAATAGATTTTGAGCAATTCTGAGGATAGTCTCCAATAGGGATATGTCTAAATGCGGCGTGTCACCACGCACTGGAACATCGGCATGGTCATGATGAGTCATGGGCAGACTTAAAAAAAAAATACAAAGCACAAAATAAGTAGCGGTGTTATTCACAGAGATTAGGTCTGACCAGATACATTTTAGATAAAATATTCAAGTAGTTACATGCCTCATGATAGTTCATAAAGTAGTCAAATGGCAGCAAATACCCCCACAAAATGCAAACAGGTTGGCTGCAGATACCCCCACAAAATGCAAACAGGTTGGCTGCAGATACCCCCACAAAATGCAAACAGGTTGGCTGCAGATACCCCCACAAAATGCAAACAGGTTGGCTGCAGATACCCCCACAAAATGCAAACAGGTTGGCTGCAGATACCCCCACAAAATTCAATCAGGTTGGCTGCAGATACCCCCATACAATGCAATTCCGGTTGGTGGCAGATACCCCCACAAAATGCAAGTCCCCCTCAGCTTGGAAGGGGTGTCAGCGGGCACAGATCAGCGGGGAAGCCTCCCCCCTCCCTCACCTAGGGGCCCCCCCTTCCGCGCACCCCCCTCCTCCAGAAGTGCAGCCAGCAGCGAGCGGAGAATAGCTACAGAGCTTCAGATGATGCTAGCTCCGCATGCTGCTGCTGCCCTGCTGGTCTCCGTCTCCTGTAGTGACGGCGTCACTGTAGGAGACAGAGACCAGCAGGGCAGCAGTGGCATGCGGAGCGGAGCTAGCATCATCTGAAGCTCTGCAGCTATTCTCCGCTCGCTGCTGGCTGCACTTCTGGAGGAGGGGTGTGTGCGCGGAAGGGGGGGGGGCCCTAGGTGAGGGAGGGGGGGAGGCTTCCCTCCCTCCCCGCCGCTCTGTGCCCAATTTCCCCCCTTCCAAGCTGTGCCCTCCTCCCTCTTAGCTCTGTGGCCCCCAGGAGGCGGGGCAGTCGGGGCCCACCGATGGGACCATCGGTGGTTTGGTGGCTCAGTCCGAGCCTGGCTACTGTTATAAAGGTAAATATGAAACCTTACATGCCACATGTCAGTGGTGGTGACAATGGCTAATAAGCATAATTACATACCCAGCTTTTCAGTCTGACTGGGTATCATCAGTCCCAAGAGTTTTTTCAGATGGGGCCACTACAGATACCAAACGGAGTGAGTCCTTTTTTGGACTCGGCGCGCTACTGCGACATCAGCACTGTTCTGTGTGCCGGGTTTTTCAAACCCGGCACACAGTAGTCAAATATCAGACCACACAGTAGTCAAATATCAGACCAATTTTCCTGCGAGTCATCCAATGTTGTATACATGATACGCTGCATGAAATGCCCCTCAAGAGGAATCTATATAGGAGAAACAGGACAAAAACTGCGCACAAGAATGAACCATCACCGTTTTAAAATCAATGAAGGAAAATGGACACACCAGTGGGCCAACACTTCTGTGAACCAGGACACAGCATGCAAGATCTCAAAGTACTTATTCTTAAGGGTAACTTCAAAAATGAACAAGCAAGAAAGATTTCTGAGTACAAATTTATGAAACTGTTCAAGACATTAACAGAAGGTTTAAATTGTGGAATGGGATTCATGACTCCTTATGTAACATGATTGACTTGGCTTCACTATCTTCAGAAACCTGCTAGATTTCATGTTTTCTTGCATAAGCTCACTGGCTCCAGCCTGCTGATCACCTGATATCTAACTGCTAAACAGCAACCAACACAACTGTCATCTTCATGTTTGCCATTTCCCTGCATCAGTGTTTTACTACAGCTAACATCTGGAAATATGCCTGAAGACGGGGACTAGATCCCAGAAAGCTTGCATTATTTAACTTTATCAGTTAGCCATTAAAAGGTATTACTTTTACAAGACTTTGTTTTTTTCAACCTTCCCATATAACATAAAATCTGATGGAAAGTGCCGGAAGGTCCCATCTGCTTCCATCAGGCCCCTCTGGTGATGTCATAATAGCAGCCCACGCCCCTCTGGTGATGTCATAATAGCAGCCCACGCCCCTCTGGTGATGTCATAATAGCAGCCCACGCCCCTCTGGTGATGTCATAATAGCAGCCTGTGCATGTAAGCAGGCGCTGAGCTTCCCTGATATCACCAGAGGTATACAGGCTGCTATTATGACATCACTTTCCTGACATCACAAGAGGGGCCTGGTGGAAGCAGATGGGACCTTCCGGCACTTTCCATACTGGCCACATTCCAAAAAATTGCATAAAATGCATATCAAAACGCAAACAAAATGCACAAAAATGCACTTGTGACTCATATGTGGGAAACACAAATGCAGTAAAACGCAAGCAAAATACAAGTGTGAAACGCATCTGCGAAACGCAAATGAACTCAAAATGCACTTCATTATGACAAAAAATGCAGAAACACATATGCAGCAAAACGCAACCTTTCACGCAACGCCTAGTGCGTTCCCAGCCTGCATCTTCTGACACTTTCGCCTTTACAGCCGGAGTTTGCCACTGCTAACTCTGGGGTGATTTCATTTTTTGTGAACTAGATTGAACCAATCAGATTGGACCAATCACGTAGCATGATTAAATCAATCTGATTGAACCAACCATATTGGTCTAAAGGTGCCCATTAACAGAACTTTTTTTCATCAGATGCGATCTTTTAATGCATTTTATGACCACAAGTAATTGGAAGTTAATTATCGATTGTTCAGTAAGTGTTTTTTCTCTCTTCAGATGTCATGATAAAATCCAACTTTCAGATTGATTACATTTTCTTGTCCAATCAACCAAAGAATGGTTTCACATCAATTTTCGCCACACACTGTGCAGTTTTCTGTACATTGTGATCATAAAAAGTGTGTTGAAAAAGTGCATTTGTTGATAAAATAGAGACCTTAAGATTATACTAATCACACTGCATGATTGTGCTAATCGGATTGGACCAATCGGACTGCATGATATGGCCAGTCAGATTGGACCAATCACATTGCAAGGTTAGACTAATCAATTTAAACCAACCACATTGCATGATTGCACCAATCAGATTGAACCAATCAAATTGCACTGTTGGACCAATCAGATTGCACAATTAGTCCAATCAGATTAGGCCAATCACATTGCACAATTGGACCAATCAGACTGGACTAGTCACCCTGATGGTGGCCACTAATGATCCAATCTTTTTTGTCCAATCTTACCAAATTTATGTAGTAGAAGGGTAAACTGAGTGTGAATATATTGAATGGATACATCAGGCAGTCCCTTATATCACATAGAAATGGTCAGATTGGATGAAAAAGATTGGATCATTAGTGGCCACCATTAGACCAATTGGGCAATTTGATTGGTCCAATCTGATTTTGTCCAATTGTGAGCTCAGTCACCCTATGGCTGACTGTGTTGTATGAGGACCCTACCATTAGCAGTCTAACAATGGCTTCAGATTAAAATGTCCTATTTAAAATGAATGGCTAAAATTTGGTAAACTGTTTTAGGCTCCACCCACTTTCCTGAATTTTAACCCCAATGACCGGCCGTGTCAAGTTTGGGGAGTCTGGCTTCAATACTGTGAGAAAGACAGCTTATTTGAAACAAATAGATGTTGCGCTCCTCCACAATCAATTAACTAAAATATCTAAGACTTAATCCTCTACCGGTTCGCATACACAATCAATCGTCACATATATAATCCAGTATAGTGTGTGCGCTCAATACGGTTCCACAAGGTGGTTCCCAGTTAGACAGTTCCAATCCAATCAATGTTGCCAAATAGTGACAGTTCCAATCCACTCTGTAATATGTATCTCCGTTGTGGCTTTGTGAATACCTCAGGGAGACATAAGCAGATAAAGGCCACAATAGTGTAATATGCCTTAATTCAATTGCACCTCCACCTTTATCTCATAGAGATTAATATTAAACACCCAGTAATAGTAATGCCAGCCGCTCACCAGATGGAGATGCTGCCTGGTTACAAACAGCTCACTGCACTTATATCATAATCCACATATCTTCCTCTGCTCCATTTGCCCTCATCAGTTTGTTGGTGGATGTTACCTCAGGAAATAAAACACACAATAATGGTGCAGATCTTCCAATTATTTTTCAGCCTCCACCATGGACACCCCTCAATAGCAGTGTCTTTCCCTTTATAAGTCGCTTCACCACACCGTGAATAGTTCCACTAGTTTGGGCCACCCAGGTGCCAATGCAATTCGCACTCACCAAACTTTCTGGCTGCTCAATTACAAACAGCACTCTCGCATGTGGTTATATCAAATGTCAGTCAACTCCTGAATCCTCTCCCCCGTATGGGCGTCCTCCTTAAAAAGTTTCCGCAGTTTTAAAACAGCATTGTACAATGAATTCCAGCGTCCTGGAAACAATCCTCTCTACCTCCGTGTGCCGTCCCAAGCTCCGCCCAACGCGTTTCGTCACATGGACTCATCAGGGGCTATCCCTGATGAGCCTGCGCAGTACAGCCCGGAGGACGTCCGATGACGTCAGCGCGCCGGCGTGGAAGCACAATGGAGCGCAGAAGAGGCCAGACCTGGCCGCCAGCCTGGCCAGGTCGGGTCGGCCACCGGAGACCACCGGGAGCCTGCGGAGCGGCGCCGAGGGCACCTCCTGCCTGCCACGGGCTGGAGGAAGCCCCAGGTAAGTGGATTCGGATTTTTATTTTTTTCCAACTGTCCCTGAACCTTCCCTTTAATGGCAGTTGCTAAGTCAAACTGCCAAAATAGCGTACAGGTGAGTATGGAGACTGGTTTAGAGTTTTTTTGGTAAAATTAGTCAGCGATTGGCCAATCATAATTAAAAGTGTGTACTGGGCTTTAGTGAATTGAAACCAATGTAGCGGTCAAAAAGAACCTCATCATGGAGTGTAAACAAGGGTTAAATCACTTAGGTTGCCGCCTCTATTCTGATGAGGCCGCCGCCTCCCGTTATGCTTCTCTCTGGGTAGGAACACACTAGGAAGAAACGCTAGCATTGCGTAAAACGCTAGCGTTAACGTGTATAATGTAAGTCAATGGGCCGCATGAAAAACACATTTTTTTGTGTTTTACAATGTGCCTTTTTGAAACGCAGAACTTTCTACATATTTTTCCAAAATGCATCTAAAACACACATAACCTCAATTGTGACGCAGAGGTATAGCGTTTTATTGCATTTTTATTGCCTTTTTAATGTATGTTTTTTTCTAAACCAAGTTTGCTGATGTATTTCTGCTTCCTGTTGACTTCCTAGTGATGAGCCAGAGAGGACATTGAAAAGGTGTTTTTATACTGGCCACATTCCCAAAAAATTGCATAAAATGCTTATCGAAAACGCAAACAAAATGCACAAATATGCACTTGTGACTCATATGTGGGAAACACAAACGCAGTAAAACGCAAGCAAAATACAAGTGTGAAACGCAGCTGAGAACCACAAATGCACTCAAAATGCACTTCATTATGACAAAAAAATGCAGAAAAACACATGCAGCAAAACGCAACCTTTCACGCAACGCCTAGTGCGTGCCCATTAAGAGAACCATTTTTTTATCAGATGCAATCTTTTGACGCATTTTTATGACCACAAGTAATCGGAAGTTAATTGTTGATTGTTAAATAAAGGTATTTTCTCTCTTCAGATGCGATCATAAAATCCAACTTTCAGATCGATTACATTTTCTGGTCCAATCAACCAGTTTTCTGTACATTTTGATAATTAAAAGTGTGTTGAAAAAGTGCATCTGTTGAAAAATTGTACCAATAATAGTCAATTGGGCCTAAAGGCTCATACACACATCAGACTATAGTCTTTGGAAAATGAAAGATCACAGACCAATCTTGCCACCCTTCATGTAGTATGAGAGCCATACCTACACGGTCTTTTCTATAAAGCTGAACTCCCCATCACATAGAAATCTTTGCAAGATGCTGCACACAAAGATGCTGTACAGACACAAAAGATCAGTATCTACAAAAGATCTGTTCCTGCCAAAGATCCGTTCCTGCAAATTGCATTCATAGTCTATGAGATCTGCAGATCCTCATACACACCTTCTTTAACTGACATTCATATGCAGATCAGACAATCATCTACAGATCTAAAATCCATCCTGGTGGATCTGATCTGCAGATGAATGTCTGTTAAACAAGGTGTGTATGATGATCTGCAGATATCATAGACTATGAATGCATTTTGCAGGAACGGATCTTTTGCAGGAACAGATCTTTTGCAGATACTGATCTTTTGAATGTCTACAGCATCTTTGTGTGCAGCATCTTGCAAAGATTTCTGTCTGATGGGGAGTTAAGCTCCATAGAATAGACTGTGTAGGTATGGCAATCATACTACATGGAAGGGGGTAAAATTGGTCTGTGATCTTTCATTTTCCAAAGACTATGGTCTGATGTGTGTATGAGCCTTAAGAAATAGCAGGTGCCAATAAGTTTGCACATGTGCAGTAGCACAAAGAAAAAAACTGTGCATGAGCAGCTCTGTGCTACTGTGCAGGCTGTATTTTGCACATGCACAATGCGACCATGCTTGTACACGGATGGGAGCGCGTGAGCAATTTTAAATGTTGAGGATTGTTTAGAGGGTCACAGCGCAGAGCAGAAGGGGTGTAGGGAGACTGGGGTAGCCACTGGACCACCCAGAGGCTTCCTCCTACTGAGGTATTTTTTTAAAGTTACAGGTACCCTTTAAAGGAACCCCAAACAGCGAAAAAAAATGCCATACTGAACTTGCCTAGGTCTTCCTCCAGTCCCCCTTAGTCCGAGAGATCGCTTAGAGTCCTCTGGGCTCGCTCCGTTATCCTGCTGAAGGCTCCGTTAGCTGCACGACTTTGCCGGGAGTTGTGCGCAACTGCGTATGCGCGGCCCATCCACACGCCCGTTGCCATGAACATGCTCGGTTCTTGAAAAAATGAACCACACATTTGCAGAACTCTCAGGTCGACTGATGCCCGGATGGGCCGCAGCTAATAGAGCCACCGGAGGGAGAATGGCGGGAGCCCAGAGGGCCCCGAGGGACCTCACAGGCTACAGGGGGCTAGAGAAAGACCCAGGTAAGTTCAATATGGCATTTCTTTGTTGTGTTCAGGTTCCCTTATAGAGAAACCATAACCAAGAATTGAGCTTCATCCCAATCAGTAGCTGATACCCCCTTTCCCATAAGAAATCTATTCCTTTTCACAAACGGATCATTCATCGGGGGGCTCTGTATGGCTGATATTGGCTGATATTGTGGTGAAACCCCTCCCACAGTGTGATGTCAGGGAAATGCATTGTGGGCAAAAAAAATAGCTGTTTACAGCTGTTTCCAACTGGTAAAAAAAAAAAGCAAGCAGCATCTCCTTCCACTGACATCACCTGCCAGCAGTAAAGATGTCACCATGTGGTAAATGTCAGAATGTAAATCGGGGAGAAGAAAGATTTTACAATGGGCAAACACTGGCTAGATCATTTATACATAATTATTGTAAAAATGAAGCACTTTTTTATTACATTATTTTCACTGGAGTTCCTCTTTAGGGTGTTTCCGAGCTTAGCTCATGTACTCATTATACACATCTTCCTGATGTGTAGTTCACATCTTGCAGGACCAGCAGGAGGAGGAAGGAGCTGACTAGTAACATTTCTGCCTGGAAAGAGCCTTTAATGCACTGGGGAATTTATTTTATGTGAACACATTAATTGTCTGCTTAAATAAAAACCCGGCACACAGAACAGTGCTGATGTCGCAGTAGCGCGCCCCGCCGAGGGACCGCTAATGTGGCCGTGCGCTTGATCGATTTTCTGGCACTCCAATTGACCCTGCCAGTGATCTGTTAACCCTTGTGAGCTCGATCGATAAACTTCCGATCAACTTCACGCAAATTATCAATCAGAAGTGTAATCAGACATGGCATTACATTTTGATTAAGCGAACAGGGAGAGAGGGGCATGGAGACAATGGTCGCAGGGCCGAGCCTGGGCGGGTGCTGCGGGTGCAAGGCACCCAGGCGCCTGCCTCTGAGAGGCGCCGCCCGGCCCCGCTCGCCCGGCCCCGCTCTCCCCCTGTGCCTCTAGCCGCCGCGTCAAACCTCGATCAGGCGGGCGGGCGCTAGGACCTAGCACGCCGCACTTATATGCGGAAGTGACATCACTTCCGCATATAGAGCGGGTGCGTCCGGCGCCCTTTTCCTGGTCGGGTCGCCCGCTGATTGAGGTCTGACTAAGGGCTGCTGAAAGGTGAGGGGGGAGCGGAGGAGGGAGCGGCGGCGGCGGGGTGCGCTCCTGTCACTCACTAGCTATCCTGGGCACAGATACCCCCTGGCTACCTATCCTGGGCGCACATACCCCCTGGCTACCTATCCTGGGCACAGATACCACCTGGCTACCTATCCTGGGCACAGATACCACCTGGCTACCTATCCTGGGCGCACATACCCCCTGGCTACCTATCCTGGGCGCATATACCCCTGGCTACCTATCCTGGGCGCATATACCCCCTGGCTACCTATCCTGGGCGCATATACCCCCTGGCTACCTATCCTGGGCGCACATACCCCCTGGCTACCTATCCTGGGCGCACATACCCCCTGGCTACCTATCGTGGGTGCACATACCCCCTGGCTACCTATCCTGGGCGCACATACCCCCTGGCTACCTATCCTGGGTGCACATACCCCCTGGCTACCTATCCTGGGCGCACATACCCCCTGGCTACCTATCCTGGGCGCACATACCCCCTGGCTACCTATCCTGGGCGCACGTACCCCCTGGCTACCTATCCTGGGCGCACGTACCCCCTGGCTACCTATCCTGGGCGCACGTACCCCCTGGCTACCTATCCTGGGCGCACGTACCCCCTGGCTACCTATCCTGGGCGCACATACCCCCTGGCTACCTATCCTGGGCGCACATACCCCCTGGCTACCTATCCTGGGCACATATAACGCCTGGCTACCTATCCTGGGCGCATATACCCCCTGGCTACCTATCCTGGGGACATATATCCCTGGCTATTTATTCTGGGGACACTGTCTGTTTGTCATTATGTGCATTTGCTGGTGAAAAGCTGTCTTATGTGCATTTGCTGGTGAAAAGCTGTCTTCTTATGTGCATTTGCTGGTGAAAAGCTGTCTTCTTATGTGCATTTGCTGGTGAAAAGCTGTCTTATGTGCATTTGCTGGTGAAAAGCTGTCTTCTTATGTGCATTTGCTGGTGAAAAGCTGTCTTATGTGCATTTGCTGGTGAAAAGCTGTCTTATGTGCATTTGCTGGTGAAAAGCTGTCTTCTTATGTGCATTTGCTGGTGAAAAGCTGTCTTCTTATGTGCATTTGCTGGTGAAAAGCTGTCTTATGTGCTTTTGCTGGTGAAAAGCGGTCTCTTGTTATGTGCATTTGCTGGTGAAAAGCGGTCTCTTGTTATGTGCATTTGCTGGTGAAAAGCGGTCTCTTGTTATGTGCATTTGCTGGTGAAAAGCGGTCTCTTATGTGCATTTACATGGGGAAAAGCTGTCTCTTGTTATGTGCATTTACATGGGGAAAAGCTGTCTCTTATGTGCATTTAGTGGGGAAATTTTGTCAGTAAAAATAATCTTTTGTCAGTAATATTTTAGGTATTTGTCAGTAAAAAAATAACGTGAAAGGTTGGCAACACTGGCAGGCTGCGCGGCGCAACGGGAAAGATACAGGCAGCCCACCTCACGCTTGGGCTTGGTGGGGGGAGGAGCCTACGACAGCGAGAGTAGGGTGGCCGCAGGCAGCCATAAATACGCAGTGTGTGACTGCGTCGCACTCGCAGAGCCTCTCAGCCTGAGTCAGTCCAGAGACTAGCAGACTCGCAGGAAGCCAAAGCCAGCCAGGAGCAAGCCCATGGAAGAGGGGTAGGAATGGGGTATCACATGCATGCGGAAAGAGGTGGAAGGTGTGGGTGTGATTAGGCAGGACACTGGTGTGGTTATGTGGTTGGGCGCGGTAAATTTAACCACTCCCATAGGCGCCAGAGAAAATCTTGCACCCAGGTGCCAGGCACCCCAGGCTCGCCCCTGAATGGTCGCATAGCTTTGTACAGCTTTGAGTGGCGCATTAGCTGTGTTTCCATCAATTCCAAATCCGTTTTCTGCTCAGATATGAGATCAAGTGGTGCAAGGTGCCAAATAGATCACTAATATATGGCTGATTTCTGATCAAGGTGTGGTCAATAATTTTTCAGAGTTCAGACAGTTGACAGCCGAGGGGAAGAAGCTGTTCCTATGCCTAAAAGTCCTGGTGGACATGGAATGGAACGAAACATTCAGCCTGAAGAAAACCGACTAAAGAAGCAAAAGCCTGGGTGTAGGTTTGTGAAGGAAATTCGCTATAGGCTATCAACGGTTTGCCACTTCTGCCCAGTGCCCACCACCAATTGATGTAGATTTTCCGACCTGTTCAATCAATACTTTCGAATGATTTTTGGTCAAAATCTAATCGATTAGACATTTAAAGGAATTGATTTCCATCCGATTCGATCACTGATCGAATCAGCAGGGAAATTGGATGAGTATGGGCACATTTAGACAAGATTTCTGCTGAAGTATCGATAGGTGCCCATACATTACTTGATTTTCTTGTACAAGTGACCATTTGAATCAATCATTTTATAATCAATTCAGTGGAGAATCGATTATGTTCCTTTGTACTCGCTCGATGGAAATTGGACGATATCTGGTCCAATTGACCAATTTATTTGTTTGAGCATGATGGAAAATATCAGTCAATTGCAGGGCTTTGGAGTCGAAGTCCAGGAGTCGGAGTAATTTTTGGTTAGTTGGAGTTGGAGGTTTCATAAACTGAGAAGTCGGAGACTCGGAGTTGGATGATTTTTGTACCCACTCCATAGCCTTGTAAGGGCTGTGGAGGACATTTCTGGCCGAAATTGGTTGCCTGTATCAATGGGTCCTGCTGCAAGATGTAGGGCCGACATGCTCGATTGGGTGCATGGCGGTAACGCCGTATGATATCGGGACGAGGAACACGATGGAACCCCTGGCACTGTCCCGCCTAGTGTAAAATGTACCCCCAGGTGCCCTGTGCTGTATAGTATACTTTAAGAGTCGGGTCGATGTCTAAGCAGGCAACAGATCTCTCCCCAATCAGACAGAGATCTGTCTCCTGGTCAATCTGCCCATACATATTATTGATTCAGCGCAAAGTTTTGCGGTGAGCGTCATACGCTGCACCGGGTGCGATGAAAACGTTGCACTAGGCGAACCCGGGCAACGTAATGCGGGCACCGCGCAGCGCTAACAGCCAGAGGCGTAGCTAGGGTTTTCAGCGCCCGGGGACAAAGACTATTAATGCGCCCCCTAAGGTGAAGGTTCGTGACCAAATGTGGGCGTGGTTATGGGTACTCCACATTTGGTCACGCCCCTTCAAATGTACATGGAGGTTAGCAGGCTCACGCTCACCCACCCTCCCTCAGTATGTACCTTCCAGCATGTTCCAAGACAAATTCAGCAATCATGAGCCCCCCACCCCCATCAAGACAAATTCCGCAATCATGAGCAAACATGAGGCCCCCAACAAGTCAAATTTAGCAATCCTGAGGCCCCCAACAAGACAAATTCAGCAATCATGAGGCCCCTAACAAGACAAATTCAGCGATCTTGAGGCCCCCAACAAATCATGAGGCCCCCAACAAGACAAATTCAGTAACCATGAGGCCCCCAACAAGACAAATTCAGCAGTCATGAGGCACATAAATAGACAGCATTTCCCATAAATAGGCAGAATGTCCCCTTAATATGGTAGACACCTCTCACCTGGCAGCAGTTCCCCAAAATACACTCCATCTGACAGCAATGCTTGCCCAAAAATAGGTAGCCCCAGGTCTATAGGTGTCCCCAGAATAGGTGGCCAGCAGTATAGATGTCCCCAGAACAGGTAGCCAGGGGTAGAGATGTCCACAGAACAGGTAGCCAGGGGTATATGTGCCCAGTATATGTAGGCAGGGGTATGTGTCCCCAGTATATGTAGCCAGAGGTATATGTGCCCAGTATATGTAGCCAGGGGTATAAATGCCCAGTATATGTAGGCAGGGGTATATGTGCCCAGAGTAGGTAGCCAGGGGTATATGTGCCCAGAGTAGGTAGCCAGGGGTATATGTGCCCAGAGTAGGTAGCCAGGGGTATATGCCCAGTATATGTAGGCAGGGGTATATGTGCCCAGAGTAGGTAGCCAGGGGTATATGTGCCCAGAGTAGGTAGCCAGGGGTATATGTGCCCAGAGTAGGTAGCCAGGGGTATATGTGCCCAGAGTAGGTAGCCAGGGGTATATGCCCAGTATATGTAGGCAGGGGTATATGTGCCAAGAGTAGGTAGCCAGGGGTATATGTGCCCAGAGTAGGTAGCCAGGGGTATATGTGCCCAGAGTAGGTAGCCAGGGGTATATGCCCAGTATATGTAGGCAGGGGTATATGTGCCCAGAGTAGGTAGCCAGGGGTATATGTGCCCAGAGTAGGTAGCCAGGGGTATATGTGCCCAGAGTAGGTAGCCAGGGGTATATGTGCCCAGAGTAGGTAGCCAGGGGTATATGCCCAGAGTAGGTAGCCAGGGGTATATGTGCCCAGAGTAGGTAGCCAGGGGTATATGTGCCCAGAGTAGGTAGCCAGGGGTATATGCCCAGTATATGTAGGCAGGGGTATATATGCCCAGAGTAGGTAGCCAGGGGTATATGTGCCCAGAGTAGGTAGCCAGGGGTATATGTGCCCAGAGTAGGTAGCCAGGGGTATATGTGCCCAGAGTAGGTAGCCAGGGGTATATGTGCCCAGAGTAGGTAGCCAGGGGTATATGTGCCCAGAGTAGGTAGCCAGGGGTATATGTGCCCAGAGTAGGTAGCCAGGGGTATATGCCCAGTATATGTAGGCAGGAGTATATGTGCCAAGAGTAGGTAGCCAGGGGTATATGTGCCCAGAGTAGGTAGCCAGGGGTATATGTGCCCAGAGTAGGTAGCCAGGGGTATATGTGCCCAGAGTAGGTAGCCAGGGGTATATGCCCAGTATATGTAGGCAGGGGTATATGTGCCCAGAGTAGGTAGCCAGGGGTATATGTGCCCAGAGTAGGTAGCCAGGGGTATATGCCCAGTATATGTAGGCAGGGGTATATGTGCCCAGAGTAGGTAGCCAGGGGTATATGTGCCCAGAGTAGGTAGCCAGGGGTATATGTGCCCAGAGTAGGTAGCCAGGGGTATATGCCCAGTATATGTAGGCAGGGGTATATATGCCCAGAGTAGGTAGCCAGGGGTATATGTGCCCAGAGTAGGTAGCCAGGGGTATATGTGCCCAGAGTAGGTAGCCAGGGGTATATGCCCAGTATATGTAGGCAGGGGTATATGTGCCCAGAGTAGGTAGCCAGGGGTATATGTGCCCAGAGTAGGTGGCCAGGGATATATGTCCAGTATATGTAGCCAGGGGTATATGTGCCCAGAGTAGGTAGCCAGGTCAGGTGTCCCCCTCCCCAGCAGGAGGGGAGCAGCGCAGAGAAGAGCTGCTCTCCCTTCCTCGCTGTCCCCTCCAATGTCCGGGTGGCTCAGGCTGGCAGCGGCGGGCGGAACTTACCTCCGTCTCGTCGCAGCGCCGGATGGATCTGCCACTACTCTGGTCTGGTCCAGACCAGAGCAGCGGCTGCGCACTCGAACTTCCGGCCGGCGCTGGAGCGAGACGGAGGTGAGTTCCGCCCGCCGCTGCCAGGCCAGCCACCCGGACATTGGAGGGGACAGCGAGGGAGAGAGAGAGCACCTAAGGTGAGGGAAGGAGGGGGGATATGGCCCCCCTTCCCCACCGTCCGCACAGCTCTCCCTCTTCTCTGCGCTGCTCCCCTCCCCTCCGCCGCAAAAAAAAAACAAACACGCAGCTCAGCCAGGCTGAGGGCGCCCTCGGGGACCAGGCGCCCCGGGGCACTTGTCCTACCCCGACCCCCCCTAGCTCCGCGCCTGCTAACAGCGTGCAAAACTTTGTGCGTCCTAAAGGGCTTTAGGCGTGCTAAGTTAGCACCCTTTTGTGAATCAAGCCCATAGTCTGATGTATGGCCAAGTAGCAGAACAGGGAAACAATGTACACGAAGAATGGATCAATAGTCTCCTGATCTACCACTGCTTCAAATCCCCCTCCTGCTGTAAACCTCTCATTACTGCCTGGCGCCTGCTATGCCTTGCCTTTCCAGTTACAAGACATTCCTATGCTATAGTATAACAGGGCGCTTTCCTATTGGCTGCCCTGGGGCTAGCACTCCTTCTATGCCCAGCACACAGAGGTTAACCCTGCAGCCCACAGCACTTTAGTGTAAGTGGGTGTGTCCGTCTTGCTAGTGTAGCCACGTCAGCCCTCGGCTGACTGTAATCTAATAAAGTTATGTACACTTTGAAGGAGCTAGTAGTGCTGGGAGTTGTAGTTTGGAGTGGCGTTGATCTGCTGCTGCTGCTGCTGGGCTGATCGCTGGCACGGAGCTGAGTGCAGGAGGTGAGAGATGAGTCGGGCGGGGGGACACTGCAGCGGATCCAGGGCTGGAGGATGTTGCTGATCAGGGAGAGGGATCGCTGGGATCTGTCACTGCTGCTTGTAGGGGGGATTGGGCAGGACAGCAGGCTGCTGCCACTCACACAACTCAGGGAAAGTTATCCGAGTCGCCTCCCCCCACCCCTCTGCTCCCTCCATTCATTCTGCTTCTAGCACAGCTCTGCTGGGGACAGGTAAAGCTATGGGGGAAACTTTCTGCCAACTCCCTACTGTCCCTCCTGATCACACACTTTATTTATGGGTTACCCCCAGCAATGATAATTGCAGCAGAGCTGAAGTCTTGTACAGGGAGCTGCCCAGCATATAGAGCAAAGTCCTAGTTCCATTTTCGCTATAAAGGGGAATTCCAGAAAGAGAACATTGGATTGGGCATGCCATAGGTATAGCATTTGTCATTTTATAATTGTTAAAAACATTGTGTCTTTTGGAAGTAATCTTAAAGGGAACCTGTAACATAAAAAAGGCATACCAAGATAAAGCAAAGCCGCTGCGACGCCAGTGTTATTTGGTATTTATATAGCGTGGACATATGACACACCGCTGTACAGAGAATATAGTCTTGTCACTGACTGCCCCTCGGAGGAGCTCACAATCTCATCCTTACCATAGTCATAAGTCTATGGATGCATCATGTAGTGTATGTATCGTAGTCTAGGGACAGTTTTAGGGGGAAGCCAATTAACTTATCTGTATGTTTTTGGGATGTGGGAGGAAACTGGAGTGTCCAGAGGAAACCCACATGGACATGGGGAGAACATACAAACTCTGTGCAGTTAATGCCCTGGCTGGATTTCAAACCATTGTTGCCCAGTGACACAGTGTATGGTTGAGGTGAGCCAGCAAGAAAGTCCACAGGGAAGCCAGTGAGAAAGTCAATAGGGAAATTCTGCTAATGTGATTGGGTGGTCAGCGCCCCCCTCGAACGGCGAAGTTTCTGATAGGTTGTGGTAATAATATACGCCCACACTATTCAGCCAATTAAAATGCTTCAAGTTGTAGACGTTGCTGTGATTAGAGGACTGTTCCTTATGGACTTTCTCCCTGGCTTGCCTCATCCATACTAGCTTTGTCTCTGGACTGTACTGAGGCTACCTGATCCTTCTTGGAGCCCACCACTGCTGTGCAGGAGCCCTCCAATCATATCTGATATGATCTGGTGGTTACGCTGTCCTCTGTGCAAGACTGTGGGCGTAAAGCACCTGCGCATCAAACCAAAGCCACTCGTTCACAAGTATATCCGCGTTCAAACACAGCAGGAGGGTGCAGTCGCGAACTAGAATAGGGTCCTTGTCAGCGGTGGTGGGGTTGAGGAGTGTATGGGACCATCCAGAGGTTTTCCTCTATGTGGGTAATTATGTAACTTTTTGTGGTTTTAAAGTTACATATACGCTCTAAACCAGGGCTGTGGAGTTGAGGAGTCTGAGCCAGAGCAATTTTGGGTACCTGGAGTCGGAGGTTTCATAAACTAAGGAGTCTGAGTTGGATGATGGGATTGTGGCTTTGCTGTTTTTACGTGTACGCAGCGGGAGGTCTGCGCGTGTGCGGGAGGTCTGCGCGTGTGCGGGAGGTCTGCGCGTGTGCGGGAGGTCTGCTCGTGTGCGGGAGGTCTGCTCCTGTGCGGGAGGTCTGCGCGTGTGCGGGAGGTCTGCACGTGTGCGGGAGGTCTGCTGATGTGCGGGAGGTCTGCGCGTGTGCGGGAGGTCTGCGCGTGTGCGGGAGGTCTGCTCGTGTGCGGGAGGTCTGCTGATGTGTGGGAGGTCTGCTCTTGTGCGGGAGGTCTGCGCGTGTGCGGGAGGTCTGCGCGTGTGCGGGAGTTCTGCTCCTGTGCGGGAGGTCTGCGCGTGTGCGGGAGGTCTGCTGATGTGCGGGAGGTCTGCTCCTGTGCGGGAGGTCCGCGCGTGTGCGGGAGGTCTGCTGATGTGCGGGAGGTCTGCTCCTGTGCGGGAGGTCTGCGCGTGTGCGGGAGGTCTGCTGATGTGCGGGAGGTCTGCTCCTGTGCGGGAGGTCTGCGCGTGTGCGGGAGGTCTGCTGATGTGCGGGAGGTCTGCGCGTGTGCGGGAGGTCTGCTCGTGTGCGGGAGGTCTGCTCGTGTGCGGGAGGTCTGCTCGTGTGCGGGAGGTCTGCGCGTGTGTGAGAGGTCTGCGCGTGTGTGAGGTCTGCTCCTGTCCTGTGCGGGAGGTCTGCGCGTGTGCGGGAGGTCTGCTAATGTGCGGGAGGTCTGCGCGTGTGCGGGAGGTCTGCTGATGTGCGGGAGGTCTGCTCCTGTGCGGGAGGTCTGCGCGTGTGCGGTAGGTCTGCTGATGTGCGGGAGGTCTGCTCCTGTGCGGGAGGTCTGCTCCTGTGCGGGAGGTCTGCGCGTGTGTGAGAGGTCTGCTCCTGTGCGGGAGGTCTGCGCGTGTGCGGGAGGTCTGCTGATGTGCGGGAGGTCTGCTTCTGTGCGGGAGGTCTGCGCGTGTGCGGGAGGTCTGCTGATGTGCGGGAGGTCTGCTCCTGTGCGGGAGGTCTGCGCGTGTGCGGGAGGTCTGCGCGTGTGCGGGAGGTCTGCTCGTGTGCGGGAGGTCTGCGCGTGTGCGGGAGGTCTTCTCCTGTGCGGGAGGTCTGCTCCTGTGCGGGAGGTCTGCGCCTGTGCGGGAGGTCTGCTCCTGTGCGGGAGGTCTGCTCCTGTGCGGGAGGTCTGCGGGTGTGCGGGAGGTCTGCGCGTGTGCGGGAGGTCTGCGCATGTGCGGGAGGTCTGCTGATGTGCGGGAACTCTGCGCGTGTGCGGGAGGTCTGCTCCTGTGCGGGAGGTCTGCGCGTGTGCGGGAGGTCTGCGCGTGTGCGGGAGGTCTGCTCCTGTGCGGGAGGTCTGCTCGTGTGCGGGAGGTCTGCTGATGTGCGGGAGGTCTGCTCCTGTGCGGGAGGTCTGCGCGTGTGCGGGAGGTCTGCGCGTGTGTGGGAGGTCTGCTCCTGTGCGGGAGGTCTGCGCGTGTGCGGGAGGTCTGCGCGTGTGCGGGAGGTCTGCTCGTGTGCAGGAGGTCTGCTGATGTGCGGGAGGTCTGCTCCTGTGCGGGAGGTCTGCGCGTGTATGGGAGGTCTGCGCGTGTGCGGGAGGTCTGCGCGTGTGCGGGAGGTCTGCTCCTGTGCGGTAGGTCTGCGCGTGTGCGGGAGGTCTGCGCGTGTGCGGGAGGTCTGCTGATGTGCGGGAGCTCTGCGCCTATGCGGGAGCTCTGCGCGTGTGCGGGAGGTCTGCACCTGTGTGGGAGGTCTGCGCGTGTGCGGGAGGTCTGCGCGTGTGCGGGAGGTCTGCTCGTGTGTGAGAGGTCTGCTCCTGTGCGGGAGGTCTGCGCGTGTGCGGGAGGTCTGCTCCTGTGCAGGAGGTCTGCTCCTGTGCGGGAGGTCTGCGCCTGTGCGGGAGGTCTGCTCCTGTGCGGGAGGTCTGCTCCTGTGCGGGAGGTCTGCTCCTGTGCGGGAGGTCTGCGCGTGTGCGGGAGGTCTGCGCGTGTGCGGGAGGTCTGCGCGTGTGCGGGAGGTCTGCTGATGTGCGGGAGCTCTGCGCCTGTGCGGGAGGTCTGCGCGTGTGCGGGAGGTCTGCTCCTGTGCGGGAGGTCTGCACGTGTGCGGGAGGTCTGCGCGTGTGCGGGAGGTCTGCTCGTGTGCGGGAGGTCTGCTCGTGTGCGGGAGGTCTGCTCGTGTGCGGGAGGTCTGCTCCTGTGCGGGAGGTCTGCTCGTGTGCGGGAGGTCTGCTCCTGTGAGGGAGGTCTGCTGATGTGCGGGAGGTCTGCTCCTGTGCGGGAGGTCTGCTCGTGTGCGGGAGGTCTGCGCGTGTGCGGGAGGTCTGCGCGTGTGCGGGAGGTCTGCTGTGCGGGAGGTCTGCGCGTGTGCGGGAGGTCTGCGCTTGTGCGGGAGGTCTGCTGATGTGCGGGAGCTCTGCGCCTGTGCGGGAGCTCTGCGCGTGTGCGGGAGCTCTGCTCCTGTGCGGGTGGTCTGCGCGTGTGCGGGAGGTCTGCGCGTGTGCGGGAGGTCTGCTCGTGTGCGGGAGGTCTGCTGATGTGCGGGAGATCTGCTCCTGTGCGGGAGGTCTGCGCGTGTGCGGGAGGTCTGCTCCTGTGCGGGAGGTTTGCGCGTGTGCGGGAGGTCTGCTCGTGTGCGGGAGGTCTGCTCGTGTGCGGGAGGTCTGCTCCTGTGCGGGAGGTCTGCTCCTGTGCGGGAGGTCTGCGCGTGTGCGGGAGGTCTGCTGATGTGCGGGAGGTCTGCTCCTGTGCGGGAGGTCTGCGCGTGTGCGGGAGGTCTGCTCCTGTGCGGGAGGTCTGCTCCTGTGCGGAAGGTCTGCGCGTGTGCGGGAGGTCTGCTCCTGTGCGGGAGGACTGCGCGTGTGCGGGAGGTCTGCTGATGTGCGGGAGGTCTGCTCCTGTGCGGGAGGTCTGCGCCTGTGCGGGAGGTCTGCTCGTGTGCGGGAGGTCTGCTCCTGTGCGGGAGGTCTGCTCCTGTGCGGGAGGTCTGCTGATGTGCGGGAGGTCTGCTCCTGTGCGGGAGGTCTGCTCCTGGGCAGGAGGTCTGCTCCTGTGCGGGAGGTCTGCTCCTGTGCGGGAGGTCTGCTCCTGTGCGGGAGGTCTGCGCGTGTGCGGGAGGTCTGCTCGTGTGCGGGAGGTCTGCTCGTGTGCGGGAGGTCTGCTCGTGTGCGGGAGGTCTGCTCCTGTGTGGGAGGTCTGCGCGTGTGCGAGAGGTCTGCTCGTGTGCGGGAGGTCTGCTGATGTGCGGGAGGTCTGCTCGTGTGCGGGAGGTCTGCGCGTGTGCGGGAGGTCTGCGCGTGTGCGGGAGGTCTGCTGTGCGGAAGGTCTGCGCGTGTGCAGGAGGTCTGCGCGTGTGCGGGAGGTCTGCTGATGTGCGGGAGCTCTGCGCCTGTGCGGGAGCTCTGCGCGTGTGCAGGAGGTCTGCTCCTGTGCGGGAGGTCTGCGCGTGTGCGGGAGGTCTGCGCGTGTGCGGGAGGTCTGCTCGAGTGCGGGAGGTCTGCTCGAGTGCGGGAGATCTGCTCCTGTGCGGGAGGTCTGCGCCTGTGCGGGAGGTCTGCGCGTGTGCGGGAGGTCTGCGCGTGTGCGGGAGGTCTGCTCGAGTGCGGGAGGTCTGCTGATGTGCGGGAGATCTGCTCCTGTGCGTGAGGTCTGCGCGTGTGCGGGAGGTCTGCGCGTGTGCAGGAGGTTTGCGCGTGTGCGGGAGGTCTGCTCCTGTGCGGGAGGTCTGCGCGTGTGCGGGAGGTCTGCTCGTGTGCGGGAGGTCTGCTCCTGTGCGGAAGGTCTGCGCGTGTGCGGGAGATCTGCTCCTGTGCGGGAGGTCTGCGCGTGTGCGGGAGGTCTGCTGATGTGCGGGAGGTCTGCTCCTGTGCGGGAGGTCTGCGCCTGTGCGGGAGGTCTGCGCGTGTGCGGGAGGTCTGCTGATGTGCGGGAGGTCTGCTCCTGTGCGGGAGGTCTGCGCGTTTGCGGGAGGTCTGCTCCTGTGTGGGAGGTCTGCTCCTATGCGGAAGGTCTGCGCATGTGCGGGAGGTCTGCTCCTGTGCGGGAGGTCTGCGCGTGTGCGGGAGGTCTGCGCGTTTGCGGGAGGTCTGCTCCTGTGCGGGAGGTCTGCTCCTGTGCGGAAGGTCTGCGCGTGTGCGGGAGGTCTGCTCCTGTGCGGGAGGTCTGCGCGTGTGCAGGAGGTCTGCTGATGTGCGGGAGGTCTGCTCCTGTGCGGGAGGTCTGCGCGTTTGCGGGAGGTCTGCTCCTGTGCGGGAGGTCTGCTCCTGTGCGGAAGGTCTGCGCGTGTGCGGGAGGTCTGCTCCTGTGCGGGAGGTCTGCGCGTGTGCGGGAGGTCTGCTGATGTGCGGGAGGTCTGCTCCTGTGCGGGAGGTCTGCGCCTGTGCGGGAGGTCTGCGCGTGTGCGGGAGGTCTGCTGATGTGGGGGAGGTCTGCTCCTGTGCGGGAGGTCTGCGCGTGTGCGGGGAGGTCTGCTGATATGCGGGAGGTCTTCCCCTGTGCGGGAGGTCTGCTCGTGTGCGGGAGGTCTGCTCGTGTGCGGGAGGTCTGCGCGTGTGCGGGAGGTCTGCGCGTGTGCGGGAGGTCTGCATGTGTGCGGGAGGTCTGCGCGTGTGCGGGAGGTCTGCTGATGTGCGGGAGGTCTGCTGATGTGCGGGAGGTCTGCGCGTGTGCGGGAGGTCGCTCCTGTGCGGGAGGTCTGCGCGTGTGTGGGAGGTCTGCGCGTGTGCGGGAGGTCTGCTCGTGTGCAGGAGGTCTGCTGATGTGCGGGAGGTCTGCTCCTGTGCGGGAGGTCTGCTCCTGTGCGGGAGGTGTGCTGATGTGCGGGAGGTCTGCTCCTGTGCGGGAGGTCTGCGCCTGTGCGGGAGGTCTGCTCGAGTGCGGGAGGACTGCTCGAGTGCGGGAGATCTGCTCCTGTGCGGGAGGTCTGCGCCTGTGCGGGAGGTCTGCGCGTGTGCGGGAGGTCTGCGCGTGTGCGGGAGGTCTGCTCGAGTGCGGGAGGTCTGCTGATGTGCGGGAGATCTGCTCCTGTGCGTGAGGTCTGCGCGTGTGCGGGAGGTCTGCGCGTGTGCAGGAGGTTTGCGCATGTGCGGGAGGTCTGCTCCTGTGCGGGAGGTCTGCGCGTGTGCGGGAGGTCTGCTCGTGTGCGGGAGGTCTGCTCCTGTGCGGAAGGTCTGCGCGTGTGCGGGAGATCTGCTCCTGTGCGGGAGGTCTGCGCGTGTGCGGGAGGTCTGCTGATGTGCGGGAGGTCTGCTCCTGTGCGGGAGGTCTGCGCCTGTGCGGGAGGTCTGCGCGTGTGCGGGAGGTCTGCTGATGTGCGGGAGGTCTGCTCCTGTGCGGGAGGTCTGCGCGTTTGCGGGAGGTCTGCTCCTGTGTGGGAGGTCTGCTCCTATGCGGAAGGTCTGCGCATGTGCGGGAGGTCTGCTCCTGTGCGGGAGGTCTGCGCGTGTGCGGGAGGTCTGCGCGTTTGCGGGAGGTCTGCTCCTGTGCGGGAGGTCTGCTCCTGTGCGGAAGGTCTGCGCGTGTGCGGGAGGTCTGCTCCTGTGCGGGAGGTCTGCGCGTGTGCAGGAGGTCTGCTGATGTGCGGGAGGTCTGCTCCTGTGCGGGAGGTCTGCGCGTTTGCGGGAGGTCTGCTCCTGTGCGGGAGGTCTGCTCCTGTGCGGAAGGTCTGCGCGTGTGCGGGAGGTCTGCTCCTGTGCGGGAGGTCTGCGCGTGTGCGGGAGGTCTGCTGATGTGCGGGAGGTCTGCTCCTGTGCGGGAGGTCTGCGCCTGTGCGGGAGGTCTGCGCGTGTGCGGGAGGTCTGCTGATGTGGGGGAGGTCTGCTCCTGTGCGGGAGGTCTGCGCGTGTGCGGGGAGGTCTGCTGATATGCGGGAGGTCTTCCCCTGTGCGGGAGGTCTGCTCGTGTGCGGGAGGTCTGCTCGTGTGCGGGAGGTCTGCGCGTGTGCGGGAGGTCTGCGCGTGTGCGGGAGGTCTGCATGTGTGCGGGAGGTCTGCGCGTGTGCGGGAGGTCTGCTGATGTGCGGGAGGTCTGCTGATGTGCGGGAGGTCTGCGCGTGTGCGGGAGGTCTGCTCCTGTGCGGGAGGTCTGCGCGTGTGCGGGAGGTCTGCTCGTGTGCGGGAGGTCTGCTCCTGTGCGGAAGGTCTGCGCGTGTGCGGGAGATCTGCTCCTGTGCGGGAGGTCTGCGCGTGTGCGGGAGGTCTGCTGATGTGCGGGAGGTCTGCTCCTGTGCGGGAGGTCTGCGCCTGTGCGGGAGGTCTGCGCGTGTGCGGGAGGTCTGCTGATGTGCGGGAGGTCTGCTCCTGTGCGGGAGGTCTGCGCGTTTGCGGGAGGTCTGCTCCAGTGTGGGAGGTCTGCTGCTGTGCGGAAGGTCTGCGCATGTGCGGGAGGTCTGCTCCTGTGCGGGAGGTCTGCGCGTGTGCGGGAGGTCTGCTGATGTGCGGGAGGTCTGCTCCTGTGCGGGAGGTCTGCGCCTGTGCGGGAGGTCTGCGCGTGTGCGGGAGGTCTGCTGATGTGTGGGAGGTCTGCTCCTGTGCGGGAGGTCTGCGCGTGTGCGGGGAGGTCTGCTGATATGCGAGAGGTCTTCTCCTGTGCGGGAGGTCTGCTCGTGTGCGGGAGGTCTGCTCGTGTGCGGGAGGTCTGCGCGTGTGCGGGAGGTCTGCGCGTGTGTGGGAGGTCTGCATGTGTGCGGGAGGTCTGCGGGTGTGCGGGAGGTCTGCTGATGTGCGGGAGGTCTGCGCCTGTGCGGGAGGTCTGCGCGTGTGCGGGAGGTCTGCTCCTGTGCGGGAGGTCTGCGCGTGTGCGGGAGGTCTGCTCGTCTGCGGGAGGTCTGCGCGTGTGTGGGAGGTCTGCGCATGTGTGGGAGGTCTGCGCGTGTGCGGGAGGTCTGCTCCTGTGCGGGAGGTTTGCGCGTGTGCGGGAGGTCTGCGCGTGTGCGGGAGGTCTGCTCGTGT
Source organism: Hyperolius riggenbachi (assembly GCF_040937935.1). Lineage (NCBI taxonomy): Eukaryota > Metazoa > Chordata > Amphibia > Anura > Hyperoliidae > Hyperolius > Hyperolius riggenbachi. The sequence continues at coordinate 351,397,122 of NC_090651.1, read as the reverse complement.
GCGGGAGGTCTGCTGATGTGCGGGAGGTCTGCTCCTGTGCGTGAGGTCTGCGCCTGTGCGGGAGGTCTGCGCGTGTTTGCGGAAGGTCTGCTGATGTGCGGGAGGTCTGCGCGCGTGCAAGAGGTCTGCTCGTGTGCGGGAGGTCTGCTCCTGTGCGGGAGGTCTGCTCCTGTGCGGGAGGTGTGCTGATGTGCGGAAGGTCTGCTCCTGTGCGGGAGGTCTGCGCGTGTGCGGGAGGTCTGCTTGTGTGCGGGAGGTCTGCTCGTGTGCGGGAGGTCTGCTCGTGTGCGGGAGGTCTGCTCGTGTGTGAGAGGTCTGCTCCTGTGCGGGAGGTCTGCGCGTGTGCGGGAGGTCTGCTGATGTGCGGGAGGTCTGCTCCTGTGCGGGAGGTCTGCTCCTGTGCGGGAGGTCTGCGCGTGTGTGAGAGGTCTACTCCTGTGCTGGAGGTCTGCGCGTGTGCGGGAGGTCTGCTGATGTGCGGGAGGTCTGCTCCTGTGCGGGAGGTCTGCGCGTGTGCGGGAGGTCTGCTGATGTGCGGGAGGTCTGCTCCTGTGCGGGAGGTATCCGCGTGTGCGGGAGGTCTGCTCCTGTGCGGGAGGTCTGCGCCTGTGCGGGAGGTCTGCGCGTGTGCGGAAGGTCTGATCCTGTGTGGGAGGTCTGCGCGTGTGCGGGAGGTCTGCTCGTGTGCGGGAGGTCTGCTGATGTGCAGAAGGTCTGCTCCTGTGCGGGAGGTCTGCGCGTGTGCGGAAGGTCTGCGCGTGTGCGGGAGGTCTGCGCGTGTGCGGGTAGTCTGCTCCTGTGCGGGAGGTTTGCGCGTGTGCGGGAGGTCTGCGCGTGTGCGGGAGGTCTGCGCGTGTGCGGGAGGTCTGCTTGTGTGCGGGAGGTCTGCTCCTGTGCGGGAGGTCTGCTGATGTGCGGGAGGTCTGCTCCTGTGCGGGAGGTCTGCTCGTGTGCGGGAGGTCTGCTCGTGTGCGGGAGGTCTGCTCGTCTGCGGGAGGTCTGCGCGTGTGTGGGAGGTCTGCGCATGTGTGGGAGGTCTGCGCGTGTGCGGGAGTTCTGCTCCTGTGCGGGAGGTCTGCGCGTGTGCGGGAGGTCTGCGCGTGTGCGGGAGGTCTGCTCGTGTGCGGGAGGTCTGCTGATGTGCGGGAGGTCTGCTCCTGTGCGTGAGGTCTGCGCCTGTGCAGGAGGTCTGCGCGTGTTTGCGGAAGGTCTGCTGATGTGCGGGAGGTCTGCGCGCGTGCAAGAGGTCTGCTCGTGTGCGGGAGGTCTGCTCCTGTGCGGGAGGTCTGCTCCTGTGCGGGAGGTGTGCTGATGTGCGGAAGGTCTGCTCCTGTGCGGGAGGTCTGCGCGTGTGCGGGAGGTCTGCTTGTGTGCGGGAGGTCTGCTCGTGTGCGGGAGGTCTGCTCGTGTGCGGGAGGTCTGCTCGTGTGTGAGAGGTCTGCTCCTGTGCGGGAGGTCTGCGCGTGTGCGGGAGGTCTGCTGATGTGCGGGAGGTCTGCTCCTGTGCGGGAGGTCTGCTCCTGTGCGGGAGGTCTGCGCGTGTGTGAGAGGTCTACTCCTGTGCTGGAGGTCTGCGCGTGTGCGGGAGGTCTGCTGATGTGCGGGAGGTCTGCTCCTGTGCGGGAGGTCTGTGCGTGTGCGGGAGGTCTGCTGATGTGCGGGAGGTCTGCTCCTGTGCGGGAGGTCTGCGCGTGTGCGGGAGGTCTGCTCCTGTGCGGGAGGTCTGCTCCTGTGCGGGAGGTCTGTGCGTGTGTGAGAGGTCTGCTCCTGTGCGGGAGGTCTGCGTGTGTTCGGGAGGTCTGCTGATGTGCGGGAGGTCTGCTCCTGTGCGGGAGGTCTGCGCGTGTGCGGGAGGTCTGCTGATGTGCGGGAGCTCTGCGCCTGTGCGGGAGGTCTGCGCGTGTGCGGGAGGTCTGCTCGTGTGCGGGAGGTCTGCTGATGTGCGGGAGGTCTGCTCCTGTGCGGGAGGTCTGCGCGCGTGCGGGAGGTCTGCTCCTGTGCGGGAGGTCTGCTCCTGTGTGGGAGGTCTGCGCGTGTGCGGGAGGTCTGCTCCTGTGCGGGAGGTCTGCGTGTGTGCGGGAGGTCTGCGCGTGTGCGGGAGGTCTGCTCCTGTGCGGGAGGTCTGCGCGTGTGCTGGAGGTCTGCGCGTGTGCGGGAGGTCTGCGCGTGTGCAGGAGGTCTGTGCGTGTGCGGGAGGTCTGCTCCTGTGCGGGAGGTCTGCGCATGTGCGGGAGGTCTGCGCATGTGCGGGAGGTCTGCTCGTGTGCGTGAGGTCTGCTGATGTGCGGGAGGTCTGCTCCTGTGCGGGAGGTCTGCACCTGTGCGGGAGGTCTGCTCCTGTGCGGGAGGTGTGCTGATGTGCGGGAGGTCTGCTCCTGTGCGGGAGGTCTGCGCCTGTGCGGGAGGTCTGCGCGTGTGCGGGAGGTCTGCTCGTGTGCGGGAGGTCTGCGCGTGTGCGGGAGGTCTGCTCGTGTGCGGGAGGTCTGCTCGTGTGCGGGAGGTCTGCTCGTGTGCGGGAGGTCTGCTCGTGTGTGAGAGGTCTGCTCCTGTGCGGGAGGTCTGCGCGTGTGCGGGAGGTCTGCTCCTGTGCGGGAGGTCTGCTCCTGTGCGGGAGGTCTGCGCCTGTGCGGGAGGTCTGCTCCTGTGCGGGAGGTCTGCGCGTGTGCGGAAGGTCTGCGCGTGTGCGGGAGGTCTGCTCCTGTGCGGGAGGTCTGCGCGTGTGCGGGAGGTCTGCGCGTGTGCGGGAGGTCTGCTCGTGTGCGGGAGGTCTGCTGATGTGCGGGAGGTCTGCTCCTGTGCGGGAGGTCTGCGCACGTGCGGGAGGTCTGCTCCTGTGCGGGAGGTCTGCTCCTGTGTGGGAGGTCTGCGCGTGTGCGGGAGGTCTGCTCCTGTGCGGGAGGTCTGCGCGTGTGCGGGAGGTCTGCGCGTGTGCGGGAGGTCTGCTCGTGTGCGGGAGGTCTGCTGATGTGCGGGAGGTCTGCTCCTGTGCGGGAGGTCTGCGCGTGTGCTGGAGGTCTGCGCGTGTGCGGGAGGTCTGTGTGTGTGCAGGAGGTCTGTGCGTGTGCGGGAGGTCTGCTCCTGTGCGGGAGGTCTGCGCATGTGCGGGAGGTCTGCGCATGTGCGGGAGGTCTGCTGATGTGCGGGAGCTCTGCGCCTATGCGGGAGCTCTGCGCGTGTGCGGGAGGTCTGCTCCTGTGTGGGAGGTCTGCGCCTGTGCGGGAGGTCTGCGCGTGTGCGGGAGGTCTGCTCGTGTGCGGGAGGTCTGCTGATGTGCGGGAGGTCTGCTCCTGTGCGGGAGGTCTGCGCGTGTGCGGGAGGTCTGCGCGTGTGCGGGAGGTCTGCGCGTGTGGAGGAGGTCTGTGCGTGTGCGGGAGGTCTGCTCCTGTGCGGGAGGTCTGCGCATGTGCGGGAGGTCTGCTGATGTGCGGGAGCTCTGCGCCTATGCGGGAGCTCTGCGCGTGTGCGGGAGGTCTGCTCCTGTGTGGGAGGTCTGCGCCTGTGCGGGAGGTCTGCGCGTGTGCGGGAGGTCTGCTCGTGTGCGGGAGGTCTGCTCGTGTGCGGGAGGTCTGCTCGTGTGCGGGAGGTCTGCTCGTTTGTGAGAGGTCTGCTCCTGTGCGGGAGGTCTGCGCGTGTGCGGGAGGTCTGCTCCTGTGCGGGAGGTCTGCTCCTGTGCGGGAGGTCTGCGCGTGTGCGGGAGGTCTGCGCGTGTGCGGAAGGTCTGATCCTGTGTGGGAGGTCTGCGCGTGTGCGGGAGGTCTGCTGATGTGCAGAAGGTCTGCTCCTGTGCGGGAGGTCTGCGCGTGTGCGGGAGGTCTGCGCGTGTGCGGGAGGTCTGCGCGTGTGCGGGTAGTCTGCTCCTGTGCGGGAGGTTTGCGCGTGTGCGGGAGGTCTGCGCGTGTGCGGGAGGTCTGCGCGTGTGCGGGAGGTCTGCTGGTGTGCGGGAGGTCTGCTCCTGTGCGGGAGGTCTGCTGATGTGCGGGAGGTCTGCTCCTGTGCGGGAGGTCTGCTCGTGTGCGGGAGGTCTGCTCGTGTGCGGGAGGTCTGCTCGTCTGCGGGAGGTCTGCTCGTGTGTGGGAGGTCTGCGCGTGTGTGGGAGGTCTGCGCGTGTGCGGGAGGTCTGCTCCTGTGCGGGAGGTCTGCGCGTGTGCGGGAGGTCTGCGCGTGTGCGGGAGGTCTGCTCGTGTGCGGGAGGTCTGCTGATGTGCGGGAGGTCTGCTCCTGTGCGTGAGGTCTGCGCCTGTGCGGGAGGTCTGCGCGTGTTTGCGGAAGGTCTGCTGATGTGCGGGAGGTCTGCGCGCGTGCAAGAGGTCTGCTCGTGTGCGGGAGGTCTGCTCCTGTGCGGGAGGTCTGCTCCTGTGCGGGAGGTGTGCTGATGTGCGGAAGGTCTGCTCCTGTGCGGGAGGTCTGCGCGTGTGCGGGAGGTCTGCTTGTGTGCGGGAGGTCTGCTCGTGTGCGGGAGGTCTGCTCGTGTGCGGGAGGTCTGCTCGTGTGTGAGAGGTCTGCTCCTGTGCGGGAGGTCTGCGCGTGTGCGGGAGGTCTGCTGATGTGCGGGAGGTCTGCTCCTGTGCGGGAGGTCTGCTCCTGTGCGGGAGGTCTGCGCGTGTGTGAGAGGTCTACTCCTGTGCTGGAGGTCTGCGCGTGTGCGGGAGGTCTGCTGATGTGCGGGAGGTCTGCTCCTGTGCGGGAGGTCTGCGCGTGTGCGGGAGGTCTGCTGATGTGCGGGAGGTCTGCTCCTGTGCGGGAGGTCTGCGCGTGTGTGAGAGGTCTGCTCCTGTGCGGGAGGTCTGCGTGTGTTCGGGAGGTCTGCTGATGTGCGGGAGGTCTGCTCCTGTGCGGGAGGTCTGCTCCTGTGCGGGAGGACTGCTGATGTGCGGGAGGTCTGCTCCTGTGCGGGAGGTCTGCTGATGTGCGGGAGGTCTGCTCCTGTGCGGGAGGTCTGCTCCTGTGCGGGAGGTCTGCTCCTGTGCGGGAGGTGTGCTGATATGCGGGAGGTCTGCGCCTGTGCGGGAGGTCTGCTCGTGTGCGGGAGGTCTGCTCGTGTGCGGGAGGTCTGCTCCTGTGCGGGAGGTCTGCGCGTGTGTGAGAGGTCTGCTCCTGTGCGGGAGGTCTGCTGATGTGCGGGAGTTCTGCTCCTGTGCGGAAGGTCTGCTCCTGTGCGGGAGGTCTGCGCGTGTGTGAGACTTCTGCTCCTGTGCGGGAGGTCTGCGCGTGTGCAGGAGGTCTGCTGATGTGCGGGAGGTCTGCTCCTGTGCGGGGGATCAGCGCGTGTGCGGGAGGTCTGCTGATGTGTGGGAGGTCTGCTCCTGTGCGGGAGGTCTGCTCCTGTGCTGGAGGTCTGCGCGTGTGCGGGAGGTCTGCTTATGTGCGGGAGGTCTGCTCCTGTGCGGGAGGTCTGCTCCTGTGTAGAGTTGGGCCGAACCTCCGATTTTAGGTTCGCGAACCGGGTTCGTGAACTTCCGCGGAAGGTTCGGTTCGCGTTAAAGTTCGCGAACCGCAATAGACTTCAATGGGGATGCGAACTTTGAAAAAAAATAATAATTATGCAGGCCACAAAAGTGATGGAAAAGATGTTTCAAGGGGTCTAACACCTGGAGGGGGGCATGGCGGAGTGGGATACACGCCAAAAGTCCCCGGGAAAAATCTGGATTTGACACAAAGCAGCGTTTTAAGGGCAGAAATCACATTGAATGCTAAATGACAGGCCTAAAGTGCTTTAAAACTTCTTGCATGTGTATACATCAATCAGGTAGTGTAATTAAGGTACTGCTTCACACTGACACACCAAACTCACCGTGTAACGCACCGCAAACAGCTGTTTGTGTAGTGACGGCCGTGCTGGACTGGTGCGCACCATGGCGAGAGTGCAGGTTTTGGTGGCTTTACAGCCCATATGGTCGCCGGCCTGGCTGATGTAGCTGAATGACAGAACAGTGACTGTCCAGCTGATCAAATTTGGTCTGACCACAATGAAGCAACGACCTTATTATCTTTTGTGTGCCCCCCGAGACACTCATCTAGGCGCCGGTCATTGCTTCATTGTGATACGCAAGCCCCTTCACCACGGCAAGGTAATGATCACAAAGGGGAATGGGCGCATGTACATGCCTTTTCTTTTGTTGTTGCAGCTGCCCGCAGTGCAGCCAGAAAAATTAGGCAGTCATGTACACGCACCCGAAAAATTATTACAGCGGCCGCTGCTAGCAGCGGCCTAAAAAATTCAGCAATCCGCCTGGAGTCCCGGACCCTGTTGGTGGTGGCGGAGAAGGTAGTGAAGCGGCCTGCAGGCAGACATGCTGTGTGGAGGGACTGGGAGCGACTTAGTCTTCTTGGGGCAGGCCAGGCAGCCAGTCACACGGCGTGCAGGCAGAGATGCTGTGTGTGCGGGGACTGACTTAGTCTTGGGGCGGGCAGCAGCCCTCCGGGATCCATGCCTCATTCATTTTGATAAAGGTGAGGTACTTAACACTTTTGTGACTTAGGCGACTTCTCTTCTCTGTGACAATGCCTCCAGCTGCGCTGAAGGTCCTTTCTGAGAGGACGCTTGCGGCAGGGCAGGAGAGAAGTTGGATGGCAAATTGGGACAGCTCTGGCCACAGGTCAAGCCTGCACACCCAGTAGTTCAAGGGTTCCTCATCGCTGTTCACAGCAGTGTCTACATCCACACTTAAGGCCAGGTAGTCGGCTACCTGCCGGTCGAGGCGTTGGTGGAGGGTGGATCCGGAAGGGCTACGGCGAGGCGTTGGACTAAAGAACGTCCGCATGTCCGACATCACCATGAGATCGCTGGAGCGTCCTGTCTTTGACTGCGTGGACACGGGAGGAGGATTAGTGGCAGTGGTACCTTGCTGGCGTTCTGCTGTCACATCACCCTTAAAGGCATTGTAAAGCATAGTTGACAGCTGGTTCTGCATGTGCTGCATCCTTTCCACCTTCCGGTGAGTTGGTAACAGGTCCGCCACTTTGTGCCTGTACCGAGGGTCTAGTAGTGTGGCCACCCAGTACAGCTCATTCCCCTTGAGGTTTTTTATACGGGGGTCCCTCAACAGGCAGGACAGCATAAAAGACGACATCTGCACAAAGTCGGATCCAGTACCCTCCATCTCCTCTTGCTCTTCCTCAGTGACGTCACGTAAGTCAACCTCCTCCCCCCAGCCGCGAACAATACCACGGGAAGGTTGAGCAGCACAAGCCCCCTGCGACGCCTGCTGCGGTGGTTCTCCTGCCGCTGTCCCCTCCTCCTCCTCCTCCTCCCCCAAAGAAACACCTTGCTCATCATCCTCTGAGTCTGACTCGTCTTCTGCACACGACCTCTCTTCTTCCTCCTCCTCCCCCCTCTGTGCTGCCGCAGGTGTTGAGGAAACAGCTGGGTCTGATGAAAATTGGTCCCATGCCTGTTCCTGCCGTAACGGTTCCTGGTCACGCTCATTCGCAGCTTCATCCGCCACTCTACGCACAGCATGCTCCAAGAAGTAAGCGTAGGGAATTAAGTCCCTGATGGTGCCCTCACTGCGGCTCACCAGGTTGGTCACCTCCTCAAACGGCCGCATGAGCATGCATGCATTTTCCGTCAGTGTCCAGTTGTCGGGCGAGAACATCCCCATCTTCCCAGACTGTTTCGTTCTACTCCAGTTGTAGAGGTACTGGGTGACGGCTTTCTTCTGTTCTAGCAGGCGGGAGAACATGAGCAGGGTCGAATTCCAGCGAGTGGGGCTATCGCAAATGAGGCGTCTCACCAGCATGTTGTTTTTCCGCTGAATGTCTGCAAATCGTGCCATGGCTGTGTAAGACCGCCTCAAATGCCCACAGAACTTCCTGGCCTGCTTCAGGACATCCGCTAAGCCAGGGTACTTTGCCACAAATCTTTGAACAACTAGATTCATGACATGTGCCATGCAGGGTATGTGTGTCAGCTTCCCCATATGCAAAGCGGCAAGCAGATTGCTGCCGTTGTCGCACACCACGTTGCCTATCTCCAGGTGGTGCGGGGTCAGCCACTCATCCACCTGTTTCTTAAGAGCAGCCAGGAGAGCTGCTCCAGTGTGACTCTCCGCTTTGAGACAAGCCATGTCTAAGATGGCGTGACACCGTCGTACCTGGCATGCAGCATAGGCCCTGCGGAGCTGGGGCTGTGTAGCTGGAGAGGAGAACTGCCACTCAGCCAAGGAGGAGGAGGACAGCGAAGAGCATGAAGCAGGAGGAGAGGAGGTGGCAGGAGGCCTGCCTGCAAGCCGTGGAGGTGTCACAATTTGGTCCGCTGCGCCCTGCTTGCCATGGTTCACCACCAGGTTCACCCAATGGGCTGTGTAGGTAATGTAGCGGCCCTGCCCGTGCTTGGCAGACCAGGCATCCGTGGTCAGGTGTACCCTTGACCCAACGCTCTTCGCAAGAGATGACACCACTTGCCTCTCAACTTCACGGTGCAGTTGGGGTATGGCCTTTCTCGAAAAATAAGTGCGGCCTGGCATCTTCCACTGCGGTGTTCCGATGGCCACAAATTTACGGAAGGCCTCAGAGTCCACCAGCCGGTATGGTAACAGCTGGCGAGCTAACAGTTCCGCCACGCCAGCTGTCAGACGCCGGGCAAGGGGGTGACTGGCCAAAAGTGGCTTCTTCCGCTCAAACATTTCCTTCACGGACACCTGACTGTTGCTGTGGGCAGAGGAGCAGGAACCGCTCAAAGGCAGAGGCGGAGTGGAGGAGGGTGCCTGTGAAGGTGCAAGGGAGAAAGCGGCATAAGCAGATGATGCACCTGAAGGAGGAAGAGGAGAAGGAGGGTGACTTTTCTTTTGTGTGCTGCTGCTGCTTTTTCTCAGGTGGCCATCCCATTGCTGTTTGTGCCTTTTCTGCAGGTGCCTTCGTAAGGCACTTGTCCCTACGTGAGTGTTGGCCTTTCCACGGCTCAATTTTTGTTGGCAGAGCGAACAGATGGCTTTGGTCCGATCTGAGGCACACACATAAAAAAATGTCCACACCGCTGAGCCACCCTGGGATGTGGGCACTATGGGGACCTCAGCAGCTGATGCTGAAGGGCAAGTTGGCTGGCTGTACATAGGTGGCGATACATGGTGCCGGACACTGCCACCAGCTGTTTCTGATGAAGAGCTGCCCCAGCTTCTTTCAGCAACTTCTCTCCTCCTACTACTCTCTGACTCCCCCTCTGAACTGTCCCCCTCTTCATCTCCTCTATTGGGAACATACAGAGGATCCCTATCATCGTCATCATCGTAATCATCCTGCCCAGCTTCGCTTGCCTCAGAAAAATCCAAACGTGTAGGTCCTTCATCCTCCTTACACGTTACATCCATAGTGTTGCCGCGTAACGCAGACATATGAGCTGGTGAAAATTCATCTGGCTGTAACAACAAAGGCTGTGCATCAGTGATTTCACCACCACTAAATAATTCTTGCGAAGTGTCAAATGCAGCGGAAGTGGTGCTAGTAGTAGCGCTGGTGGCTGAGCAAGATGAGGTGTTCTGTGTCGCTAAATACTCAACCACGTCCTGACAATCTTGGGACGTGATGGGACGTGCCTTCTTCCGAGCACTGTACTGTGGGCCAGGTACACACGAAATTACATTTACACGACCTCGCGCAGACCTGCCGGGTGGCCTTCCTCTGCCTCTGGCACCACCTCTTCCTCTACCTGTTTTGTCCATATCGGGTATGCACGGAGTGGTATATCACACTGCGTGCACTCACGTAGGTAGGTGGGTTCACTTAACTGCACAGGTATGCGCACTGATGCGGTGGGTTCACTGAACAGTACAGGTATACAGTGGCGGGTTCACTGAACAGAACAGGTATACAGTGGCGGGTTCACAAAACAGGTATGCTGTGGCAGGTTCACTGAACACAACAGGTATGCAGTGGCGTGTTCACTAAACAGGTATACAGTGTCGGGTCCACTGAACAGAACAGGTATACAGTGGCGGGTTCACCGGGTTCACAGAACAGGTATACAGTGGCGGGTCCACTGAACAGAACAGGTATACAGTGGCGGGTTCACAGAACAGGTATGCAGTGGCAGGTTCACTGAACACAACAGGTATGCAGTGGCGTGTTCACTAAACAGGTATACAGTGTCGGGTCCACTGAACAGAACAGGTATACAGTGGCGGGTTCACAGAACAGGTATGCAGTGGCAGGTTCATTGAACACAACAGGTATGCAGTGGCAGGTTCACTAAACAGGTATACAGTGGCGGGTCCACTGAACAGAACAGGTATACAGTGGCGGGTTCACAGAACAGGTATGCAGTGGCAGGTTCACTGAACACAACAGGTATGCAGTGGCGTGTTCACTAAACAGGTATACAGTGGCGGGTCCACTGAACAGAACAGGTATACAGTGGCGGGTTCACAGAACAGGTATGCAGTGGCAGGTTCATTGAACACAACAGGTATGCAGTGGCAGGTTCACTAAACAGGTATACAGTGGCGGGTCCACTGAACAGAACAGGTATACAGTGGCGGGTTCACAGAACAGGTATACAGTGGCAGGATCACTGAACAGGTATGCAGTGGCAGGATCACTGAACAGGTATGCAGTGGCGGGTCCACTGAACAGAACAGGTATACAGTGGCGGGTTCACTGAACAGAACAGGTATACAGTGGCGGGTTCACAGAACAGGTATGCAGTGGCAGGTTCACTGAACACAACAGGTATGCAGTGGCGTGTTCACTAAACAGGTATACAGTGGCGGGTCCACTGAACAGAACAGGTATACAGTGGCGGGTTCACAGAACAGGTATACAGTGGCGGGTCCACTGAACAGAACAGGTATACAGTGGCGGGTTCACAGAACAGGTATGCAGTGGCAGGTTCACTGAACACAACAGGTATGCAGTGGCAGGTTCACTAAACAGGTATACAGTGCCGGGTCCACTGAACAGAACAGGTATACAGTGGCGGGTTCACAGAACAGGTATACAGTGGCAGGATCACTGAACAGGTATGCAGTGGCAGGATCACTGAACAGGTATACAGTGGCGGGTCCACTGAACAGAACAGGTATACAGTGGCGGGTTCACAGAACAGGTATGCAGTGGCAGGTTCACTGAACACAACAGGTATGCAGTGGCAGGTTCACTGAACACAACAGGTATGCAGTGGCGTGTTCACTAAACAGGTATACAGTGGCGGGTCCACTGAACAGAACAGGTATACAATGGCAGGTTCACAGAACAGGTATACAGTGGCAGGATCACTGAACAGGTATGCACTGGCAGGATCACTGAACAGGTATGCAGTTGCAGGATCACTGAACAGGTATGCACTGGCAGGATCACTGAACAGGTATGCAGTGGCAGGATCACTGAACAGGTATGCACTGGCAGGATCACTGAACAGGTATGCAGTGGCAGGATCACTGAACAGGTATGCAGTGGCAGGATCACAGTACAGGTATGCAGTGGGCTGAGGGCTCACTGAACAGAACAGGTATGCAGCCAGGAAAAGCTAAGCCTAACTAATCTTTCCCTAGAGACAGACAGCAGCTCGCCCTACTCTCTCTAATGCAGGCACACGAGTGGCCGTAATGGCCGCCGCTGCCTGCCTTATATAAGGGGGGGGGGGGCTCCAGGGGCTAGTGTAGCCTAATTGGCTACACTGGGCCTGCTGACTGTGATGTAGAGGGTCAAAGTTGACCCTCAGGTGCATTATGGGGCGAACCGAACTTCCGCAAAACATTCGCGTGCGGCATCCGCACGCGAACCACGTAAGTTCGCGCGAACCACGTTCGCCGGCGAACCGTTCGGCCCAACTCTACTCCTGTGCGGGAGGTCTGTGCGTGTGTGAGAGGTCTGCTCCTGTGCGGGAGGTCTGCTGATGTGCGGGAGGTCTGCTCCTGTGCGGGAGGTCTGCGCGTGTGCGGGAGGTCTGCTGATGTGCGGGAGGTCTGCTCCTGTGCGGGAGGTCTGCTCCTGTGCGGGAGGTCTGCTGATGTGCGGGAGGTCTGCTCCTGTGCGGGAGGTCTGCTCCTGTGCGGGAGGTCTGCTCCTGTGCGGGAGGTCTGCGCCTGTGCGGGAGGTCTGCTCCTGTGCGGGAGGTCTGCTCCTCTGCGGGAGGTCTGCACATGAGCAGTAGACTCTGACTGGCTTCGCCTGAGCCCAGTAATGTAGCTCACCGCGGCTGAACGGGCGGAAGCCCCGGGGAAGTATCACAGCTGGGCTGTCTGTTATCTCTGAGTCTCTTGAAAAGAAATATGGCAGCCTCCATATCACTCTCTCTACAGGTGTCCTTTAAAAGCAGCCACAACCGTGCACGTTATAGTATACTTTATACATTATGGGACCCAGCTGGAAACCTCATAGTGATCAGTTCTCCAGTCACAGCACCCTCTATAGCACAAAGCATTGTGATTGGCTGACTAGTGTGTGCAGGGCCGAGGCTGAGGGAAGAGAGGCTCCAGCCTCAGGGCGCAGTGTAGGAGGGGGTGCACATCTCACTCAGCTATCATTCCCCTATTGTGTTTGAAGCAGAGAGAAATAAGAAAAGGGAATACATGGCAGTGACTGCAAGCCAGATAACTAGAGATTATGGTGTTGGGTTAGTTGGGGGCCCTGGGGCGCCTGTTAGTCTGATAGCAATCAGTGTGTGACGGCTGGGGTGAGAGGGATGGAGGGGCGCATTTTGGTTTCTCAGCCTTGGGTGCTGGAGGACCTTGTCCCGGCTCTGAGTGTGGGCGTAGTTTACTACAGCCTACCTCTTTGAGATGCTGTGGCCAATCACATAAGCGTGAGATTTCTTGCTGGCCTCACTCAAATATATTACTACTGTGATGATATTCACATATATTAAGCCTGGTACACACGCCCACACCCGCCACCACCACCGTGCCTCCTCTCACCTTTGGTATGTGTACCACTTTTTTTTTTTTTATATACCATTTGAAGTTTGCACTTATGAATATTTTTGCAACAATAAATTGAGCAACTGCAGCAGTGCCAGCCTTTTCCTTTCTCTACCAGCCTTCACATATATTAACCCTGAAACACACATCCAATTTCGATTGCCCAATCTGTCAATTGAGGTGGCAGATGTCTCTGATCAGGTTTTTTTTGTGAGAACTGAATGTTGAATAGTGTAATTTTATTAAAATTCGAGGTGGTAGGCGTGTAGTAGGAATTGATAAAAATCCGATCAGGTTCTGATCAGACAGTGTCTGCCAGTCACTACAAAGTAAATCTGATGTGTGTGTATAGCTGCCTTCACACATGCCTGCTTCAGGCGTATGATTTAGGCTGGGAGCACACCTGTCAGTGCAGAAAACATAAGTGTCCATTTCCTATAGCCGCAGCGCATCCTACAAGACGCGTGGCGGTACTTCCTGTTGTGCTAGTGCGCAGCCGAATCCCGGAAGCTGTGAACGGCTATGGGATTCGCTGCCACTTGTACGGAAAATGCTGCAACGTCCTCCAAATCACTATGGCAAGCGATTCGGATGGCTCATGCATTATCTCCTATGGAAGGGTTTCACCGCGCGATTTGCCTGCTGGGAAACTGCAAATTTTGCCCGAGTTCCGCATTAGTGAAAACTGGGCCCTAAGTTGTCTGCCATGTGCACCTCTCTCTGTGTTTATCAGGTGTTTGTGTTTTGTTTTTTTAAAATGCCTTTCTATGGCTAAAAGTGTTAGAGGCAGAGGATCAGCACGACAGCCAGGCAATGTGCATTTTTTGAAAGGGAACCTAAACTGAGAAGGATATGGATTTTTTCTTTTAAAATAATACCAGTTGCCGGGCTCTCCTGTTGATCCTGTGTCTTTAATACTTTTAGCCACAGCCCCTGAAAAAGCATGCAGATCAGGTGTTCTGACTGACATTAGACTAGGTTAGCTGCATGCTTGTTTCAGGTGTGTGATTCAGCCAATACTGCCAGGCAACTGGTATTAAATAAGAAACACCGAAACAGCCCAATATAGTGTAGTATGTATTGGAAACCGTGGATAAATGTAAGTGTGAGATGAATATACTCACAAACATGGGTTACCTCTTAGGCAACCACTGTAGATGCAGGTGAGGAGATTAGACCTGTCCTCACTCAGGATTAGGATGTCGCTCTCTGTAGATCAGGAAAGTAGGGGTAGGTCACCCCTCCACCAGGGGTGGACACAGTATTATCGTAAGAGAACAGAGGCGCCAGCACGATAAAAGGTAATAAAAATTTTAAAATTTGCTGGGAGGCAGTGGTGGACTTACTGTCTGAATCAAACAAATACATTTATTATTGGTACCCCAAAAGATGCAACGCGTTTCGCAGGCACAGCCTGATTCATCAGGCAATAAGATAGGGGACAAACAGTAGCTCGACAGACAGTATTTTGAGTCTGCCTTCCGGAGGTAAGCCCACCACTGCCTCCCAGCAAATCTTAAAATTGTTATTACCTTTTATCCTGCTGGCGCCTCTGTTCTCTTACGATAAGGCAACTGGTATTGTTTAAAAGGAAACATCCATATCCCTCTCAGTTTAGGTTCCCTTTAAAAAAAGTAAATAAATGACAGTCTTCACCTCTCTCACTTCATAAGGACAACTGCACTGCAAGGGATATGGAGGCTGCCATATTTATTTCCTTTTACATACCAGTTGCCTGGCAACCCTGCTGATCTCTCTGGCGTCAGTAGTGTTCAAATCGCACACCTGAAACAAGCATGCAGCTAATCCAGTCAGACAAGTGAACCCGAGGCAAGGGTGATATGGAGGCTGCCATATTTATTTCCTTTTAAGCAATGCCAGTTGCCGGGCTGCCCTGCTGATCCTCCTAATATGTTTAGCCGTAGCCCCTGAACAAGCATGCAGCAGATGAGTTGTTTCTGACATTATTGTCAGATCTGACGAGATTAGCTGCATGCTTGTTTCTTTCAGGTGTAATTCATCCAGATAGATCAGCAGGGCAGCCAGGGAACTGGTATTGTTTAACAGGAAATAAATATGGCAACCTCCATATCACCCTCCCCTCGGGTCCACCTACAGTCCGAAACATCCGATCTGCTATGGCTAAAAGTATTAGAGGCAGAGGGCCAGCAGGACTGCCAGGCAACTGGCATTGTTTAAAAGGAAATACATATACCAGCCTCCCTATCTCTCTCACTTCAGATTCCTTTTTATAGGAAACAGTTCTGGTGTTTCTGACAATACTGTCAGAATTGACAAGATTAGCTGCATTCTTGTTTCTGGTGTGATTCAGACACTACTGCAGCCAAATAGATTATTGTCAGAATTGACAAGATTAGCTGCATGCTTGTTTCTTTCAGGTGTAATTCAGCCAGATAGATCAGCAGGGCTGCCAGGAAACTGGTATTGTTTAACAGGAAACAAATATGGCAGCCTCCATATCGCCCTCACCTCGGGTTCACCCTAAGCTTCTGTTATGTAAAGCATGTAGCGGTGATATTGGAGTTCCTCACAGCTATATGTACATCAGCAAGGCAGTTTACTGAAAGACGAAAGTTTGATCCATGAGACAAGACCCTGCGTGTGCCCAGGCGGTGACAGAGACGATCGTCGCGGCGCTGTGATGTGTCGCAAAGTAAACATGTCTGTATGATCCGAGGTTTAGACACAGAACGGGCTCAGAGAAATGAAACCTGCATTGCGAGGAAGAGTGTGTATTGGCCCTCAGTCTGTCACATTAGCTGGGTACATACGTAAATAATTCTCTTACCGATCTCCACAGCCGGGATCCCCCTGCATCTGCTGCTGCTGGGAATGAGCAAATATGAGTAATACACACGCACACTTTCCATGCCAATAGTGAACTTGATGGGATGCTTCTTATAATAATGCTACCTGTGCCTGATTCATTTGTCTACCGTTCTATTTTTATTTATGTATTTTTTTTTATTTCATTTTTAGATCACACAGGGGATCTCACATGAAGTATGGGTAAGTTGTTACTGTGAGCTCACTTACATGTTTCTCTATCACTGAAAGTCTGACGCTTGTACTGGTGATCTGCTAACTTTCAATGATTTCATTTAGTATTTATATAGCAGTGACATCTTCTGCAGCATTTTACAGAGTACATTGTCATGTCACTGACTGTCCTCAGAGGAGCTCACAGTATAATCCTACCATAGTCCTAGTCTAATGTCCTACCATATTATTATGATGTATTTATATAGCACTGACATCTTCTGCAGCACTTTACAGAGCACATAGTCATGTCACCGACTGTCCTCAGAGGAGCTCACAATCTAATCCTACCATAGTCATAGTCTAATGTCCTACCATATTATTATTATGTATTTACTAGCTGATTGCCCGGCGTTGCCCGTGTATGTATTTGGCTGGTGTTGGCTCCGCCTACTATTTCTAACCCTAACACACAATTACTCACTGACCAAGTTTGTGAGCTTTGCGGTCTTTGGTATCAATAATCTGCATTGAAATGAAACAAATCTGATGGCTGTGTGTGGCTCCACCCCTTTTTCTGAATTTGAACCCCAGTCACCCAATAACCAACTGTACCAGGTTTGAGGCCTGTGCCTCAGTTCAAGAATGGTAGCAATTAAATATTCCCCTTGAAAAGCAACAGGTTAAGTTTGATTCACTTTTGTAGGCTCCACCCACTTTTCTGAATATTAATCACAGTCACCCAGTGACCCACTGTGCAAAGTTTAAAAACCCTGCCATTAACAGAATGGCTGCAGTTTACATTTTCCCAGTGAAAGTTGTAATTGTCTCCACCCACTGATGACCTGGCATTGCCCGGGTATGTATTTGACTGGTGTTGGCTCCGCCCATTTTCTAACCCTAACACACAAACACTCAATGACCAAGTTTGTGAGCTTTGGGGTCCTTGGCATCAATAATTTGTATATTCCCATAGAAATTAAACAAATCAGGCTGTTTGTGGCTCCACCCCTCTCCAGCATTTGAACCCCAGTCACCCAATGACCAACTGTAGCAGGTTTGAGGCATCTGCTATTAACAGTGTAAAAATGGCAGCAATTTAAATAATCCACTTGAAAATCAACAGGTGAATTTTGATTGGCCATTATAGGCTCCACCCACTTCCCCTGAATATTAATCTCAGTCACTCAGTGATCATCTGGGCAAAGATTGGGAACATTGAAATAAACAGTGTAAGAAGGGCTGCAGTTTACACTTTCCCAGTGAAATTTGTTTTTGGCACCGCCCACTTTTTGTAACCTGGACACAAAGTCACTAATCTATGCCCAAGTTTGTGAGTTTTGGGGTCCTTGGCATCAATAATTTGTATTTTCCCATGAAATGAAACAAATCTGATTCACTGTTTGTGGCTCTGTCCCCTTTTCTGAATTTGAACCTCAGTGACCCAATGACCGACTGTACCAGGTTTGAGGCTTGTGCCATTAACAGTTCAAGAATGGCAGCAATTTTAATATTCTCCTTGAAAAGTGACATGTGATTTTTGATTGGCATTTTTAGGCTCCACCCACTTTTCTGAATATTAATCCCAGTCACCCAGTAACCAGCTATGCTAAGTTTGAGAACCCTGCCATTAACAGTGAAGAAGGGCTGCAGTATACAATTTCCCAGAAAAATCTGTTTTTAACTCCACCCACTTTTTGTAACCTTGACACACAGTCACTACTCAATGACCAAGTTTGTGAGCTTTTGGGTTCCTGGCATCAAAATTGTGCTAATGGAAGCAGTTTATCCAGCAAAGAAATCTGGCTCTTTTTGGCTCTGCCCCTTTACTGAATTTGAACCCCAAACACTTAACGACCGACTGTAGCAGGTTTGAGGCCTCTGCTATTAACAGTGTGAGAATGGCTGCAATTTCAATATTCCCCTTGAAAATCAATAGGTGAATTTTGATTGGCTCTTGTAGGCGCCACCTACTTTTCCGAATATTAATCCTAGTCACCCAGTGACCAACTGTGTGAAGTTTGAGAACCCTGCCATTAACAGTGTAAGAAAAGCTGCAGTTTACATTTCCCCATGTAAAAAGTTAGTTGTTTTTGGCTCCGCCCACTATTTCTAATCTTGACATACAGTCACTTACTGACCAAGTTTATGAGCTTTGGGGTCTTTGGCATCAATAAGTTGCATTTTACCATTGAAATTAAACAAATCTGATTGGCTGTTTTTCAGAATTTAAACCCCAGTCTCCCAGTGACTGACTGTAGCAGATGTTAGGCCTCTGCCATTAAGAGTGCATGAATGGCAGCAATGTAAATATTCACCTTGAAAATCAAAATGTGAATTTTGATTGCCTGCTGTAGGCTCCACCCACTTTTCTGAATATTAGTCCCAGTCACCCAGAGGCCAACTGTGTCACGTTTGAGAACCCTGCCAATAACAGAATGGCTGAAATAAATCTAACAAATCTGATTGGCTGTTTGTGGCTCCACCCCTTTAGTGAATTTGGACCCCAGTCACCCAATGACTGACTGTATCAAGTTTGAGGCCTCTGCCACTAACAGTGTAAGAATGGTGAATATTCCCCTTGAGGTTAGATTAGGTAGCTGCCACCCAATATAGGTTAGATTAGGTAGGTGCCCCCCAGTATAGGTTAGATTAGGTAGGTGCCCCCCAGGATAGGTTAGATAGGTAGGTGCCCCCAGTATAGGTTAGATAGGTAGGTGCCCCCCAGTATAGGTTAGATAGGTAGGTGCCCCCCAGTATAGGTTAGATTAGGTAGGTGCCCCCAGTATAGGTTAGATTAGGTAGGTGCCCCCAGTATAGGTTAGATTAGGTAAGTGCCCCCCAGTATAAGTTAGATTAGGTAGGTGCCCCCCAGTATAGGTTAGATTAGGTAGCTGCCCCCCAGTATAGGTTAGATTAGGTAGCTGCCCCCCAGTATAGGTTAGATTAGGTAGGTGCCCCCCAGTATAGGTTAGATTAGGTAGGTGCCCCCCAGGATAGGTTAGATAGGTAGGTGCCCCCCATGATGGAGGGGGGAGCCGCGGGGAGGGCAGCCCGACCTCTCCCTCCCTCTCCCCGCGCCGCCCTCCATGCGATCCCCCCTCGGACGGAGTGCAGAGTAATGCGCAGGGAAGCGCTATAGAAAACTACTCACCTCGCTGGCTCCAAGCGCTGCTCTCTCGCCGCCAGTCTCATCTCTGCCTACACGTTGATACACACACACGCTGCTACAGGAAGCAGCGTGTGTGTGTATCAGCGTGTAGGCAGAGAGAGGAGACTGGCGGCGAGAGAGCAGCACTTGGAGCCAGCGAGGTGAGTAGTTTTCTATTGCGCTTCCCTGCGCATTACTCTGCACTCCGTCCGAGGGGGGATCGCATGGAGGGTGGCCCGGGGAGAGGGAGGGAGAGGTCAGGCTGCCCTCCCCGCGGCTGCGGCTCCCCCTCCATCACAGCGCCCCCCTCCCAGCAGCGCCCCGGGCGGCGGCACGCCCCGCACGGCCGTAGAAACTGCCATGCAGTGACCAACTGTACCAGGTTTGAGGCATCTGCTTTTAACAGTATAAGAGAATGGTAGCAGATGAAATATTCCCTTTGAAAATCAAAAGGTGAATTTTTATTGGCTGTTGTAGGCTCCACCCACCTTACAAAATCTTAATCTGTCACCCAATGACCAACTGTGCAAAGTTTGAGAACCCTGCCATTAACGGTGTAAGAATGGCTGCAGTTTATATTTTCCCAGTAAAAGTTGTTTTGGCTCCGCCCACTTTTTGTAACCTTGACACACAGTCACTCAATGACCAAGTTTGTGAGCTGTCAGGTTCCTGGCATCAAAAATGTGTGAATGGAAGCAGTTTATTCACCAAGGAAATCTGATTGGCTGTATGTGGCCCCGCCCCTTTAGTGAATTTGGACCCCAGTTACCCAATGACCGACTGTAGCAAGTTTGAAGCCTCTGCCCAGGGGCGTAGCAATAGGGGTTGCAGAGGTAGCGACCACATCGGGGCCCTTGGGCCAGAGGGGCCCCAAAGGGCCCTCCCTCAACTACAGTATTAGGTCTCTATTGGTCCTGTGCTCATAATAATCACTTCTCTAGATACTTTGAATAGTAGTAATCATTAACAAACTGTTCCCCATCCCCTTCTTGCACCTCTGACACTGTAGTTGTCAATGGCATATTTTGGTGTGCCGTATCAATTGTTAGGTATAGAGTGCTTGGGGGGCCCCATTGTAAAACTTGCATCGGGGCCCACAGCTCCTTAGCTACGCCACTGCCTCTGCCATTAAAAGTGTAAGAATAGCAGCAGTTTAAATATTCCCCTTGAAAATCAACAGGTGAATTTTGATTGGCTGTTGTAGGCTCCACCCATTTTCTTGAATCTTAATCACATTCACCCAGTGACCAACTGTGTCAAGTTTGAGAACTCTGTGATTAACAGTCTAAGAATGGCTGCAGTTTACATTTTCCCATTGAAAATGAACGGCTGAAATTTGATTGGCTGTTTTATGCTCCGCCCACTTTTCCTGGATTTGTAACCTCGGTCCCCAAGTGACCAACTGTGCCAAGTGTGGGGACTCTGGCTTGATTACTGTGAGAATGGCAGCGGTTTACATTTTTTCCATTGACTTGAATGGGTGGAATCTGATTTGCAGTTTGTAGCTCCGCCCAGGTGTGCAGGGGGGCCGCGAGACCCCCAGAACATATCATCCCAGGTAGTAAGGGATCTGTATACCAAGTTTCGTTCAAATCGGTCAAGCCGTTTTCGCGTGATCGCGGCACATACATACACACACACACATACATACATACATCTGATTTTATATATATAGATATAGCACTGACATCTTCTGCAGCACTTTACAGAGTACATAGTCATGTCACTGACTGTCCTCAGAGGAGCTCACAATCTAATCCTACCATAGTCATAGTCTAATGTCCTGCCATATTATTATTATGTATTTATATAGCACTGACATCTTCTGCAGCACTTTACAGAGTATATAGTCATGTCACTGACTGTCCTCAGAGGAGCTCACACTACCCTACCATAGTCATAGTCTAATGTCCTGCCATATTATTATTATTATGTATCTATATAGCACTGACATCTTCTGCAGCACATTACATAGTACACCGTCATGTCACTGACTGTCCTCAGAGGAGCTCACACTCTAATCCTACCATAGTCATAGTCTAATGTCCTATTATATTATTATTATGTATTTACATAGCACTGACCTCTTCTGCAGCACTTTACAGAGTACATAGTCATGTCACTGATTGTCCTTAGAGGAACTCCACCCCCTCCCAATTCATGGAAACTGCCTCTTTTCTGCCTCTCTTTTTTCCCATAGGACTGAACATGCTGCTTTTCATCTCCTCTATGTAGTACAGAACAAGCTGCCCCTACTCCCCCAACCCCCCCCCCCCCCCCCTCCTAAAATAATGACTATAAGGCTTACCATTTAAGTGACGCTCACTCTCTGTATGCAGATTTCTTCCAGAGAGCTCCGCCCTTCCTCATCCAGCTGCAGAACATCCTGCGGAAGTACCCGGACGGAGGGCAGATCCTTAAAGTGAGTGGCTTTGCTTGGAATTGATGGCATGAAGTTGCTGCCACACTCGCACTCTGTGTACTTTCTATGCATGCCTGTGTTTGTGTATAGGCAAGTCTGGCAGCACAATCTGGGATGGATTTGGGTAGATAGGGGCCCTGGGCAAAACAGACATTGGGCCTCTTACATGTTAGTACTGTATTGACTGTTAAAGGGACTCTGAGCAGACACCAGGAGGATGCATATAAGGATACCCACAGCTACTTGGTAAAGAGGAGACACTCACTAGCCCCTTATCTAAGCTCCCGGGCTGGCCGCTATCAATTACATTTGATCTGTGACTCTGACTTAAAGAGACACTGAAGCGAAAAAGAAATGATGATATTATGATTTGTATGTGTAGTACAGATAAGAAATAAAACATTAAGATCAGATACATCAGTCTAATTGTTTCCAGTACAGGAAGAGGTAAGAAACTTCAGTTGTTATCTCTATGCAAAAAAGCCATTAAGCTCTACGACTTTCAAAGTCGTGGAGAGGGCTGTCTTCTGACTTTTATTATCTCAACTGTTCCTGAACTATTTACTTTTTCTCTGCTAGAGGAGAGGTCATTACTTCACAGACTGCTCTGAAAGACTCATTTTGAATGCTGAGTGTTGTGTAATCTGCACATATTAGAGAATGATGCAATGTTAGAAAAAACACTATATACCTGAAAATAAAAATATGAGAATATTTATTCATAGTACACAACCAATTCACTATATCATATTTTTTTTTTCGCTTCAGTGTCTCTCTAAGGTGGCCGCACACGATACAATAAAATGATCCGATTTTACAGAAATTCAATAAAAATGATTGGCTTTCCCCAAAAAATGAAATCTTTTTTTTTTTTTTTTTTTTTTAATTCAAGCAAGAAATTGGATTTCCCGATTTTATTCAATAAAAGTCAGTTGGTAGTGTAACATTTTTCTGATCAGTTTTTATGAACACTGAATTGTGTGTGTGTGTGTGTGTGTGTGGTAGATCTTCGGTGTATTAATATATATACCCAAGCAATTTTCTCAGTTTTCAATTATTTTTTCATAATTGGGGAAAAATGTAATATAGGTGTGTGGTACATTGGTCATATTTTTGAAATTTTACAATCAGTTAGAAAAATTGATTGCAATTCTTGAATTGGAAAGATACCGTACATAACCACTTGAGAACCACAGTGTTAAACCCCCCTAAAGACCAGGCCTTTTTTTGTAAAATAGGGCACTGCAGCTTTAAGGCCAAGCTGCAGGGCCGCACAGCACAGCACACAAGTGATTTCCCCCCCACCCCCCACCCCCACCCCCACTTTTCTGCCCATTAACAGAGCTCTCTGTTGGTGGAGTCTAATTGCACCCCAGGTGTTTGGGTTTTTTTTTAAATATTTTACTTTTTTATTAAAATTGTGTCTTTTTTTTATTATAAGTGCAGTGACCACTCCCTCCCTCCCCCCGCCAGCTTATCACTGTGATCGGCTATCATAGGCTTCATCCTCTGAGCCATTGGAGGGGACAGCCGTGTCACACAGCTGTTCCCAGTAGAGCGCTGCCTTAGATTGCTTCTCTGTACCGGTAATTAGACGGCGGCTTCGCCATCTAACAGTCTCCCGAGCGACGCTCAGAGACTGAAGGCGGAGCTCAGCTCCGCCCTCCAAGCAGGAGATGTACGCGCAGGCTGCGTGCGATCTCCTGTAAAACAGAGCCCCAGGACTTTAGGCCGATCGGCGTTAGGCGGTCCTGGGGCTGCCGCCGTGGCCACGCCCATCGGCGTGACGCAGTCGGCTAGTAGTTGAAGAATTGTATGGTATGTGTGGCCACCTCTAAAGTTGCGCTGTGACCCGGAACAGGCTTATGGACTTCCTCCTCGCGTGCACGGCAATATGACGCGCGGTAGAGGGCGGGAAAAGAAGCCAGGAAGCCTGCGCATGCACACAGGGGACCTGCAGGCTTCCTATTCCAGGTCACAATGCGACTTTATGCCCAGAGTCACTGATCCAATGTACTGAGAGGAGGAGCGCTTACTGTAAAGCGGACCTGATGGGGCTCCTCTTTTTCCTCGGCTCAAGCGTGCACCTTAATATAGCGCAGGAGAACGATCAGGTCCGCTCTACTGCGCAATATTAAGGTGCACCACAATATGTGGCTTTAGGCCTGGAACCCACTACAAATCGCAATCGCTAGCATTTTAATGAGCATTTTGTAAGCGATTTCATGATTGTTTTCTGGCGATTTTGGTAGCGATTTTAAAAAGTGTAAGCGTTTTGCCAGCGATTGTGTAGCGATTAGCGGTTTTAATTCTAAATGGTCCTTTCAATTATAATTTTGTTACAGTGTGCAGTAATGTAAAAACGAGAGCAAAATCACTCTGTGCAGGTTTTGACGAGCGATAATGCCAGCGTTTTTATATACTTTACATTGCAGAAACGCTAACGCAAAACGCTAAAAATGCTGCATGTCCTGAGTTTGCGATAAACACAATTTGGCCCATCCATTAACATTAGCTGAGCGTTTAGGGAAATCTCTAGTGTTTTGAAAACATCCCTAAACTCTCAGAAAATCGCTCTGGTGGGTTCCAGCCCTCCCTCTGGTCACGTCAGTATTTCCTGCTCTGCCTTATGACTGGTGCAAATGTATGCGGGTTGGAAGTGATCCATTCCCCAGCTGAATACATTTTCATACAATTTGCATTAACTCAGAATTTTATTATTGCTACATTTATTTTTATTATTGTTGTCGTTTTTTTTTTCTTATTATTATTCTACAGCAGGCTATTGCAGTATGGTTTCCGGTGTGGAGGTAACTGGCAGCCTCCATGTAAGTCTGTGGCATGCTTATCTATTGCAGTGAATGTCCTGCTTTTGTGACGCTGGAGTAGCTGTCAGGCTCTGTACAGGAGAAGTGTTGCCCTGCAGTGATGTGGTGTGCATATGTACAGTGCTAACGGGTATAACCAGTGGCGTAGCAGAGGTTGCGACTACACCAGGGCCCTTGGGCCAGAGGGGCCCCAAGAGGCTCTCCCTTAACCGTAGTATTAGCTCTTTACTGGCCCTGTGCTGGTAATAATCACTTCTATAGATACTTTGAATAGTAGTAATCATTAACACACTGTTCCCCATCCCCTTCTTACACCTCTAATACTGTGCATATCCTGGGCAGGTTTGGTGCGCCACATCAATGGTTATGTAGAGTGCTTGTGAGGGCCCAATGTAAAATGTGCACTGGGGCCCATAGCTCCTTAGCTATGCCCAGGGCTAGATTTACCATAAGGCACTGTAGGCATGTGCCTTCAGGCGCCTGGAGAGGGTGAGGTGGCTTACTCCTCTCCCCAAACACCTCCTTTCCTATGCAGAGTCCTGATGAGAGAGAGGTTACTCATCTTGCTCTCAGCATTCCTCTGACGATATCTCCCTTCAGTCAGGGTTCCACTAGATGCCAAATACTTGGGGGCAACACTAGCTACTTAATATTGAGGGTACTTCTGGCTATCTAATACTAAGGGGCACCTGTAGCTACCTATGATGGGTAAGGGAGGAGTGACAGCTGGGACAGCCAGCACACTTGCACTGCGGTTCGGCGGGGGTTTGTAGGTTCATGGAAGGCGGAGTCTAGGGTGCCAGGACACCTGTGCCTATAGGCTCCTGTGAGGTAAATCCAGGCCTGGCTACGCTACTGAGTATAACTTACATACGCCAGCCTCTCCTGTAAAATTCATGTGTCCTTTAATTCAAAATAACGAAGGCAAGTAATTGACCCAAATGATCTCAAAAAAGTCACTCCCAGACCTAAACTTAAAGGAATACTGTAGGGGGTCGGGGGAAAATTAGTTGAACTCACCCGGGCCTTCTAATGGTCCCCGCAGACATCCTGTGCCCGCGCAGCCACTCACCGATGCTCCGTCCCCGCCTTCGGTTCACTTCTGGAATTTCAGACTTTAAAGTCTGAAAACCACTGCGCCTGCGTTGCCGTGTCTTTGGTACCGCTGACGTCACCAGGAGCGCACTGTGCAGGCCCAGTATGGTCTGTGTCTGCGCAGTACACTCCTGGTGACATCAGCGGGAGCCAGGACACGGCAACGCAGGCGCAGTGGTTTTCAGACTTTAAAGTCTGAAATTCCAGAAGTGAACCGGAGGCGGGGCTGGAGCATCGGTGAGTGGCTGCGCGGGCACAGGATGTCTGCGGGGACCATTAGAAGGCCCGGGTGAGTTCAACTAATTTTCCCCCGACCCCCTACAGTATTCCTTTAACACCTGGTAAGAGAGGTATGTTGAGGCTGCAATATTTATTACCTTTTAAGCAATACCAATTGCCTGGCTGGCTGTGCTGCTGATCTTTGGCTGCAGTAATATCTGAATCACACACCTGAAGGAAGCAAGCAGCTAATCCAGTCAGGCTTCAGTCAGAAACCTCTGATCTGCATGGTTGTTCAGGGGCTATGGCTAAAAGTATAAAGCCTGGCACACACATTCAATTTTGATTGGCCAATCACTAGAAATTGATTAAAGGACAACTGCAGTGAGAGGAATAAAGTGGCTGCCATATTTATTTGATTTAAAAAAAAAATACTAGTTGCCTGGCTGTCCTGCTGGTCCTCTGCCTCGAATACATTCAGCCCTAGACCCTGAACAAGCATGCAGCAGATCAGACGTTTCTGACATTCTCTAACAAGATTAGCTGTATGCTTGTTACAGGTGTCATTCAGACACTACTGCAGCCAAATAGATCAGCAGGGCTGCCAGGCAACTGGCATTGTTTAAAAGGAAATAAATATGGCAGCGTCCATATTCTGCTTACTTCATTTGTACTTGAAGATGAAATGGAGCCCTAGGCAGGATAGCACTTTTTGCTGATGGTCACCTGGCTTTTTTTTCTATTAAGATTTGGTGGCGGCTAGCCTCCACCAGGCCCTTAGACTCTCTCCAGGCCCTAGGCATATAACTGCCTTGTGAATGATCCTCCTCTGCCAATCACTGACTGGTCACCTCCATGAAGTATGAGGGTTTTATCTACACAACCTTTTCATAGTATTCGATATCCGTCGACCCTTCAACTACGTGGAGGGGGTAAAATGGGTCAGTGATCAGAGCCAATCATAATAATAATGCAGTGACAGCGATCTGAAGCATACCTCCCCACTTTTTGAGATGTGAAAGAGGGACACTTAAGCCACACCCCTGCCACACCCCTGATCACGCCCCAGCACGCCCCTAGTCACACATACCATAAAGATTTCATAAGAAAATATGTTGTTTTATAATTCAAACCACACTGGTCCTTTCTATCCTGGTTTATTTTCCTTGATAGTAACATTTTACAATTAGAAACATATCAATTTATAGGATGGGAATAATGTTTAGAGTCAATCAAACACATTTTTTAGTAGAGAAATATATATATTTACATAGAAAGAGGGACAAAGTCCTGAAAGAGGGACAAATGAGGGGGAAAGAGGGACAGAGGGGCAGGGCTCCCAGAGAAGGACAGTTGGGAGGTATGATCTAGATTTTGCAACCGGTTGCACTTATTTATAGGTATAGCTATCAGAAAGTGTAACCTAACCATTGACTTTAACCTATCTGTATCAGAAAATGCAACCCAACCAAACCCTATTCTCACACAGAACCCTCCCCTCTTGCTCAACTAATAACCCCCCCTGGAGGGAACAATCCCCCCTCTTGCCCAACTAATAACCCCCCCTGGAGGGAACAATCCCCCCTCTTGCTCAACTAATAACCCCCCCTGGAGGGAACAATCCCCCTTGTAGCTCAATGGGATCTGTGGTTGCAAAAAATTACAGGCGTGTTAACAGAGAGGAGCCACGCCTACACAGTCATACACTGTCCTCTATGGCAAGTTGCAAAATATGATGGGTAGCTAAATTTTTCACTACAGCGGCTGTCTGTGACCACTGACCAGGTCACATATAGGCCATTCATGCCTGTATTCAGCATCAAATGCAGAGCAAATTCACAGTTCCCTCTATTCAGGGGTTTCCTGCTGCAGTGTATGTGTGAGAGGTGAGGAACAGTTCAATCACTGCTAAATGAGTGGAAAAAATATATATATATATATATATATTTTCAATGTGTAGTGGCATTGTTTTCTCCCATCCTGCCACTTCTGCCAGCATCTTTCTAAGGCGTTTGTTCACTGCTCTTTCTATACAGTATAGCAGACCTCCGCTGTGGCAGCGCTGATGAATTCAGGGACATGAGCGTATTATCTATCGTGACAGGAAACTATGAACTGCATCAGCAAGGATCACTTATTATTTAGCATTTATATAGTGCTGATATCTTCTGCAGCGCTTTACAGAGTACATAGTCATGTCACCGATTGTCCTCAGAGGAGCTCACAATCTAATCCCTACCATAATCATAGTCTAATGTCCGACCATAATATTATTATTATTATGTATTTACATATGTATTTATATAGCACTGACATCTTCTGCTGCACTTTACAGAGTGCATAGTCATGTCACCGACTGTCCTCAGAGGTGCTCACAATCTAATCCCTACCATAGCCTAATGTCTTATAATAATATTATTATTATTATTATGTATTTATATAGCAGTAACATATTCTGCAGTACTTTGCAGAGTACATAAGTCATGTCACTGACTGTCCTACCATAGTCATAGTCTAATATCTTACCATATTATTATTATTATTATTATTATTATTATTATTATTATGTAGCATATAGCACTTACATCATGTTCCTTTTATGGATAAACAATTCTTCTCAGTTCAGTAGGGCTGTTTCACATGACCTTTATGCAGTAATCACTTGCTTTAGCTATGTTTCTTCTTCCCGAAATAAACAATAAGTTCTCTAAAAAGCCCGCTACTGACTCCACCCTTGACTCCGCCCCCTGTCCATCCAAAATTTGGGGTGTCCAGATTTTTTTACCATTTTGTCCAGTAAAAATTAGAAATTGGGTTGGCATCCCCGCTTCCACAGCCTGTTCGTCATGCTCCAAACCTGGCCATCTTCCAACGCACTCTTAAAACACACTTTTTCAGACAAGCTTATAACATTTTATAGCCCCCTATTTACTTACTGTTCACAATGTAATCAGAAGCAAAGGCTCACTGCCTCATCTAGCCATCCCCCCGCCCCCACCTAGTGTGTCCCCTGCCCCCACAACCCTTTAGATTGTAAGCTTGTAAGGGCAGGGTCATCCTCCTAATGTTTACTGTTTTTGTTGCAATATTTGTGCTGATTGAGACTCTGCTGTACATTTTTTTGGGTTGTACCTATGTTCCCCTTGTCGTCTTATTGTGCTTTATAAAGCGCTACAAAATATACTGGCGCTGTATAAATAATAATAACACAGCAAGTGAGCACTTCACTCCCTTGGACGAAATGGCTGTTAGGTTGCTCCGCCCCTGGCACGGACTAAGTAGATGCCATCCTTACACACCGCCAATCCACATCTAAGAGATGCAAGTATTATGGAGGCTTGCACCGCACAGCTCCACTCCATGTCAGCATGCTTTGCGATATACCTGAATGTGATCACAGTATATGGAATAGGGTCTTTTGAAGAATCACAAGTAAAGAGGTGTCTTTTTATCCATCTTGTGCCTGCCTTGTCTTTGGTACTTCAGCAAACAGAATGTGCGCTCACTGCTCCAACGTGTGAGACATGGATCCAAAACCAGTTCTCCAGGACGTGCTCACAGCTACAAGGAGATCCAGGCTGGACAGTGAAGCATACATGAACAACATTCGCCAAGTACAGTCCAAATGCAGGTCATTTATTGAAAAGTCCTATGCAATTCCCTGTCATGCATATGCATTAATACTGGATTGGTGTGTGGTGCAGAGATGTGGGTGCTCAGGCACAAAGGATTGGCAGAGTAGACCCGGATGTCTCCCCAGACCCTTCACAGCAGAGTAACGCAGCAGGCAGCATTACTCTCCATCTCCAGCGTCCACTCTCCAAGTCCGGAAACATCTTCTCTTCCAGGCGTCTCCCCCTAGCATCTGAGAATTATAGGATTTCTAGCGTCTGATTCATTCTCAGACACTAGGGGGAGAGGCCTGCAAGAAAAGATGTCTACAGACTCCGGGGACTAAGCGGCCGGAACAGCTGAGTATTGCAGCCTGCTGTACAACTCTGCGGGAAAGGGGGAGGGGAGAACATCCAGGGCACCCCAAAATAGATCAATGGCACATGCTATCACTGGCGTAGTTAAGGAGCTGTGGGCCCCGATGCAAGTTTTACATTGTAGCCCCCCAAGCACTCTATACATAACAGTTGGTACGGCGCACCAAAAGCTGCCAATGGCATTTACAGTGTCCGAGGTTCAAAAAAGGAATGGGGAACAGTTTGCTAATGATTACCACTATAAAAAGTATCTATAGAAGTGATTGTTATGAGCACAGGACCATTAGAAAGCAAACACTGCAGTTGAGGGAGGGCCCCTCCGGCCCAAGGGTCCCGATGCTGTAGCAACCTCTGCACCCCCTATTGCTACGCCCCTGCATGCTATACAGACAGATCTATTGCACTTGCTTGGTGCTTTTAGTAAACTTCCAAGCCTTCTTACCGATTGCGATTTTGCATTGCAGTATTCTGCAATTTTTTGGTAAATACATTTTGTGACTCTCATTTTAGAGAATGAGAATCACAACACAATCACTAGGAAAATGTTACATGCAGCACGTTTGCGATCGTCAAAAATCACAAGCATGCCGTAATCACAGCAGTGTGAGTAATCCCATAGGATAATTCATATAGCAGCACTTTGCTGATCACCTGCAGTCACCAAAGCACAAATCGCAGGCCAAAAGTGCCCGAGGGTGAAGTCAGCCTTCAGATGTTTTGTCTGTCTACAACTACACAACTATACACTTTCAAAATAAAAGTTGGTTGTTGGTTTTAAGACTGAATCTCTTCTATAACACTGGTCAGGGCCGCCATCAGAAATTTTGGGCCCACCCACTGGTTGCTGTGCCCGCCCACTAGCCACCCCACCCCGGTGTCTGTGCATGAAGTGCGCTGCGGCAAAAAATGTGCATGGCTCCGATACTGAAGAAAGCAGTATGCACAGCGTGATGCGGCAAAAAGTGGGCGTGACCATGGCATGTTGTGGGTGGAGCCAAATACTAGCAAAATACAGGTAGTCCCCGGTTAACAAATGAGATAGGGATTTGTAGGTCCGTTCTTATCCTTTATCCATTCTCTTTTGTCCCCCTCTTTTCTTCCTGTGCCTCTTTTGTCCACCTCTGTCTCACCTCAGTTTGTGCCTCTTTTGTGTCCTTCTGTGTGACCTCATGTTCCCATCTCATCTCTTTTCTCCCTGTGCCTCTTTTGTCTGCCTCTGTTCCCCCTGTGCCTCTTTTATCCCCCTGTGTTACCCCAGATGCCCTGGGCCCATCACTGCAGTGTCAGTTGTCCCCCCTGATGGCTGCCCTGACACTGGTACTTCATTCCTCTTTGGGCAAAGACATGTAGGACCACAAGCGTGTCTGCTACTCCTTATTGGTGGGAGCTGCCCTTCCATTTGTTGTTGCTAAATTGTATCTTGTATACATTAAATTACAATCTCAGAATTTAATACAAAAAGACAAGTTACATTTTTTATTTCATTATTTTATTATAACTATGTAAATAGTATAATGCTGTTGCCCAAGTGAGTAGATGGTGGAAGCTGGTATGTGTCCCAAAACAACTCACCAACCCTCACTGGCAAATTATATACGACTTAAAGCGTTCAGCTTCTATCTGGCGGGACTTCTGTGCCTCAGATTTGTGATATCCAGCACAGTTATGGTCTCGCTTGGTTTTTCCTGTGGTAGTTCTGGAATGGGGGCTGCGCCTCTCCGGACTCCACAGCTTTCCAGTTTATGCGGCTGAGGAACGGCTCTTCCCTCAGGTTTTTCACCAGTTCTTTACGGTCTTTCTGTTTTTTGCACAGGAGCTTCTCTAGGAAGTCTTCCAGCGTGAGGTCCATCACCTCTGAGAAATCTGGTAAATCGTTACAAATGGAGCGTCTAACGGCAGATTCTTCATCATAACAATCCTCCATGAATGGGTGTTTGTTGCATGCCATCTCACAAAGCACGACTCCCATAGAGAAGTAATCTATGGTGTGGCCGTAGTCCATCTCTAGGCACACCTCCGGGGCCATATAGTACACGGCCCATTCACGTGATCCTTTAATCGTGTCGTGCTGAAACACATTTTGTGCTGCTAGGCCGAAGTCAGCTATCTTTATATTCCCGACTCCGTCCAGAAGGATGTTATTTGGCTTGATGTCTCGGTGGATTATACCCTTGGAGTGGATGTACTCCAGGCCGATGATCATCTGTGCAGCAAATAGTCTGATGGAAGAGAAATAAAATAATTATTAGCATAACATGTTCAATACACAAATAAAGCAGAAAGATGTATCCATGTGGCTAGGTGCACACATAGCAAAAACGCTAGCGTTGCGCAAACCGCTGCGTCTTATGCACCATGGGCCGCATAAAAAAAATGCATGGGTGTGCGTTTGTACTTTAGCATTTTTAAAATCGCTAGTTTTGTTGGATATTATGCATGAACGCATCAAAAACGCACATAATGAAAGTAAATTGAAACGCAATGTATTAAGTTATGTATGCGTTTTTGATGCTTTTTGTTTTAAAAAAATAAAGATATCTGATGTATTTCCGCTTCCTGTTGTCTTCTTAGTAATTTGCATAAATGGAAATATTAAACAGCATAAAATATGCATACAAATCTCACATGCGTTTTGTACCTGCAAACCGCAAATGCATTAAAACGCACGCAAAACGCTTGAAAAACGCATTTGCGTTAAAAATCGGAAACGCACCGAAAAATGCACACAACTTAAAATGAAAACATGACAAAATGCAGCCTTTTTTAACGTTATGTTGTGTGTGCACCCAGCCTTACTCATTCTAAAAAGATCTAATACAAATTTCAGTGTGTGTAAAATGACTTCTCCACAGTGATGTGATGTAAATAAAGCATTTTACCACAACCTTTTCTAATAAGGGTAATTTACAATATGGAATAGTTGTAACAGGAAGACTAGCAGATAACCCCCCCCCCCCCCCCCCCACACACACACACACACACACACACACACACACACACACACACACACACACACACACACACACACACACACACACACACACACACACACACACACACACACACACACACACACACACACACACACACACACACACACACACACACACACACACACACACACACACACACACACACACACACACACACACACACACACACACACACACACACACACACACACACACACACTAGTATGCAGAGCAGTGCAGGAAGAAATGTATGCTACCTGCTTGCAGCACCATGTTGCTCTGATATCCTCTCCACAGTGGGTGGCCTCTTTGCTGCACACCTCCACATGGCTACTGGCTCCTCTTCCATGTCATGTGACAGGTATGCAGCATAATGCACAGCTGCTGTGAGGAGGGGAGTGGCACAAGAACAGGTAACATACGCTGCTCCCTGCACTGCTCTGCATATTGGGGATGGGGAGGTGGGACCCCATGGGCTACAGGGGCTTTTATTAACTCCCCAGAGGGGCAGTTGTTAGCTTTATAAAATAGCAGAGCAACTTACCTCAGGGTTGTTTGGTCAAAGCGCTCGTCAGCAACTTTTAGCCGTTCCATCAGTTCCAACAGTTCTCCCCCGCTCATGTACTCCATGGCAATGTAGAGGTAATCCTGTAAAAAAATGGCAGAACAGAAGACAGGTTAAGCATATTATACGGCTATTTTCTCTTTCTGAGGGGTTATATCAAAGACAGCACCAGCACATAAAGGAATGGAGCAGAGGTGATTTCCTTACATTTTTTTGAAAAACAGCTTAAAGGGAACCAGAGAGGAATGGAGCCTGGAAAATAGAAACAGCTTTTATACATACCTGGGGCTTCTTCCAGCCCCATAAGCCTGGATCGCTCCCACGCCGCCATCCTCCGCTTCCTGGAACCGCCGGTACCGGGCCCGTCACTTCCTGCGGACGCGGCCAATTGTCCACATCACAGGGGCTCCCTCCATACCCGTAAGCATGAGGCTGCGCAGTAGGCAGCCTCATGCGTACTTGTATAGAGGGAGCTCCGTGTGATGCGGAGAATCGGCCGACTGGCCGACTCGTGGCAATGACGGGACCCGGTGGCTGCGGATCCAGGCAGCAGAGGACGGTGGCGTGGGAGCGATCCATGCGTATGGGGCTGGAGGAAGCCCCAGGTATGTATAAAAGCTGTTTTTTTAACCCTGTCTGGTTCCCTTGAATAGTTGTAATTTTACATTGTGTTCATACAAACATTGAAAACGTTGTCTGTCAGCTAATCTTGATGGAGACTTCTCCCTCTAGTGGTGAGATGCAGCACTGCACCGAATAATATGTCTGAGCAGGTGTCCCATGTGCAATTATTATAACCAAGTCCAGATTTCTGTAAAGCAAATTTATACAAGAAGACGCAAACCATGCGGGATTGTGAGGTGTAAGACCGTAGCCAAAGTCCAAGAAATTTCAAAAGGTCCGCACACTCAGTCAGCTCAAATAAAGCTGTTTATTAACCATCAGGTAACAAATGAACTGACAGGAGGTTTTCGGGGCCACAGCGGGTCCCCTTTATCAAGGCATGTACAGAATAGTAACTGTTTGGTTGCAGTGCTGTACATGCCTTCATAAAGGGGACCTGCTGTGGCCCCGAAACATCACGTTGGTTTATTGAATGGACATTTGGCACCTGATTGGTTTAATGAACAGCTTTGTTTGAGCTGACGGAGTGTGCAGACCTTTTGGAATTTCTCAGATTTCTGTAAAGGCCACAGAGGCCCGGGCCTTGGGTGGCTCCCGCCTGAGGTGGCATGGCTGGACATGGAAGAAAGTTTTCTGCATATTGTAGAGGAGGCTGCAAATAGAATATGAAGGCTGCATGTGGGCAGCAACAAGTGGAAGAGGGAAGATGCCGCCTTAGGTGGCTGTACAAGAAAGAGAAGGGCTGCTGATCATAGAGGGGCTATAAGAAAGCTGGTCTAGTGCTGGAAAAAGTATAAATCTGGACTTGGTTATACCATTGCAGCACCAGGATAAAGGGGTCTCCTACTACACAAGGAGGGCATGTGCAGAGCTGGCACACCTCATGACAGGTATGTAAGTGCCAGCTGGGCATTTATGCTGGATAATCATCTGTTTTACAGAGTGCTGTCTTTATACATTTATCTCTATAAGCTCTTGGGGAATGGAAGGGATGCATGGGTACGGGATCTGGTTAGAGAGCTGATAGTAGAACGGAATAATACTTACCTCTGACTGGAATGTACCAAATAGCTGGGTGATGAAGGGACCCTTCCTAAGGGTCTCCAAGACCTGACATTCCCTGAAGATGAGCTTGGGGTCTTTCTTTTTGACCATTTTTATGGCCAGTTGTTGGTCACTGGCTAGATGGGAAGCAAGGTGAACCTGGAAGAGACAGAGAAGAAAACTTATTGTTCTATAGATAAGATGGACCGTCACAATACAACAATGCTGCAGGCCGGGGGCTGCCTGTCTATATCTAGTTCCACTGAGACCAATAAAGATGACTATCTAAAGCCATATCTGGTCTGACATCCCCTCCCCCTCCCTCCAGGGAAATCTGTCCAATTACTCACCTTGCCAAATGCTCCCTCTCCAAGACGGTGATGGATCTTGAAGCTGTCCACAGTGAGTGGCGTCCTGATGGTCTGGATTCCACTCGGGCCTTGGAAAAGAAAGAGAAATCACATTAATATCATCATCTACTGAGATTTCCTATAAGCCAAAGCGTATACATAATCAAAGCTTATACATGATTGTAAAGGTAGCCCTACACTGGCAGATGTCTCACTGAGATTAATAGGTAGTGAGAGATCTGCTTGTGCTCATCCACATCTTTCCTGCCGGGACCTTCTCACACTTATCTCCACTCCTCTATATGTCAGCCAGCATTCTCCCGCATGTGGCCTCTGTGAAATAGTGATGAACCTTCTACCCTAGAATTTCCCCTAAAGGAGAGGTCATGGAGAAATGTGATGGGCTGGTCATGTGATCACAGTGCATGGGCTGTGTTACCCGGGGATAACTTACCTAGGCCGCCACCTCCATTCTAAAGCTCACCATGCCGCTCTTCATCTTCCGGCACTTCCACCTCCTACACTGGAAGTCCTTCTGTAAAGGAAGTGTCAGAGGATGGAGAGCGACGTGGAGCACATCAGAAGGCAGGTGGCAGGCTAGGTGAGTTAGCCCTTGCTTACACTGCCCCACTCACTCCGGGACAATTATTTTTTTTTGTGTGAAATCAATTGGACCAATCATACTGCCTGATTGGGCCCATCACATTGCACAATTTGACCAGTCACATAGCACAATTAGACCAATCAGATAGGACCAATCAAATAGCAAAATTGGATCAATCAGTTTGGACCAATCAAATTGCATGATTGGGCTAATCAGATTGGACTAATAACATTGCACAATTGTATCAATCAGATTGGACCAGGCACATTGCATTATTGGACCAATCAGATTGGACCAATCACATTACATAATCAGACCAATCAGATAGGACCACTCACTTTGCACAATTGGACCAATCAGAGTGGCGCAATCAAATTCCACAACTGGATATATCAGATTGGACCGATCAAATTGCATGATTGGACCAATTACATTGCATGATTGGGCCAATCAGATTGGACCAATTACATTGCATGATTGGACTAACCACATTGCACAGTGAACCAATTAGCTTTAGGGCTGTACGGTTGGCGGCAATTGGATATATCAGATTGGACCGATCAAATTGCATGATTGGACCAATCAGATTGGACCAATTACATTGCATGATTGGACCAATCAGATTGGACCAATTACATTGCATGATTGGACTAACCACATTGCACAGTGGACCAATTAGCTTTAGGGCTGTACGGTTGGCGGTAGTTTGAAATTCTCCAATTAAAATCTATGAGACAAAGTTGGGTCTTTGGTGGGCTGGCCCAGGGGCATGGAGGGTGGAACCATTAAAAAAAAGTGCAAGTAAACCTAAACCGCTAAAGGCCAAAGATGTGCAAAGTTTCACAACTATCCTCCTAAAACTGTAGGAGAAAAAAAGTGTAGAAAATAGCTATATTTTTACTGGCTGGGTTTTTAGCCCCGCCCACTTTTGGGTATCCCAAATAAATGTCAAAATTTCCGCATCAAAGTCAATGAGGCGAGTGCAAAGCACACACAGACACACAGATGCTGGCTGGAAGTTATTACGAAATGATGAACCCCTTTTTGAAAGATGTGGTTTACAGTGTAGATTTTTATTAGAAAAATATTATTTACAATTATAATACAAATAAATAAATAAAATAATTTGAACAATTAATCAGACCAATTGTAACAAAAAACAAGATCAAAGAAACAAGAAAAAACAATCAATTCTGCATATATATGTGCAAATAAACGCAGGACTTCTATGTCCAAAAACAACAAAATCAAGATAACATTATCATACAATATTAATCTGTTATGAAGACCTGAGCAGAAGAATGCTCAAACATACCACCGATTCAACCAACGAGACATGACTAAACAACACAGACCCAACACCTGAACATATGCAACAAATGACAATAACCAACACCACACAATACCTGACATCACCTAACAGCCTAGAATCATGACTTTGTACATGTAGAACACATTAAAACCACTTCCCTACCACAGGTTATTTCCCCTTAACAACAAGGTTAACCTGTTAGCGGGGGTTAAAGGACAACTGTAGGGATCGGGATATGGAGGCTGCCAAAGTTATTTCCTTTTAACAAATACCAGTTGCCTGGTAGCCCTGCTGGTCTATTTGGCTGCAGTAGTGTCTAAATCGCACACCAGAAGCAAGCATGCATCTAATCTTGTCAGATCTGACAATAATGTCAGAAACAACTGATCTGCTGCATGCTTGTTCATGGTCTATGACTAAAAGTATTAGAGCCGAGGAAGAGGATCAGCAGGATAGCCAGGAAACTGGTATGGCTTAAAAGGAAATAAATATGGCAGCCTCCACATACCTCTCCCTGCAGTTGTCCTTTAACTCACCTAGGCCGCCGCCTCACTCTCGGTGCGCTCCATGCCACTCTTCATCTTCTGACACTTTCATCTTCTAAACTGGAAGTCCTGCTGTACAGGCGGAAGTGTCAGAAGATGGAGAGCGACGCGGAGCGCATCAGAAGTGAGGCGCCGGGCTAGGTGGGTTAGCTGTTGCTTACATCCACACACACTCCGGGACGATTACTTTTTAGTGAAATCGATTGGATTAATCACATTGCACGATTGGACCGATCACATTGCACGATTGGACCAATCACTTTGCACAATCGGACCAATCATATTGCATGATTAAACCAATCAGATAGGACCAATTACATTGGACAATTAAACCAATCAGAGTGGACCAATCAAATTGCAAGTGTCTCAAGGAAATAACACACTATACTGAGCACAGGGCCAGTGCTTCCAGAGGGGAAAACAAGGCAATTTCTCAGGGCCCTAGAGCAGGCTAATGCCCCCCCAGGTCTATCCCCAAGATAATAGTGTCCACTCCCTCAGGGTCCTGTATTGATGGTCGGTGCACTATTAGGACCAGCAGACCTGTCTCCAACAGCTAACTTGTGCACTGGCCCTCGAAGAGGAATACACTAGCAGGAAATACAATGTAGCAGCCCTAATAAGGGCTTAGCTATTCAAGACAATGTGGTGGCAGCAAGAATGTGCACTGAGAGGACACAGAACACAGGCCTACCTAACTCTCTCCCTGTCAGCAACACACTGCCCCTGCTCTCACTAACACTGCAGCCACAGAAAGAGTCTATCAAGGCTGACTTCCTGGCATTTTTATAGGGGATTGTGGTCCAAAAGGGGGTGCAATCTGATTGGCCAGCGCACATGCACGGCACATGGGCAGACGTTAGGAAGAACATGAGGACAGGGAAGGGGGGGGGGGGGTGATCGAGTGTGTGCTGTGCACGGTGTGCGGGCGTGTACGCTCTGACCTGCGGTTGATGCTGCGGCGATGGTGACGAAAAGAGCGGGAGGTGAGGGGGGTTGTGAGGAGTGTAGCGACAGAGGCCTAGTGCCAATTATCGTAACGGGCCCAATGCCTATTAACAGATAATGATGTAATGCTTACCAGCTTCCTCTGCTGTATCAACATAAAGGGAGATATCCGACAACTGATATCCCGGCGCTGGATTCTCAGCTACTTCCTCCACCACATGACCGGAATCACCTGTGAACACATAGATAAAAACAATGATTAGCCTAGAATCATGACTTTATACATGTAGAACACATTAAAACCACTTCCCTACCACAGGTTATTTCCCCTTAACAACAAAGTTTACCTGTTAGCGGGGGTTAAAGGAGAACTGTAGGGAGCGGGATATGGAGGCTGCCAAAGTTATTTCCTTTTAAACAATAGCAGCTGCCTGGTAGCCCTGCTGGTATATTTGGCTGCAGTAGTGTCTAAATCACACACCAGAAGCAAGCATGCAGGTAATCGTGTCAGATCTGACAATAATGTCAGAAACAACTGATCTGCTGCATGCTTGTTCATCGTCTATGGCTAAAAGTATTAGAGGCAGAGGATCAGCAGGATAAGCCAGGAAACTGGTATGGCTTAAAAGGAAATAAATATGGCAGCCTCCACATACCTCTCCATGCAGTTGTCCTTTAACTCACCTAGGCCGCCGCCTCACTCTCGGTGCGCTCCATGCCACTCTTCATCTTCTGACACTTTCATCTAAACTGGAAGTCCTGCTGTACAGGCGGAAGTGTCAGAAGATGGAGAGCGACGCGGAGCGCATCAGAAGTGAGGCGCCGGGCTAGGTGGGTTAGCTGTTGCTTACATCCACACACACTCCGGGACGATTACTTTTTAGTGAAATCGAATAGACTAATTACATTGCACGATTGGACTAATCACATTGCACGATTGGACCAATCACTTTGCACAATCGGACCAATCATATTGCATGATTAAACCAATCAGATAGGACCAATTACATTGGACAATTAAACCAATCAGAGTGGACCAATCAAATTGCAAGTGTCTCAAGGAAATAACACACTATACTGAGCACAGGGCCAGTGCTTCCAGAGGGGAAAACAAGGCAATTTCTCAGGGCCCTAGAGCAGGCTGATGCCCCCCCAGGTCTATCCCCAAGATAATAGTGTCCACTCCCTCAGGGTCCTGTATTGATGCAGTACTTACAGTGAAGCACACTCACCTCTCCAGCCGACACGCCCCCTTCCTATGTTCTGCCGTTTCCATCCCCGAACACTGGCGCCTGCCCTATGTGACCCGCCAGCATGTACATACTCACATAGCATGCTGCCGGGTCAGAGAGAACAGCCTCCAGTGTTAGGGGATGGTGACAGAAGGACACAGGAGAGGTCTGGCTACTGGAAAGGTGAGTGCACTGCTGCCATTCTGCATCAATACAGGGCCCTGGATGACCACTATTAGCTTGGAGGGGATACCTTGGGATGGGGCAATAAGCTGGCTCAGGGCCCTGGGGGACAACACTATCTGGGGTGTGGGGAGCAAAGGGAACAACTATTGCTGCATTGGAAAGTGTAGAAACATTATGTAATGTGCCTTGATAATAGCAATGAGTCAGCACTCATTATTGGTGTTCCTGCTGTACACTCATTGCTATAGATTCCTCAGTATTAACCTACATAGTTGAGATGTGTAATAACCAATAATGATGTAGTACTTACCAGCTTCTTCCTTCTCCTCCACATCCACAAGAGGAGAAGCATCAGACAGCTGATTTCCTGGCGCTGGAGCCCTAGCTACTTCCTCCACCACATGACCAGAAACATCAGCTTCTTTCTGCTCCTCCACATCCACACAAGGTGGAGCATCCGACAACTGGTATCCTGGCGCTGGATCCCCAGCTACTACCTCCACCACATGACCAGAATCACCTGTGAACACAAAGATAAAAAAATGATTAGCCTAGAATCATGA
This sequence comes from Hyperolius riggenbachi, assembly GCF_040937935.1. Lineage (NCBI taxonomy): Eukaryota > Metazoa > Chordata > Amphibia > Anura > Hyperoliidae > Hyperolius > Hyperolius riggenbachi. The sequence continues at coordinate 351,356,622 of NC_090651.1, read as the reverse complement.
CTTTGTACATGCAGCAAAATGCAACCTTTATTATCATCATTATTATTATTTATTGTATTTATAAAGCGCCAACATATTACACAGTGCTGGACAATTTATCTATATCTATATATATCTATATATATATATAAAATCGGATGTGTGTGTATGTATGTCCGATTTGAACAAAACTTGGTATACCGATCCCTTACTACCTGGGATGATAATTTCTGGGGGTCTTGCGTCCCCCCTGCACACCTGGGCGGAGCTATAAACAGCAAATCAGATTTCAACCATTCATGTAAATGGAAGAAATGTACAAGGCTGCTATTCTCACAGAAATCAAGCCAGAATCCCCACACTTAGTCATTTGGTGACCGAGGTTAAAAATTCAGAAAAGGTGGGTGGAGCATAAAAAAGCCAATCACATTTCAGCCATCCATTTTAAATTGGAAAATGTAAACAGCAGCCATTGTTACACTGTTAATCACAGGTTTTTCAAACTTGGTACATTAAGCCAATTAGATTTTCTTGGTGGATAAACTTCTTACTTTCACACATTTTTGATGCAAGGAAAGAAAAGTTCACAGACTTGGTCATTGAGTGACTGTGTGTCAAGGTTACAAAAAGTGGGCGGAGGCAAAACTAATTTCACTGGGAAAATATAAACTGCAACCCTTCTTACACTCTGAATGGCAGAGTTCTTAAACTTTGCACAGTTGGTCACTGGGTGACTGGAATTCATATTCAGGAAAAGGGATGCAGCCTACAACAGCCAATCAAAATTCACCTGTTGATTTTCAACACGAATATTTAAATTGCTGCCTTTCATACACTGTTAATAGCAGATGCCTCAAATCTGGTACAGTCGGTCACTAGGTGACTGGGGTTCAAATTCAGAAAGGGGTGGAGCCACAAACAGCCAACCATATTTATTTAATTTCAATGGGAATATACAAATTGTTGATACCAAGGACCCCAAAGGTCATAAACTTGGTAATTGAGTGACTATAGGTCAAGGTTAGAAAAAGTGGGCGGTGCCAACAACAAAATTTTTGACATTGGAAAATATAAACTGCAACCATTCTTAGGCTCCCTGCACACTGCATGCAATTCCGATTCCAATTTTTAATCGTTTTTTTACATCCAATTCCGATTTTTAATCGTTACTGCATGCTGAGTTTTTTCCTCCCCCTTTTTTTGTTGATTTTATTCAGGGAAAATCGGAATTGCAAATCGGAAATGTAATCAGAATCGGAAAACTGATTTTCAGTGTGCAGGGACCCTTACTCTGTTAATGGCAGGGTTCTCAAACTTGACACAGTTTGCCACTACTATCTATTGATTTTCAAGGGGAATATTTACATTTCTACCATTCTTACACTGTTAATAGCAGAGGCCTCAAATCTGGTACAGTCAGTCACTGGGAGAATGGGGTTTAAATTCTGAAAAGAGGGCGGGCCACAAACAGCCAATCAGATTTGTTTAATTTCAATGGGAAAATGCAACTTATTAATACCAAGGACCCCACAGCTCATAAAATTGGTCATTGAGTGACTGTATGTCAAGGTTAGAAAGAGTGGGCGGAGCAAAAAACAACTAACTTTTTACATGGGAAAATATAAACTGCAGCCATTCTTACACTGTTAATGGCAGGGTTCTCAAACTTGACACAGCTGGTCACTGGGTGACTGGGATTCATATTCAGAAAAGGGGGTGGAGTCTTAATCAGCCAATCAAAGTTCACCTATTGATTTTCAAGAGTAATATTGAAACTGCTGCCATTCTTACACTGTTAATGGCAGAGGCCTCTAACCTGCTACAGTCAAAGGGACTGGGGTTAAGATTCACTGAAGGAACAGAGCCACAAACAGCCAATCAGATTTCTTTGCTGAATAAACTGCTTCCATTCTCACAATTTTGATGCCAGGAACCCGAAAGCTCACAAACTTGGTCATTGAATAACTGTGTGTCAAGATTACAAAAACTGGGTAGAGTCAAAACAGATTTCCCTAGGAAAATGTAAACTGCAGCCCTTCTTCACTGTTAATGGCAGGGTTCTCAAACTTTGTACAGTTGGTTACTTGGTGACTGGGATTAATATTCAGAAATATGGGTGGAGCCTAAAAAAGCCAATGAAAATTCACATGTTGAGGGGAATATTAAAATTGCTGCCATTCTTACACTGTTAATGGCACAAGCCTCAAACCTGGTACAGTTAGCCATTGGGTCACTGGGGTTCATATTCAGAAAAGGGTGCGAAGCCAGAAACAGCCAATCAGATTTGTTTCATTTTACGGGGAAAATACAAATTATTGATGCAAAGGACCTCAAAGATCACAAACTTGGTCATTCAGTGCTTAATCATGCAGAGGTATAGCGTTTTATTGCATTTTTATTGCGTCTTTAATGTGTTTTTTTTTCTAAACCAAGTCTGATGATGTATTTCTGCTTCCTGTTGACTTCCTAGTGATGAGCCAGAGAGGACACCGAAAAGGTGTTTTTATACCGGTCACATTCCCAAAAAATTGCATAAAATGCATATCGAAAACGCAAACAAAACGCAAAAAAATGCACTTGTGACTCATATGTGGGAAACACAAACACAGTAAAACGCAAGCAAAATACAAGTGTGAAACGCATCTGCGAACCGCAAATGCACTCAAAATGCACTTCATTATGACAAAAAATGCAGAAACACATATGCAGCAAAACGCAACCTTTCACGCAACGCCTAGTGCGTTCCCAGCCTGCATCTTCTGACACTTTCGCCTTTACAGCTGTAGTGTGCCCCTGCTAACTCTGGGATGATTTCATTTTTTGTGAAATAGATTGAACCAATCAGATTGGACAAATCACATTGCACAATTGGACCAATCAGACTGGACTAGTCACCTTAATGGTGGCCACTAATGATCCAATCTTTTTTGTCCACTCTTACCAAATCTATGTAGTAGCAGGTAAACTGAGTGTGAATATATTGAATGGATACTTTTACATATAAGTGGTAAGATTGGATGAAAAAGATTGGATCATTCATCGCCACCATTAGATCAATTGGGCAACCTTTTTACGCAATGCTAGCATTTCTTCCTAGTGTGTTCCTACCCAGAGAGCAGCATAATGGGAGGCGGCGGCCTCATCAGAAGGGAGGCGGTAACCTAAGGGATTTAACCCTTGTTTACACTCCATGATAAGGTTCTTTTTGACCTCTACATTGCTTTCAATTCATGGTTCCACATTCCAGGCCAATTTTTTTTTATCTATTTGTTCACATATAACATATACCAAACTCACAGAAATACTTAGGATCTTTTATCTCTTTATAATTATACAAAAATGATCATAGCAGCAGTTGCTTGCGAATTTTCGCCAACATTTTTTCGCATCAAAAAAATAATTTTCGAGAATAGATTTTTCACAAAAATTAGCTTCTATTTTCACGTTTTCCATGAAAACGTGAAAACGATATTCTTACCACGAAAATTTGAAAAATGTATATTTTACCATGAAAAATGCCACAACGCAGCAAAACTATATTTTTACCGCAACAATTTTAACAGTGAAAACCTGAAAAAATCAATACTGATTGGTGAAACAGCACGAAAACCACAAAAAATAACTGAACACTTTGTCAATGGAATTTCACTCGATAATCAAATTATTTTTGCAAATTGTATACGAAGAAAATATTGGCATTTTCGCTCATCACTGCACAGCATCACTGGGGCGGGGGAAGGTGGGATCCCTGGTTGGCCTTCTATAAATTTGGCATCATAAAAGTTTACATTAGATTTTTGATAAGTAGGGACTGGGAAATGAGAATCTGATCACAGCTTATCACTTCTTTGTAAATAGACCCCTAATGTATATAGTCCTTACCTGCAGCAGCAGCAGTAGCTCTAGACCGACGGGCTTTGCAGCAGCAAAGTCTGCCAAAAAAAGCTCTGACACGGCCCACAAATCTGCTAAATCTACAGAGCTTCAGATGATGCTAGCTCCGCATGCTGCTGCTGCCCTGCTGCTGCCCTGCTGGTCTCTGTCTCCTGTAGTGACGGCGTCACTGTAGGAGACAGAGACCAGCAGGGCAGCAGCAGGGCCGGCCTTAGGTTTCACAGCGCCCTGAGCGTAACCAGATTTTGGTGCCCCCCCCCCCCCCCATTCATCCTGCACGCACGCGCGCACAGTTCGAATCCCGGCCAGGGCACTATCTGCAAGGCGTTTGTATGTTCTCCCAGTGTCTATGTGGGTTTCCTCCGGGCACTCCGGTTTCCTCCCACATCCCAAAAACATACAGATACGTTAATTGGCTTCCCCCTAAAAAATTGTCCCTAGACTATGATACATGCTCTACACAATACATACATACACATATGACTATGCTAGGGACTAGATTGTGAGCCCCTCTGAGGGACAGTTAGTGACAAGACAATATATACTCTGTACAGCGCTGTGTAATATGTCGGCGCTATAAATACTTAAATAGTGTATATATAATATATACACTAAGGGGGATCTGCCTAATATATCTATATATATAAAATCGGATGTATGTGTGTGTGTGTGTGTGTGTGTGTGTGTGTGTGTGTGTGTGTGTGTGTGTGTATGTGTGTGTGTGTGTATGTGCCGCGATCACTCGAAAACCCCTTGACCGATTTGAACGAAACTTGGTATACAGGTTCCTTACTACCTGGGATGATAGGTTCTGGGGGTCTCGCGGCCCCCCTGCCCACCTGGGCGGAGCTACAAACAGCAAATCAGATTCCACCCATTCAAGTCAATGGAAAAAATGTAAAAGGCTGCCATTCTCACAGTAATCAAGCCAGAGTCCCCACACTTGGCACAGTTGGTCACTTGGTGACCGAGGTTACAAATCCAGGAAAAGCGGGTGGAGCATAAAACAGCCAATCAAAATTCAGCCATTCCTTTTAAATGGGAAAAAATGCAGCCATTCTTACACTGTTAATCGCAGGGTTCTCAAACTTGCCACACTTCGCCACTGGGTGAATAAGATTAAGATTTTGGAAAGTGGGTGGAGCCTACAACAGCCAATCAAAATTCACCTATTGCGTTTAAAGGGGAATATTTAAACTGCTGCCATTCTTACACTGTTTATGGCAGAGGCTTCAGACTTGCTGCAGTCAGTCATTAGGTGACTGGGGTCCAAATTCACTAAAGGGGCGGGGCCACAAACAGCCAATCAGATTTCTTTGCTGGATAAACTGCTTCCATTCACACAATTTTGATGCCAGGAACCTGAAAGCTCACAAAATTGGTCATTGAGTGACTGTGTGACAAGGTTACACAAAGTGGGTGGAGCCAAAAACACATTTTACTGGGAAAATATAAACTGCAGCCATTCTTACACTGTTAATGGCAGGGTTGTCAAACTTTGCACAGTTGGTCATTGAGTGAATGTGATTAAGATTTTGGGAAGTGGGTAGAGCCTACAACAGCCAATCAAAATTCAACTTTTGATTGTCAAAGGGAATATTTAAACTGCAACCATTCTTATACTGTTAATAGCAGATGCCTCAAACCTGGTACAGCTGGGCACTGGGTGACTGGGGTTCAAATTCAGAAAGGGGCGGAGCCACAAACAGCCAATCAGATATACAAAGTATTGATACCAAGGATCCCAAAGCTGATAAACTTGGTAATTGAGTGACTATATGTCAAGGTTACAAAAAGTGGGCGGTGCCAGAAACTTAATTTTTTACATGGCTGGGTTCCCAAACTTGATACAATTGGCCACTGGGTGCCTGGGATTATTATTCAGAAATGTGGGTGGAGCCTACAACAGCCAATCAAAATTCAGCTATTGATTTTCATGGGGAATATTTACATTGCTACCATTCTTACACTGTTAATGGCAGAGGCCTCAAACCTGATACAGTCAGTAATTGGGTGACTGGGGACCAAATTCACTAAAGGCGGTGGAGCCACAAACAGCCAATCAGATTTGTTAGATTGATTTCAGCCATTCTGTTATTGGCAGGGTTCTCAAACTTGACACAGTTGGCCACTGGGTGACTAGGATTAATATTTAGGAAAGTGGGTGGAGTGTACAGCAGCCAATCAAAATTCATCTTTTGATTTTCAAGGGGAATATTTACATTGCTGCCATTCTTGCACTGTTAATGGCACAGATTATTATACAGAAAAGTGGGTGGAGCCTAAAAAAACCAATCAAAATTCACCTGTTGATTTTCAAAGGGAATATTAAAATTGCTGCCATTCTTGCACTGTTAATGGCACAAGCCTCAAACCTGGTACAGTTGATCATTGGGTCACTGGGGTTCAAATTCAGAAAAGGGGATAGAGGAGGCATGGGCAAACTTGGCCCTCCAGCTGTTGAGGAACTACAAGTCCCACAATGCATTGCAGGAGTCTGACAGCCACAGTCATGACTCATAAAGGCAAATGCATTGTGGGATTTGTAGTTCCTTAACAGCTGGAGGGCCAAGTTTGCCCATGCCTGTGATAGAGCCACAAACAGCCAATCAGATGTTTCATTTCACTGGGAAAATACAAATTATTGATGCCAAGGACCCAAAGCTCACAAACATGGTCATTGAGTGACTGTGTGTCCAGTTTACAAAAAGTGGGCGGAGCCAAAAACAAATTTCAATGGGAAAATGTAAACTGCAGCCCTTCTTCACTGTTAATGGCAGGGATCTCAAACTTTGCCAAGATGGTCACTGGGTGACTGAGATTAATATTCAGGGAAGTGGGTGGAGCCTATAATAGCCAAAATAGCCAAAATAGTCAAAATTCACCTGTTGATTTTCAAAAGGAATATTTAAATTGCTGCCATTTTTACACTGGTATTAGCAGATCAGAGCAGTTTCTAGGCTAAATTTCACCCAGGGCGAGGGTGTAAAAATCGCCCCCCACCCCACCCCCATGGAGCCAGGCATAGGTGCCCGCAGTACAGGTTGAACAGGTTAGCTACGTAGGTGCCTCCAGTATAGGGTAGCCTGCATAGTTGCCCCCAGTGTAGGTTAGATAGGTAGGTGCCTGCTTTATAGGTTATCTACGTTGGTGCCTCCAGTATAGGGTAGCCCGTATAGTTGCCACCAGTGTGGGTTAGATAGGTAGGTGCCCCCAGTATAGTTTAGATAGGTAGGTGCCCGCAGTATAGGTTAGATAGGTAGGTTCCCGCAGTATAGGTTCGATAGGTAGGTTCCCCCAGTATGGGTTAGATCGGTAGGTTCCCCCAGTATAGGTTCAATAGGTAGGTTCCCCCAGTATAGGTTAGATAGGTAGGTCCCCCCAGTATGGGTTAGATAGGTAGGTTCCTGCAGTTTAGGATAGTTAGGTAGGTTCCCGCAGTATAGCTTGGCTAGGTAGGTTCCCGCAGTATAGGTTAGTTAGGTAGGTTCCCGCAGTATAGGTTAGTTAGGTAAGTTCCCGCAGTATAGGATAGTTAGGTAGGTTCCCACAGTATAGCTTGGCTAGGTAGGTTCTCGCAGTATAGGTTAGTTAGGTAGGTTCCCGCAGTATAGGTTAGTTAGGTAGGTTCCCGCAGTATAGGTTAGTTAGGTAGGTTCCCGCAGTATAGGATAGTTAGGTAGGTTCCTACAGTATAGCTTGGCTAGGTAGGTTCCCGCAGTATAGGTTAGTTAGGTAGGTTCCCGCAGTATAGGTTAGTTAGGTAGGTTCCCGCAGTATAGGTTAGTTAGGTAGGTTCCCGCAGTATAGGTTAGTTAGGTAGGTTCCCGTAGTATAGGTTAGTTAGGTAGGTAGGTTCCTGCAGTGTAGGATAAATAGGTAGGTTCCTGCAGTTTAGGTTAGTTAGGTAGGTTCCCACAGTTTAGGTTAGTTGGTATGGGCGGTATGAGTTGGGCGCAGGAGCGGGGGGAGCGAACATAATAGTAATAACTCACCTGCTTCCGCCGAACCCGCGCTGCTTCAATGTCCTTCCTTTCCCGGCATCTATCTCATTAGTCACAGTGCTTCCTGTGATGACATGCGGTATGTCATCACAGGGGGCGCTGTTACCAGGCGACGGACGCCGGGAGAGGAAAGATATTGAAACTGCGGGGAACGGATGAAGAAGGTGAGTTATAACTATTATGTCCGTTCCCCCGCTCCGGCGCCCCCCCTCCTGCCGCACAATAAAGCACCCCGGGCGATTGCACGTATCACACACCCATAGAAACGGGGCTGTAGCAGATGCCTCAAACCTGCTATAGTTGGTCATTGGGTGACTGGGGTTCAAATGTTGGAGAGGAGTGCAGCCACAGACAGCCAATCTGATTTGTTTAATTTCTATGGGAATATACAAATTATTGATGCCAAAGACCCCGAAGTTCACAAACTTGGTCATTGAGTGTTCGTGCATTAGGGTTAGAAAAAGTGGGCGGAGCCAAAACCGGTCAAATACATACACAGGCAGTTCCACGTCATTAGTGGGTGGAGACAAATGCAAATTTCACTGGGAAAATGTAAACTGCAGCCATACTTACACTGTTAATGGTAGGGTTCTCAAACTTTGCACAGTTGGTCACTGGGTGACTGGGTTAAATATTCAGAAAAGTGGGTGGAGCCTACAAAAGTGAATCAAACTTCACCTATTGCTTCTCAAGGGGAATATTTAATTGCTGCCATTCTTGCACTGTTAATGGCACAGGCCTCAAACCTGCTACAGTTGGTCATTGGGTGACTGGGGTTCAAATTCAGAAAAGGGGTGGAGCCACAAACAGCCAATCAGATTTTTTTCATTTCAATGCAAATTATTGTTTCCAAAGACCGCAAAGCTCACAAACTTGGTCATTGAGTAATTGTGTGTTAGGGTTAGAAAAAGTGGGCGGAGCCAACACTAGCCAAATACATACCCGGGCAACGCCGGGCAATCAGCTAGTATACACTAAAGGGGGGATCTGCCTACATATACAAGACTAGTAGCCTATATACACTAAGGGGGGGGGGGGGGGTCTGCCTATTATAGTCAGATCCCCCCCTTAGTGTATATAGGCTACTAGTCTTGTAGGCAAGTCCCCTCCTTTAGTGTATATATATTAGGCAGATCCTTAGTGTGTGTATATATATAATATATACACTAAGGGGGATCTGCCTATATATACACTAAAGGGGGGATCTGCCTACATATACAAGACTAGTAGAGCCTATATACACTAAGGGGATGGATCTGCCTATTATAGGTGTATATAGGCTACTAGTGTAGGCAGATCCCCCCTTTAGTGTGTATGTATATAGGCAGACCCCCACTTAGTGTGTATATATATGACCCCCACTTATTGTGTATATATATGATCAGTATGCAGTATGATCAAAGTAAATTTAACACAACAGACAGCACAAATATATATATATATATATATATATATATATATATATATATATATATATATATATATATATCCTGGGGAGCGGAGCCTTACTTTTACTGGTGTGGGGTCCAGTCAGTTCGGGAGATGGCCAGCCCGGGTTTCGAGGGACAGTCACACCCAGTCACCCACTGTCACACAGCCAGGTCAGGGCAGGGTGGCTGACACTGTGCCACTGGCTGGCACACCGCGCGCTTCCATCCTCCTCCTATCACGGGTCCAGCAGCGCGGGGGGAGACTCTCACTACCTCCAAGAGTTTGCCGCAGTTGTTGCTGGTCTTCGCCCCCATCACCCCCAGCGGCACCAGGGGGCGGAGCCAGAGGGAGACAGTCGGGTGGCACAACCAAGCCGGAGCCCGCAGCCGCAAGTGAGCAAATAAATAAACAATATGCAGCCGGGCGGCATGAGAGCGGAGCGGCGCCCCCCCTGGAAGCCAGCGGCCGGCGCCCTGAGCGATCGCACAGGCCAAAGGCCGGCCCTGGGCAGCAGTGGCATGCGGAGCGGAGCTAGCATCATCTGAAGCTCTGCAGCTATTCTACGCTCGCTGCTGGCTGCACTTATGGAGGAGGGGGGTGTGCGCGGAAGGGGGGCCCCTAGGTGAGGGAGGGGGGGGAGGCTTCCCTCCCCGCCGCTCTGTGCCCAATTTCCCCCCTTCCAAGCTGTGCCCCCCTCCCTCTTAGCTCTGGGGCCCCCAGGAGGCGGGGCAGTCGGGGCCCACCGATGGGACCATCGGTGGTTTGGTGGCTCAGTCCGAGCCTGGCTACTGTTATAAAGGTAAATATGAAACCTTACATGCCGCATGTCAGTGGTGGTGACAATGGCTAATAAGCATAATTACATACCCAGCTTTTCAGTCTGACTGGGTATCATCAGTCCCAAGAGTTTTTTCAGATGGGGCCACTACAGATACCAAACGGAGTGAGTCCTTTTTTGGACTCGGCGCGCTACTGCGACATCAGCACTGTTCTGTGTGCCGGGTTTTTCAAACCCGGCACACAGTAGTCAAATATCAGACCACAGTAGTCAAATATCAGACCAATTTTCCTGCGAGTCATCCAATGTTGTATACATGATACGCTGCATGAAATGCCCCTCAAGAGGAATCTATATAGGAGAAACAGGACAAAAACTGCGCACAAGAATGAACCATCACCGTTTTAAAATCAATGAAGGTAAAATGGACACACCAGTGGGCCAACACTTCTGTGAACCAGGACACAGCATGCAAGATCTCAAAGTACCTATTCTTAAGGGTAACTTCAAAAATGAACAAGCAAGAAAGATTTCTGAGTACAAATTTATGAAAATGTTCAAGACATTAACAGAAGGTTTAAATTGTGGAATGGGATTCATGACTCCTTATGTAACATGATTGACTTGGCTTCACTATCTTCAGAAACCTGCTAGATTTCATGTTTGCTTGCATAGGCTCACTGGCTCCAGCCTGCTGATCACCTGATATCTAACTGCTAAACAGCAACCAACTGTCATCTTCATGTTTGCCATTTCCCTGCATCAGTGTTTTACTACAGCTAACATCTGGAAATACGCCTGAAGACGGGGACTAGATCCCAGAAAGCTTGCATTATTTAACTTTATCAGTTAGCCATTAAAAGGTATTACTTTTACAAGACTTTGTTTTTTTCAACCTTCCTATATAACATAAAATCTGATGGAAAGTGCCCGGAAGGTCCCATCTGCTTCCATCAGGCCCATCTGGTGATGTCATAATAGCAGCCCACGCCCCTCTGGTGATGTCCTAATAGCAGCCCACGCCCCTCTGGTGATGTCATAATAGCAGCCCACGCCCCTCTGGTGATGTCATAATAGCAGCCTGTGCATGTAAGCAGGCGCTGAGCTTCCCTGATATCACCAGAGGTATACAGGCTGCTATTATGACATCACTTTCCTGACATCACAAGAGGGGCCTGGTGGAAGCAGATGGGACCTTCCGGCACTTTCAATACTGGCCACATTCCAAAAAATTGCATAAAATGCATATCAAAACGCAAACAAAATGCACAAAAATGCACTTGTGACTCATATGTGGGAAACACAAATGCAGTAAAACGCAAGCAAAATACAAGTGTGAAACGCATCTGCGAAACGCAAATGAACTCAAAATGCACTTCATTATGACAAAAAATGCAGAAACACATATGTAGCAAAACGCAACCTTTCACGCAACGCCTAGTGCGTTCCCAGCCTGCATCTTCTGACACTTTCGCCTTTACAGCCGTAGTGTGCCCCTGCTAACTCTGGGATGATTTCATTTTTTGTGAAATAGATTGAACCAATCAGATTGGACAAATCACATTGCACAATTGGACCAATCAGACTGGACTAGTCACCTTAATGGTGGCCACTAATGATCCAATCTTTTTTGTCCACTCTTACCAAATCTATGTAGTAGCAGGTAAACTGAGTGTGAATATATTGAATGGATACTTTAGGCACTCCCTTACATTACATATAAGTGGTAAGATTGGATGAAAAAGATTGGATCATTCATCGCCACCATTAGATCAATTGGGCAACCTTTTTACGCAATGCTAGCGTTTCTTCCTAGTGTGTTCCTACCCAGAGAGCAGCATAATGGGAGGCGGCGGCCTCATCAGAAGGGAGGCGGTAACCTAAGTGATTTAACCCTTGTTTACACTCCATGATAAGGTTCTTTTTGACCTCTACATTGCTTTCAATTCATGGTTCCACATTCCAGGCCAATTTTTTTTTATCTATTTGTTCACATATAACATATACCAAACTCACAGAAATACTTAGGATCTTTTATCTCTTTATAATTATACAAAAATGATCATAGCAGCAGTTGCTTGCGAATTTTCGCCAACATTTTTTCGCATCAAAAAAATAATTTTCGAGAATAGATTTTTCACAAAAATTAGCTTCTATTTTCACGTTTTCCATGAAAACGTGAAAACGATATTCTTACCACGAAAATTTGAAAAATGTATATTTTACCATGAAAAATGCAACAACGCAGCAAAACTATATTTTTACCGCAACAATTTTAACAGTGAAAACACGAAAAAATCAATACTGATTGGTGAAACAGCAAGAAAACCACAAAAAATAACTGAACACATTGTCAATGGAATTTTCACTCGATAATCAAATTATTTTTGCAAATTGTATGCAAAGAAAATATTGGCATTTTCGCTCATCACTGCACAGCATCACTGGGGCGGGGGAAGGTGGGATCCCTGGTTGGCCTTCTATAAATTTGGCATCTAAAAAGTTTACATTAGATTTTTGATAAGTAGGGACTGGGAAATGAGAATCTGATCACAGCTTATCACTTTTTTGTAAATAGACCCCTAATGTACATAGTCCTTACCTGCAGCAGTAGCTCTAGACCGACGGGCTTTGCAGCAGCAAAGTCTGCCAAAAAAAGCTCTGACACGGCCCACAAATCTGCTAAATCTGCCTCCCTTCCTAGCTCTTGGCTGGGGGTCAGCAGAGACATCATCAGTGGGCTGGAGCTCTGGTTCGGCATCCTGTCCTTCCACTGGATCCACAGGAAGGGCAGGCTCATCTTGAATGTTAGCAAGATTTGCACTTTCCTCTTCCTGGATCTCCTCCAAAGGTTCAGCTTCCTCAAGGATGGTAGAGAGAGGTTTCAGCTGAACCTTTTCATACCTGGCCCACAGCTGTAGAGCCAAGGGTGTGCGCCTCATTAAGAGGGCCATTGGTACCTGATTGGTGGTAATCTCAAGTACCAGATCCTCCTCCATACTTGGATGAGGGTTGTTCTGAAAAGAACAGTTGGGGTGTGTTCTGAAAAGAACAGTTGGGGTGTGTTCTGAAAAGAACAGTTGGGGGGTTGTGTTGTGAACACTTCACTAGCAAGTAGTAAAGCAAGCTCAAGCAACGCAAGGAAAATCGCCTTCACTGTACAGTGAAAACAAAGCAAGTGACAGCTGGTCTGAGTGACCAGGTATATATACAGCAGGTCAGCATTGTGACATCATCACTCAGCCTTCCTGGGCAGCTTCTGATTGGCCAGCAGCAGTGCCCTGTAAGCATTGTGACATCATCAGCTTCCGGTATGTTCTGGTGGTATCACCTGCTGGCTGTTTTCAGGCTTTCGTATTCTATATAATGATATTAAAGATAAACCAACCCACATAATGTTATTTCTTACAGGAAACCACATTAACAATGAGAACACTGTATTTATTTTTAAATTGATATTGTAAAGATGATTGTTAGTAATAAATACATGTCTGTATTTAGTGACAGCTCTGACTCCATGTAAAATGTGTAATGATTAGAGGTGTAACAGCTGCTGTGTCCTCCCTCAGTGGCACACGGGCGGCAGTTGATGCTGGTGCCACATCTCTAACCGCTCTGAATATTTCACAACTGTAAGAGGGGAGGGGTAACGTAACCTCAGCAGCAGTTGACCTGTGTGTCTCGCCTACTGCAAATACTGCTCAGCCAATGGGAAATGTTCAAAGAAGGATTTAGGGCCCTACTCCACTGTGTGCTGCCATGCGTCTTGCAAGACGAATCCCTCTAGTTGTGCCATGCATGGCTATAGGGAATTTTATGCGGGATGCAGAAAAATGACACATGCCGACCAATTTTTTTCCCTGCATGCAAATCAGACAGCAGCCTATTGATTTCAATAGCCTGCGTTTCCCCATCCTAATTCACATACAGGGAAACACAGTGAATTCAACTAAATAGAAAAAGGCCCAGAGGCCTCGCTCACATTGGGTGCGTTCAGTATTTAAGCGCATGACAAAGAGGCATATATTGTTGCGCGTTTCATAAGGCATTTTTAGTAGGCTGCACTTCTAAGCGGAACCCACGCGTTTTACAGGCACCTAAACACTCTTGAGCGCATTTTTGTTCAGCACGTTTTGCTTATTTGATGTAGCAGTTGTCAATAAAGATTTGTTTTCATTTGAAAATGTTTTTGTTTTTAATCAGGGGTAAAAAAAACGCATCTCCAAAGCGCATTGCTATTCTTGTCTATGGGCAAAAAAAGCACACCCATTCCCAATAACCAAGCGCATAGATGTGAACGTGGTACATTAGAATGAATGGAAAAAGCTTGTCCCTAGCAAAGCACACAGTGCAATGCGCTGGGAAAAGAGTACAGCAACGTCCCTAGTGTGAGCCAGGCCTAAGGCTTGGTGCACCTTATACACATAACAACTGATACACAAACTGTCTAGAAGTAACACAGCCGTGGCAGGTTTTATTTCCCTGTTGCAGCCACTTTCACAGCCTGGTCACTACAGTGAATGATGCTGTGCAGATAATTGACATAAAGCCACACCTGCACGCAAGTTTCACAACCAGAAACTCTAATCTCATGTAGATAGAGCTGTCCCATTGGAATACACTGAAGGACGTTTATTCATGGAGTTTCCACCAGACGAGAAATTGTGTACAAAAACAGACACAAAGAAGAATTATATGCACATAGCTATGAACCCATCTAAATATACAGCATTCTGCTACTTCTCACTACGTCAGCACTATAGGCTATTATAGCATGATAGGTTATTAACAGAATTTTAGGTTAGCTACTGTCAGGGTCAGACTGGGACACCAAGGGCCCACCAAGGAAGTTTCAGCCTGGGGCCCGCCCCCCTCTCCTCCCCCCCCTTCCCATTTTGGGCTCACATACACATGTACTCTAGAAATTTTGCACGACTGTATGGTAGGGAATAGATTTTGAGCAATTCTGAGGATAGTCTCCAATAGGGATATGTCTAAATGCGGCGTGTCACCACGCACTGGAACATCGGCATGGTCATGATGAGTCATGGGCAGACTTAAAAAAAAAATACAAAGCACAAAATAAGTAGCGGTGTTATTCACAGAGATTAGGTCTGACCAGATACATTTTAGATAAAATATTCAAGTAGTTACATGCCTCATGATAGTTCATAAAGTAGTCAAATGGCAGCAAATACCCCCACAAAATGCAAACAGGTTGGCTGCAGATACCCCCACAAAATGCAAACAGGTTGGCTGCAGATACCCCCACAAAATGCAAACAGGTTGGCTGCAGATACCCCCACAAAATGCAAACAGGTTGGCTGCAGATACCCCCACAAAATGCAAACAGGTTGGCTGCAGATACCCCCACAAAATTCAATCAGGTTGGCTGCAGATACCCCCATACAATGCAATTCCGGTTGGTGGCAGATACCCCCACAAAATGCAAGTCCCCCTCAGCTTGGAAGGGGTGTCAGCGGGCACAGATCAGCGGGGAAGCCTCCCCCCTCCCTCACCTAGGGGCCCCCCCTTCCGCGCACCCCCCTCCTCCAGAAGTGCAGCCAGCAGCGAGCGGAGAATAGCTACAGAGCTTCAGATGATGCTAGCTCCGCATGCTGCTGCTGCCCTGCTGGTCTCCGTCTCCTGTAGTGACGGCGTCACTGTAGGAGACAGAGACCAGCAGGGCAGCAGTGGCATGCGGAGCGGAGCTAGCATCATCTGAAGCTCTGCAGCTATTCTCCGCTCGCTGCTGGCTGCACTTCTGGAGGAGGGGGGTGTGCGCGGAAGGGGGGGGGGCCCTAGGTGAGGGAGGGGGGGAGGCTTCCCTCCCTCCCCGCCGCTCTGTGCCCAATTTCCCCCCTTCCAAGCTGTGCCCTCCTCCCTCTTAGCTCTGTGGCCCCCAGGAGGCGGGGCAGTCGGGGCCCACCGATGGGACCATCGGTGGTTTGGTGGCTCAGTCCGAGCCTGGCTACTGTTATAAAGGTAAATATGAAACCTTACATGCCACATGTCAGTGGTGGTGACAATGGCTAATAAGCATAATTACATACCCAGCTTTTCAGTCTGACTGGGTATCATCAGTCCCAAGAGTTTTTTCAGATGGGGCCACTACAGATACCAAACGGAGTGAGTCCTTTTTTGGACTCGGCGCGCTACTGCGACATCAGCACTGTTCTGTGTGCCGGGTTTTTCAAACCCGGCACACAGTAGTCAAATATCAGACCACACAGTAGTCAAATATCAGACCAATTTTCCTGCGAGTCATCCAATGTTGTATACATGATACGCTGCATGAAATGCCCCTCAAGAGGAATCTATATAGGAGAAACAGGACAAAAACTGCGCACAAGAATGAACCATCACCGTTTTAAAATCAATGAAGGAAAATGGACACACCAGTGGGCCAACACTTCTGTGAACCAGGACACAGCATGCAAGATCTCAAAGTACTTATTCTTAAGGGTAACTTCAAAAATGAACAAGCAAGAAAGATTTCTGAGTACAAATTTATGAAACTGTTCAAGACATTAACAGAAGGTTTAAATTGTGGAATGGGATTCATGACTCCTTATGTAACATGATTGACTTGGCTTCACTATCTTCAGAAACCTGCTAGATTTCATGTTTTCTTGCATAAGCTCACTGGCTCCAGCCTGCTGATCACCTGATATCTAACTGCTAAACAGCAACCAACACAACTGTCATCTTCATGTTTGCCATTTCCCTGCATCAGTGTTTTACTACAGCTAACATCTGGAAATATGCCTGAAGACGGGGACTAGATCCCAGAAAGCTTGCATTATTTAACTTTATCAGTTAGCCATTAAAAGGTATTACTTTTACAAGACTTTGTTTTTTTCAACCTTCCCATATAACATAAAATCTGATGGAAAGTGCCGGAAGGTCCCATCTGCTTCCATCAGGCCCCTCTGGTGATGTCATAATAGCAGCCCACGCCCCTCTGGTGATGTCATAATAGCAGCCCACGCCCCTCTGGTGATGTCATAATAGCAGCCCACGCCCCTCTGGTGATGTCATAATAGCAGCCTGTGCATGTAAGCAGGCGCTGAGCTTCCCTGATATCACCAGAGGTATACAGGCTGCTATTATGACATCACTTTCCTGACATCACAAGAGGGGCCTGGTGGAAGCAGATGGGACCTTCCGGCACTTTCCATACTGGCCACATTCCAAAAAATTGCATAAAATGCATATCAAAACGCAAACAAAATGCACAAAAATGCACTTGTGACTCATATGTGGGAAACACAAATGCAGTAAAACGCAAGCAAAATACAAGTGTGAAACGCATCTGCGAAACGCAAATGAACTCAAAATGCACTTCATTATGACAAAAAATGCAGAAACACATATGCAGCAAAACGCAACCTTTCACGCAACGCCTAGTGCGTTCCCAGCCTGCATCTTCTGACACTTTCGCCTTTACAGCCGGAGTTTGCCACTGCTAACTCTGGGGTGATTTCATTTTTTGTGAACTAGATTGAACCAATCAGATTGGACCAATCACGTAGCATGATTAAATCAATCTGATTGAACCAACCATATTGGTCTAAAGGTGCCCATTAACAGAACTTTTTTTCATCAGATGCGATCTTTTAATGCATTTTATGACCACAAGTAATTGGAAGTTAATTATCGATTGTTCAGTAAGTGTTTTTTCTCTCTTCAGATGTGATGATAAAATCCAACTTTCAGATTGATTACATTTTCTTGTCCAATCAACCAAAGAATGGTTTCACATCAATTTTCGCCACACACTGTGCAGTTTTCTGTACATTGTGATCATAAAAAGTGTGTTGAAAAAGTGCATTTGTTGATAAAATAGAGACCTTAAGATTATACTAATCACACTGCATGATTGTGCTAATCGGATTGGACCAATCGGACTGCATGATATGGCCAGTCAGATTGGACCAATCACATTGCAAGGTTAGACTAATCAATTTAAACCAACCACATTGCATGATTGCACCAATCAGATTGAACCAATCAAATTGCACTGTTGGACCAATCAGATTGCACAATTAGTCCAATCAGATTAGGCCAATCACATTGCACAATTGGACCAATCAGACTGGACTAGTCACCCTGATGGTGGCCACTAATGATCCAATCTTTTTTGTCCAATCTTACCAAATTTATGTAGTAGAAGGGTAAACTGAGTGTGAATATATTGAATGGATACATCAGGCAGTCCCTTATATCACATAGAAATGGTCAGATTGGATGAAAAAGATTGGATCATTAGTGGCCACCATTAGACCAATTGGGCAATTTGATTGGTCCAATCTGATTTTGTCCAATTGTGAGCTCAGTCACCCTATGGCTGACTGTGTTGTATGAGGACCCTACCATTAGCAGTCTAACAATGGCTTCAGATTAAAATGTCCTATTTAAAATGAATGGCTAAAATTTGGTAAACTGTTTTAGGCTCCACCCACTTTCCTGAATTTTAACCCCAATGACCGGCCGTGTCAAGTTTGGGGAGTCTGGCTTCAATACTGTGAGAAAGACAGCTTATTTGAAACAAATAGATGTTGCGCTCCTCCACAATCAATTAACTAAAATATCTAAGACTTAATCCTCTACCGGTTCGCATACACAATCAATCGTCACATATATAATCCAGTATAGTGTGTGCGCTCAATACGGTTCCACAAGGTGGTTCCCAGTTAGACAGTTCCAATCCAATCAATGTTGCCAAATAGTGACAGTTCCAATCCACTCTGTAATATGTATCTCCGTTGTGGCTTTGTGAATACCTCAGGGAGACATAAGCAGATAAAGGCCACAATAGTGTAATATGCCTTAATTCAATTGCACCTCCACCTTTATCTCATAGAGATTAATATTAAACACCCAGTAATAGTAATGCCAGCCGCTCACCAGATGGAGATGCTGCCTGGTTACAAACAGCTCACTGCACTTATATCATAATCCACATATCTTCCTCTGCTCCATTTGCCCTCATCAGTTTGTTGGTGGATGTTACCTCAGGAAATAAAACACACAATAATGGTGCAGATCTTCCAATTATTTTTCAGCCTCCACCATGGACACCCCTCAATAGCAGTGTCTTTCCCTTTATAAGTCGCTTCACCACACCGTGAATAGTTCCACTAGTTTGGGCCACCCAGGTGCCAATGCAATTCGCACTCACCAAACTTTCTGGCTGCTCAATTACAAACAGCACTCTCGCATGTGGTTATATCAAATGTCAGTCAACTCCTGAATCCTCTCCCCCGTATGGGCGTCCTCCTTAAAAAGTTTCCGTAGTTTTAAAACAGCATTGTACAATGAATTCCAGCGTCCTGGAAACAATCCTCTCTACCTCCGTGTGCCGTCCCAAGCTCCGCCCAACGCGTTTCGTCACATAGACTCATCAGGGGCTATCCCTGATGAGCCTGCGCAGTACAGCCCGGAGGACGTCCGATGACGTCAGCGCGCCGGCGTGGAAGCACAATGGAGCGCAGAAGAGGCCAGACCTGGCCGCCAGCCTGGCCAGGTCGGGTCGGCCACCGGAGACCACCGGGAGCCTGCGGAGCGGCGCCGAGGGCACCTCCTGCCTGCCACGGGCTGGAGGAAGCCCCAGGTAAGTGGATTCGGATTTTTATTTTTTTCCAACTGTCCCTGAACCTTCCCTTTAATGGCAGTTGCTAAGTCAAACTGCCAAAATAGCGTACAGGTGAGTATGGAGACTGGTTTAGAGTTTTTTTGGTAAAATTAGTCAGCGATTGGCCAATCATAATTAAAAGTGTGTACTGGGCTTTAGTGAATTGAAACCAATGTAGCGGTCAAAAAGAACCTCATCATGGAGTGTAAACAAGGGTTAAATCACTTAGGTTGCCGCCTCTATTCTGATGAGGCCGCCGCCTCCCGTTATGCTTCTCTCTGGGTAGGAACACACTAGGAAGAAACGCTAGCATTGCGTAAAACGCTAGCGTTAACGTGTATAATGTAAGTCAATGGGCCGCATGAAAAACACATTTTTTTGTGTTTTACAATGTGCCTTTTTGAAACGCAGAACTTTCTACATATTTTTCCAAAATGCATCTAAAACACACATAACCTCAATTGTGACGCAGAGGTATAGCGTTTTATTGCATTTTTATTGCCTTTTTAATGTATGTTTTTTTCTAAACCAAGTTTGCTGATGTATTTCTGCTTCCTGTTGACTTCCTAGTGATGAGCCAGAGAGGACATTGAAAAGGTGTTTTTATACTGGCCACATTCCCAAAAAATTGCATAAAATGCTTATCGAAAACGCAAACAAAATGCACAAATATGCACTTGTGACTCATATGTGGGAAACACAAACGCAGTAAAACGCAAGCAAAATACAAGTGTGAAACGCAGCTGAGAACCACAAATGCACTCAAAATGCACTTCATTATGACAAAAAAATGCAGAAAAACACATGCAGCAAAACGCAACCTTTCACGCAACGCCTAGTGCGTGCCCATTAACAGAACCATTTTTTTATCAGATGCAATCTTTTGACGCATTTTTATGACCACAAGTAATCGGAAGTTAATTGTTGATTGTTAAATAAAGGTATTTTCTCTCTTCAGATGCGATCATAAAATCCAACTTTCAGATCGATTACATTTTCTGGTCCAATCAACCAGTTTTCTGTACATTTTGATAATTAAAAGTGTGTTGAAAAAGTGCATCTGTTGAAAAATTGTACCAATAATAGTCAATTGGGCCTAAAGGCTCATACACACATCAGACTATAGTCTTTGGAAAATGAAAGATCACAGACCAATCTTGCCACCCTTCATGTAGTATGAGAGCCATACCTACACGGTCTTTTCTATAAAGCTGAACTCCCCATCACATAGAAATCTTTGCAAGATGCTGCACACAAAGATGCTGTACAGACACAAAAGATCAGTATCTACAAAAGATCTGTTCCTGCCAAAGATCCGTTCCTGCAAATTGCATTCATAGTCTATGAGATCTGCAGATCTTCATACACACCTTCTTTAACTGACATTCATATGCAGATCAGACAATCATCTACAGATCTAAAATCCATCCTGGTGGATCTGATCTGCAGATGAATGTCTGTTAAACAAGGTGTGTATGATGATCTGCAGATATCATAGACTATGAATGCATTTTGCAGGAACGGATCTTTTGCAGGAACAGATCTTTTGCAGATACTGATCTTTTGAATGTCTACAGCATCTTTGTGTGCAGCATCTTGCAAAGATTTCTGTCTGATGGGGAGTTAAGCTCCATAGAATAGACTGTGTAGGTATGGCAATCATACTACATGGAAGGGGGTAAAATTGGTCTGTGATCTTTCATTTTCCAAAGACTATGGTCTGATGTGTGTATGAGCCTTAAGAAATAGCAGGTGCCAATAAGTTTGCACATGTGCAGTAGCACAAAGAAAAAAACTGTGCATGAGCAGCTCTGTGCTACTGTGCAGGCTGTATTTTGCACATGCACAATGCGACCATGCTTGTACACGGATGGGAGCGCGTGAGCAATTTTAAATGTTGAGGATTGTTTAGAGGGTCACAGCGCAGAGCAGAAGGGGTGTAGGGAGACTGGGGTAGCCACTGGACCACCCAGAGGCTTCCTCCTACTGAGGTATTTTTTTAAAGTTACAGGTACCCTTTAAAGGAACCCCAAACAGCGAAAAAAATGCCATACTGAACTTGCCTAGGTCTTCCTCCAGTCCCCCTTAGTCCGAGAGATCGCTTAGAGTCCTCTGGGCTCGCTCCGTTATCCTGCTGAAGGCTCCGTTAGCTGCACGACTTTGCCGGGAGTTGTGCGCAACTGCGTATGCGCGGCCCATCCACACGCCCGTTGCCATGAACATGCTCGGTTCTTGAAAAAATGAACCACACATTTGCAGAACTCTCAGGTCGACTGATGCCCGGATGGGCCGCAGCTAATAGAGCCACCGGAGGGAGAATGGCGGGAGCCCAGAGGGCCCCGAGGGACCTCACAGGCTACAGGGGGCTAGAGAAAGACCCAGGTAAGTTCAATATGGCATTTCTTTGTTGTGTTCAGGTTCCCTTATAGAGAAACCATAACCAAGAATTGAGCTTCATCCCAATCAGTAGCTGATACCCCCTTTCCCATAAGAAATCTATTCCTTTTCACAAACGGATCATTCATCGGGGGGCTCTGTATGGCTGATATTGGCTGATATTGTGGTGAAACCCCTCCCACAGTGTGATGTCAGGGAAATGCATTGTGGGCAAAAAAAAATAGCTGTTTACAGCTGTTTCCAACTGGTAAAAAAAAAAAGCAAGCAGCATCTCCTTCCACTGACATCACCTGCCAGCAGTAAAGATGTCACCATGTGGTAAATGTCAGAATGTAAATCGGGGAGAAGAAAGATTTTACAATGGGCAAACACTGGCTAGATCATTTATACATAATTATTGTAAAAATGAAGCACTTTTTTATTACATTATTTTCACTGGAGTTCCTCTTTAGGGTGTTTCCGAGCTTAGCTCATGTACTCATTATACACATCTTCCTGATGTGTAGTTCACATCTTGCAGGACCAGCAGGAGGAGGAAGGAGCTGACTAGTAACATTTCTGCCTGGAAAGAGCCTTTAATGCACTGGGGAATTTATTTTATGTGAACACATTAATTGTCTGCTTAAATAAAAACCCGGCACACAGAACAGTGCTGATGTCGCAGTAGCGCGCCCCGCCGAGGGACCGCTAATGTGGCCGTGCGCTTGATCGATTTTCTGGCACTCCAATTGACCCTGCCAGTGATCTGTTAACCCTTGTGAGCTCGATCGATAAACTTCCGATCAACTTCACGCAAATTATCAATCAGAAGTGTAATCAGACATGGCATTACATTTTGATTAAGCGAACAGGGAGAGAGGGGCATGGAGACAATGGTCGCAGGGCCGAGCCTGGGCGGGTGCTGCGGGTGCAAGGCACCCAGGCGCCTGCCTCTGAGAGGCGCCGCCCGGCCCCGCTCGCCCGGCCCCGCTCTCCCCCTGTGCCTCTAGCCGCCGCGTCAAACCTCGATCAGGCGGGCGGGCGCTAGGACCTAGCACGCCGCACTTATATGCGGAAGTGACATCACTTCCGCATATAGAGCGGGTGCGTCCGGCGCCCTTTTCCTGGTCGGGTCGCCCGCTGATTGAGGTCTGACTAAGGGCTGCTGAAAGGTGAGGGGGGAGCGGAGGAGGGAGCGGCGGCGGCGGGGTGCGCTCCTGTCACTCACTAGCTATCCTGGGCACAGATACCCCCTGGCTACCTATCCTGGGCGCACATACCCCCTGGCTACCTATCCTGGGCACAGATACCACCTGGCTACCTATCCTGGGCACAGATACCACCTGGCTACCTATCCTGGGCGCACATACCCCCTGGCTACCTATCCTGGGCGCATATACCCCTGGCTACCTATCCTGGGCGCATATACCCCCTGGCTACCTATCCTGGGCGCATATACCCCCTGGCTACCTATCCTGGGCGCACATACCCCCTGGCTACCTATCCTGGGCGCACATACCCCCTGGCTACCTATCGTGGGTGCACATACCCCCTGGCTACCTATCCTGGGCGCACATACCCCCTGGCTACCTATCCTGGGCGCACATACCCCCTGGCTACCTATCCTGGGCGCACATACCCCCTGGCTACCTATCCTGGGCGCACATACCCCCTGGCTACCTATCCTGGGCGCACGTACCCCCTGGCTACCTATCCTGGGCGCACGTACCCCCTGGCTACCTATCCTGGGCGCACGTACCCCCTGGCTACCTATCCTGGGCGCACGTACCCCCTGGCTACCTATCCTGGGCGCACATACCCCCTGGCTACCTATCCTGGGCGCACATACCCCCTGGCTACCTATCCTGGGCGCATATAACGCCTGGCTACCTATCCTGGGCACATATACCCCCTGGCTACCTATCCTGGGGACATATATCCCTGGCTATTTATTCTGGGGACACTGTCTGTTTGTCATTATGTGCATTTGCTGGTGAAAAGCTGTCTTATGTGCATTTGCTGGTGAAAAGCTGTCTTCTTATGTGCATTTGCTGGTGAAAAGCTGTCTTCTTATGTGCATTTGCTGGTGAAAAGCTGTCTTATGTGCATTTGCTGGTGAAAAGCTGTCTTCTTATGTGCATTTGCTGGTGAAAAGCTGTCTTATGTGCATTTGCTGGTGAAAAGCTGTCTTATGTGCATTTGCTGGTGAAAAGCTGTCTTCTTATGTGCATTTGCTGGTGAAAAGCTGTCTTCTTATGTGCATTTGCTGGTGAAAAGCTGTCTTATGTGCTTTTGCTGGTGAAAAGCGGTCTCTTGTTATGTGCATTTGCTGGTGAAAAGCGGTCTCTTGTTATGTGCATTTGCTGGTGAAAAGCGGTCTCTTGTTATGTGCATTTGCTGGTGAAAAGCGGTCTCTTATGTGCATTTACATGGGGAAAAGCTGTCTCTTGTTATGTGCATTTACATGGGGAAAAGCTGTCTCTTATGTGCATTTAGTGGGGAAATTTTGTCAGTAAAAATAATCTTTTGTCAGTAATATTTTAGGTATTTGTCAGTAAAAAAATAACGTGAAAGGTTGGCAACACTGGCAGGCTGCGCGGCGCAACGGGAAAGATACAGGCAGCCCACCTCACGCTTGGGCTTGGCGGGGGGAGGAGCCTACGACAGCGAGAGTAGGGTGGCCGCAGGCAGCCATAAATACGCAGTGTGTGACTGCGTCGCACTCGCAGAGCCTCTCAGCCTGAGTCAGTCCAGAGACTAGCAGACTCGCAGGAAGCCAAAGCCAGCCAGGAGCAAGCCCATGGAAGAGGGGTAGGAATGGGGTATCACATGCATGCGGAAAGAGGTGGAAGGTGTGGGTGTGATTAGGCAGGACACTGGTGTGGTTATGTGGTTGGGCGCGGTAAATTTAACCACTCCCATAGGCGCCAGAGAAAATCTTGCACCCAGGTGCCAGGCACCCCAGGCTCGCCCCTGAATGGTCGCATAGCTTTGTACAGCTTTGAGTGGCGCATTAGCTGTGTTTCCATCAATTCCAAATCCGTTTTCTGCTCAGATATGAGATCAAGTGGTGCAAGGTGCCAAATAGATCACTAATATATGGCTGATTTCTGATCAAGGTGTGGTCAATAATTTTTCAGAGTTCAGACAGTTGACAGCCGAGGGGAAGAAGCTGTTCCTATGCCTAAAAGTCCTGGTGGACATGGAATGGAACGAAACATTCAGCCTGAAGAAAACCGACTAAAGAAGCAAAAGCCTGGGTGTAGGTTTGTGAAGGAAATTCGCTATAGGCTATCAACGGTTTGCCACTTCTGCCCAGTGCCCACCACCAATTGATGTAGATTTTCCGACCTGTTCAATCAATACTTTCGAATGATTTTTGGTCAAAATCTAATCGATTAGACATTTAAAGGAATTGATTTCCATCCGATTTGATCACTGATCGAATCAGCAGGGAAATTGGATGAGTATGGGCACATTTAGACAAGATTTCTGCTGAAGTATCGATAGGTGCCCATACATTACTTGATTTTCTTGTACAAGTGACCATTTGAATCAATCATTTTATAATCAATTCAGTGGAGAATCGATTATGTTCCTTTGTACTCGCTCGATGGAAATTGGACGATATCTGGTCCAATTGACCAATTTATTTGTTTGAGCATGATGGAAAATATCAGTCAATTGCAGGGCTTTGGAGTCGAAGTCCAGGAGTCGGAGTAATTTTTGGTTAGTTGGAGTTGGAGGTTTCATAAACTGAGAAGTCGGAGACTCGGAGTTGGATGATTTTTGTACCCACTCCATAGCCTTGTAAGGGCTGTGGAGGACATTTCTGGCCGAAATTGGTTGCCTGTATCAATGGGTCCTGCTGCAAGATGTAGGGCCGACATGCTCGATTGGGTGCATGGCGGTAACGCCGTATGATATCGGGACGAGGAACACGATGGAACCCCTGGCACTGTCCCGCCTAGTGTAAAATGTACCCCCAGGTGCCCTGTGCTGTATAGTATACTTTAAGAGTCGGGTCGATGTCTAAGCAGGCAACAGATCTCTCCCCAATCAGACAGAGATCTGTCTCCTGGTCAATCTGCCCATACATATTATTGATTCAGCGCAAAGTTTTGCGGTGAGCGTCATACGCTGCACCGGGTGCGATGAAAACGTTGCACTAGGCGAACCCGGGCAACGTAATGCGGGCACCGCGCAGCGCTAACAGCCAGAGGCGTAGCTAGGGTTTTCAGCGCCCGGGGACAAAGACTATTAATGCGCCCCCTAAGGTGAAGGTTCGTGACCAAATGTGGGCGTGGTTATGGGTACTCCACATTTGGTCACGCCCCTTCAAATGTACATGGAGGTTAGCAGGCTCACGCTCACCCACCCTCCCTCAGTATGTACCTTCCAGCATGTTCCAAGACAAATTCAGCAATCATGAGCCCCCCACCCCCATCAAGACAAATTCCGCAATCATGAGCAAACATGAGGCCCCCAACAAGTCAAATTTAGCAATCCTGAGGCCCCCAACAAGACAAATTCAGCAATCATGAGGCCCCTAACAAGACAAATTCAGCGATCTTGAGGCCCCCAACAAATCATGAGGCCCCCAACAAGACAAATTCAGTAACCATGAGGCCCCCAACAAGACAAATTCAGCAGTCATGAGGCACATAAATAGACAGCATTTCCCATAAATAGGCAGAATGTCCCCTTAATATGGTAGACACCTCTCACCTGGCAGCAGTTCCCCAAAATACACTCCATCTGACAGCAATGCTTGCCCAAAAATAGGTAGCCCCAGGTCTATAGGTGTCCCCAGAATAGGTGGCCAGCAGTATAGATGTCCCCAGAACAGGTAGCCAGGGGTAGAGATGTCCACAGAACAGGTAGCCAGGGGTATATGTGCCCAGTATATGTAGGCAGGGGTATGTGTCCCCAGTATATGTAGCCAGAGGTATATGTGCCCAGTATATGTAGCCAGGGGTATAAATGCCCAGTATATGTAGCCAGGGGTATATGTACCCAGTATATGTAGGCAGGGGTATATGTGCCCAGAGTAGGTAGCCAGGGGTATATGTGCCCAGAGTAGGTAGCCAGGGGTATATGTGCCCAGAGTAGGTAGCCAGGGGTATATGCCCAGTATATGTAGGCAGGGGTATATGTGCCCAGAGTAGGTAGCCAGGGGTATATGTGCCCAGAGTAGGTAGCCAGGGGTATATGTGCCCAGAGTAGGTAGCCAGGGGTATATGTGCCCAGAGTAGGTAGCCAGGGGTATATGCCCAGTATATGTAGGCAGGGGTATATGTGCCAAGAGTAGGTAGCCAGGGGTATATGTGCCCAGAGTAGGTAGCCAGGGGTATATGTGCCCAGAGTAGGTAGCCAGGGGTATATGCCCAGTATATGTAGGCAGGAGTATATGTGCCAAGAGTAGGTAGCCAGGGGTATATGTGCCCAGAGTAGGTAGCCAGGGGTATATGTGCCCAGAGTAGGTAGCCAGGGGTATATGTGCCCAGAGTAGGTAGCCAGGGGTATATGCCCAGTATATGTAGGCAGGGGTATATGTGCCCAGAGTAGGTAGCCAGGGGTATATGTGCCCAGAGTAGGTAGCCAGGGGTATATGTGCCCAGAGTAGGTAGCCAGGGGTATATGTGCCCAGAGTAGGTAGCCAGGGGTATATGCCCAGTATATGTAAGCAGGGGTATATGTGCCAAGAGTAGGTAGCCAGGGGTATATGCCCAGTATATGTAGGCAGGGGTATATGTGCCCAGAGTAGGTAGCCAGGGGTATATGCCCAGTATATGTAGGCAGGGGTATATGTGCCCAGAGTAGGTAGCCAGGGGTATATGTGCCCAGAGTAGGTAGCCAGGGGTATATGCCCAGTATATGTAGGCAGGGGTATATGTGCCCAGAGTAGGTAGCCAGGGGTATATGTGCCCAGAGTAGGTAGCCAGGGGTATATGTGCCCAGAGTAGGTAGCCAGGGGTATATGTGCCCAGAGTAGGTAGCCAGGGGTATATGCCCATAGTAGGTAGTCAGGGGTATATGTGCCCAGAGTAGGTAGCCAGGGGTATATGTGCCCAGAGTAGGTAGCCAGGGGTATATGCCCAGTATATGTAGGCAGGGGTATATATGCCCAGAGTAGGTAGCCAGGGGTATATGTGCCCAGAGTAGGTAGCCAGGGGTATATGTGCCCAGAGTAGGTAGCCAGGGGTATATGTGCCCAGAGTAGGTAGCCAGGGGTATATGTGCCCAGAGTAGGTAGCCAGGGGTATATGCCCAGTATATGTAGGCAGGAGTATATGTGCCAAGAGTAGGTAGCCAGGGGTATATGTGCCCAGAGTAGGTAGCCAGGGGTATATGTGCCCAGAGTAGGTAGCCAGGGGTATATGTGCCCAGAGTAGGTAGCCAGGGGTATATGCCCAGTATATGTAGGCAGGGGTATATGTGCCCAGAGTAGGTAGCCAGGGGTATATGTGCCCAGAGTAGGTAGCCAGGGGTATATGCCCAGTATATGTAGGCAGGGGTATATGTGCCCAGAGTAGGTAGCCAGGGGTATATGTGCCCAGAGTAGGTAGCCAGGGGTATATGTGCCCAGAGTAGGTAGCCAGGGGTATATGCCCAGTATATGTAGGCAGGGGTATATATGCCCAGAGTAGGTAGCCAGGGGTATATGTGCCCAGAGTAGGTAGCCAGGGGTATATGTGCCCAGAGTAGGTAGCCAGGGGTATATGCCCAGTATATGTAGGCAGGGGTATATGTGCCCAGAGTAGGTAGCCAGGGGTATATGTGCCCAGAGTAGGTGGCCAGGGATATATGTCCAGTATATGTAGCCAGGGGTATATGTGCCCAGAGTAGGTAGCCAGGTCAGGTGTCCCCCTCCCCAGCAGGAGGGGAGCAGCGCAGAGAAGAGCTGCTCTCCCTTCCTCGCTGTCCCCTCCAATGTCCGGGTGGCTCAGGCTGGCAGCGGCGGGCGGAACTTACCTCCGTCTCGTCGCAGCGCCGGATGGATCTGCCACTACTCTGGTCTGGTCCAGACCAGAGCAGCGGCTGCGCACTCGAACTTCCGGCCGGCGCTGGAGCGAGACGGAGGTGAGTTCCGCCCGCCGCTGCCAGGCCAGCCACCCGGACATTGGAGGGGACAGCGAGGGAGAGAGAGAGCACCTAAGGTGAGGGAAGGAGGGGGGATATGGCCCCCCTTCCCCACCGTCCGCACAGCTCTCCCTCTTCTCTGCGCTGCTCCCCTCCCCTCCGCCGCAAAAAAAAAAAAACACGCAGCTCAGCCAGGCTGAGGGCGCCCTCGGGGACCAGGCGCCCCGGGGCACTTGTCCTACCCCGACCCCCCCTAGCTCCGCGCCTGCTAACAGCGTGCAAAACTTTGTGCGTCCTAAAGGGCTTTAGGCGTGCTAAGTTAGCACCCTTTTGTGAATCAAGCCCATAGTCTGATGTATGGCCAAGTAGCAGAACAGGGAAACAATGTACACGAAGAATGGATCAATAGTCTCCTGATCTACCACTGCTTCAAATCCCCTCCTGCTGTAAACCTCTCATTACTGCCTGGCGCCTGCTATGCCTTGCCTTTCCAGTTACAAGACATTCCTATGCTATAGTATAACAGGGCGCTTTCCTATTGGCTGCCCTGGGGCTAGCACTCCTTCTATGCCCAGCACACAGAGGTTAACCCTGCAGCCCACAGCACTTTAGTGTAAGTGGGTGTGTCCGTCTTGCTAGTGTAGCCACGTCAGCCCTCGGCTGACTGTAATCTAATAAAGTTATGTACACTTTGAAGGAGCTAGTAGTGCTGGGAGTTGTAGTTTGGAGTGGCGTTGATCTGCTGCTGCTGCTGCTGCTGGGCTGATCGCTGGCACGGAGCTGAGTGCAGGAGGTGAGAGATGAGTCGGGCGGGGGGACACTGCAGCGGATCCAGGGCTGGAGGATGTTGCTGATCAGGGAGAGGGATCGCTGGGATCTGTCACTGCTGCTTGTAGGGGGGATTGGGCAGGACAGCAGGCTGCTGCCACTCACACAACTCAGGGAAAGTTATCCGAGTCGCCTCCCCCCACCCCTCTGCTCCCTCCATTCATTCTGCTTCTAGCACAGCTCTGCTGGGGACAGGTAAAGCTATGGGGGAAACTTTCTGCCAACTCCCTACTGTCCCTCCTGATCACACACTTTATTTATGGGTTACCCCCAGCAATGATAATTGCAGCAGAGCTGAAGTCTTGTACAGGGAGCTGCCCAGCATATAGAGCAAAGTCCTAGTTCCATTTTCGCTATAAAGGGGAATTCCAGAAAGAGAACATTGGATTGGGCCTGCCATAGGTATAGCATTTGTCATTTTATAATTGTTAAAAACATTGTGTCTTTTGGAAGTAATCTTAAAGGGAACCTGTAACATAAAAAAGGCATACCAAGATAAAGCAAAGCCGCTGCGACGCCAGTGTTATTTGGTATTTATATAGCGTGGACATATGACACACCGCTGTACAGAGAATATAGTCTTGTCACTGACTGCCCCTCGGAGGAGCTCACAATCTCATCCTTACCATAGTCGTAAGTCTATGGATGCATCATGTAGTGTATGTATCGTAGTCTAGGGACAGTTTTAGGGGGAAGCCAATTAACTTATCTGTATGTTTTTGGGATGTGGGAGGAAACTGGAGTGTCCAGAGGAAACCCACATGGACATGGGGAGAACATACAAACTCTGTGCAGTTAATGCCCTGGCTGGATTTCAAACCATTGTTGCCCAGTGACACAGTGTATGGTTGAGGTGAGCCAGCAAGAAAGTCCACAGGGAAGCCAGTGAGAAAGTCAATAGGGAAATTCTGCTAATGTGATTGGGTGGTCAGCGCCCCCCTCGAACGGCGAAGTTTCTGATAGGTTGTGGTAATAATATACGCCCACACTATTCAGCCAATTAAAATGCTTCAAGTTGTAGACGTTGCTGTGATTAGAGGACTGTTCCTTATGGACTTTCTCCCTGGCTTGCCTCATCCATACTAGCTTTGTCTCTGGACTGTACTGAGGCTACCTGATCCTTCTTGGAGCCCACCACTGCTGTGCAGGAGCCCTCCAATCATATCTGATATGATCTGGTGGTTACGCTGTCCTCTGTGCAAGACTGTGGGCGTAAAGCACCTGCGCATCAAACCAAAGCCACTCGTTCACAAGTATATCCGCGTTCAAACACAGCAGGAGGGTGCAGTCGCGAACTAGAATAGGGTCCTTGTCAGCGGTGGTGGGGTTGAGGAGTGTATGGGACCATCCAGAGGTTTTCCTCTATGTGGGTAATTATGTAACTTTTTGTGGTTTTAAAGTTACATATACGCTCTAAACCAGGGCTGTGGAGTTGAGGAGTCTGAGCCAGAGCAATTTTGGGTACCTGGAGTCGGAGGTTTCATAAACTAAGGAGTCTGAGTTGGATGATGGGATTGTGGCTTTGCTGTTTTTACGTGTACGCAGCGGGAGGTCTGCGCGTGTGCGGGAGGTCTGCGCGTGTGCGGGAGGTCTGCGCGTGTGCGGGAGGTCTGCTCGTGTGCGGGAGGTCTGCTCCTGTGCGGGAGGTCTGCGCGTGTGCGGGAGGTCTGCACGTGTGCGGGAGGTCTGCTGATGTGCGGGAGGTCTGCGCGTGTGCGGGAGGTCTGCGCGTGTGCGGGAGGTCTGCTCGTGTGCGGGAGGTCTGCTGATGTGTGGGAGGTCTGCTCCTGTGCGGAAGGTCTGCGCGTGTGCGGGAGGTCTGCGCGTGTGCGGGAGTTCTGCTCCTGTGCGGGAGGTCTGCGCGTGTGCGGGAGGTCTGCTGATGTGCGGGAGGTCTGCTCCTGTGCGGGAGGTCCGCGCGTGTGCGGGAGGTCTGCTGATGTGCGGGAGGTCTGCTCCTGTGCGGGAGGTCTGCGCGTGTGCGGGAGGTCTGCTGATGTGCGGGAGGTCTGCTCCTGTGCGGGAGGTCTGCGCGTGTGCGGGAGGTCTGCTGATGTGCGGGAGGTCTGCGCGTGTGCGGGAGGTCTGCTCGTGTGCGGGAGGTCTGCTCGTGTGCGGGAGGTCTGCTCGTGTGCGGGAGGTCTGCGCGTGTGTGAGAGGTCTGCGCGTGTGTGAGGTCTGCTCCTGTCCTGTGCGGGAGGTCTGCGCGTGTGCGGGAGGTCTGCTAATGTGCGGGAGGTCTGCGCGTGTGCGGGAGGTCTGCTGATGTGCGGGAGGTCTGCTCCTGTGCGGGAGGTCTGCGCGTGTGCGGTAGGTCTGCTGATGTGCGGGAGGTCTGCTCCTGTGCGGGAGGTCTGCTCCTGTGCGGGAGGTCTGCGCGTGTGTGAGAGGTCTGCTCCTGTGCGGGAGGTCTGCGCGTGTGCGGGAGGTCTGCTGATGTGCGGGAGGTCTGCTTCTGTGCGGGAGGTCTGCGCGTGTGCGGGAGGTCTGCTGATGTGCGGGAGGTCTGCTCCTGTGCGGGAGGTCTGCGCGTGTGCGGGAGGTCTGCGCGTGTGCGGGAGGTCTGCTCGTGTGCGGGAGGTCTGCGCGTGTGCGGGAGGTCTTCTCCTGTGCGGGAGGTCTGCTCCTGTGCGGGAGGTCTGCGCCTGTGCGGGAGGTCTGCTCCTGTGCGGGAGGTCTGCTCCTGTGCGGGAGGTCTGCGGGTGTGCGGGAGGTCTGCGCGTGTGCGGGAGGTCTGCGCATGTGCGGGAGGTCTGCTGATGTGCGGGAACTCTGCGCGTGTGCGGGAGGTCTGCTCCTGTGCGGGAGGTCTGCGCGTGTGCGGGAGGTCTGCGCGTGTGCGGGAGGTCTGCTCGTGTGCGGGAGGTCTGCTGATGTGCGGGAGGTCTGCTCCTGTGCGGGAGGTCTGCGCGTGTGCGGGAGGTCTGCGCGTGTGTGGGAGGTCTGCTCCTGTGCGGGAGGTCTGCGCGTGTGCGGGAGGTCTGCGCGGGTGCGGGAGGTCTGCTCGTGTGCAGGAGGTCTGCTGATGTGCGGGAGGTCTGCTCCTGTGCGGGAGGTCTGCGCGTGTATGGGAGGTCTGCGCGTGTGCGGGAGGTCTGCGCGTGTGCGGGAGGTCTGCTCCTGTGCGGGAGGTCTGCGCGTGTGCGGGAGGTCTGCGCGTGTGCGGGAGGTCTGCTGATGTGCGGGAGCTCTGCGCCTATGCGGGAGCTCTGCGCGTGTGCGGGAGGTCTGCACCTGTGTGGGAGGTCTGCGCGTGTGCGGGAGGTCTGCGCGTGTGCGGGAGGTCTGCTCGTGTGTGAGAGGTCTGCTCCTGTGCGGGAGGTCTGCGCGTGTGCGGGAGGTCTGCTCCTGTGCAGGAGGTCTGCTCCTGTGCGGGAGGTCTGCGCCTGTGCGGGAGGTCTGCTCCTGTGCGGGAGGTCTGCTCCTGTGCGGGAGGTCTGCTCCTGTGCGGGAGGTCTGCGCGTGTGCGGGAGGTCTGCGCGTGTGCGGGAGGTCTGCGCGTGTGCGGGAGGTCTGCTGATGTGCGGGAGCTCTGCGCCTGTGCGGGAGGTCTGCGCGTGTGCGGGAGGTCTGCTCCTGTGCGGGAGGTCTGCACGTGTGCGGGAGGTCTGCGCGTGTGCGGGAGGTCTGCTCGTGTGCGGGAGGTCTGCTCGTGTGCGGGAGGTCTGCTCGTGTGCGGGAGGTCTGCTCCTGTGCGGGAGGTCTGCTCGTGTGCGGGAGGTCTGCTCCTGTGAGGGAGGTCTGCTGATGTGCGGGAGGTCTGCTCCTGTGCGGGAGGTCTGCTCGTGTGCGGGAGGTCTGCGCGTGTGCGGGAGGTCTGCGCGTGTGCGGGAGGTCTGCTGTGCGGGAGGTCTGCGCGTGTGCGGGAGGTCTGCGCGTGTGCGGGAGGTCTGCTGATGTGCGGGAGCTCTGCGCCTGTGCGGGAGCTCTGCGCGTGTGCGGGAGCTCTGCTCCTGTGCGGGTGGTCTGCGCGTGTGCGGGAGGTCTGCGCGTGTGCGGGAGGTCTGCTCGTGTGCGGGAGGTCTGCTGATGTGCGGGAGATCTGCTCCTGTGCGGGAGGTCTGCGCGTGTGCGGGAGGTCTGCTCCTGTGCGGGAGGTTTGCGCGTGTGCGGGAGGTCTGCTCGTGTGCGGGAGGTCTGCTCGTGTGCGGGAGGTCTGCTCCTGTGCGGGAGGTCTGCTCCTGTGCGGGAGGTCTGCGCGTGTGCGGGAGGTCTGCTGATGTGCGGGAGGTCTGCTCCTGTGCGGGAGGTCTGCGCGTGTGCGGGAGGTCTGCTCCTGTGCGGGAGGTCTGCTCCTGTGCGGAAGGTCTGCGCGTGTGCGGGAGGTCTGCTCCTGTGCGGGAGGACTGCGCGTGTGCGGGAGGTCTGCTGATGTGCGGGAGGTCTGCTCCTGTGCGGGAGGTCTGCGCCTGTGCGGGAGGTCTGCTCGTGTGTGGGAGGTCTGCTCCTGTGCGGGAGGTCTGCTCCTGTGCGGGAGGTCTGCTGATGTGCGGGAGGTCTGCTCCTGTGCGGGAGGTCTGCTCCTGGGCAGGAGGTCTGCTCCTGTGCGGGAGGTCTGCTCCTGTGCGGGAGGTCTGCTCCTGTGCGGGAGGTCTGCGCGTGTGCGGGAGGTCTGCGCGTGTGCGGGAGGTCTGCTCGTGTGCGGGAGGTCTGCTCGTGTGCGGGAGGTCTGCTCGTGTGCGGGAGGTCTGCTCGTGTGCGGGAGGTCTGCTCCTGTGTGGGAGGTCTGCGCGTGTGCGAGAGGTCTGCTCGTGTGCGGGAGGTCTGCTGATGTGCGGGAGGTCTGCTCGTGTGCGGGAGGTCTGCGCGTGTGCGGGAGGTCTGCTGTGCGGAAGGTCTGCGCGTGTGCAGGAGGTCTGCGCGTGTGCGGGAGGTCTGCTGATGTGCGGGAGCTCTGCGCCTGTGCGGGAGCTCTGCGCGTGTGCAGGAGGTCTGCTCCTGTGCGGGAGGTCTGCGCGTGTGCGGGAGGTCTGCTCGAGTGCGGGAGGTCTGCTCGAGTGCGGGAGATCTGCTCCTGTGCGGGAGGTCTGCGCCTGTGCGGGAGGTCTGCGCGTGTGCGGGAGGTCTGCGCGTGTGCGGGAGGTCTGCTCGAGTGCGGGAGGTCTGCTGATGTGCGGGAGATCTGCTCCTGTGCGTGAGGTCTGCGCGTGTGCGGGAGGTCTGCGCGTGTGCAGGAGGTTTGCGCGTGTGCGGGAGGTCTGCTCCTGTGCGGGAGGTCTGCGCGTGTGCGGGAGGTCTGCTCGTGTGCGGGAGGTCTGCTCCTGTGCGGGAGGTCTGCGCGTGTGCGGGAGGTCTGCTGATGTGCGGGAGGTCTGCTCCTGTGCGGGAGGTCTGCGCCTGTGCGGGAGGTCTGCGCGTGTGCGGGAGGTCTGCTCCTGTGCGGGAGGTCTGCGCGTTTGCGGGAGGTCTGCTCCTGTGTGGGAGGTCTGCTCCTATGCGGAAGGTCTGCGCATGTGCGGGAGGTCTGCTCCTGTGCGGGAGGTCTGCGCGTGTGCGGGAGGTCTGCGCGTTTGCGGGAGGTCTGCTCCTGTGCGGGAGGTCTGCTCCTGTGCGGAAGGTCTGCGCGTGTGCGGGAGGTCTGCTCCTGTGCGGGAGGTCTGCGCGTGTGCAGGAGGTCTGCTGATGTGCGGGAGGTCTGCTCCTGTGCGGGAGGTCTGCGCGTTTGCGGGAGGTCTGCTCCTGTGCGGGAGGTCTGCTCCTGTGCGGAAGGTCTGCGCGTGTGCGGGAGGTCTGCTCCTGTGCGGGAGGTCTGCGCGTGTGCGGGAGGTCTGCTGATGTGCGGGAGGTCTGCTCCTGTGCGGGAGGTCTGCGCTTTTGCGGGAGGTCTGCTCCTGTGTGGGAGGTCTGCTCCTATGCGGAAGGTCTGCGCATGTGCGGGAAGTCTGCTCCTGTGCGGGAGGTCTGCGCGTGTGCGGGAGGTCTGCGCGTTTGCGGGAGGTCTGCTCCTGTGCGGGAGGTCTGCTCCTGTGCGGAAGGTCTGCGCGTGTGCGGGAGGTCTGCTCCTGTGCGGGAGGTCTGCGCGTGTGCAGGAGGTCTGCTGATGTGCGGGAGGTCTGCTCCTGTGCGGGAGGTCTGCGCGTTTGCGGGAGGTCTGCTCCTGTGCGGGAGGTCTGCTCCTGTGCGGAAGGTCTGCGCGTGTGCGGGAGGTCTGCTCCTGTGCGGGAGGTCTGCGCGTGTGCGGGAGGTCTGCTGATGTGCGGGAGGTCTGCTCCTGTGCGGGAGGTCTGCGCCTGTGCGGGAGGTCTGCGCGTGTGCGGGAGGTCTGCTGATGTGGGGGAGGTCTGCTCCTGTGCGGGAGGTCTGCGCGTGTGCGGGGAGGTCTGCTGATATGCGGGTGGTCTTCCCCTGTGCGGGAGGTCTGCTCGTGTGCGGGAGGTCTGCTCGTGTGCGGGAGGTCTGCGCGTGTGCGGGAGGTCTGCGCGTGTGCGGGAGGTCTGCATGTGTGCGGGAGGTCTGCGCGTGTGCGGGAGGTCTGCTGATGTGCGGGAGGTCTGCTGATGTGCGGGAGGTCTGCGCGTGTGCGGGAGGTCGCTCCTGTGCGGGAGGTCTGCGCGTGTGTGGGAGGTCTGCGCGTGTGCGGGAGGTCTGCTCGTGTGCAGGAGGTCTGCTGATGTGCGGGAGGTCTGCTCCTGTGCGGGAGGTCTGCTCCTGTGCGGGAGGTCTGCTGATGTGCGGGAGGTCTGCTCCTGTGCGGGAGGTCTGCGCTTTTGCGGGAGGTCTGCTCCTGTGTGGGAGGTCTGCTCCTATGCGGAAGGTCTGCGCATGTGCGGGAGGTCTGCTCCTGTGCGGGAGGTCTGCGCGTGTGCGGGAGGTCTGCGCGTTTGCGGGAGGTCTGCTCCTGTGCGGGAGGTCTGCTCCTGTGCGGAAGGTCTGCGCGTGTGCGGGAGGTCTGCTCCTGTGCGGGAGGTCTGCGCGTGTGCAGGAGGTCTGCTGATGTGCGGGAGGTCTGCTCCTGTGCGGGAGGTCTGCGCGTTTGCGGGAGGTCTGCTCCTGTGCGGGAGGTCTGCTCCTGTGCGGAAGGTCTGCGCGTGTGCGGGAGGTCTGCTCCTGTGCGGGAGGTCTGCGCGTGTGCGGGAGGTCTGCTGATGTGCGGGAGGTCTGCTCCTGTGCGGGAGGTCTGCGCCTGTGCGGGAGGTCTGCGCGTGTGCGGGAGGTCTGCTGATGTGGGGGAGGTCTACTCCTGTGCGGGAGGTCTGCGCGTGTGCGGGGAGGTCTGCTGATATGCGGGTGGTCTTCCCCTGTGCGGGAGGTCTGCTCGTGTGCGGGAGGTCTGCTCGTGTGCGGGAGGTCTGCGCGTGTGCGGGAGGTCTGCGCGTGTGCGGGAGGTCTGCATGTGTGCGTGAGGTCTGCGCGTGTGCGGGAGGTCTGCTGATGTGCGGGAGGTCTGCTGATGTGCGGGAGGTCTGCGCGTGTGCGGGAGGTCGCTCCTGTGCGGGAGGTCTGCGCGTGTGTGGGAGGTCTGCGCGTGTGCGGGAGGTCTGCTCGTGTGCAGGAGGTCTGCTGATGTGCGGGAGGTCTGCTCCTGTGCGGGAGGTCTGCTCCTGTGCGGGAGGTGTGCTGATGTGCGGGAGGTCTGCTCCTGTGCGGGAGGTCTGCGCCTGTGCGGGAGGTCTGCTCGAGTGCGGGAGGTCTGCTCGAGTGCGGGAGATCTGCTCCTGTGCGGGAGGTCTGCGCCTGTGCGGGAGGTCTGCGCGTGTGCGGGAGGTCTGCGCGTGTGCGGGAGGTCTGCTCGAGTGCGGGAGGTCTGCTGATGTGCGGGAGATCTGCTCCTGTGCGTGAGGTCTGCGCGTGTGCGGGAGGTCTGCGCGTGTGCAGGAGGTTTGCGCGTGTGCGGGAGGTCTGCTCCTGTGCGGGAGGTCTGCGCGTGTGCGGGAGGTCTGCTCGTGTGCGGGAGGTCTGCTCCTGTGCGGAAGGTCTGCGCGTGTGCGGGAGATCTGCTCCTGTGCGGGAGGTCTGCGCGTGTGCGGGAGGTCTGCTGATGTGCGGGAGGTCTGCTCCTGTGCGGGAGGTCTGCGCCTGTGCGGGAGGTCTGCGCGTGTGCGGGAGGTCTGCTGATGTGCGGGAGGTCTGCTCCTGTGCGGGAGGTCTGCGCGTTTGCGGGAGGTCTGCTCCTGTGTGGGAGGTCTGCTCCTATGCGGAAGGTCTGCGCATGTGCGGGAGGTCTGCTCCTGTGCGGGAGGTCTGCGCGTGTGCGGGAGGTCTGCGCGTTTGCGGGAGGTCTGCTCCTGTGCGGGAGGTCTGCTCCTGTGCGGAAGGTCTGCGCGTGTGCGGGAGGTCTGCTCCTGTGCGGGAGGTCTGCGCGTGTGCAGGAGGTCTGCTGATGTGCGGGAGGTCTGCTCCTGTGCGGGAGGTCTGCGCGTTTGCGGGAGGTCTGCTCCTGTGCGGGAGGTCTGCTCCTGTGCGGAAGGTCTGCGCGTGTGCGGGAGGTCTGCTCCTGTGCGGGAGGTCTGCGCGTGTGCGGGAGGTCTGCTGATGTGCGGGAGGTCTGCTCCTGTGCGGGAGGTCTGCGCCTGTGCGGGAGGTCTGCGCGTGTGCGGGAGGTCTGCTGATGTGGGGGAGGTCTGCTCCTGTGCGGGAGGTCTGCGCGTGTGCGGGGAGGTCTGCTGATATGCGGGAGGTCTTCCCCTGTGCGGGAGGTCTGCTCGTGTGCGGGAGGTCTGCTCGTGTGCGGGAGGTCTGCACGTGTGCGGGAGGTCTGCGCGTGTGCGGGAGGTCTGCATGTGTGCGGGAGGTCTGCGCGTGTGCGGGAGGTCTGCTGATGTGCGGGAGGTCTGCTGATGTGCGGGAGGTCTGCGCGTGTGCGGGAGGTCGCTCCTGTGCGGGAGGTCTGCGCGTGTGTGGGAGGTCTGCGCGTGTGCGGGAGGTCTGCTCGTGTGCAGGAGGTCTGCTGATGTGCGGGAGGTCTGCTCCTGTGCGGGAGGTCTGCTCCTGTGCGGGAGGTGTGCTGATGTGCGGGAGGTCTGCTCCTGTGCGGGAGGTCTGCGCCTGTGCGAGAGGTCTGCGCGTGTGCGGGAGGTCTGCTCGTGTGCGGGAGGTCTGCTCGTGTGCGGGAGGTCTGCTCCTGTGCGGGAGGTCTTCTCCTGTGCGGTTGGTCTGCTCATGTGCGGGAGGTCTGCTCGTGTGCGGGAGGTCTACTGATGTGCGGGAGGTCTTCTCCTGTGCGGGAGGTCTGCTCGTGTGCGGGAGGTCTGCGCGTGTGCGGGAGGTCTGCGCGTGTGCGGGAGGTCTGCGCGTCTGCTCCTGTGCGGGAGGTCTGCGCGTGTGCGGGAGGTCTGCGCGTCTGCTCCTGTGCGGGAGGTCTGCTCCTGTGCGGGAGGTCTGCGCGTGTGCGGGAGGTCTGCTGATGTGCGGGAGGTCTGCTCCTGTGCGGGAGCTCTGCTCCTGTGCGGGAGGTCTGCTCCTGTGCGGGAGGTCTGCTCCTGTGCGGGAGGTCTGCTCCTGGGCAGGAGGTCTGCTCCTGTGCGGGAGGTCTGCTCCTGTGCGGGAGGTCTGCTCCTGTGCGGGAGGTGTGCTGATGTGCGGGAGGTCTGCTCCTGTGCGGGAGGTCTGCGCCTGTGCGGGAGGTCTGCGCATGTGCGGGAGGTCTGCTCGTGTGCGGGAGGTCTGCTCGTGTGCGGGAGGTCTGCTCGTGTGCGGGAGGTCTGCTCCTGTGTGGGAGGTCTGCGCGTGTGCGAGAGGTCTGCTCGTGTGCGGGAGGTCTGCTGATGTGCGGGAGGTCTGCTCCTGTGCGGGAGGTCTGCTCGTGTGCGGGAGGTCTGCGCGTGTGCGGGAGGTCTGCGCGTGTGCGGGAGGTCTGCTGTGCGGGAGGTCTGCTGTGCGGAAGGTCTGCGCGTGTGCGGGAGGTCTGCGCGTGTGCGGGAGGTCTGCTGATGTGCGGGAGCTCTGCGCCTGTGCGGGAGCTCTGCGCGTGTGCAGGAGGTCTGCTCCTGTGCGGGAGGTCTGCGCGTGTGCGGGAGGTCTGCGCGTGTGCGGGAGGTCTGCTCGAGTGCGGGAGGTCTGCTGATGTGCGGGAGATCTGCTCCTGTGCGGGAGGTCTGCGCCTGTGCGGGAGGTCTGCGCGTGTGCGGGAGGTCTGCGCGTGTGCGGGAGGTCTGCTCGAGTGCGGGAGGTCTGCTGATGTGCGGGAGATCTGCTCCTGTGCAGGAGGTCTGCGCGTGTGCGGGAGGTCTGCGCGTGTGCAGGAGGTTTGCGCGTGTGCGGGAGGTCTGCTCCTGTGCGGGAGGTCTGCGCATGTGCGGGAGGTCTGCTCGTGTGCGGGAGGTCTGCTCCTGTGCGGAAGGTCTGCGCGTGTGCGGGAGATCTGCTCCTGTGCGGGAGGTCTGCGCGTGTGCGGGAGGTCTGCTGATGTGCGGGAGGTCTGCTCCTGTGCGGGAGGTCTGCGCCTGTGCGGGAGGTCTGCGCGTGTGCGGGAGGTCTGCTGATGTGCGGGAGGTCTGCTCCTGTGCGGGAGGTCTGCGCGTTTGCGGGAGGTCTGCTCCAGTGTGGGAGGTCTGCTGCTGTGCGGAAGGTCTGCGCATGTGCGGGAGGTCTGCTCGTGTGCGGGAGGTCTGCGCGTGTGCGGGAGGTCTGCGCGTGTGCGGGAGGTCTGCATGTGTGCGGGAGGTCTGCGGGTGTGCGGGAGGTCTGCTGATGTGCGGGAGGTCTGCGCCTGTGCGGGAGGTCTGCGCGTGTGCGGGAGGTCTGCTCCTGTGCGGGAGGTCTGCGCGTGTGTGGGGAGGTCTGCGCGTGTGCGGGAGGTCTGCTCGTGTGCGGGAGGTCTGCTGATGTGCAGGAGGTCTGCTCCTGTGCGGGAGGTCTGCTGATGTGCGGGAGGTCTGCTCCTGTGCGGGAGGTCTGCTCCTGTGCGGGAGGTGTGCTGATGTGCGGGAGGTCTGCTCCTGTGCGGGAGGTCTGCGCCTGTACGGGAGGTCTGCGCGTGTGCGGGAGGTCTGCTCGTGTGCGGGAGGTCTGCTCGTGTGCGGGAGGTCTGCTCCTGTGCGGGAGGTCTTCTCCTGTGCGGTTGGTCTGCTCATGTGCGGGAGGTCTGCGCGTGTGCGGGAGGTCTACTGATGTGCGGGAGGTCTTCTCCCGTGCGGGAGGTCTGCTCGTGTGCGGGAGGTCTGCGCGTGTGCGGGAGGTCTGCGTGTGTGCGGGAGGTCTGCGCGTGTGCGGGAGGTCTGCGCGTCTGCTCCTGTGCGGGAGGTCTGCTCCTGTGCGGGAGGTCTGCTCCTGTGCGGGAGGTCTGCGCGTGTACGGGAGGTCTGCTGATGTGCGGGAGGTCTGCTCCTGTGCGGGAGGTCTGCTCCTGTGCGGGAGGTCTGCTCCTGTGCGGGAGGTCTGCTGATGTGCGGGAGGTCTGCTCCTGTGCGGGAGGTCTGCTCCTGTGCAGGAGGTCTGCTCCTGTGCGGGAGGTCTGCTCCTGTGCGGGAGGTCTGCTCCTGTGCGGGAGGTGTGCTGATGTGCGGGAGGTCTGCTCCTGTGCGGGAGGTCTGCTCCTGTGCGGGAGGTCTGCGCGTGTGCGGGAGGTCTGCTCGTGTGCAGGAGGTCTGCTCGTGTGCGGGAGGTCTGCTCGTGTGCGGGAGGTCTGCTCCTGTGCGGGAGGTCTGCGCGTGTGCGAGAGGTCTGCTCGTGTGCGGGAGGTCTGCTGATGTGCGGGAGGTCTGCTCCTGTGCGGGAGGTCTGCGCGTGTGCGGGAGGTCTGCGCGTGTGCGGGAGGTCTGCTGATGTGCGGGAGGTCTGCGCGTGTGCGGGAGGTCTGCGCGTGTGCGGGAGGTCTGCGCGTGTGCGGGAGGTCTGCACGTGTGCGGGAGGTCTGCTCCTGTGCGGGAGGTCTGCGCGTGTGCGGGAGGTCTGCGCGTGTGCGGGAGGTCTGCTCGTGTGCGGGAGGTCTGCTGATGTGCGGGAGGTCTGCTCCTGTGCGGGAGGTCTGCGCGCGTGCGGGAGGTCTGCTCCTGTGTGGGAGGTCTGCGCGTGTGCGGGAGGTCTGCTCCTGTGCGGGAGGTCTGCTCGTGTGCGGGAGGTCTGCTCGTGTGCGGGAGGTCTGCGTGTGTGCGGGAGGTCTGTGCGTGTGCGGGAGGTCTGCTCCTGTGCGGGAGGTCTGCGCATGTGCGGGAGGTCTGCGCATGTGCGGGAGGTCTGCTGATGTGCGGGAGCTCTGCGCCTATGCGGGAGCTCTGCGCGTGTGCGAGAGGTCTGCTCCTGTGTGGGAGGTCTGCGCCTGTGCGGGAGGTCTGCGCGTGTGCGGGAGGTCTGCTCGTGTGCGGGAGGTCTGCTGATGTGCGGGAGGTCTGCTCCTGTGCGGGAGGTCTGCGCGTGTGCGGGAGGTCTGCGCGTGTGCGGGAGGTCTGCGCGTGTGCAGGAGGTCTGTGCGTGTGCGGGAGGTCTGCTCCTGTGCGGGAGGTCTGCGCATGTGCGGGAGGTCTGCTGATGTGCGGGAGCTCTGCGCCTATGCGGGAGCTCTGCGCGTGTGCGGGAGGTCTGCTCCTGTGTGGGAGGTCTGCGCCTGTGCGGGAGGTCTGCGCGTGTGCGGGAGGTCTGCTCGTGTGCGGGAGGTCTGCTCGTGTGCGGGAGGTCTGCTCGTGTGCGGGAGGTCTGCTCGTTTGTGAGAGGTCTGCTCCTGTGCGGGAGGTCTGCGCGTGTGCGGGAGGTCTGCTCCTGTGCGGGAGGTCTGCTCCTGTGCGGGAGGTCTGCGCCTGTGCGGGAGGTCTGCGCGTGTGCGGAAGGTCTGCTGATGTGCGGGAGCTCTGCGCCTATGCGGGAGCTCTGCGCGTGTGCGGGAGGTCTGCTCCTGTGTGGGAGGTCTGCGCCTGTGCGGGAGGTCTGCGCGTGTGCGGGAGGTCTGCTCGTGTGCGGGAGGTCTGCTCGTGTGCGGGAGGTCTGCTCGTGTGCGGGAGGTCTGCTCGTTTGTGAGAGGTCTGCTCCTGTGCGGGAGGTCTGCGCGTGTGCGGGAGGTCTGCTCCTGTGCGGGAGGTCTGCTCCTGTGCGGGAGGTCTGCGCCTGTGCGGGAGGTCTGCGCGTGTGCGGAAGGTCTGATCCTGTGTGGGAGGTCTGCGCGTGTGCGGGAGGTCTGCTCGTGTGCGGGAGGTCTGCTGATGTGCAGAAGGTCTGCTCCTGTGCGGGAGGTCTGCGCGTGTGCGGGAGGTCTGCGCGTGTGCGGGAGGTCTGCTCCTGTGCGGGAGGTTTGCGCGTGTGCGGGAGGTCTGCGCGTGTGCGGGAGGTCTGCGCGTGTGCGGGAGGTCTGCGCGTGTGCGGGAGGTCTGCTTGTGTGCGGGAGGTCTGCTCCTGTGCGGGAGGTCTGCTGATGTGCGGGAGGTCTGCTCCTGTGCTGGAGGTCTGCTCGTGTGCGGGAGGTCTGCTCGTGTGCGGGAGGTCTGCTCGTCTGCGGGAGGTCTGCGCGTGTGTGGGAGGTCTGCGCATGTGTGGGAGGTCTGCGCGTGTGCGGGAGGTCTGCTCCTGTGCGGGAGGTCTGCGCGTGTGCGGGAGGTCTGCGCGTGTGCGGGAGGTCTGCTCCTGTGCGGGAGGTCTGCGCGTGTGCGGGAGGTCTGCTGATGTGCGGGAGGTCTGCTCCTGTGCGTGAGGTCTGCGCCTGTGCGGGAGGTCTGCGCGTGTTTGCGGAAGGTCTGCTGATGTGCGGGAGGTCTGCGTGCGTGCAAGAGGTCTGCTCGTGTGCGGGAGGTCTGCTCCTGTGCGGGAGGTCTGCTCCTGTGCGGGAGGTGTGCTGATGTGCGGAAGGTCTGCTCCTGTGCGGGAGGTCTGCGCGTGTGCGGGAGGTCTGCTTGTGTGCGGGAGGTCTGCTCGTGTGCGGGAGGTCTGCTCGTGTGCGGGAGGTCTGCTCGTGTGTGAGAGGTCTGCTCCTGTGCGGGAGGTCTGCGCGTGTGCGGGAGGTCTGCTGATGTGCGGGAGGTCTGCTCCTGTGCGGGAGGTCTGCTCCTGTGCGGAAGGTCTGCGCGTGTGTGAGAGGTCTACTCCTGTGCTGGAGGTCTGCGCGTGTGCGGGAGGTCTGCTGATGTGCGGGAGGTCTGCTCCTGTGCGGGAGGTCTGCGCGTGTGCGGGAGGTCTGCTGATGTGCGGGAGGTCTGCTCCTGTGCGGGAGGTCTGCGCGTGTGCGGGAGGTCTGCTCCTGTGCGGGAGGTCTGCGCCTGTGCGGGAGGTCTGCGCGTGTGCGGAAGGTCTGATCCTGTGTGGGAGGTCTGCGCGTGTGCGGGAGGTCTGCTCGTGTGCGGGAGGTCTGCTGATGTGCAGAAGGTCTGCTCCTGTGCGGGAGGTCTGCGCGTGTGCGGGAGGTCTGCGCGTGTGCGGGAGGTCTGCGCGTGTGCGGGTAGTCTGCTCCTGTGCGGGAGGTTTGCGCGTGTGCGGGAGGTCTGCTCGTGTGCGGGAGGTCTGCTGATGTGCGGGAGGTCTGCTCCTGTGCGGGAGGTCTGCGCGTGTGCGGGAGGTCTGCGCGTGTGCGGGAGGTCTGCGCGTGTGCAGGAGGTCTGTGCGTGTGCGGGAGGTCTGCTCCTGTGCGGGAGGTCTGCGCATGTGCGGGAGGTCTGCTGATGTGCGGGAGCTCTGCGCCTATGCGGGAGCTCTGCGCCTGTGCGGGAGGTCTGCGCGTGTGCGGGAGGTCTGCTCGTGTGCGGGAGGTCTGCTCGTGTGCGGGAGGTCTGCTCGTGTGCGGGAGGTCTGCTCGTTTGTGAGAGGTCTGCTCCTGTGCGGGAGGTCTGCGCGTGTGCGGGAGGTCTGCTCCTGTGCGGGAGGTCTGCTCCTGTGCGGGAGGTCTGCGCCTGTGCGGGAGGTCTGCGCGTGTGCGGAAGGTCTGCTGATGTGCGGGAGCTCTGCGCCTATGCGGGAGCTCTGCGCGTGTGCGGGAGG
The DNA here is from genome assembly GCF_040937935.1 of Hyperolius riggenbachi. Lineage (NCBI taxonomy): Eukaryota > Metazoa > Chordata > Amphibia > Anura > Hyperoliidae > Hyperolius > Hyperolius riggenbachi. The sequence continues at coordinate 351,311,780 of NC_090651.1, read as the reverse complement.
TCTGCTCCTGTGTGGGAGGTCTGCGCCTGTGCGGGAGGTCTGCGCGTGTGCGGGAGATCTGCTCGTGTGCGGGAGGTCTGCTTGTGTGCGGGAGGTCTGCTCGTGTGCGGGAGGTCTGCTCGTTTGTGAGAGGTCTGCTCCTGTGCGGGAGGTCTGCGCGTGTGCGGGAGGTCTGCTCCTGTGCGGGAGGTCTGCTCCTGTGCGGGAGGTCTGCGCCTGTGCGGAAGGTCTGATCCTGTGTGGGAGGTCTGCGCGTGTGCGGGAGGTCTGCTCGTGTGCGGGAGGTCTGCTGATGTGCAGAAGGTCTGCTCCTGTGCGGGAGGTCTGCGCGTGTGCGGGAGGTCTGCGCGTGTGCGGGAGGTCTGCGCGTGTGCGGGTAGTCTGCTCCTGTGCGGGAGGTTTGCGCGTGTGCGGGAGGTCTGCGCGTGTGCGGGAGGTCTGCGCGTGTGCGGGAGGTCTGCTTGTGTGCGGGAGGTCTGCTCCTGTGCGGGAGGTCTGCTGATGTGCGGGAGGTCTGCTCCTGTGCTGGAGGTCTGCTCGTGTGCGGGAGGTCTGCTCGTGTGCGGGAGGTCTGCTCGTCTGCGGGAGGTCTGCGCGTGTGTGGGAGGTCTGCGCATGTGTGGGAGGTCTGCGCGTGTGCAGGAGGTCTGCTCCTGTGCGGGAGGTCTGCGCGTGTGCGGGAGGTCTGCGCGTGTGCGGGAGGTCTGCTCCTGTGCGGGAGGTCTGCGCGTGTGCGGGAGGTCTGCTGATGTGCGGGAGGTCTGCTCCTGTGCGTGAGGTCTGCGCCTGTGCGGGAGGTCTGCGCGTGTTTGCGGAAGGTCTGCTGATGTGCGGGAGGTCTGCGCGCGTGCAAGAGGTCTGCTCGTGTGCGGGAGGTCTGCTCCTGTGCGGGAGGTCTGCTCCTGTGCGGGAGGTGTGCTGATGTGCGGAAGGTCTGCTCCTGTGCGGGAGGTCTGCGCGTGTGCGGGAGGTCTGCTTGTGTGCGGGAGGTCTGCTCGTGTGCGGGAGGTCTGCTCGTGTGCGGGAGGTCTGCTCGTGTGTGAGAGGTCTGCTCCTGTGCGGGAGGTCTGCTGATGTGCGGGAGGTCTGCTCCTGTGCGGGAGGTCTGCTCCTGTGCGGGAGGTCTGCGCGTGTGTGAGAGGTCTACTCCTGTGCTGGAGGTCTGCGCGTGTGCGGGAGGTCTGCTGATGTGCGGGAGGTCTGCTCCTGTGCGGGAGGTCTGCGCGTGTGCGGGAGGTCTGCTGATGTGCGGGAGGTCTGCTCCTGTGCGGGAGGTCTGCGCGTGTGCGGGAGGTCTGCTCCTGTGCGGGAGGTCTGCGCCTGTGCGGGAGGTCTGCGCGTGTGCGGAAGGTCTGATCCTGTGTGGGAGGTCTGCGCGTGTGCGGGAGGTCTGCTCGTGTGCGGGAGGTCTGCTGATGTGCAGAAGGTCTGCTCCTGTGCGGGAGGTCTGCGCGTGTGCGGGAGGTCTGCGCGTGTGCGGGAGGTCTGCGCGTGTGCGGGTAGTCTGCTCCTGTGCGGGAGGTTTGCGCGTGTGCGGGAGGTCTGCGCGTGTGCGGGAGGTCTGCTTGTGTGCGGGAGGTCTGCTCCTGTGCGGGAGGTCTGCTGATGTGCGGGAGGTCTGCTCCTGTGCGGGAGGTCTGCTCGTGTGCGGGAGGTCTGCTCGTGTGCGGGAGGTCTGCTCGTCTGCGGGAGGTCTGCGCGTGTGTGGGAGGTCTGCGCATGTGTGGGAGGTCTGCGCGTGTGCGGGAGGTCTGCTCCTGTGCGGGAGGTCTGCGCGTGTGCGGGAGGTCTGCGCGTGTGCGGGAGGTCTGCTCGTGTGCGGGAGGTCTGCTGATGTGCGGGAGGTCTGCTCCTGTGCGTGAGGTCTGCGCCTGTGCGGGAGGTCTGCGCGTGTTTGCGGAAGGTCTGCTGATGTGCGGGAGGTCTGCGCGCGTGCAAGAGGTCTGCTCGTGTGCGGGAGGTCTGCTCCTGTGCGGGAGGTCTGCTCCTGTGCGGGAGGTGTGCTGATGTGCGGAAGGTCTGCTCCTGTGCGGGAGGTCTGCGCGTGTGCGGGAGGTCTGCTTGTGTGCGGGAGGTCTGCTCGTGTGCGGGAGGTCTGCTCGTGTGCGGGAGGTCTGCTCGTGTGTGAGAGGTCTGCTCCTGTGCGGGAGGTCTGCGCGTGTGCGGGAGGTCTGCTGATGTGCGGGAGGTCTGCTCCTGTGCGGGAGGTCTGCTCCTGTGCGGGAGGTCTGCGCGTGTGTGAGAGGTCTACTCCTGTGCTGGAGGTCTGCGCGTGTGCGGGAGGTCTGCTGATGTGCGGGAGGTCTGCTCCTGTGCGGGAGGTCTGCGCGTGTGCGGGAGGTCTGCTGATGTGCGGGAGGTCTGCTCCTGTGCGGGAGGTCTGCGCGTGTGCGGGAGGTCTGCTCCTGTGCGGGAGGTCTGCTCCTGTGCGGGAGGTCTGTGCGTGTGTGAGAGGTCTGCTCCTGTGCGGGAGGTCTGCGTGTGTTCGGGAGGTCTGCTGATGTGCGGGAGGTCTGCTCCTGTGCGGGAGGTCTGCGCGTGTGCGGGAGGTCTGCTGATGTGCGGGAGCTCTGCGCCTGTGCGGGAGGTCTGCGCGTGTGCGGGAGGTCTGCTCGTGTGCGGGAGGTCTGCTGATGTGCGGGAGGTCTGCTCCTGTGCGGGAGGTCTGCGCGCGTGCGGGAGGTCTGCTCCTGTGCGGGAGGTCTGCTCCTGTGTGGGAGGTCTGCGCGTGTGCGGGAGGTCTGCTCCTGTGCGGGAGGTCTGCGTGTGTGCGGGAGGTCTGCGCGTGTGCGGGAGGTCTGCTCCTGTGCGGGAGGTCTGCGCGTGTGCTGGAGGTCTGCGCGTGTGCGGGAGGTCTGCGCGTGTGCAGGAGGTCTGTGCGTGTGCGGGAGGTCTGCTCCTGTGCGGGAGGTCTGCGCATGTGCGGGAGGTCTGCGCATGTGCGGGAGGTCTGCTCGTGTGCGTGAGGTCTGCTGATGTGCGGGAGGTCTGCTCCTGTGCGGGAGGTCTGCACCTGTGCGGGAGGTCTGCTCCTGTGCGGGAGGCGTGCTGATGTGCGGGAGGTCTGCTCCTGTGCGGGAGGTCTGCGCCTGTGCGGGAGGTCTGCGCGTGTGCGGGAGGTCTGCTCGTGTGCGGGAGGTCTGCGCGTGTGCGGGAGGTCTGCTCGTGTGCGGGAGGTCTGCTCGTGTGCGGGAGGTCTGCTCGTGTGCGGGAGGTCTGCTCGTGTGTGAGAGGTCTGCTCCTGTGCGGGAGGTCTGCGCGTGTGCGGGAGGTCTGCTCCTGTGCGGGAGGTCTGCTCCTGTGCGGGAGGTCTGCGCCTGTGCGGGAGGTCTGCTCCTGTGCGGGAGGTCTGCGCGTGTGCGGGAGGTCTGCTCCTGTGCGGGAGGTCTGCGCGTGTGCGGGAGGTCTGCGCGTGTGCGGGAGGTCTGCTCGTGTGCGGGAGGTCTGCTGATGTGCGGGAGGTCTGCTCCTGTGCGGGAGGTCTGCGCACGTGCGGGAGGTCTGCTCCTGTGCGGGAGGTCTGCTCCTGTGTGGGAGGTCTGCGCGTGTGCGGGAGGTCTGCTCCTGTGCGGGAGGTCTGCGCGTGTGCGGGAGGTCTGCGCGTGTGCGGGAGGTCTGCTCGTGTGCGGGAGGTCTGCTGATGTTCGGGAGGTCTGCTCCTGTGCGGGAGGTCTGCGCGTGTGCTGGAGGTCTGCGCGTGTGCGGGAGGTCTGCGCGTGTGCAGGAGGTCTGTGCGTGTGCGGGAGGTCTGCTCCTGTGCGGGAGGTCTGCGCATGTGCGGGAGGTCTGCGCATGTGCGGGAGGTCTGCTGATGTGCGGGAGCTCTGCGCCTATGCGGGAGCTCTGCGCGTGTGCGGGAGGTCTGCTCCTGTGTGGGAGGTCTGCGCCTGTGCGGGAGGTCTGCGCGTGTGCGGGAGGTCTGCTCGTGTGCGGGAGGTCTGCTGATGTGCGGGAGGTCTGCTCCTGTGCGGGAGGTCTGCGCGTGTGCGGGAGGTCTGCGCGTGTGCGGAAGGTCTGATCCTGTGTGGGAGGTCTGCGCGTGTGCGGGAGGTCTGCTGATGTGCAGAAGGTCTGCTCCTGTGCGGGAGGTCTGCGCGTGTGCGGGAGGTCTGCGCGTGTGCGGGAGGTCTGCGCGTGTGCGGGTAGTCTGCTCCTGTGCGGGAGGTTTGCGCGTGTGCAAGAGGTCTGCTCGTGTGCGGGAGGTCTGCTCCTGTGCGGGAGGTCTGCTCCTGTGCGGGAGGTGTGCTGATGTGCGGAAGGTCTGCTCCTGTGCGGGAGGTCTGCGCGTGTGCGGGAGGTCTGCTTGTGTGCGGGAGGTCTGCTCGTGTGCGGGAGGTCTGCTCGTGTGCGGGAGGTCTGCTCGTGTGTGAGAGGTCTGCTCCTGTGCGGGAGGTCTGCGCGTGTGCGGGAGGTCTGCTGATGTGCGGGAGGTCTGCTCCTGTGCGGGAGGTCTGCTCCTATGCGGGAGGTCTGCGCGTGTGTGAGAGGTCTACTCCTGTGCTGGAGGTCTGCGCGTGTGCGGGAGGTCTGCTGATGTGCGGGAGGTCTGCTCCTGTGCGGGAGGTCTGCGCGTGTGCGGGAGGTCTGCTGATGTGCGGGAGGTCTGCTCCTGTGCGGGAGGTCTGCGCGTGTGTGAAAGGTCTGCTCCTGTGCGGGAGGTCTGCGTGTGTTCGGGAGGTCTGCTGATGTGCGGGAGGTCTGCTCCTGTGCGGGAGGTCTGCGCGTGTGCGGGAGGTCTGCTGATGTGCGGGAGGTCTGCTCCTGTGCGGGAGGTCTGCTCCTGTGCGGGAGGACTGCTGATGTGCGGGAGGTCTGCTCCTGTGCGGGAGGTCTGCTGATGTGCGGGAGGTCTGCTCCTGTGCGGGAGGTCTGCTCCTGTGCGGGAGGTCTGCTCCTGTGCGGGAGGTGTGCTGATATGCGGGAGGTCTGCGCCTGTGCGGGAGGTCTGAGTGTGTGCGGGAGGTCTGCTCGTGTGCGGGAGGTCTGCTCGTGTGCGGGAGGTCTGCTCCTGTGCGGGAGGTCTGCGCGTGTGTGAGAGGTCTGCTCCTGTGCGGGAGGTCTGCTGATGTGCGGGAGTTCTGCTCCTGTGCGGAAGGTCTGCTCCTGTGCGGGAGGTCTGCGCGTGTGTGAGACTTCTGCTCCTGTGCGGGAGGTCTGCGCGTGTGCAGGAGGTCTGCTGATGTGCGGGAGGTCTGCTCCTGTGCGGGGGATCAGCGCGTGTGCGGGAGGTCTGCTGATGTGTGGGAGGTCTGCTCCTGTGCGGGAGGTCTGCTCCTGTGCGGGAGGTCTGCGCGTGTGCGGGAGGTCTGCTTATGTGCGGGAGGTCTGCTCCTGTGCGGGAGGTCTGCTCCTGTGTAGAGTTGGGCCGAACCTCCGATTTTAGGTTCGCGAACCGGGTTCGTGAACTTCCGCGGAAGGTTCGGTTCGCGTTAAAGTTCGCGAACCGCAATAGACTTCAATGGGGATGCGAACTTTGAAAAAAAATAATAATTATGCTGGCCACAAAAGTGATGGAAAAGATGTTTCAAGGGGTCTAACACCTGGAGGGGGGCATGGCGGAGTGGGATACACGCCAAAAGTCCCCGGGAAAAATCTGGATTTGACACAAAGCAGCGTTTTAAGGGCAGAAATCACATTGAATGCTAAATGACAGGCCTAAAGTGCTTTAAAACATCTTGCATGTGTATACATCAATCAGGTAGTGTAATTAAGGTACTGCTTCACACTGACACACCAAACTCACCGTGTAACGCACCGCAAACAGCTGTTTGTGTAGTGACGGCCGTGCTGGACTGGTGCGCACCATGGCGAGAGTGCAGGTTTTGGTGGCTTTACAGCCCATATGGTCGCCGGCCTGGCTGATGTAGCTGAATGACAGAACAGTGACTGTCCAGCTGATCAAATTTGGTCTGACCACAATGAAGCAACGACCTTATTATCTTTTGTGTGCCCCCCGAGACACTCATCTAGGCGCCGGTCATTGCTTCATTGTGATACGCAAGCCCCTTCACCACGGCAAGGTAATGATCACAAAGGGGAATGGGCGCATGTACATGCCTTTTCTTTTGTTGTTGCAGCTGCCCGCAGTGCAGCCAGAAAAATTAGGCAGTCATGTACACGCACCCGAAAAATTATTACAGCGGCCGCTGCTAGCAGCGGCCTAAAAAATTCAGCAATCCGCCTGGAGTCCCGGACCCTGTTGGTGGTGGCGGAGAAGGTAGTGAAGCGGCCTGCAGGCAGACATGCTGTGTGGAGGGACTGGGAGCGACTTAGTCTTCTTGGGGCAGGCCAGGCAGCCAGTCACACGGCGTGCAGGCAGAGATGCTGTGTGTGCGGGGACTGACTTAGTCTTGGGGCGGGCAGCAGCCCTCCGGGATCCATGCCTCATTCATTTTGATAAAGGTGAGGTACTTAACACTTTTGTGACTTAGGCGACTTCTCTTCTCTGTGACAATGCCTCCAGCTGCGCTGAAGGTCCTTTCTGAGAGGACGCTTGCGGCAGGGCAGGAGAGAAGTTGGATGGCAAATTGGGACAGCTCTGGCCACAGGTCAAGCCTGCACACCCAGTAGTTCAAGGGTTCCTCATCGCTGTTCACAGCAGTGTCTACATCCACACTTAAGGCCAGGTAGTCGGCTACCTGCCGGTCGAGGCGTTGGTGGAGGGTGGATCCGGAAGGGCTACGGCGAGGCGTTGGACTAAAGAACGTCCGCATGTCCGACATCACCATGAGATCGCTGGAGCGTCCTGTCTTTGACTGCGTGGACACGGGAGGAGGATTAGTGGCAGTGGTACCTTGCTGGCGTTCTGCTGTCACATCACCCTTAAAGGCATTGTAAAGCATAGTTGACAGCTGGTTCTGCATGTGCTGCATCCTTTCCACCTTCCGGTGAGTTGGTAACAGGTCCGCCACTTTGTGCCTGTACCGAGGGTCTAGTAGTGTGGCCACCCAGTACAGCTCATTCCCCTTGAGGTTTTTTATACGGGGGTCCCTCAACAGGCAGGACAGCATAAAAGACGACATCTGCTCTTCCTCAGTGACGTCACGTAAGTCAACCTCCTCCCCCCAGCCGCGAACAATACCACGGGAAGGTTGAGCAGCACAAGCCCCCTGCGACGCCTGCTGCGGTGGTTCTCCTGCCGCTGTCCCCTCCTCCTCCTCCTCCTCCCCCAAAGAAACACCTTGCTCATCATCCTCTGAGTCTGACTCGTCTTCTGCACACGACCTCTCTTCTTCCTCCTCCTCCCCCCTCTGTGCTGCCGCAGGTGTTGAGGAAACAGCTGGGTCTGATGAAAATTGGTCCCATGCCTGTTCCTGCCGTAACGGTTCCTGGTCACGCTCATTCGCAGCTTCATCCGCCACTCTACGCACAGCATGCTCCAAGAAGTAAGCGTAGGGAATTAAGTCCCTGATGGTGCCCTCACTGCGGCTCACCAGGTTGGTCACCTCCTCAAACGGCCGCATGAGCATGCATGCATTTTCCGTCAGTGTCCAGTTGTCGGGCGAGAACATCCCCATCTTCCCAGACTGTTTCGTTCTACTCCAGTTGTAGAGGTACTGGGTGACGGCTTTCTTCTGTTCTAGCAGGCGGGAGAACATGAGCAGGGTCGAATTCCAGCGAGTGGGGCTATCGCAAATGAGGCGTCTCACCAGCATGTTGTTTTTCCGCTGAATTTCTGCAAATCGTGCCATGGCTGTGTAAGACCACCTCAAATGCCCACAGAACTTCCTGGCCTGCTTCAGGACATCCGCTAAGCCAGGGTACTTTGCCACAAATCTTTGAACAACTAGATTCATGACATGTGCCATGCAGGGTATGTGTGTCAGCTTCCCCATATGCAAAGCGGCAAGCAGATTGCTGCCGTTGTCGCACACCACGTTGCCTATCTCCAGGTGGTGCGGGGTCAGCCACTCATCCACCTGTTTCTTAAGAGCAGCCAGGAGAGCTGCTCCAGTGTGACTCTCCGCTTTGAGACAAGCCATGTCTAAGATGGCGTGACACCGTCGTACCTGGCATGCAGCATAGGCCCTGCGGAGCTGGGGCTGTGTAGCTGGAGAGGAGAACTGCCACTCAGCCAAGGAGGAGGAGGACAGCGAAGAGCATGAAGCAGGAGGAGAGGAGGTGGCAGGAGGCCTGCCTGCAAGCCGTGGAGGTGTCACAATTTGGTCCGCTGCGCCCTGCTTGCCATGGTTCACCACCAGGTTCACCCAATGGGCTGTGTAGGTAATGTAGCGGCCCTGCCCGTGCTTGGCAGACCAGGCATCCGTGGTCAGGTGTACCCTTGACCCAACGCTCTTCGCAAGAGATGACACCACTTGCCTCTCAACTTCACGGTGCAGTTGGGGTATGGCCTTTCTCGAAAAATAAGTGCGGCCTGGCATCTTCCACTGCGGTGTTCCGATGGCCACAAATTTACGGAAGGCCTCAGAGTCCACCAGCCGGTATGGTAACAGCTGGCAAGCTAACAGTTCCGCCACGCCAGCTGTCAGACGCCGGGCAAGGGGGTGACTGGCCAAAAGTGGCTTCTTCCGCTCAAACATTTCCTTCACGGACACCTGACTGTTGCTGTGGGCAGAGGAGCAGGAACCGCTCAAAGGCAGAGGCGGAGTGGAGGAGGGTGCCTGTGAAGGTGCAAGGGAGAAAGCGGCATAAGCAGATGATGCACCTGAAGGAGGAAGAGGAGAAGGAGGGTGACTTTTCTTTTGTGTGCTGCTGCTGCTTTTTCTCAGGTGGCCATCCCATTGCTGTTTGTGCCTTTTCTGCAGGTGCCTTCGTAAGGCACTTGTCCCTACGTGAGTGTTGGCCTTTCCACGGCTCAATTTTTGTTGGCAGAGCGAACAGATGGCTTTGGTCCGATCTGAGGCACACACATAAAAAAATGTCCACACCGCTGAGCCACCCTGGGATGTGGGCACTATGGGGACCTCAGCAGCTGATGCTGAAGGGCAAGTTGGCTGGCTGTACATAGGTGGCGATACATGGTGCCGGACACTGCCACCAGCTGTTTCTGATGAAGAGCTGCCCCAGCTTCTTTCAGCAACTTCTCTCCTCCTACTACTCTCTGACTCCCCCTCTGAACTGTCCCCCTCTTCATCTCCTCTATTGGGAACATACAGAGGATCCCTATCATCGTCATCATCGTAATCATCCTGCCCAGCTTCGCTTGCCTCAGAAAAATCCAAACGTGTAGGTCCTTCATCCTCCTTACACGTTACATCCATAGTGTTGCCGCGTAACGCAGACATATGAGCTGGTGAAAATTCATCTGGCTGTAACAACAAAGGCTGTGCATCAGTGATTTCACCACCACTAAATAATTCTTGCGAAGTGTCAAATGCAGCGGAAGTGGTGCTAGTAGTAGCGCTGGTGGCTGAGCAAGATGAGGTGTTCTGTGTCGCTAAATACTCAACCACGTCCTGACAATCTTGGGACGTGATGGGACGTGCCTTCTTCCGAGCACTGTACTGTGGGCCAGGTACACACGAAATTACATTTACACGACCTCGCACAGACCTGCCGGGTGGCCTTCCTCTGCCTCTGGCACCACCTCTTCCTCTACCTGTTTTGTCCATATCGGGTATGCACGGAGTGGTATATCACACTGCGTGCACTCACGTAGGTAGGTGGGTTCACTTAACTGCACAGGTATGCGCACTGATGCGGTGGGTTCACTGAACAGTACAGGTATACAGTGGCGGGTTCACTGAACAGAACAGGTATACAGTGGCGGGTTCACAAAACAGGTATGCTGTGGCAGGTTCACTGAACACAACAGGTATGCAGTGGCGTGTTCACTAAACAGGTATACAGTGTCGGGTCCACTGAACAGAACAGGTATACAGTGGCGGGTTCACCGGGTTCACAGAACAGGTATACAGTGGCGGGTCCACTGAACAGAACAGGTATACAGTGGCGGGTTCACAGAACAGGTATGCAGTGGCAGGTTCACTGAACACAACAGGTATGCAGTGGCGTGTTCACTAAACAGGTATACAGTGTCGGGTCCACTGAACAGAACAGGTATACAGTGGCGGGTTCACAGAACAGGTATGCAGTGGCAGGTTCATTGAACACAACAGGTATGCAGTGGCAGGTTCACTAAACAGGTATACAGTGGCGGGTCCACTGAACAGAACAGGTATACAGTGGCGGGTTCACAGAACAGGTATGCAGTGGCAGGTTCACTGAACACAACAGGTATGCAGTGGCGTGTTCACTAAACAGGTATACAGTGGCGGGTCCACTGAACAGAACAGGTATACAGTGGCGGGTTCACAGAACAGGTATGCAGTGGCAGGTTCATTGAACACAACAGGTATGCAGTGGCAGGTTCACTAAACAGGTATACAGTGGCGGGTCCACTGAACAGAACAGGTATACAGTGGCGGGTTCACAGAACAGGTATACAGTGGCAGGATCACTGAACAGGTATGCAGTGGCAGGATCACTGAACAGGTATGCAGTGGCGGGTCCACTGAACAGAACAGGTATACAGTGGCGGGTTCACTGAACAGAACAGGTATACAGTGGCGGGTTCACAGAACAGGTATGCAGTGGCAGGTTCACTGAACACAACAGGTATGCAGTGGCAGGTTCACTGAACACAACAGGTATGCAGTGGCGTGTTCACTAAACAGGTATACAGTGGCGGGTCCACTGAACAGAACAGGTATACAGTGGCGGGTTCACAGAACAGGTATACAGTGGCGGGTCCACTGAACAGAACAGGTATACAGTGGCGGGTTCACAGAACAGGTATGCAGTGGCAGGTTCACTGAACACAACAGGTATGCAGTGGCAGGTTCACTAAACAGGTATACAGTGCCGGGTCCACTGAACAGAACAGGTATACAGTGGCGGGTTCACAGAACAGGTATACAGTGGCAGGATCACTGAACAGGTATGCAGTGGCAGGATCACTGAACAGGTATACAGTGGCGGGTCCACTGAACAGAACAGGTATACAGTGGCGGGTTCACAGAACAGGTATGCAGTGGCAGGTTCACTGAACACAACAGGTATGCAGTGGCAGGTTCACTGAACACAACAGGTATGCAGTGGCGTGTTCACTAAACAGGTATACAGTGGCGGGTCCACTGAACAGAACAGGTATACAATGGCAGGTTCACAGAACAGGTATACAGTGGCAGGATCACTGAACAGGTATGCACTGGCAGGATCACTGAACAGGTATGCAGTTGCAGGATCACTGAACAGGTATGCACTGGCAGGATCACTGAACAGGTATGCAGTGGCAGGATCACTGAACAGGTATGCACTGGCAGGATCACTGAACAGGTATGCAGTGGCAGGATCACTGAACAGGTATGCAGTGGCAGGATCACAGTACAGGTATGCAGTGGGCTGAGGGCTCACTGAACAGAACAGGTATGCAGCCAGGAAAAGCTAAGCCTAACTAATCTTTCCCTAGAGACAGACAGCAGCTCGCCCTACTCTCTCTAATGCAGGCACACGAGTGGCCGTAATGGCCGCCGCTGCCTGCCTTATATAAGGGGGGGGGGGGCTCCAGGGGCTAGTGTAGCCTAATTGGCTACACTGGGCCTGCTGACTGTGATGTAGAGGGTCAAAGTTGACCCTCAGGTGCATTATGGGGCGAACCGAACTTCCGCAAAACATTCGCGTGCGGCACCCGCACGCGAACCACGTAAGTTCGCGCGAACCACGTTCGCCGGCGAACCGTTCGGCCCAACTCTACTCCTGTGCGGGAGGTCTGTGCGTGTGTGAGAGGTCTGCTCCTGTGCGGGAGGTCTGCTCCTGTGCGGGAGGTCTGCTGATGTGCGGGAGGTCTGCTCCTGTGCGGGAGGTCTGCGCGTGTGCGGGAGGTCTGCTGATGTGCGGGAGGTCTGCTCCTGTGCGGGAGGTCTGCTCCTGTGCGGGAGGTCTGCTGATGTGCGGGAGGTCTGCTCCTGTGCGGGAGGTCTGCTCCTGTGCGGGAGGTCTGCTCCTGTGCGGGAGGTCTGCTCCTGTGCGGGAGGTCTGCGCCTGTGCGGGAGGTCTGCTCCTGTGCGGGAGGTCTGCTCCTCTGCGGGAGGTCTGCACATGAGCAGTAGACTCTGACTGGCTTCGCCTGAGCCCAGTAATGTAGCTCACCGCGGCTGAACGGGCGGAAGCCCCGGGGAAGTATCACAGCTGGGCTGTCTGTTATCTCTGAGTCTCTTGAAAAGAAATATGGCAGCCTCCATATCACTCTCTCTACAGGTGTCCTTTAAAAGCAGCCACAACCGTGCACGTTATAGTATACTTTATACATTATGGGACCCAGCTGGAAACCTCATAGTGATCAGTTCTCCAGTCACAGCACCCTCTATAGCACAAAGCATTGTGATTGGCTGACTAGTGTGTGCAGGGCCGAGGCTGAGGGAAGAGAGGCTCCAGCCTCAGGGCGCAGTGTAGGAGGGGGTGCACATCTCACTCAGCTATCATTCCCCTATTGTGTTTGAAGCAGAGAGAAATAAGAAAAGGGAATACATGGCAGTGACTGCAAGCCAGATAACTAGAGATTATGGTGTTGGGTTAGTTGGGGGCCCTGGGGCGCCTGTTAGTCTGATAGCAATCAGTGTGTGACGGCTGGGGTGAGAGGGATGGAGGGGCGCATTTTGGTTTCTCAGCCTTGGGTGCTGGAGGACCTTGTCCCGGCTCTGAGTGTGGGCGTAGTTTACTACAGCCTACCTCTTTGAGATGCTGTGGCCAATCACATAAGCGTGAGATTTCTTGCTGGCCTCACTCAAATATATTACTACTGTGATGATATTCACATATATTAAGCCTGGTACACACACCCACACCCGCCACCACCACCTTGCCTCCTCTCACCTTTGGTATGTGTACCACTTTTTTTTTTTTTATATACCATTTGAAGTTTGCACTTATGAATATTTTTGCAACAATAAATTGAGCAACTGCAGCAGTGCCAGCCTTTTCCTTTCTCTACCAGCCTTCACATATATTAACCCTGAAACACACATCCAATTTCGATTGCCCAATCTGTCAATTGAGGTGGCAGATGTCTCTGATCAGGTTTTTTTTGTGAGAACTGAATGTTGAATAGTGTAATTTTATTAAAATTCGAGGTGGTAGGCGTGTAGTAGGAATTGATAAAAATCCGATCAGGTTCTGATCAGACAGTGTCTGCCAGTCACTACAAAGTAAATCTGATGTGTGTGTATAGCTGCCTTCACACATGCCTGCTTCAGGCGTATGATTTAGGCTGGGAGCACACCTGTCAGTGCAGAAAACATAAGTGTCCATTTCCTATAGCCGCAGCGCATCCTACAAGACGCGTGGCGGTACTTCCTGTTGTGCTAGTGCGCAGCCGAATCCCGGAAGCTGTGAACGGCTATGGGATTCGCTGCCACTTGTACGGAAAATGCTGCAACGTCCTCCAAATCACTATGGCAAGCGATTCGGATGGCTCATGCATTATCTCCTATGGAAGGGTTTCACCGCGCGATTTGCCTGCTGGGAAACTGCAAATTTTGCCCGAGTTCCGCATTAGTGAAAACTGGGCCCTAAGTTGTCTGCCATGTGCACCTCTCTCTGTGTTTATCAGGTGTTTGTGTTTTGTTTTTTTAAAATGCCTTTCTATGGCTAAAAGTGTTAGAGGCAGAGGATCAGCACGACAGCCAGGCAATGTGCATTTTTTGAAAGGGAACCTAAACTGAGAAGGATATGGATTTTTTCTTTTAAAATAATACCAGTTGCCGGGCTCTCCTGTTGATCCTGTGTCTTTAATACTTTTAGCCACAGCCCCTGAAAAAGCATGCAGATCAGGTGTTCTGACTGACATTAGACTGGGTTAGCTGCATGCTTGTTTCAGGTGTGTGATTCAGCCAATACTGCCAGGCAACTGGTATTAAATAAGAAACACCGAAACAGCCCAATATAGTGTAGTATGTATTGGAAACCGTGGATAAATGTAAGTGTGAGATGAATATACTCACAAACATGGGTTACCTCTTAGGCAACCACTGTAGATGCAGGTGAGGAGATTAGACCTGTCCTCACTCAGGATTAGGATGTCGCTCTCTGTAGATCAGGAAAGTAGGGGTAGGTCACCCCTCCACCAGGGGTGGACACAGTATTATCGTAAGAGAACAGAGGCGCCAGCACGATAAAAGGTAATACAAATTTTAAAATTTGCTGGGAGGCAGTGGTGGACTTACTGTCTGAATCAAACAAATACATTTATTATTGGTACCCCAAAAGATGCAACGCGTTTCGCAGGCACAGCCTGATTCATCAGGCAATAAGATAGGGGACAAACAGTAGCTCGACAGACAGTATTTTGAGTCTGCCTTCCGGAGGTAAGCCCACCACTGCCTCCCAGCAAATCTTAAAATTGTTATTACCTTTTATCCTGCTGGCGCCTCTGTTCTCTTACGATAAGGCAACTGGTATTGTTTAAAAGGAAACATCCATATCCCTCTCAGTTTAGGTTCCCTTTAAAAAAAGTAAATAAATGACAGTCTTCACCTCTCTCACTTCATAAGGACAACTGCACTGCAAGGGATATGGAGGCTGCCATATTTATTTCCTTTTACATACCAGTTGCCTGGCAACCCTGCTGATCTCTCTGGCGTCAGTAGTGTTCAAATCGCACACCTGAAACAAGCATGCAGCTAATCCAGTCAGACAAGTGAACCCGAGGCAAGGGTGATATGGAGGCTGCCATATTTATTTCCTTTTAAGCAATGCCAGTTGCCGGGCTGCCCTGCTGATCCTCCTAATATGTTTAGCCGTAGCCCCTGAACAAGCATGCAGCAGATGAGTTGTTTCTGACATTATTGTCAGATCTGACGAGATTAGCTGCATGCTTGTTTCTTTCAGGTGTAATTCATCCAGATAGATCAGCAGGGCAGCCAGGGAACTGGTATTGTTTAACAGGAAATAAATATGGCAACCTCCATATCACCCTCCCCTCGGGTCCACCTACAGTCCGAAACATCCGATCTGCTATGGCTAAAAGTATTAGAGGCAGAGGGCCAGCAGGACTGCCAGGCAACTGGCATTGTTTAAAAGGAAATACATATACCAGCCTCCCTATCTCTCTCACTTCAGATTCCTTTTTATAGGAAACAGTTCTGGTGTTTCTGACAATACTGTCAGAATTGACAAGATTAGCTGCATTCTTGTTTCTGGTGTGATTCAGACACTACTGCAGCCAAATAGATTATTGTCAGAATTGACAAGATTAGCTGCATGCTTGTTTCTTTCAGGTGTAATTCAGCCAGATAGATCAGCAGGGCTGCCAGGAAACTGGTATTGTTTAACAGGAAACAAATATGGCAGCCTCCATATCGCCCTCACCTCGGGTTCACCCTAAGCTTCTGTTATGTAAAGCATGTAGCGGTGATATTGGAGTTCCTCACAGCTATATGTACATCAGCAAGGCAGTTTACTGAAAGTGGAAAGTTTGATCCATGAGACAAGACCCTGCGTGTGCCCAGGCGGTGACAGAGACGATCGTCGCGGCGCTGTGATGTGTCGCAAAGTAAACATGTCTGTATGATCCGAGGTTTAGACACAGAACGGGCTCAGAGAAATGAAACCTGCGTTGCGAGGAAGAGTGTGTATTGGCCCTCAGTCTGTCACATTAGCTGGGTACATACGTAAATAATTCTCTTACCGATCTCCACAGCCGGGATCCCCCTGCATCTGCTGCTGCTGGGAATGAGCAAATATGAGTAATACACACGCACACTTTCCATGCCAATAGTGAACTTGATGGGATGCTTCTTATAATAATGCTACCTGTGCCTGATTCATTTGTCTACCGTTCTATTTTTATTTATGTATTTTTTTTAATTTCATTTTTAGATCACACAGGAGATCTCACATGAAGTATGGGTAAGTTGTTACTGTGAGCTCACTTACATGTTTCTCTATCACTGAAAGTCTGACGCTTGTACTGGTGATCTGCTAACTTTCAATGATTTCATTTAGTATTTATATAGCAGTGACATCTTCTGCAGCATTTTACAGAGTACATTGTCATGTCACTGACTGTCCTCAGAGGAGCTCACAGTATAATCCTACCATAGTCCTAGTCTAATGTCCTACCATATTATTATGATGTATTTATATAGCACTGACATCTTCTGCAGCACTTTACAGAGCACATAGTCATGTCACCGACTGTCCTCAGAGGAGCTCACAATCTAATCCTACCATAGTCATAGTCTAATGTCCTACCATATTATTATTATGTATTTACTAGCTGATTGCCCGGCGTTGCCCGTGTATGTATTTGGCTGGTGTTGGCTCCGCCTACTATTTCTAACCCTAACACACAATTACTCACTGACCAAGTTTGTGAGCTTTGCGGTCTTTGGTATCAATAATCTGCATTGAAATGAAACAAATCTGATGGCTGTGTGTGGCTCCACCCCTTTTTCTGAATTTGAACCCCAGTCACCCAATAACCAACTGTACCAGGTTTGAGGCCTGTGCCTCAGTTCAAGAATGGTAGCAATTAAATATTCCCCTTGAAAAGCAACAGGTTAAGTTTGATTCACTTTTGTAGGCTCCACCCACTTTTCTGAATATTAATCACAGTCACCCAGTGACCCACTGTGCAAAGTTTAAAAACCCTGCCATTAACAGAATGGCTGCAGTTTACATTTTCCCAGTGAAAGTTGTAATTGTCTCCACCCACTGATGACCTGGCATTGCCCGGGTATGTATTTGACTGGTGTTGGCTCCGCCCATTTTCTAACCCTAACACACAAACACTCAATGACCAAGTTTGTGAGCTTTGGGGTCCTTGGCATCAATAATTTGTATATTCCCATAGAAATTAAACAAATCAGGCTGTTTGTGGCTCCACCCCTCTCCAGCATTTGAACCCCAGTCACCCAATGACCAACTGTAGCAGGTTTGAGGCATCTGCTATTAACAGTGTAAAAATGGCAGCAATTTAAATAATCCACTTGAAAATCAACAGGTGAATTTTGATTGGCCATTATAGGCTCCACCCACTTCCCCTGAATATTAATCTCAGTCACTCAGTGATCATCTGGGCAAAGATTGGGAACATTGAAATAAACAGTGTAAGAAGGGCTGCAGTTTACACTTTCCCAGTGAAATTTGTTTTTGGCACAGCCCACTTTTTGTAACCTGGACACAAAGTCACTAATCTATGCCCAAGTTTGTGAGTTTTGGGGTCCTTGGCATCAATAATTTGTATTTTCCCATGAAATGAAACAAATCTGATTCACTGTTTGTGGCTCTGTCCCCTTTTCTGAATTTGAACCTCAGTGACCCAATGACCGACTGTACCAGGTTTGAGGCTTGTGCCATTAACAGTTCAAGAATGGCAGCAATTTTAATATTCTCCTTGAAAAGTGACATGTGATTTTTGATTGGCATTTTTAGGCTCCACCCACTTTTCTGAATATTAATCCCAATCACCCAGTAACCAGCTATGCTAAGTTTGAGAACCCTGCCATTAACAGTGAAGAAGGGCTGCAGTATACAATTTCCCAGAAAAATCTGTTTTTAACTCCACCCACTTTTTGTAACCTTGACACACAGTCACTACTCAATGACCAAGTTTGTGAGCTTTTGGGTTCCTGGCATCAAAATTGTGCTAATGGAAGCAGTTTATCCAGCAAAGAAATCTGGCTCTTTTTGGCTCTGCCCCTTTACTGAATTTGAACCCCAAACACTTAACGACCGACTGTAGCAGGTTTGAGGCCTCTGCTATTAACAGTGTGAGAATGGCTGCAATTTCAATATTCCCCTTGAAAATCAATAGGTGAATTTTGATTGGCTCTTGTAGGCGCCACCTACTTTTCCGAATATTAATCCTAGTCACCCAGTGACCAACTGTGTGAAGTTTGAGAACCCTGCCATTAACAGTGTAAGAAAAGCTGCAGTTTACATTTCCCCATGTAAAAAGTTAGTTGTTTTTGGCTCCGCCCACTATTTCTAATCTTGACATACAGTCACTTACTGACCAAGTTTATGAGCTTTGGGGTCTTTGGCATCAATAAGTTGCATTTTACCATTGAAATTAAACAAATCTGATTGGCTGTTTTTCAGAATTTAAACCCCAGTCTCCCAGTGACTGACTGTAGCAGATGTTAGGCCTCTGCCATTAAGAGTGCATGAATGGCAGCAATGTAAATATTCACCTTGAAAATCAAAATGTGAATTTTGATTGCCTGCTGTAGGCTCCACCCACTTTTCTGAATATTAGTCCCAGTCACCCAGAGGCCAACTGTGTCACGTTTGAGAACCCTGCCAATAACAGAATGGCTGAAATAAATCTAACAAATCTGATTGGCTGTTTGTGGCTCCACCCCTTTAGTGAATTTGGACCCCAGTCACCCAATGACTGACTGTATCAAGTTTGAGGCCTCTGCCACTAACAGTGTAAGAATGGTGAATATTCCCCTTGAGGTTAGATTAGGTAGCTGCCACCCAATATAGGTTAGATTAGGTAGGTGCCCCCCAGTATAGGTTAGATTAGGTAGGTGCCCCCCAGGATAGATTAGATAGGTAGGTGCCCCCAGTATAGGTTAGATAGGTAGGTGCCCCCCAGTATAGGTTAGATAGGTAGGTGCCCCCCAGTATAGGTTAGATTAGGTAGGTGCCCCCAGTATAGGTTAGATTAGGTAGGTGCCCCCAGTATAGGTTAGATTAGGTAAGTGCCCCCCAGTATAAGTTAGATTAGGTAGGTGCCCCCCAGTATAGGTTAGATTAGGTAGCTGCCCCCCAGTATAGGTTAGATTAGGTAGCTGCCCCCCAGTATAGGTTAGATTAGGTAGGTGCCCCCCAGTATAGGTTAGATTAGGTAGGTGCCCCCCAGGATAGGTTAGATAGGTAGGTGCCCCCCATGATGGAGGGGGGAGCCGCGGGGAGGGCAGCCCGACCTCTCCCTCCCTCTCCCCGCGCCGCCCTCCATGCGATCCCCCCTCGGACGGAGTGCAGAGTAATGCGCAGGGAAGCGCTATAGAAAACTACTCACCTCGCTGGCTCCAAGCGCTGCTCTCTCGCCGCCAGTCTCATCTCTGCCTACACGTTGATACACACACACGCTGCTACAGGAAGCAGCGTGTGTGTGTATCAGCGTGTAGGCAGAGAGAGGAGACTGGCGGCGAGAGAGCAGCACTTGGAGCCAGCGAGGTGAGTAGTTTTCTATTGCGCTTCCCTGCGCATTACTCTGCACTCCGTCCGAGGGGGGATCGCATGGAGGGTGGCCCGGGGAGAGGGAGGGAGAGGTCAGGCTGCCCTCCCCGCGGCTGCGGCTCCCCCTCCATCACAGCGCCCCCCTCCCAGCAGCGCCCCGGGCGGCGGCACGCCCCGCACGGCCGTAGAAACTGCCATGCAGTGACCAACTGTACCAGGTTTGAGGCATCTGCTTTTAACAGTATAAGAGAATGGTAGCAGATGAAATATTCCCTTTGAAAATCAAAAGGTGAATTTTTATTGGCTGTTGTAGGCTCCACCCACCTTACAAAATCTTAATCTGTCACCCAATGACCAACTGTGCAAAGTTTGAGAACCCTGCCATTAACGGTGTAAGAATGGCTGCAGTTTATATTTTCCCAGTAAAAGTTGTTTTGGCTCCGCCCACTTTTTGTAACCTTGACACACAGTCACTCAATGACCAAGTTTGTGAGCTGTCAGGTTCCTGGCATCAAAAATGTGTGAATGGAAGCAGTTTATTCACCAAGGAAATCTGATTGGCTGTATGTGGCCCCGCCCCTTTAGTGAATTTGGACCCCAGTTACCCAATGACCGACTGTAGCAAGTTTGAAGCCTCTGCCCAGGGGCGTAGCAATAGGGGTTGCAGAGGTAGCGACCGCATCGGGGCCCTTGGGCCAGAGGGGCCCCAAAGGGCCCTCCCTCAACTACAGTATTAGGTCTCTATTGGTCCTGTGCTCATAATAATCACTTCTCTAGATACTTTGAATAGTAGTAATCATTAACAAACTGTTCCCCATCCCCTTCTTGCACCTCTGACACTGTAGTTGTCAATGGCATATTTTGGTGTGCCGTATCAATTGTTAGGTATAGAGTGCTTGGGGGGCCCCATTGTAAAACTTGCATCGGGGCCCACAGCTCCTTAGCTACGCCACTGCCTCTGCCATTAAAAGTGTAAGAATAGCAGCAGTTTAAATATTCCCCTTGAAAATCAACAGGTGAATTTTGATTGGCTGTTGTAGGCTCCACCCATTTTCTTGAATCTTAATCACATTCACCCAGTGACCAACTGTGTCAAGTTTGAGAACTCTGTGATTAACAGTCTAAGAATGGCTGCAGTTTACATTTTCCCATTGAAAATGAACGGCTGAAATTTGATTGGCTGTTTTATGCTCCGCCCACTTTTCCTGGATTTGTAACCTCGGTCCCCAAGTGACCAACTGTGCCAAGTGTGGGGACTCTGGCTTGATTACTGTGAGAATGGCAGCGGTTTACATTTTTTCCATTGACTTGAATGGGTGGAATCTGATTTGCAGTTTGTAGCTCCGCCCAGGTGTGCAGGGGGGCCGCGAGACCCCCAGAACATATCATCCCAGGTAGTAAGGGATCTGTATACCAAGTTTCGTTCAAATCGGTCAAGCCGTTTTCGCGTGATCGCGGCACATACATACACACACACACATACATACATACATCTGATTTTATATATATAGATATAGCACTGACATCTTCTGCAGCACTTTACAGAGTACATAGTCATGTCACTGACTGTCCTCAGAGGAGCTCACAATCTAATCCTACCATAGTCATAGTCTAATGTCCTGCCATATTATTATTATGTATTTATATAGCACTGACATCTTCTGCAGCACTTTACAGAGTATATAGTCATGTCACTGACTGTCCTCAGAGGAGCTCACACTACCCTACCATAGTCATAGTCTAATGTCCTGCCATATTATTATTATTATGTATCTATATAGCACTGACATCTTCTGCAGCACATTACATAGTACACCGTCATGTCACTGACTGTCCTCAGAGGAGCTCACACTCTAATCCTACCATAGTCATAGTCTAATGTCCTATTATATTATTATTATGTATTTACATAGCACTGACCTCTTCTGCAGCACTTTACAGAGTACATAGTCATGTCACTGATTGTCCTTAGAGGAACTCCACCCCCTCCCAATTCATGGAAACTGCCTCTTTTCTGCCTCTCTTTTTTCCCATAGGACTGAACATGCTGCTTTTCGTCTCCTCTATGTAGTACAGAACAAGCTGCCCCTACTCCCCCAACCCCCCCCCCCCCCCCCCTCCTAAAATACTGACTATAAGGCTTACCATTTAAGTGACGCTCACTCTCTGTATGCAGATTTCTTCCAGAGAGCTCCGCCCTTCCTCATCCAGCTGCAGAACATCCTGCGGAAGTACCCGGACGGAGGGCAGATCCTTAAAGTGAGTGACTTTGCTTGGAATTGATGGCATGAAGTTGCTGCCACACTCGCACTCTGTGTACTTTCTATGCATGCCTGTGTTTGTGTATAGGCAAGTCTGGCAGCACAATCTGGGATGTATTTGGGTAGATAGGGGCCCTGGGCAAAACAGACATTGGGCCTCTTACATGTTAGTACTGTATTGATTGTTAAAGGGACTCTGAGCAGACACCAGGAGGATGCATATAAGGATACCCACAGCTACTTGGTAAAGAGGAGACACTCACTAGCCCCTTATCTAAGCTCCCGGGCTGGCCGCTATCAATTACATTTGATCTGTGACTCTGACTTAAAGAGACACTGAAGCGAAAAAGAAATGATGATATTATGATTTGTATGTGTAGTACAGATAAGAAATAAAACATTAAGATCAGATACATCAGTCTAATTGTTTCCAGTACAGGAAGAGGTAAGAAACTTCAGTTGTTATCTCTATGCAAAAAAGCCATTAAGCTCTACGACTTTCAAAGTCGTGGAGAGGGCTGTCTTCTGACTTTTATTATCTCAACTGTTCCTGAACTATTTACTTTTTCTCTGCTAGAGGAGAGGTCATTACTTCACAGACTGCTCTGAAAGACTCATTTTGAATGCTGAGTGTTGTGTAATCTGCACATATTAGAGAATGATGCAATGTTAGAAAAAACACTATATACCTGAAAATAAAAATATGAGAATATTTATTCATAGTACACAACCAATTCACTATATCATATTTTTTTTTTTCACTTCAGTGTCTCTCTAAGGTGGCCGCACACGATACAATAAAATGATCCGATTTTACAGAAATTCAATAAAAATGATTGGCTTTCCCCAAAAAATGAAATCTTTTTTTTTTTTTTTAATTCAAGCAAGAAATTGGATTTCCCGATTTTATTCAATAAAAGTCAGTTGGTAGTGTAACATTTTTCTGATCAGTTTTTATGAACACTGAATTGTGTGTGTGTGTGTGTGTGTGTGGTAGATCTTCGGTGTATTAATATATATACCCAAGCAATTTTCTCAGTTTTCAATTATTTTTTCATAATTGGGGAAAAATGTAATATAGGTGTGTGGTACATTGGTCATATTTTTGAAATTTTACAATCAGTTAGAAAAATTGATTGCAATTCTTGAATTGGAAAGATACCGTACATAACCACTTGAGAACCACAGTGTTAAACCCCCCTAAAGACCAGGCCTTTTTTTGTAAAATAGGGCACTGCAGCTTTAAGGCCAAGCTGCAGGGCCGCACAGCACAGCACACAAGTGATTTCCCCCCCACCCCCCACCCCCACCCCCACTTTTCTGCCCATTAACAGAGCTCTCTGTTGGTGGAGTCTAATTGCACCCCAGGTGTTTGGGTTTTTTTTAAAATATTTTACTTTTTTATTAAAATTGTGTCTTTTTTTTATTATAAGTGCAGTGACCACTCCCTCCCTCCCCCCGCCAGCTTATCACTGTGATCGGCTATCATAGGCTTCATCCTCTGAGCCATTGGAGGGGACAGCCGTGTCACACAGCTGTTCCCAGTAGAGCGCTGCCTTAGATTGCATCTCTGTACCGGTAATTAGACGGCGGCTTCGCCATCTAACAGTCTCCCGAGCGACGCTCAGAGACTGAAGGCGGAGCTCAGCTCCGCCCTCCAAGCAGGAGATGTACGCGCAGGCTGCGTGCGATCTCCTGTAAAACAGAGCCCCAGGACTTTAGGCCGATCGGCGTTAGGCGGTCCTGGGGCTGCCGCCGTGGCCACGCCCATCGGCGTGACGCAGTCGGCTAGTAGTTGAAGAATTGTATGGTATGTGTGGCCACCTCTAAAGTTGCGCTGTGACCCGGAACAGGCTTATGGACTTCCTCCTCGCGTGCACGGCAATATGACGCGTGGTAGAGGGCGGGGAAAGAAGCCAGGAAGCCTGTGCATGCACACAGGGGACCTGCAGGCTTCCTATTCCAGGTCACAATGCGACTTTATGCCCAGAGTCACTGATCCAATGTACTGAGAGGAGGAGCGCTTACTGTAAAGCGGACCTGATGGGGCTCCTCTTTTTCCTCGGCTCAAGCGTGCACCTTAATATAGCGCAGGAGAACGATCAGGTCCGCTCTACTGCGCAATATTAAGGTGCACCACAATATGTGGCTTTAGGCCTGGAACCCACTACAAATCGCAATCGCTAGCATTTTAATGAGCATTTTGTAAGCGATTTCATGATTGTTTTCTGGCGATTTTGGTAGCGATTTTAAAAAGTGTAAGCGTTTTGCCAGCGATTGTGTAGCGATTAGCGGTTTTAATTCTAAATGGTCCTTTCAATTATAATTTTGTTACAGTGTGCAGTAATGTAAAAACGAGAGCAAAATCACTCTGTGCAGGTTTTGACGAGCGATAATGCCAGCGTTTTTATATACTTTACATTGCAGAAACGCTAACGCAAAACGCTAAAAATGCTGCATGTCCTGAGTTTGCGATAAACACAATTTGGCCCATCCATTAACATTAGCTGAGCGTTTAGGGAAATCTCTAGTGTTTTGAAAACATCCCTAAACTCTCAGAAAATCGCTCTGGTGGGTTCCAGCCCTCCCTCTGGTCACGTCAGTATTTCCTGCTCTGCCTTATGACTGGTGCAAATGTATGCGGGTTGGAAGTGATCCATTCCCCAGCTGAATACATTTTCATACAATTTGCATTAACTCAGAATTTTATTATTGCTACATTTATTTTTATTATTGTTGTCGTTTTTTTTTTTCTTATTATTATTCTACAGCAGGCTATTGCAGTATGGTTTCCGGTGTGGAGGTAACTGGCAGCCTCCATGTAAGTCTGTGGCATGCTTATCTATTGCAGTGAATGTCCTGCTTTTGTGACGCTGGAGTAGCTGTCAGGCTCTGTACAGGAGAAGTATTGCCCTGCAGTGATGTGGTGTGCATATGTACAGTGCTAACGGGTATAACCAGTGGCGTAGCAGAGGTTGCAACTACACCAGGGCCCTTGGGCCAGAGGTGCCCCAAGAGGCTCTCCCTCAACCGTAGTATTAGCTCTTTACTGGCCCTGTGCTGGTAATAATCACTTCTATAGATACTTTGAATAGTAGTAATCATTAACACACTGTTCCCCATCCCCTTCTTCAGTGGCGGCTCCAGGAAATTTTTTTAGGGGGTGCTATGCAGGTGCTGGACCAATTTCCGGGGGAGCTGACGACCTGCGGCGCGCGAAGCGCGCCGCGCCAAAAATGGGTGTGGCCACAACCTGCGGCGCGCGAAGCGCGCCGCGGCGAAAAAATGGGCGTGGTCATGACCGGATGAGGGCGGGGCTAACTGTAATTTAAAGTGAACCCAGGGTGAGAGTGATATGGTGGCTGCCATATTTATTTCCTTTTAAACAATACTAGTTGCCTGGCAGCCCTGCTGATCTATTTGGCTGTAGTAGTGAACTGAATTACACCAGAAACAAGCCATGCAGCTAATCTTGTCAGTTCTGACAATATTGTCAGAAACCCCTGACCTGCTGCATGCTTGTTCAGGGTCTATGGTTGAAAGAATAAGAGGCAGAGGACCAGCACGGCAGCCAGGCAACTGGTATTGCTTAAAGGGAGATAAATATGGCAGCCTCAATATTATTCTCACCTCGGGTTCCCTTTAAAAGTGCAACGCAAAGACAGAGGGCCCAAGTTTTGGTGACCCTTTTCCCTGAAAATTCACATAATTGTGCAGGTTTTCTCAAGAAAATACACGTAATGTGAGCAGATTTTAACAAAAAACACGTCCAATGACCCCAATATGCACAATCGTTATCAGATATGGCCCCAATATGCACAATCGTTATCAGATATGGCCCCAATATGCACAATCGTTATCAGATATGGCCCCAATATGCACAATCGTTATCAGATATAGCCCCAATATGCACAATCGGTAGCAGATATGACCCCAATATGCACAATCGTTAGCAGATATGACCCCAATATGCACAATCGTTATCAGATATGGCCCCAATATGCACAATCGTTATCAGATATGGCCCCAATATGCACAATCGGTAGCAGATATGGTCCCAATATGCACAATCGGTAGCAGATATGGTCCCAATATGCACAATCGGTAGCAGATATGGTCCCAATATGCACAATCGGTGGCAGATATGGTCCCAATATGCACAATCGGTGGCAGATATGGTCCCAATATGCACAATCGGTGGCAGATATGGTCCCAATATGCACAATCGGTAGCAGATATGGCCCCAATATGCACAATCGGTAGCAGATATGACCCCAATATGCACAATCGGTAGCAGATATGACCCCAATATGCACAATCGGTAGCAGATATGACCCCAATATGCACAATCGGTAGCAGATATGACCCCAATATGCACAATCGGTAGCAGATATGACCCCAATATGCACAATCGGTAGCAGATATGACCCCAATATGCACAATCGGTAGCAGATATGACCCCAATATGCACAATCGGTAGCAGATATGACCCCAATATGCACAATCGGTAGCAGAAATGACCCCAATATGCACAATCGGTAGCAGAAATGACCCCAATATGCACAATCGGTAGCAGAAATGACCCCAATATGCACAATCGGTAGCAGAAATGACCCCAACATGCACAATCGGTAGCAGATATCGCCCCAATATGCACAATCCGTAGCAGATATGACCCCAATATGCACAATCCGTAGCAGATATGACCCCAATATGCACAATCCGTGGCAGATATGACCCCAATATGCACAATCCGTGGCAGATATGACCCCAATATGCACAATCCGTGGCAGATATGACCCCAATATGCACAATCCGTGGCAGATATGACCCCAATATGCACAATCCGTAGCAGATATGACCCCAATATGCACAATCCGCATCACCTGAAAAAGAAAAGAAAAACCCATTTACTCACCTACAGCCAGAAGACCTTCTTTCCCGACCTCCCGTCCCGAGTCCCGACCTCATTGTGGCGCGCAGCGCCCGCGCGCCCACGATCCTCTTCCTTCCCGACGTCACGACGAGACTTCCTGCCTGCATGCAGAGAGCAGGGCTACGGGAAAATGGCCGCCCGAAGTCTGCAGAACAGGGCTCCGGGCGGCCATCTTACCGTAGCCCTGCCTGCTGCTCCGTGCTGCCGGTGTGTGAACTGACTTGGCGTCTTTTAGACGCCTGAAGTCAGTTCACTCCAGGGGGTGCTTTGGGGGTGCTTGGACAATTCTAGGGGGTGCTCGAGCACCCCCAAGCACCCCCCTGGCGCCGCCACTGCCCTTCTTACACCTCTAATACTGTGCATTTACTGGGCAGGTTTGGTGCGCCACATCAATGGTTATGTAGAGTGCTTGTGAGGGCCCAATGTAAAATGTGCACTGGGGCCCATAGCTCCTTAGCTATGCCCAGGGCTAGATTTACCATAAGGCACTGTAGGCATGTGCCTTCAGGCGCCTGGAGAGGGTGAGGTGGCTTACTCCTCTCCCCAAACACCTCCTTTCCTATGCGGAGTCCTGATGAGAGAGAGGTTACTCATCTTGCTCTCAGCATTCCTCTGACGATATCTCCCTTCAGTCAGGGTTCCACTAGATGCCAAATACTTGGGGGCCACCAGGCCCGGGCCGAGGCATAGGCTGGAGAGGCCTGATGAGAGAGAGGTGTGCATATGCAGAGTCCTGATGAGAGAGAGGTTACTCATCTTGCTCTCAGCATTCCTCTGACGATATCTCCCTTCAGTCAGGGTTCCACTAGATGCCAAATACTTGGGGGCCACCAGGCCCGGGCCGAGGCATAGGCTGGAGAGGCTCCAGCCTCAGGGCGCAGTGTAGGAGGGGCGCAAAATTAATTCAGCTGTCATTCCTAATTGTATATGAAGCAGAAAGAAATAAAAAAAGGGGATACATAGCAGTGACTGCAAGCCAGATAACTAGATATTAAGGTGTTGGGGAGGTTTTGGGCCCGTCGCCCTCTTAGTCTAATAGCAATCCGTGTGTTATGGCTGAGGTGGGAGGGATGGAGGGGCGCACTTTGGTGTCTCAGCCTTGGGTGCTGGAGGACCTTGTCCCTGCTCTGGGGGCAACACTAGCTACTTAATATTGAGGGTACTTCTGGCTATCTAATACTAAGGGGCACCTGTAGCTACCTATGATGGGTAAGGGAGGAGTGACAGCTGGGACAGCCAGCACACTTGCACTGCGGTTCGGCGGGGGTTTGTAGGTTCATGGAAGGCGGAGTCTAGGGTGCCAGGACACCTGTGCCTATAGGCTCCTGTGAGGTAAATCCAGGCCTGGCTACGCTACTGAGTATAACTTACATACGCCAGCCTCTCCTGTAAAATTCATGTGTCCTTTAATTCAAAATAACGAAGGCAAGTAATTGACCCAAATGATCTCAAAAAGGTCACTCCCAGACCTAAACTTAAAGGAATACTGTAGGGGGTCGGGGGAAAATTAGTTGAACTCACCCGGGCCTTCTAATGGTCCCCGCAGACATCCTGTGCCCGCGCAGCCACTCACCGATGCTCCGTCCCCGCCTTCGGTTCACTTCTGGAATTTCAGACTTTAAAGTCTGAAAACCACTGCGCCTGCGTTGCCGTGTCTTTGCTACCGCTGACGTCACCAGGAGCGCACTGTGCAGGCCCAGTATGGTCTGTGCCTGCGCAGTACACTCCTGGTGACATCAGCGGGAGCCAGGACACGGCAACGCAGGCGCAGTGGTTTTCAGACTTTAAAGTCTGAAATTCCAGAAGTGAACCGGAGGCGGGGCTGGAGCATCGGTGAGTGGCTGCGCGGGCACAGGATGTCTGCGGGGACCATTAGAAGGCCCGGGTGAGTACAACTAATTTTCCCCCGACCCCCTACAGTATTCCTTTAACACCTGGTAAGAGAGGTATGTTGAGGCTGCAATATTTATCACCTTTTAAGCAATACCAATTGCCTGGCTGGCTGTGCTGCTGATCTTTGGCTGCAGTAATATCTGAATCACACACCTGAAGGAAGCAAGCAGCTAATCCAGTCAGGCTTCAGTCAGAAACCTCTGATCTGCATGGTTGTTCAGGGGCTATGGCTAAAAGTATAAAGCCTGGCACACACATTCAATTTTGATTGGCCAATCACTAGAAATTGATTAAAGGACAACTGCAGTGAGAGGAATAAAGTGGCTGCCATATTTATTTGATTTAAAAAAAAAAATACTAGTTGCCTGGCTGTCCTGCTGGTCCTCTGCCTCGAATACATTCAGCCCTAGACCCTGAACAAGCATGCAGCAGATCAGACGTTTCTGACATTCTCTAACAAGATTAGCTGTATGCTTGTTACAGGTGTCATTCAGACACTACTGCAGCCAAATAGATCAGCAGGGCTGCCAGGCAACTGGCATTGTTTAAAAGGAAATAAATATGGCAGCGTCCATATTCTGCTTACTTCATTTGTACTTGAAGATGAAATGGAGCCCTAGGCAGGATAGCACTTTTTGCTGATGGTCACCTGGCTTTTTTTTCTATTAAGATTTGGTGGCGGCTAGCCTCCACCAGGCCCTTAGACTCTCTCCAGGCCCTAGGCATATAACTGCCTTGTGAATGATCCTCCTCTGCCAATCACTGACTGGTCACCTCCATGAAGTATGAGGGTTTTATCTACACAAACTTTTCATAGTATTCGATATCCGTCGACCCTTCAACTACGTGGAGGGGGTAAAATGGGTCAGTGATCAGAGCCAATCATAATAATAATGCAGTGACAGCGATCTGAAGCATACCTCCCCACTTTTTGAGATGTGAAAGAGGGACACTTAAGCCACACCCCTGATCACGCCCCAGCACGCCCCTAGTCACGCATACCATAAAGATTTCATAAGAAAATATGTTGTTTTATAATTCAAACCACACTGGTCCTTTCTATCCTGGTTTATTTTCCTTGATAGTAACATTTTACAATTAGAAACATATCAATTTATAGGATGGGAATAATGTTTAGAGTCAATCAAACACATTTTTTAGTAGAGAAATATATATATTTACATAGAAAGAGGGACAAAGTCCTGAAAGAGGGACAAATGAGGGGGAAAGAGGGACAGAGGGGCAGGGCTCCCAGAGAAGGACAGTTGGGAGGTATGATCTAGAGGGTCCGTCCCGCCTTGCCCACCTGGCATCAGGGTGGGGGGGGGGGGCGCCGTTGGACATGTGACATTGTAATTCTGTTAATGTGTGGTGCTGCTCTGACATAGAGCCACATAGGGGGATGCCGTGCCTGTCTAGGTCGGGTAGAAGTGCCTCGAAAGCAAGCACAAACTCTGGATGTGGCCGGTGTTGTGTCTGATTGCGTTGCCTGTTAATTTGCGCTGCCCCGCATGCGCAATAGGAGACTGTGCAGCCACATTTCCTATTTAATTATGCTGCTTGTGGTAAATACTAAATATCTCCGCTTACTTACATCCTACACTGCCCACATTTTCAGGGTAGGGGGAGGGGAGGGGACAGCCATGTCACACAGAACTACCTCTATGCCAAATTGCAGCCTCCGAGCCCCGCTGGTCTCCGAGATGGGTTTCTGTTAATCTATCTCCTGAACCAGTGGAGCTCGGGGGCTGCAATTTAGCATAGAGGTCTTTCAGGAGGTCCCCTCCCTACTTTGAAAATTTGGGGAGTGTAGGATGTCTGGAAGCGGAGATATTTAGTATTTTATCACCTGCAGCAGAATCACTTCACACTGAGCATGCGTGCTACTCAGTGTGGAAGGGAGCTTCTGGGCAGCACAATCAGACATTACACCGGCAGCAATGTGAGTGTCAGAGGGCCCTTTTACACTTCATCAGTTAGGCTCTGTTATAACTGAAAGAAAACTGATTTTCAAAGTAATGCCCATGTTTTCCTATGGCACCTTTCACACTTAAAGAGAAACTCCAATCTAGAATTGAACTTTATCCCAATCAGTAGCTGATACACCCTTTTACATGAGAAATATAATGCTTTTCACAAACAGACCATCAGAGGGCGCTGTATGACTGATTTTGTGCTGAAACCCCTCCCACAAGAAGCTCTGAGTACCGCGGTACTTTTGGCAGTTTGTTACAATGTAACAAGGTTCACAGACAGGAAATAGCTGCTTACAGCTGTCTCTAACAGCCAAAACAGCTAGGAGCAGCTACATAACCTGCCCACAGTAACAATGTCACCATGTCATAAATGTCAGAATGTAAATCAGGGATTTAAAAGATTTTACAATGGGCAAACACTGACTAAATCATTTATACATAATTATGGTAAAAATGAAGCACATTTTTTACTACAATATTTTCACTGGAGTTCCTCTTTAAAGAGAAACTCTGAGGCTACGTTTCCACTGTAGCGTTACATTTTCGCCTGCAAAAAATCGTATAAGATTTTTCTGATTGGTGAAAAATCGCATGTAAATTTGTACGCGTTTTTATGCAAATTTTCGTACGCGAAAATTCACATTAGTTACATATGCATAATCTGCCTAGTAACAGCTTAGTCATGACTGCTGACAACTTCCTGTAACTATGGATCTAATGCGAATTTTCGGGCAAGTAACGTGAAAATTCGCATTGCCTATACAAAGCATTGTACGCGAATCGTACGCGATGTCCGAAAAAATGATACAGGACCTCAGATTTTTTGACGCGTATGAACGCGTACGAAAATTCGCATAGAGTGGAAACAGCTGCATTGACTAACATTAGTTTTAAAATCTATGCAAATTTTCTGAGCAGAAAAACTGACACAAAACGCACAAGTGGAAACCTAGCCTGACCAAGAATTGAACTTTATCCCAATCAGGAGCTGATACCCCCTTTTACATGAGAAATCTATTCTTTTTCACAAACAGACCATCAGGGGGCGCTGTATGGCTGATATTGTTATGAAACCCCTCCCACAAAGAAATTCTGAGTACGTACTCTTGGCAGTTTCCTGTCTGTGAACCCTGTTGCATTGTGGTAAATAGCTGTTTACAGCTTTTTCCAACTGCCAACACAGCAAGCAGCAGCTACATCACCTGCCAGCAGTAAAAATGTCACCATGTGTGAATGTCAGAATATAATTCAGGGATTCAAAATATTTTACAATGGGCAAACACTGACTAAATCATTTATACATAATTATTGTAAAAATGAAGCACTATTTTTATTACATTATTTTCACTGGAGTTCCTCTTTAACACGTTTTAACTGAAATCTTCTCCCCAATGCACTGCTATGGAAAAGACGCATACTAACGTGCACGGACGCGTACCAACTGATTAAAGCAGGAGGATCAGCCATACTATGCCAGGGAAAAAAACACATATATAAGTAGATAAATACTTGAGCTACTTACATAACACAAGTATTATACTGTCCACGTTTTGATTTCAGTGAATGTTATATAGTAAATGATGAGAATTCTGTTCCTGGTGGGGGCCGTGTCTTTTGCCCACAGTTAAGGCTAACTCGTGATGTCATTTCTGCCCTTTACTTTTTTTCTTGTCTCCTCCAATCGCTGAGTCGCCTCAGCCTTGCTTGTAAACACAAGTGAGCAGGGGATCGTGTTTCAGATAAGCAGCTAGCAGGGAAATAAAGGTAAGAGGAGGAATAGATTATAGATAAAAGGAACCCCCAGCATGCAATTCTTTGGCACGACTACTAAAGGGCCAGTGTTCCTTAAGTATGTGATAACTCCAAATAATAACAGCAGAAAAAGTTTTGAATGCAGACTTAGCATCTTTATCACTTAATACGCTCGGACCAGTTGCTGTTGAAATTTGATTTTTATGGTGACGATAACGCTTTAAGTGTAAATGGGCTCTAAAGCAGGCCATACACTGGCTCGATTCCCGGCCGTTTCGACAGCAGATTCGATCCTGGGATCGAATCTGCTGCCAATCGTTCGCGGTAAACGCAGCCGCCGATCCGATTCCCTCCCGGAATCGGATCGGTCCGTCGATCGCGCCGTGCGGGAAATTACCCTCGATCGCCCGCGGGTAAAGTGCGCGTCGCTAGCGGCGGCCGATCCGATCAAGTATACATTACCTGAGGCTGGCTCCCGGGCGTCTTCTCCGTGCTGCACGGCTCTGTTCCGGCTCCATCCATCCCGGCGCTTCCTGTGTCACTGCAGTGACCAGGAAGTTCAAATAGAGGGCGCTCTATTTGAACTTCCTGGTCACGGAGTAACCGTAATGGAGCCGGAACAGAGCCGTGCAATGCGGAGAAGACGCCCGGGAGCCAGCGTCAGGTAATGTATACGGGGGGGGGGGGGGGGGGGACAGGCGGCAGGAGCAGCTCAGCAGATGGTGAATCGGTTTCAGGCTGAAATCGATTCACAATCTGTTTGCAGTAAAGGCAGCCATACGATCCCTCTCTGATCAGATTCGATCAGATAGGGATCTGTCAGCTGGTCGATCTAATGGCACATCGACCAGTGTATGGCCACCAGTGCTGCTCAACAGGATACCGGATATCCGAATAGACTCGGATATCCGACTTTTTTAGGCCTATCCGATCGGATCCGGATTCCGGATAGCTGGTCCAGTATCCGGATAGCTATCTGCGGATAGTTGGCTGGGCTATACGGATATCCGCAGATAGTACGGATATCCGCGGATATCTGGACCAGTGAAACACTGCATGAGGTCCAGACGTCATGGGAGCCAATCAGAGGGCTCCCAGCAGAAGCACCAGAAACCAATCACAGAGGGGAACCCTGGCCAGCCCCACCTGACCTCATTAAGCCAATCAGAGGCCTCCCAGCCTAAACCCTGGCTCCCAATCACAGAAAGGAACACTGGCCAGCCCCCCTGGTATAATAAGGAGGGCTGCCATGATGAGACAGATCGTCCTGGCTTGCTGAATGCTTCCTGAGAGACATGCTCCTGCTCCATTGCTGGTGCCCTACAAAGGGCTGTACATAGTTATAAACCTAAGCTGTTCAGTGATTAACCCCTTCACAATCACTACAGTATAGTTAAATCATTCATTTGCTTCATTGATGTCATAAATGTGACATTAAGAGTGTGTGCTGCAGTGCTGCTGCAGCTGCCTGCTATGTGATTGTGTGTGTGTTGTACACACACCAGGCCAGGTGCTGCCTGCCTGCCACGAGCAAACACGTGCAAAGTGCCACGTGCAAACACATGCACAGTGCAAACACGTGCAAAGTGCAAACACGTGCAAACTGCAAACACGTGCAAACTGCAAAAATGTGCAAACACGTGAAAACACGTGCAAAAATGTGCAAACACGTGCAAACACGTGCAAAGTGCCACTTTGCACATGGCACTTTGAACGTGTTTGCACGTGTTTGCACTTTCCACATTTTTGCACTTTGCACGTGTTTGCACTTTGCACATTTTTGCACGTGTTTGCACGTGTTTGCACATTTTTGCATGTGTTTGCACATTTTTGCATGTGTTTGCGCGTGTTTGCACATTTTTTGCATGTGTTTGCACATTTTTGCATGTGTTTGCGCGTGTTTGCACATTTTTGCATGTTTGCACGTGTTTGCACTTTGCACATTTTTGCATGTGTTTGCACATTTTTGCATGTTTGTGCGTGTTTGCACATTTTTGCATGTGTTTGCACATTTTTGCATGTGTTTGCACATTTTTGCATGTGTTTGCGCGTGTTTGCACATTTTTGCATGTGTTTGCACTTTGCACATTTTTGCATGTGTTTGCACATTTTTGCATGTTTGCGCGTGTTTGCACCTTTTTGCATGTGTTTGCACATTTTTGCATGTGTTTGCGCGTGTTTGCACATTTTTGCATGTGTTTGCACCTTTTTGCATGTGTTTGCACATTTTTGCATGTGTTTGCACATTTTTGCATGTGTTTGCGCGTGTTTGCACATTTTTGCATGTGTTTGCACTTTGCACATTTTTGCATGTGTTTGCACATTTTTGCATGTTTGCGCGTGTTTGCACATTTTTGCATGTGTTTGCACATTTTTGCATGTGTTTGCGCGTGTTTGCACATTTTTGCATGTGTTTGCACATTTTTGCATGTGTTTGCACATTTTTGCATGTGTTTGCGCGTGTTTGCACATTTTTGCATGTGTTTGCACTTTGCACATTTTTGCATGTGTTTGCACATTTTTGCATGTTTGCGCGTGTTTGCACATTTTTGCATGTGTTTGCACATTTTTGCATGTGTTTGCGCGTGTTTGCACATTTTTGCATGTGTTTGCACATTTTTGCATGTGTTTGCACGTGTTTGCACTTTGCACATTTTTGCATGTGTTTGCACATTTTTGCACGTGTTTGCACATTTTTGCATGTGTTTGCGCGTGTTTGCACATTTTTGCATGTGTTTGCACATTTTTGCATGTGTTTGCACGTGTTTGCACTTTGCACATTTTTGCATGTGTTTGCACATTTTTGCACGTGTTTGCACATTTTTGCATGTGTTTGCGCGTGTTTGCACAATTTTGCATGTGTTTGCACGTGTTTGCACTTTGCACATTTTTGCACGTGTTTGCACATGTTGGCACTTGGCACTTTGCACATGGCACTTTGCCCTTGGCACTTGGCCCTTTGCACTTGACACTTGGCCCTTTGAACTTGGCCCTTTGCATTAGGCACTTGGCCCTTTGCACTT
The DNA here is from genome assembly GCF_040937935.1 of Hyperolius riggenbachi. Classification (NCBI taxonomy): domain Eukaryota; kingdom Metazoa; phylum Chordata; class Amphibia; order Anura; family Hyperoliidae; genus Hyperolius; species Hyperolius riggenbachi. Next base: position 351,276,787 of record NC_090651.1, on the reverse strand, counting down.
GACACTTGGCCCTTTAAACTTGGCACTTTGTATTAGGCACTTGGCCCTTTGCACTTGACACTTGGCCCTTTGAACTTGGCCCTTTGCATTAGGCACTTGGCCCTTTGCACTTGACACTTGGCCCTTTAAACTTGGCACTTTGCATTAGGCACTTGGCCCTTTGCACTTGGCCCTTTGAACTTGGCACTTGGCCCTTTGCACTTGACACTTGGCCCTTTGCACTTGACACTTGGCCCTTTGCACTTGACACTTGGCCCTTAAAACTTGGCACTTTGCATTAGGCACTTGGCCCTTTGCACTTGACACTTGGCCCTTTAAACTTGGCACTTTGCATTAGGCACTTGGCCCTTTGCACTTGACACTTGGCCCTTTGCACTTGGCCCTTTGCACTTGACACTTGGCCCTTTGCACTTGGCCCTTTGCACTTGACACTTGGCCCTTTGAACTTGGCCCTTTGCATTTGGCACTTTGCACTTGGCCCTTTGACAGCCTTTTTTTGTGGGGGGGGGGATTTTAAGTCCCCACATCATCAATTAGTGTTCCCCTTTGAAAAAGAATGATGCTACATGCCTAATTGACCCTTACAAACCTTTTTAAAGCAATTTAAAGGCCACTTCCGGTTTTCAATCCGGATATCCGAATCCGGTCGGATACTGGGGTCGGATATCCGAATCGGATTCGGATAGGAAAATTTTGAATTCGGATATCCGACCCGGATCGGATAGCGGGGTATCCGGATCCGAATCGGATTCGGATTTTGAAAAGGGGTATCCGAGCAGCACTGATGGCCACCTTTAGTCTGACACTTTGATTTGAAAAGGCTGACGCTGTGCTGGTATTTTTCTGGCAACAGTGCCATCTAGTGGCACCCAGTTTTCCTATGTCTGACTATGATTGACATTGGACCTTTGAAGGTAGGGATGACAATGCTTAGGAGAGCTCACGGAGAAGCATGTGATCAGTTTGATACAGCTGATAGAGTTGTAAAGCTCTGATTGGCTGGTCCTGATCTTGCGGTAAACCAGGAAGCCATCACAGCAAATCAGAACCTTACAAATCTATCAGCTGAACAAACTGATCACATGCTTCTCCGTGAGTTTTCCTAACTCCTAAGCATTGTCATCCCTATATGAAGGTAAAGGCCGATGTCGGACTAAAGGTGCTCATATACGATACAAGCAAATAGTTTGATTTTTTTTTTTATCAACTGAAAAACATTTTTTTTTTTTTTTGCTAAAAATCTGATCGATTGTGTTGGAAAAATCAGGCTGATTGTTTTGAAAATGATATGGTGTATGGTAAGTTTGATAAATAATTTAATAGGTCAAAATCTTATAAAAAAATAAAATTAAGAAATTGAATCCTGTATCATCATCTTCAGTCCGACCAAGGATTAGAAAGGTAAAAGGAAAGGAATATGGCGGCCTCCATATCCCAGGCTCTGGCGTCCTTTAACCTTGCAGATGGTGCAGCAGTCAGATTGCCAGAGGTTCTAGAACTGCCCTTACAGGGAGAGCTACAGTACAATCGGTTTGTATCGTCATGCATTGGTTTGTCACATGTGTGGGGCTGCTGCATGTCGTAATATTGTGTAGATGAAATAAACTGATTTTACAGAAGTAAAGATGGCGTTTTCTTCACCGTCCACATTAGGAGCTGATCCAGAACGCAGACGACGCTAAGGCCAGCGAGGTCATTTTCATCTATGATGAGCGAGAGTACGGGAAGGACTCCCTCTACTCCAAGAAACTCCAGGTTGTCCAAGGTAAGAGTCGTGCTCCACAGACGGGTAAAGCTAGGCGCACACAAACCCAATCCTCGTTCAATCGATTTAAAAAATGTCATTGGTAATGAATAGACTGCAGTACTGTATTGTTGTATCTATGGTCCGTTACCTGTATTGTTCTGTCAACCCTGTTATCATTGTCTGTAAGCCTATTTATTGTACAGCGCTGCGTAATATGTATAAATCTAATAAATAATAATAATAATAATACAATGCAATGCAATCAATGTGCAGTAGATTTTGTAGTGGAGGGAGATCCCACAGGAGAAAAGCAAAAAAAAAAAAGACTGATTTTGCATGCTAAAATGTGTACCCAGCCTAATAGATTGGAGTTCAGTAGCCTGGTAAGGGCTTCTTCACATCTAAAATCCAAATCGCTGACGCCATTGATTTTTTTTCTTTCTTTTTTTCAATTTTTTTCGTGCACTTTTGTAAGCGCTTTTGCAAAGCAATTTTTTTTTTTTGCACTTCTGACGTCAGTCAGGAAGTGAACTCTTTCACCCGGAAATAAATAAATAAAATGTACGTGCTGGAAAATCACTATACAAAGCATTTTTTTCAAGCGCTTTGTGATTTCCCTATACCTTCTAGTGAGGCAAATCGCCCCGAAAATGGCCCAGGCATCGCTTTGGTGAGCTGATCAGAATCAAACCACTCAGATGTGAACACTCTCATAGGGAATCATTGGACAAGCGCTTTTAGGGTGATTTTGAAAATCGATGGTGCTTTAAAAAAAAGAAGAGAGAGTACACAGAGCTGGACAGGACTCGCATGAAGACCTGGAAGCAAAGAGAAATGAGGGATGAGTGTTTTTTGCTCAGGCACCTGTCTAGTACTCTGAGCCTCCCTTGAGGAACCTACTATATACAGTATATAGTAACACAGTTTGGTTAAGGGTACTTTCACAGGAGGACGTTGCGTTTTGATGCGACGTTAAAGTCACAACGCAAACTCACAACGCAACGCCCCAAAAAAGTCGCACAGCAACTCTATGCCCCGTTATCGTCGCATACAGTAGGCATACCGGCAATGAAAAGTATGCTTCCAAGTCATTACTGAGCATGTGCAAACAGTCCAACGCAGCTAATAACGCGTATAACACACAGCATGCAGCACTTTCTAATAATGCTACACGTTACACACAAACGCAATGTGTGTACTGCGAATGTCGCGCAGACTTAGTATTGCTGTGCGTTAGACCGTGTTGAAACATTTTTTAAAGTGTGACTCTAGCGTTGCACTGTGAAAGAGGCCTAAAAGAAGACATCCAGCCATCAAGTTCAACCAGAAAGAAAAAAATACAATAAACTGTCCTGAACCAGCACATATCCCAATTGATCTATGGGAAGGCAAAAAAAACTTACAAGGCCTGTACCAATTAGCCTTAAAGAAACTCTGAAGCGAGAATAAAACTCGCTTCAGAGCTTATATTCAGCAGGCGTATATCAAAAAAGGGCGCCTGGAAAAAAGGGCGCGGGGTGTAGCCGAAATTATAAGTTTGAATGCAAAACCGTATTTTCCGTTTAAGAGGTTATAAATATAATTTAATGCTAAATACGTTAAATAAACAGAAATGAAATGGCAAAATACCGTCTATAACAGTAAACGAATTCTGAAATAAAACGTCAAATAGCGTCTATAGCAAAAACGATATTTATACTTGTATTAAGCATAGTACTAGAATGGTAGGTTTTACAGGTATTTTACTACAATTATACCTAAGTTTAGGGTCACAGATATCTCTCCTTATCCCTATCCCTCACACCTAGACCCCCCTTTGTGTAAATATACATAATGTAATAAATTGTATATATTACATATATTGTACTATAACTATACCTAACCTTACTCTCATACAGAGCCCTCCCTATACCTATCCCTAACCCCTAGACCCCCCTGGTGGTGTGTAAACCTAAGACTCCCCTGGTGGTGCCTAAACCTAAGACCCCCCTGTTGGTGCCTAAACCTAAGACTCCCCTGGTGGTGCCTAAACCTAAGACCCCCCTGTTGGTGCCTAAACCTAAGACCCCCCTGTTGGTGCCTAAACCTAAGACTCCCCTGGTGGTGCCTAAACCTAAGACCCCCCTGTTGGTGCCTAAACCTAAGACTCCCCTGGTGTTGCCTAAACCTAAGACCCCCCTGGTGGTGCCTAAACCTAAGACCCCCTGGTAGTGCCTAAACCTAAGACTCTCCTGGTGGTGCCTAAAACTAACCACCCCCCTGGTGGTGTATATTGCACTGTATGTATACCTAACCCTCCCTGTAACTATCCCTAACCCCTAGACCCCCCTGGTGGTGCCTAAACCTAAGACCCCCTGGTGGTGCCTAAACCTAAGACTCCCCTGGTGGTGCCTAAACCTAAGACCCCCCTTCTGGTGCCTAAACCTAAGACCCCCCTGGTGGTGCCTAAAGCTAACCACCACCCTGGTCCTAACCCTCCCTGTACCTATCCCTAACCCCTAGACCCCCTAGTAATGCCTAAACCTAACCATCCCCACTGCACAAAACACGCTAAACACATATAAACAATAATATATTTAATCCTTAAAATACTTCACTCCAAATAACATGAATAAAATAATTTATATATTTGTAATAGAATAACTAGCCTTAAAATCACGTAGAAATCTTAAAATAACAGTAATTTGTAATAGAATAACTAGCCTTAAAATCACGTAGAAATCTTAAAATAACAGTAATATTTAAAGCGATATTTTAGTAACTATAATCAACGCATTAGAAGTGTAAAAACAAAGTTAATACCATAAGCGATGTATTTCTAATACAATCAGCTTTAGAAACGTTATTCAAGCATTATACATATGAAAACGAATTTTAAATGATAAAAGAAGTGTAAACGAAATTTTAGTTGTTATAGTTTTATAAGCGCATTTTTAAAATGAAAAAACTAGTTAAAACCCATATAAGCGAAATTTACAAACGGGAAAATAAGTATAATACAAAGTTTAAACGAACTTGTAAACGATATTTGTTATAAACTTTATCCTGTAAACGAAAACCTTTGTTAACACGATCCCTGTAAACGCTATTTCTCGTGCGCCCTTTTTTCCTGTCGGGCGCCGAATAGCCGATATTTTGCATTGCAGTCTATGGCGGCGCCCTTTTTGTCCACTATCCCTGTGCGCCCTTTTTTACTAGTTCCATTCAGCAGGGGCAAGTGTGCCCCTGCTAAAACGCCGCTATCACGCGGCTAAACGGGGGTCCCTTACCTCCCAAATCCCCTCGTGGTGCCCGGGGATCTCTTCCTGGTGAGGCAGCAGGGCTAATCTCCGCCTCTTCCCCGCCCCTCTCAGTCTTCCTTCACTGAGAGGGGCCGGGCGGGGGAGAGGCGGCGATGCGCCGCTGATAGACACGCTGAGAGGCTGCGACTGTTAGCCCTGCCTCAACAGCAGCAAAATCTACGACCAAGTTGGTCGTGGATTTTGCAGGGGGGAATTTGGGAGGTAAGGGACCCCCGTTCAGCCGTGGGATAGCAGCGTTTTAGCAGGGGCACACATGCCCCTGCTGAATATAAGCTCTTAAGTGAGATTTATTTTCGCTTCAGTGTCTCTTTAAAAGGGAAAAATTCCTTCTTTACTCCAGATGGCAGTCAGATAAGTCCCTGGATCAAATCTTCTGGGATTCACCTATTATAGCCATGGATGCCCTTCAATAGAGTGACCATATTTTTGTGGGTCCAACCTGGGACGTGGGGGGGCGGCGCGCGCGAAAAGTGGGGAGGACTGAGCGCGCAGCGGCGAAGACTGGGGGGGTTGTTGCGCCGCGCCGAAAAAATGGGCGTGGCCATGACATTGTATGGGCGGAGCTAACGTAATGATGTAACAGCGAGGCATAAGAAAGCAGTGTTTACGCCATGATGTGGACAAACGAGACTTTGCATCATGGGTGTGCAGAAACTGTGTGATGCTAATAGTATACCGTAACCACAAAGCAGCAAACATAGCCATCTATGACCAATCAAATAATAAATGTAGTAACAGTTACCCCGGACACCATAAAATAAACGCAATAGGCAACATGTCAGCACAAAATAACCGCAATGCGGGCAACATGTCAGTACAAAATAAACGCAATGCGGGCAACATGTCGGTACAAAATAAACGCAATGCGGGCAAACATTTCACCAGAAAAGAAACGCACTGCGGGCAAACATTTCGCTAGAAAAGAAACGCACTGCGGGCAAACATTTCGCTAGAAAAGAAACAATGCGGGCAAACATTTCACCAGAAAAGAAACGCACTGCGGGCAAACATTTCGCTAGAAAAGAAACAATGCAGGCAAACATTTCCCCAGAAAAGAAACGCAATGCGGGCAAACATTTCGCTAGAAAAGAAACAATGCGGGCAAACATTTCGCTAGAAAAGAAACGTAATGCGGGCAAACATTTCACCTGGAAAAGAAACCTAATGCGGGCAAACATTTCACCTGGAAAAGAAACCTAATGCGGGCAAACATTTCACCTGGAAAAGAAAGCATTTACTCACCTGGCAGAAGTGTCCGGCCTCTGGCGTGCTGCTCCGTCCCGGGACCGTCTTGTTACTCCTGCTCTTCTCTCCCGCGCTGACAGGGCTACGGCAAGATGGCGCCCGAAGCCCTGTACTGTACAAATAGGTCTCCAGTACAGGGCTTCCGCAGCCATCTTGCCGTAGCCCTGCTCGCCTGCCGGTGTCGGAAACAGACACCGGAAGAGGAGGCTGGAGCGGGGCTGCAGGCAATGAACTGGCACAGCGTCTATAGACGCCGCTGCCAGTTCATTGAGGAGAGAGTGGCCAGAGTCCCGAGGCCGGGACGTCCCGCTGCTGAAAGCGGGACGTTTCCCGGGACCTCATTAAGCCTGGGACAGCGGACCCCGAATCCGGGACGCGTCCCGGGCAATCCGGGACGTCTGGTCACTCTACCTTCAATGCAAGGAAAGCATCCAAGCCCTCTTTAAATGCAGATATAGAGTTTGCCATAACTTCTTCCGCTAGTCTGTTGGTACAACTCTAGGAACAAAAAGCTCATCTGCCAAGCGTTTGTATTGCCCTGTGATGTATTTATGCCTGTTAATCAGGTCACTGTTCAGTTGCCTTTTTTCCAAGCTAAATAAGCCCAGTGTGCTTATTGTCGCTGAGTGCTTCCAAAGACTGTCAGCTCCGTACTACTCACGTGCATGCGCTGTAGGAAACCACCTGTTTTTGGAAGCTCAGGAACACGATTGCTTCTGAGGGCTCCTAGCGGCGGCACTGTTGAACAGGGAACAGCACTGGAACAATTCCACCAACAGAGAATAGGGAAGGCTCTGAAGGATCCAGAGCCTTCCCTCTCTGTAGGTAAGTATCTAACTTGTTTTACTTTAATTATACATGTTCACTTGAAGTGTAGGTTATAATCTAAAGAACAGGAGTCCGATCTCTTTTAAGAAGAAAACAAAAACAAAAAACATATATTACTATTCTTTGCTCATGTAGCTTTCTGCTCTTCCAGGTCCAGCTCTTCTGGCCTACAACAATGAGGTGTTCTCTGACCAAGACTGGGACGGGATCCAGAGGCCCGGTAACAGCATCAAGCGCAAAGATCCGGACACGGTGGGAAGATTTGGACTTGGGTTCAACTCCGTGTACCATATTACAGGTCGGTATGAAGTGAGGTTGAGGGTATCAGAGTAAGCACAAGTTGGTACATGTGTGATATGGATCCAGCAGTAGACCAATCCAAAAATCTCAATAAACTAGGGACCGACCGTTCACCCTTGACCACTAATCTGTTCACAACATGCTGTGCTTGTCCTTGCTGTGAACTGTTAAGGAGAACTTGGAACAAAAAAAGTTCCCCTGGGGGGTACTCACCTCGGGAGGGGGAAGCCTCAGGGTCCCAATGAGGCTTCCCACTCCCCTGTAGCTGCAGGCAATCCAGCGCTGGCTCCCCCGAAGTGTCCGGCAATCCTCCCTCGACAAGCCTGATAAGCGCTGATTTATTTACTTTTCCTGGCTCCAGCGGAGGCACTGTTGTAGCTCTCCACACGGAGATAGGCAGAAATAGCTGATCTCCGTCGGGTCCGCTCTACTGCGCAGGAGCAGGAGACTTGCGCCTGCGCAGTAGAGCGGCCCGACAGCGATCGGCTATTTCCACCTATCTCCGAGCGGAGAGCCAATACTGCACCTGCACTTGAGCCGGGAAGGTAAATATTTACATCCCCACTGTTCGGGGAGCTTTATCTCTGCCACCATTTGACCGAGGAGGATGGGGGAAGCCTCAATAAGATCCAGAGGCTTTCCCCACCCCAGGTGAGTACCCCCCAGGGGAGGTTTTTCTCATTACAGGTTTTCTTTAAGGTGGTTACCCGTTTGCAGAGTTGACGTCCTTCTACCAACCATCTTTAGAGGAGAATGAACTTGCTTTCTACAAGTGCTTCCCCCACTATCATCATATTGAGAGGGGTGATCTGGCAGCTTTCCTGCTGTCAGTGTCAGAGTGAGATGTCTAGCACCTTCCCTATTAGCCTCCAATAGTAGACCTTTGTGTATTGCTAATTAGCCTTCAATAGTAGACAATTTGTGTATTGCTATATGCACACGTTAGATTATCCTCTGCCCTGGCTGAGTTTAAAGACCGTCTCAGCCGAGAATCTAGCCCCTCCTTCTTTAGTATAGATGGAGGTGTAGTGCAGCTATAATAACTAAAGGTAGCCATACATCTAGCGACGATGGGCAGATTCAACCAAGAGACCAATCTCTCTCTATTACACACATAGCAGAAGCAGAGCGAAGTGAGAAATGATCACTAGATACTTTGATACTAGATATTTAAAAATAGCAGCTATGCAATAGCAGCTTTAATAGCAAATAAACTATACTTGTAGTTTGGAAACATACGATATTACTTGTGCACAAAAACAAATATATACGATAACTGTATGAGTAATAAAAAGAAGGAAAATGTGTTTGTATTCAATCCAATAGTGATTGGCCAATGACTGATCAATTTTGCCACCACCATGTAGCATAAGGGCCAACCGATTTTGTATAATATGAGGAGATTGTATAGGTACACTTTCAAACTACATGGAAATGGTCAAATGTGGCCAATGATTGGCCAATCAAAATTTGTGTGTCAGGCTTAAAATACTTAAAATATGTTTGGTATTAGAGTACTTGTTTGCCTACTCTTTAGTACTTTTTTAATTGCTAAGTGCTGAGAAGTTACTCTTTAGACAAGGTGAAAACGCATCTCCTGGCAGAAAATGCAGGAAAAAAAGCTTATTGGAGCCGTAGTATCTTTGTACTTGCTTTTAGCAATGGCCCGTGATATGCTATGAATTGTGGCTTTCATGCAAATGATATGTGGCTTGAAATTGGACCAGTCATCAGTATCGGCAGAAAGTGCCTCTGATTGGCCATAACCCACTTTGCATCGAATTTGCATGCTAACAGAAATAATTAGCATCCCACTGACTATATTTACTTTTTTCTGCATATGAACAGTTTATTAACAGCTTCCTGTAGTGAATTAATTTCCTGCAACGCCTTCTCACATTCGTATATGTCCTGTTTCCTACCAGATTACCCAGCCATCTTCAGTGGAAACAATTTTGGCTTTCTGGACCCCCAGGAAGAGATCTTGCACAGAGGAGGTCGTCTGTGGAACATTGAGAAAGATGGCCGTGAGATAGAGGAACTTTCAGATCAATTTCAACCTTTCCAAAAGGCCTTGGAGTCCCTTGACGTGGGCTCCTGGGAGGAAATTCGCCATTCCGGACATTTCAGGGGAACCCTCTTTCGTTTCCCTCTCCGATTAGATCCTTCTGAAATTTCAGAAAACATTTACAGTTCAGAGAGGGTCCAAGAGCTGTTTGAGTCTTTCATAAAAGATGCCAGCATCAGCCTTCTTTTCCTCCGTCACGTGACTAGAGTGTCTCTGAAGAAAATTGACAAGGAAGGAGTGCTAACACCACTCTTAAGCACTGTTGTTTCTATTGAAGAGACCCATGAAAGCACTACAGCTGGGCTGGATGTTAAAACACACCTGAAAGTTACTACACTAACACGTTGTGGAAGTGAAGAGGAAGAAAGTAAGTGGTTGGTGACCTCTTGTGCTGTCCAAGATGACTTATTTCCAGACTTGACAGAGTTGAGCATCAAACTCTGCAACAAACCATCACTTGACCTGGCATACCCCTTATCTGAGACCAATATGGACTTGTATGGAGGTCGGTTAAGTTGCATTTTGCCCCTTCCAGACAAAGTGGAGAATCGGACTGGTCTACCCTTATTAATAAATGGGTGTTTTGATCTTACTGATGACAGGAGAAGCTTGAAGTAGCTTGAAGTAGACCAGCAACATGATGAAGCTGCCAAGTGGAACCATATCCTGGTGGAACAGGTTTTGCCTCTGCTATATACACATGCAGTCCGTAATTAGAGTTGGGCCGAACCTCCGATTTTCGGTTCGCGAACCGGGTTCGCGAACTTTCGCGAAAGGTTCGGTTCGCGTTAAAGTTCGCGAACCGCAATAGACTTCAATGGGGATGCGAACTTTGAAAAAAAAAATTAATTATGCTGGCCACAAAAGTGATGGAAAAGATGTTTCAAGGGGTCTAACACCTGGAGGGGGGGATGGCGGAGTGGGATACATGCCAAAAGTCCCCGGGAAAAATCTGGATTTGACGCAAAGCAGCGTTTTAAGGGCAGAAATCACATTGAATGTTAAATGACAGGCCTAAAGTGCTTTCAAACATCTTGCATGTGTATACATCAATCAGGTAGTGTAATTAAGGTACTGCTTCACACTGACGCACCAAACTCATCGTGTAACGCACCGCAAACAGCTGTTTGTGTAGTGACGGCCGTGCTGGACTGGTGCGCACCATGGCGAGAGTGCAGGTTTTGGTGGCTTTACAGCCCATATGGTCAGTCACCTGGCTGATGTAGCTGAATGACAGAACAGTGACTGTCCAGCTGATCAAATTTGGTCTGACCACAATGAGGCAACGACCTTATTATCGTGGGTGTGCCCCCCGAGACACTCATCTAGGCGCCGGTCATTGCTCCATTGTGATACGCAAGCCCCTTCACCACGGCAAGGTAATGATCACGAAGGGGAATGGGCGCATGTTCATGCCTTTTCTTTTGTTGTTGCAGCTGCCCGCAGTGCAGCCAGAAAAATTAGGCAGTCATGTACACGCACCCGAAAAATTATTACAGCGGCCGCTGCTAGCAGCGGCCTAAAAAATTCAGCAATCCGCCTGGAGTCCCGGACCCTGTTGGTGGTGGCGGAGAAGGTAGTGAAGCGGCCTGCAGGCAGACATGCTGTGTGGAGGGACTGGGAGCGACTTAGTCTTCTTGGGGCAGGCCAGGCAGCCAGTCACACGGCGTGCAGGCAGAGATGCTGTATGTGCGGGGACTGACTTAGTCTTGGGGCGGGCAGCAGCCCTCCGGGATCCATGCCTCATTCATTTTTATAAAGGTGAGGTACTTAACACTTTTGTGACTTAGGCGACTTCTCTTCTCTGTGACAATGCCTCCAGCTGCGCTGAAGGTCCTTTCTGAGAGGACGCTTGCGGCAGGGCAGGAGAGAAGTTGGATGGCAAATTGGGACAGCTCTGGCCACAGGTCAAGCCTGCGCACCCAGTAGTTCAAGGGTTCCTCATCGCTGTTCACAGCAGTGTCTACATCCACACTTAAGGCCAGGTAGTCGGCTACCTGCCGTTCCAGGCGTTGGTGGAGGGTGGATCCGGAAGGGCTACGGCGAGGCGTTGGACTAAAGAACGTCCGCATGTCCGACATCACCATGAGATCGCTGGAGCGTCCTGTCTTTGACTGCGTGGACACGGGAGGAGGATTAGTGGCAGTGGTACCTTGCTGGCGTTGTGCCGTCACATCACCCTTAAAGGCATTGTAAAGCATAGTTGACAGCTGGTTCTGCATGTGCTGCATCCTTTCCACCTTCCGGTGAGTTGGTAACAGGTCCGCCACTTTGTGCCTGTACCGAGGGTCTAGTAGTGTGGCCACCCAGTACAGCTCATTCCCCTTGAGGTTTTTTATACGGGGGTCCCTCAACAGGCAGGACAGCATAAAAGACGACATCTGCACAAAGTCGGATCCAGTACCCTCCATCTCCTCTTGCTCTTCCTCAGTGACGTCAGGTAAGTCAACCTCCTCCCCCCAGCCGCGAACAATACCACGGGAAGGTTGCGCAGCACAAGCCCCCTGCGACGCCTGCTGCGGTTGTTCTCCTGCCGCTGTCCCCTCCTCCTCCTCCTCCTCCCCCAAAGAAACACCTTGCTCATCATCCTCTGAGTCTGACTCATCTTCTGCACATGACCTCTCTTCTTCCTCCTCCTCCCCCCTCTGTGCTGCCGCAGGTGTTGAGGAAACAGCTGGGTCTGATGAAAATTGGTCTCATGCCTGTTCCTGCCGTAACGGTTCCTGGTCACGCTCATTCGCAGCTTCATCCGCCACTCTACGCACAGCACGCTCCAAGAAGTACGCGTAGGGAATTAAGTCGCTGATGGTGCCCTCACTGCGGCTCACCAGGTTGGTCACCTCCTCAAACGGCCGCATGAGCCTGCATGCATTTTTCATCATTGTCCAGTTGTCGGGCCAGAACATCCCCATCTTCCCAGACTGTTTCGTTCTACTCCAGTTGTAGAGGTACTGGGTGACGGCTTTCTTCTGTTCTAGCAGGCGGGAGAACATGAGGAGGGTCGAGTTCCAGCGAGTGGGGCTATCGCAAATGAGGCGTCTCACCGGCATGTTGTTTTTACGCTGAATTTCTGCAAATCGTGCCATGGCTGTGTAAGAGCGCCTCAAATGCCCACAGAACTTCCTGGCCTGCTTCAGGACATCCGCTAAGCCAGGGTACTTTGCCACAAATCTTTGAACCACCAGATTCATGACATGTGCCATGCAGGGTATGTGTGTCAGCTTCCCCATATGCAAAGCGGCAAGCAGATTGCTGCCGTTGTCGCACACCACGTTGCCTATCTCCAGGTGGTGCGGGGTCAGCCACTCATCCACCTGTTTCTTAAGAGCAGCCAGGAGAGCTGCTCCAGTGTGACTCTCCGCTTTGAGACAAGTCATGTCTAAGATGGCGTGACACCGTCGTACCTGGCATGCAGCATAGGCCCTGCGGAGCTGGGGCTGTGTAGCTGGAGAGGAGAACTGCCACTCAGCCAAGGAGGAGGAGGAGGACAGCGAAGAGCATGTAGCAGGAGGAGAGGAGGTGGCAGGAGGCCTGCCTGCAAGCCGTGGAGGTGTCACAATTTGGTCCGCCGCTTTCTGCTTGCCATCGTTCACCACCAGGTTCACCCAATGGGCTGTGTAGGTAATGTAGCGGCCCTGCCCGTGCTTGGCAGACCAGGCATCCGTGGTCAGGTGTACCCTTGACCCAACGCTCTTCGCAAGAGATGACACCACTTGCCTCTCAACTTCACGGTGCAGTTGGGGTATGGCCTTTCTGGAAAAATAAGTGCGGCCTGGCATCTTCCACTGCGGTGTTCCGATGGCCACAAATTTACGGAAGGCCTCAGAGTCCACCAGCCGGTATGGTAACAGCTGGCGAGCTAACAGTTCCGCCACGCCAGCTGTCAGACGCCGGGCAAGGGGGTGACTGGCCAAAAGTGGCTTCTTCCGCTCAAACATTTCCTTCACGGACACCTGACTGCTGCTGTGGGCAGAGGAGCAGGAACCGCTCAAGGGCAGAGGCGGAGTGGAGGAGGGTGCCTGTGAAGGTGCAAGGGAGAGAGCGGCATAAGCAGATGATGCACCTGAAGGAGGAAGAGGAGAAGGAGGGTGACTTTGCTTTTGTGTGCTGCTGCTGCTTTTGCTCAGGTGGCCATCCCATTGCTGTTTGTGCCTTTTCTGCAGGTGCCTTCGTAAGGCACTTGTCCCTACGTGAGTGTTGGCCTTTCCACGGCTCAATTTTTGTTGGCAGAGCGAACAGATGGCTTTGGTCCGATCTGAGGCACACACATTAAAAAATTTCCACACCGCTGAGCCACCCTGGGATGTGGGCACCTCAGCAGCTCATGCTGAAGGGCAAGTTGGCTGGCTGTACATAGGTGGCGAATCTGGCGATACATGGTGCCGGACTCTGCCACCAGCTGTTTCTGACGAAGAGCTGCCCCAGCTTCTTTCAGCAACTTCTATCCTCCTACTACTCTCTGACTCCCCCTCTGAACTGTCCCCCTCTTCATCTCCTCTATTGGGAACATACAGAGGATCCCTATCATCGTCATCATCGTAATCATCCTGCCCAGCTTCGCTTGCCTCAGAAAAATCCAAATGTGTAGGTCCTTCATCCTCCTTACACGTTACATCCATAGTGTTGTCGCGTAACGCAGACATATGAGCTGGTGAAAATTCATCTGGCTGTAACAATGGCTGTGCATCAGTGATTTCACCACCACTAAATAATTCTTGCGAAGTGTCAAATGCAGCGGAAGTGGTGCTAGTAGTAGCGCTGGTGGCTGAGCAAGATGAGGTGTTCTGTGTCGCTAAATACTCAACCACGTCCTGACAATCTTGGGAGGTGATGGGACGTGCCTTCTTCCGAGCACTGTACTGTGGGCCAGGTCCACACGAAATTACATTTACACGACCTCGCGCAGACCTGCCGGGTGGCCTTCCTCTGCCTCTGCCACTACCTCTTCCTCTTCCTCTACCTGTTTTGTCCATATCGGGTATGCACGGAGTGGTATATCACACTGCGTGCACTCACGTAGGTAGGTGGGTTCACTTAACTGCACAGGTATGCGCACTGATGCGGTGGGTTCACTGAACAGTACAGGTATACAGTGGCGGGTTCACTGAACACAACAGGTATGCAGTGGCGTGTTCACTAAACAGGTATACAGTGGCAGGTCCACTGAACAGAACAGGTATACAGTGGCAGGTCCACTGAACAGAACAGGTATACAGTGGCGGGTCCACTGAACAGAACAGGTATACAGTGGCGGGTTCACAGAACAGGTATGCAGTGGCAGGTTCACTGAACACAACAGGTATGCAGTGGCGTGTTCACTAAACAGGTATACAGTGGCAGGTCCACTGAACAGAACAGGTATACAGTGGCGGGTTCACAGAACAGGTATACAGTGGCGGGTCCACTGAACAGAACAGGTATACAGTGGCGGGTTCACAGAACAGGTATGCAGTGGCAGGTTCACTGAACACAACAGGTATGCAGTGGCGTGTTCACTAAACAGGTATACAGTGGCAGGTCCACTGAACAGAACAGGTATACAGTGGCGGGTTCACAGAACAGGTATACAGTGGCGGGTCCACTGAACAGAACAGGTATACAGTGGCGGGTTCACAGAACAGGTATACAGTGGCGGGTCCACTGAACAGAACAGGTATACAGTGGCGGGTTCACAGAACAGGTATACAGTGGCGGGTCCACTGAACAGAACAGGTATACAGTGGCGGGTTCACAGAACAGGTATACAGTGGCAGGATCACTGAACAGGTATGCAGTGGCAGGATCACAGTACAGGTATGCAGTGGGCTGAGGGCTCACTGAACAGAACAGGTATGCTGTGGCAGGATCACTGAACAGCTATGCAGTGGCAGGATCACAGTACAGGTATGCAGTGGGCTGAGGGCTCACTGAACAGAACAGGTATGCTGTGGCAGGATCACTGAACAGGTATGCAGTGGCAGGATCACAGTACAGGTATGCAGTGGGCTGGGGGCTCACTGAACAGAACAGGTATGCTGTGGCAGGATCACTGAACAGGTATGCAGTGGCAGGATCACAGTACAGGTATGCAGTGGGCTGAGGGCTCACTGAACAGAACAGGTATGCTGTGGCAGGATCACTGAACAGGTATGCAGTGGCAGTATCACAGTACAGGTATGCAGTGGGCTGAGGGCTCACTGAACAGAACAGGTATGCTGTGGCAGGATCACTGAACAGGTATGCAGTGGCAGGATCACAGTACAGGTATGCAGTGGGCTGAGGGCTCACTGAACAGAACAGGTATGCTGTGGCAGGATCACTGAACAGCTATGCAGTGGCAGGATCAAAGTACAGGTATGCAGTGGGCTGAGGGCTCACTGAACAGAACAGGTATGCTGTGGCAGGATCACTGAACAGGTATGCAGTGGCAGGATCACAGTACAGGTATGCAGTGGGCTGAGGGCTCACTGAACAGAACAGGTATGCTGTGGCAGGATCACTGAACAGGTATGCAGTGGCAGGATCACAGTACAGGTATGCAGTGGGCTGGGGGCTCACTGAACAGAACAGGTATGCTGTGGCAGGATCACTGAACAGCTATGCAGTGGCAGGATCACAGTACAGGTATGCAGTGGGCTGAGGGCTCACTGAACAGAACAGGTATGCTGTGGCAGGATCACTGAACAGCTATGCAGTGGCAGGATCACAGTACAGGTATGCAGTGGGCTGAGGGCTCACTGAACAGAACAGGTATGCTGTGGCAGGATCACTGAACAGGTATGCAGTGGCAGGATCACAGTACAGGTATGCAGTGGGCTGAGGGCTCACTGAACAGAACAGGTATGCTGTGGCAGGATCACTGAACAGGTATGCAGTGGCAGTATCACAGTACAGGTATGCAGTGGGCTGAGGGCTCACTGAACAGAACAGGTATGCTGTGGCAGGATCACTGAACAGGTATGCAGTGGCAGGATCACAGTACAGGTATGCAGTGGGCTGAGGGCTCACTGAACAGAACAGGTATGCTGTGGCAGGATCACTGAACAGCTATGCAGTGGCAGGATCACAGTACAGGTATGCAGTGGGCTGAGGGCTCACTGAACAGAACAGGTATGCTGTGGCAGGATCACTGAACAGGTATGCAGTGGCAGGATCACAGTACAGGTATGCAGTGGGCTGAGGGCTCACTGAACAGAACAGGTATGCTGTGGCAGGATCACTGAACAGGTATGCAGTGGCAGGATCACAGTACAGGTATGCAGTGGGCTGGGGGCTCACTGAACAGAACAGGTATGCTGTGGCAGGATCACTGAACAGCTATGCAGTGGCAGGATCACAGTACAGGTATGCAGTGGGCTGAGGGCTCACTGAACAGAACAGGTATGCTGTGGCAGGATCACTGAACAGCTATGCAGTGGCAGGATCACAGTACAGGTATGCAGTGGGCTGAGGGCTCACTGAACAGAACAGGTATGCTGTGGCAGGATCACTGAACAGGTATGCAGTGGCAGGATCACAGTACAGGTATGCAGTGGGCTGAGGGCTCACTGAACAGAACAGGTATGCTGTGGCAGGATCACTGAACAGGTATGCAGTGGCAGTATCACAGTACAGGTATGCAGTGGGCTGAGGGCTCACTGAACAGAACAGGTATGCTGTGGCAGGATCACTGAACAGGTATGCAGTGGCAGGATCACAGTACAGGTATGCAGTGGGCTGAGGGCTCACTGAACAGAACAGGTATGCTGTGGCAGGATCACTGAACAGCTATGCAGTGGCAGGATCACAGTACAGGTATGCAGTGGGCTGAGGGCTCACTGAACAGAACAGGTATGCTGTGGCAGGATCACTGAACAGGTATGCAGTGGCAGGATCACAGTACAGGTATGCAGTGGGCTGAGGGCTCACTGAACAGAACAGGTATGCTGTGGCAGGATCACTGAACAGGTATGCAGTGGCAGGATCACAGTACAGGTATGCAGTGGGCTGGGGGCTCACTGAACAGAACAGGTATGCTGTGGCAGGATCACTGAACAGCTATGCAGTGGCAGGATCACAGTACAGGTATGCAGTGGGCTGAGGGCTCACTGAACAGAACAGGTATGCTGTGGCAGGATCACTGAACAGGTATGCAGTGGCAGGATCACAGTACAGGTATGCAGTGGGCTGAGGGCTCACTGAACAGAACAGGTATGCTGTGGCAGGATCACTGAACAGCTATGCAGTGGCAGGATCACAGTACAGGTATGCAGTGGGCTGAGGGCTCACTGAACAGAACAGGTATGCTGTGGCAGGATCACTGAACAGGTATGCAGTGGCAGTATCACAGTACAGGTATGCAGTGGGCTGAGGGCTCACTGAACAGAACAGGTATGCTGTGGCAGGATCACTGAACAGGTATGCAGTGGCAGGATCACAGTACAGGTATGCAGTGGTCTGAGGGCTCACTGAACAGAACAGGTATGCTGTGGCAGGATCACTGAACAGCTATGCAGTGGCAGGATCACAGTACAGGTATGCAGTGGGCTGAGGGCTCACTGAACAGAACAGGTATGCTGTGGCAGGATCACTGAACAGGTATGCAGTGGCAGGATCACAGTACAGGTATGCAGTGGGCTGAGGGCTCACTGAACAGAACAGGTATGCTGTGGCAGGATCACTGAACAGGTATGCAGTGGCAGGATCACAGTACAGGTATGCAGTGGGCTGGGGGCTCACTGAACAGAACAGGTATGCTGTGGCAGGATCACTGAACAGCTATGCAGTGGCAGGATCACAGTACAGGTATGCAGTGGGCTGAGGGCTCACTGAACAGAACAGGTATGCTGTGGCAGGATCACTGAACAGCTATGCAGTGGCAGGATCACAGTACAGGTATGCAGTGGGCTGAGGGCTCACTGAACAGAACAGGTATGCTGTGGCAGGATCACTGAACAGCTATGCAGTGGCAGGATCACAGTACAGGTATGCAGTGGGCTGAGGGCTCACTGAACAGAACAGGTATGCAGCCAGGAAGAAGTTAAGCCTAACTAATCTTTCCCTGAGAGACAGTCTGCAGCAGCTCGCCCTACTCTGACTAATGCAGGCACACGAGTGGCCGTAATGGCCGCCGCTGCCTGCCTTATATAAGGGGGGGTGGGGCTCCAGGGGCTAGTGTAGCCTAATTGGCTACACTGGGCCTGCTGACTGTGATGTAGAGGGTCAAAGTTGACCCTCAGGTGCATTATGGGGCGAACCGAACTTCTTCCGCAAAAGGTTCGCGTGCGGTACCCGCACGCGAACCACCTAAGTTCGCGCGAACCCCGTTCGCCGGCGAACCGTTCGGCCCAACTCTATCCGTAATGTGGTTGCTCTTGTCAAGTTGTCCAAAATTCCAGCAGAAGTGGCACAAAGCATTTGGCCGGACCCAGAAAAGACACAACATAAACACAAATGGCATACTCTTGTAAATAAAATAGCCATGAACTTGGTGAAAGAAAGCGTTTTTCAAACAGCTGACCAGTCTTACTGGATAACTGCAAAAGAGGCGATTTTTCTAGTTTCTGAACATGAAGACCACCATGCTGGTTTAGAGGAGCTTCTTCTGTTACTGAAAGTTCCACTAGTTAAAGTTCCAAGACATGTCTACTCAACCCTCCAGCTAGCCTCAAAACCAAATCCTGTTTCTCCACATTTGGTGAGGCAGAAGTTACGCAACAGCAAGATGTGGCATCCGTTCTCACAAGAAAAAAAGCAATCCATTCTGAAGTATATCATCAGCGATGGACAGTACACCGAGCTGCTGAATCTTCAACTAGTACCCTTAGCAGATGGATCCTTCACAAGTTTCCAAAATGCAGAGGACAGCATGATTTACATAGACAGTGAAGACTTTCCTAGGTAAGCTTCTTCCATCTCTGGTCTTGTAGTCCTAGGGTATTTTGTTGGTGAAAAAGTTGTTTTAATCTGTAGCCATTGAAAGCCTGTCTTCACTGGTGTAACAATAGGGCCTGCTCGGGGCCGTTTTGGGGGGCTGGAGGGGACGCAACATGAGGGGAAAGCCATGCCCATAGTCGGCGAGGAGGGGGGAAGGTCCCCCCCCCCTCCCTCACCTCGGGACTCTCCCCTCTGCGCTCACCTCCAGCTTAAATTACTGTCTGGGCAGCGGCGGGCAGTGTCTGGGCAGCGGCAGCTACATACCTTCTGTGCGCTCCAGCGTGTGTTCCTTTCTCTAGTCTCTGACGCGACTTCCTGTTTATACAGGAAGTCTCGCTGGAGAGCACGGAAGGTATGTAGCTGCCGCTGCCCAGACAGTAAATTAAGCTGGAGGGGAGAGCCCTGAGGTGAGGGGGGAGGGGGGAACGTCCCCCCTCCCCGCCAAGCAAGGCCATGGCTTTCCCCTCATGCTGCGACCCCTCCAGCCCCCCAAAATGGCCCCCGAACGGGACCGGGGGGGGGAGCTCAGAATTTCTGCAGGTGGGCCCGGTGGGGCCTAGTTACACCCCTGCCTGTCTTCATATTTTAGTTTTAGATGGTCTGAAAAAAGATTGCACTCTCGCAAAATGATTTACACTTACCCGTGGCTTCCTCCAGCCCCCTGTAGTCCGTTTGCTCCCTCCGTGTCTGTTCAGTCCCCTCCGTTCTGCTACTGTAAAGTCCGCAATAAAGTTGGGTTACGGCTACTGAGCTAGCATGGTCCCGCCCGTGCACCCGCTAATCACGGTTCCGTAGCCGGGAGCAGTCTTAAAAAAAAAACTGTGCATATGCAGAATGCTCCCGTTAAATGGAGTGCGGTTGGGTGGTGTGAGCAGTAGTTGCCAACTGGCCCAGTTATGGTTTTTACTGGTGCTGACAGCGGCACAATTGAGAGGCCTGGGGGGATGGGGAGGTAGCTGATGGACTACAGGGGACTAGAAGAAACCCCAGCTAAGTAAAAGTGCCTAATTCCTGTTTGTATTAAAGGGGAACTGTAGTGAGAAGTATATGGAGGCTGCCATATTTATTTCCTTTTAAGCAATACCAGTTGCCCGGCTAACCTGCAGATCCTCTGCCTCTAATACTTTCAGCCATAGCCCCTGACCAAGCATGCAGCAGATCAGGTGATTCTGACAATGTCAGATCTGACAAGATTAGCTGCATGCTTTCTTCTGATGTGATTCACACTGCTGGAGGCAAATAGCTTAGCAGGGCTGCCAGGCAACGAGTATTGCTTAAAAGGAAATCAATATCTCTCTCTCTCTATCTATCTATCTATCTATCTATCTATCTATATATATTTTTTTTTCTTTTCTAATTGATGCTTCTTCAGTCCCCATCTGAAGTGAGGGAAAGTATCAATAGGGACAGAAACAGCATGCAAATCCCAAATTGGTTGCAATTCCTTTCCCCACTATCCAAAGCTAAAACCATCCTTCACCTGGAGTTTTAAGCAAACGTAATTAAAAGACAACTGTAACAAGAGGTATATGGAGACTGCCATTTTTATTGCCCTTTAAGCCAGGGCTGTGGAGTCAGTACAAAAATCTTTTGACTCCGACTCCTCAGTTTATGAAACCACGACTCCAACTCCCACTCCGGGTACCCAAAATGGCTCCGACTCCGACTCCTTAGTCTAATACTTAACAGGGCTGTGGATTTTGTACAAAAATCATCTGACTCCTCAGTTTATGATAACCACGACTCCGAGTACCCAAAATGGCTCCTACCTCGACTCCGACTCCTTAGTCTAATACTTAACAGGGATGTGGATTTTGTACAAAAATCATCTGACTCCTCAGTTTATGAAATCAACTACTCCAACTCCGGGTGCCAAAACTTGCCCCGACTCCTTGACTCCGACTCCTTGACATCCGACTCCAACTCCAACTCCGACTCCACAGCCCTGCTTTAAGCAATACCAGTTGCCTGGCTGTCCTGCGGATCCTCTGCCTCTAATACTTTTAACCATAGACCCTGAACAAGCATGCAGCAGATCAGGTGTTTCTGACATTATTGTCAGATGTAGCCACATAGATCAGCAGGGCTGCCAGGCAACTGGCATTGTGTAAAAGGAAATAATATGGCAGCCTCCATACTGTTCTCTCTTCAGTTGTCCTTTAAGGCGATGCTATAGTGGCTTGGCGGCATACTACGTGATCTTGCCACTTCAGCAGTGCAGTCCCATTGAGTCTCCACCCCCTCAGTGGTTGAGACCAGGGCGTGACAGTGGGATGTAAGGAAGTGTGTGGCTTATGCAAAAGGGGTGCATTATGTTTCATAGTCACTAACATTTTGTTTTTCTGTTGTTTTGTTTTTGTACACAGAGTCTTATTACCTGGACTTGCACATAGGTTTATTCCTGAAGATCTGCCTGCTGATCTCCGCCTGTTCTTCACAGATCTTGGAAAAGCCAGTAAGGATATTTGCATTGTTTAAATACAAAACTTAAATGCCTACTTTGGGTTTTGTGTGAATGTAGCAATGTTGTGTGTTGGATTTTAACATTCCTGTCACCCTTGTGGAGAGACCTCCTGACCAAATCCCCTCAAGTGAACCTGGTTTGCTTATTTCCTCCTGGTCTGAAGGCCACTGGAGAAGAGGTGGCTAATGGGATATTAAAGTGGGGGTGTCAAATACAAAGTGGGTCACAAATGAACACTGGGACCAGGTCGGCGGCCAACCTCAATGAACAGCGGCCACGTCCCTCCTTCATAAAGTTCCCTTGTGTATAATGCCCCCCCCCCCCCCATACAGTTCCCTGGTGTTTAGTGGTACTCCCCCCCCCCCCCCCCATACAGTTTCCTGGTGTCTTGTGCTTTCCCCTCCCTCCCCCATATGGCTTCCCAGTTATTTAGGCCTTCACTCTCAACATAGCTTCCCTGGTGGTTTAGAGTGGGCCAAGCTATGCACAGTGGGGAAGCTACTTGTGGGACAAATTTCATGGCTCTGCAGGCCAGATTTGGCCCACGGGCCAGAGTTTGACATGCGTTTGTTAGAGGTATCTGCTTGTATAACGGAAGCATCATTCATGCCTGTGTTACCACCAGCGGCCTGATGCTGCACTATAGAGTCACCTTCAGGGCTGTTGCTGGGTAGAGGCAGTTAATTGGGTGCAAATCATTTCATCCTGCATACAAATTTAACCACTTCCGGTTTCAGAGTTTTTACCCCAGTTTTGGCATTTGTTGTCACAGCAATACCATGTTTAATAACTTGTGCCATCAAAGTTATGTATATTGCTTTTTTCAGGATAATCTAGGCTGTCTTTACGTAATATTTTTTGTTTCTAAGCATTGTTTATATTTAAAGGCATTTTACGCTGGAAAATTAGGCATAAATGCAGAAAATAGGGGGCACAAAGGGGACAGAAGGGGGCACAAAGGGGACAGAAGGGGGCACAAAGGGGGCAGACGGAGGCACAAAGGGTGTACAGAGGGATGCTCAGGGGGGAAAGGCAGTGCAAAGGGACAGAAAGGGACAGGTGCATCACATCCCCCACAATCTCAGATCAAAAGGATGTAATACCTTGGTCACCCCCAGAGTCCACCTCAAAACCTTTGGAGACCGAGCCTTTTGTCATGCTGCCCCTACACTTTGGAACTCCCTGCCACTCCCAATCAGGAGTGGACAGCTCCATCCCTGGAAGCATTTAAGTCTAAACTGAAAACCTACCTCTTCAGTCTGGCATTCATGAACACCTGATTATTTCCTCTATAACACAACCCAGCCTGCAGCACTGTATTAATCTGAGACACAACTATGCACTTTGAGTCCTATGGGAGAAAAGCGCTTTACAAATGTTATTGTATTGTATATTGTACAGAAAGAGGCACAACAGGAGGACAAAAGGAGGCACACTGATGAGAGCAGAGGGAGTCACAAAAGGGAACAGAAGGCATCACAATGGGGGACAGAGGGAAGCGCAGGAGGGCAGAGGTGGCACAGGGAGACAGGAGGCACAAAGGGACAGCAGGGGTAGAGGTGGCACGGGGGAATTCAGGGGCATGGTTTCCCCAGGACAAATAGCACTCATTGCAATGGCCTGGAATGCCTTTGCCTAAGAATGGCCCCTTGGGCCATGGCCCTTAGTAGACACCATGGGAGGGGTTTCAGTCACTATCAGTCACACAACCCTCCTTGATGATCTATTTGAGAAGAGGTGAAGATTTATTGTGGATTAGGGGGTACTGATTGGCATGAAGTTCAATCCTGGGATAAAGTTCCACTTTAACCATTTCAGCCCGTGTGTATTTTGCACCTTATGGACGAGAGGAATTTTCACCTGTCAGCACTTCTCCCATTCATTCCCCAATAACTTTATCACTACTTATCACAACTAAATGATCTATACCTTGTTTGTTCTGCCACCAATTAGGCTTTCTTTGGGTCGTACATTATGCTAATAATTATTTTATTCTAAATGCATTATGATGGGAATAATAAGAAAAAAAATTGAAAAAAATCATTGTTTTTCAGTTTTCAGCCATTATAGTTTTAAAATAATTTATGCTACCATAATTAAACCCCACACATTTTATTTTGCCATTTATCCTGGGTTATTGCAACGTTAAAATTATATCCCTAGTATAATGTATGGTGACAATATTTTATTTGGAAATAAAGGTGCATGTTTTCAGTTTTACATCCATCACTCATTTTTAGTCCATTATTTCATAATTATACGCCCTCTTGTCATAAATATGATTCTTTTTTTCTTCCCTAAAGTCAGTAGGTGTACTTTACTATTTGGCCAAAAGATGTCCCCGCTGAGAAAAAAAAAATCCTATTAGCGTACTTTGTATGCTACATAGGATACAATGTATTGTTACATTGTAACTAGGGGAAGTGACGTAGGCTTCCATCGGAAGCCTCCGATCACGGTGGCGGTGGGGAGATTATGAATGGAAACATTGTTTCCATTCATAAACTTAATGATCGGGCAGCAGAAATCAGCGGTGGGAGATAACGCGGCTGCTCTATGTAAGAATAAACACTGTTTTTGAACAAAAACAGTTTATTCTCGGCGGAGTTGCTCGGATTGGCACAGGGGACTTGGCAGCCAATCCCCCCTGCTAGCAGCAGCAGTGCAATCACGGGCATCTGTCCACACGATCGCCTGCAGACCCCCCAGACTGCAGGGAACGTGACTAGCGCGTCCCTGCAGCTCTAGCACCTGCCGCTGCGGACGTGAAGCTCACGCCGACGCTGCATAAATGGTTAAAGGACAACTGAAGTGAGAAATATATGGAGGCTGCCATTTTTATTTCTTTTTATACAATACCAGTTGCCTGGTTGTCCTGCTGCTCTATTAGGATGCAGTAGTGTCTGAATAATGCCAGAAACAAGCATGCAGCTAATCTTGTCAAAATATGACAATGTCAGAAACACCTGATCTGCTGCATGCTTGTTTAGGGTTTATGGCTAAAAATATTAGAGGCAGAGGATTAGCAGGATAGCCAGGCAACCGGTATTGCTTAAAAGGAAATAAATATGGCAGCCTCCATATCCCTCTTGCTTCAGTTGCCCTTTAAATGGTTTTATGTCAACTTTTTTTTGATGGGATAAAAATGTGCTTGATACATGACAGAAGGTGCAGTTGTTGCCAATCTTATTCTCTTGAGGCCCACTATAGCTTTCTTTGGCAATGCACATGTTAGGAAGATGACATGGCGTTGAGTTCATAGACCTCACTATGGTATGATATGACCCAGATGAGGGCTGTAAACGATTGCCACCATACATCAGTGGGTTTCTACTAAATTGAGGTTGTGCATGTAAAACCCCTAGCAGTAGGTTCTTCATTCCAGGAGAACTACATTGACTGACCCTTTAGGCTACTTACACACCAGGACGTTGCGTTTTAGGGGATGTTATGGTCGCATAACGTGCCCCTAACGCAACGCCTGGTGCTCTTTGATGTGGACGTCAGAGTGAGCCGCGTTGTGCAGCTCACTCTGGCGTCCGTGATGCCGTGATGCGTACTCTTGGACGCATGCGGCATCACGTGGTCCCGCCAGCCAATCGCCGCACAGAGTGGCCGCTCCAGGAAGTAAACACTGCACACGTCACAAAGTGCAGTGAATATTAATTAGCCATGTGCCTGGCCGCTCTCCGCTCCTCCCCAACATTACTGAGCATGTGCAAACAGTCTAACGCGGCTTAGCCGCGTCTAAAGTACTGCATGCAGTACGTTGTCTTGACGTCTTGCGTTACAACGTAACGCAACGTGGGCACTGTGAACAGCCCATTGATTTTTCATTACTGTGAGTTGGGCTGCGTTACAGGCTGCTCTAACGTGCGCCTGTAACGTCCCACTGTGAAAGCAGCCTTAGTCTTTTGTCATGGCCTTGCACGATTAATTACCTGTGAAGATTATTATTATGTATTGGATTTATATAGCGCCAACATATTACGCAGCGCTGTACAATAAATAGGATTACAGACAATAACAGGGGTGACAGCACAATACAGATAATAGACAATAGATACAACAATAGTAACAAGCAATAAGATACACAACACAATGCAGATAGTAATACAATGCCAGATCATACACTGGAGTGGTAGTGGTAAAAATACCATAAGTCCCATAATTCTGGGTAAAGCGCACACCGCCAAAGGCTTACAGTCTAGAGGGAGGGGGTGGTGACACGAAGGGAGGGGGTGCAGCAAGAAGTTCTTGGCAGAGAGGGTTAGGGCAGTGTTGAGTTGATTTAGGCCTCCTTGAAGAAGTGGGTTTTGAGTGCTTTTTTGAAGGTGTTGGGTGCTTGCCAGTGGCGTAGCTATGGAGCTCGGGGCCCCGGTGCGAGTTTTACATTGGGCCCCACCAAGCACTCTATACGTAACAATTGATACGGCGCACCAAAACCTGCCAAGGTCATCTACAGTATTAGAGGTGCAAGAAGGGGATGGGGAACAGTTCGTTAATGATTACTACCATTCAAAGCATCTATAGAAGTGATTACTTCCACCTCAGGACCAATAAACAGCTTATACTTTGGTTTAGTAAGGGCCCCATGGGGCCCCTCTGGCCCAAGGGCCCCGATGCGGTCGCTACCTCTGCAACCCCTATTGCTACGCCCATGGTGCTTGCCCCCACCATGGGAAGATGTTTATTATTTCTGGAGAGTGGACAGCTTGCATATATTAACCTATTATTATGATCATCCAATACCAAAATATACATTCTGAGTAGAATTGGTCCAAAAGGACACCTGACGTGAAAAGGCTGCCATTGTTTATTTCCTTTTAAACTATGCAGATTGCCTGGTTGTCCTACTGATCTCTCTCTCGAATACTTGTAGCCATAGACCTGGGATGTCAAACTCAAATACAAAGTGGGCCGAAACTGAACACTAGGACAAGGTCACAAGGGCCAACCTCAATGTCTAGTGGTTACCTCTATCTCTTAAAACATTCTCTGTTGTCTAATGCTCCCCCCCATACAGTTCCCTGGTGTCTAGTGGCCCCTTCCATCCCACTTTTACATAGTTCTCTGGTGTCTAGTGGCCCCCTCCCCTATACAGTTCCCTGGTGTCTAGTGGTTACCCTCAATAGTTTCCTAGTGTCTAGTGGTCCTCACTCACACCCCTAAACAGTTACCTGGTATCCAGAGACCTACCCCTCCCCCAAAACAGCTCCTTGGCATCTAGTGCTTTCCCCCTCACTCCCCCATATGGTTTCCCTGGTGATCTAAGGCTTTACCCCAATATAGCTTCAATGGTGGGCCAAAGAGTTGGCCAAACATAATGCAAAGTGGGAAAACCACCTGCGGCCAAATGTAATGGCTCTGCAGGACAGATTTGGCCTGCAGGCCAGAGTTTGACATGTATGCCATAGATATGCCAAGCATGCAGGTCAGATGTTTTACTGAAGTGTGGCTGGATTAGCTGCATGCCTTTTTCAGGTGTGTGATTCAGACATTACAGCAGCCAAAGAGATCAGCATGAAGACAGGCAGGTGGTATAATTTTAAAAGAAAATAGATATGGCAGCCTCTATACCCTTCACACTTCAGGTTTCCTTTAATGGAGATGGTCAGTGAAATGCTCATAATTTTGAGATGATTTAACATTTCTATTAATATTGAAGCAAACCTATGACTTTCCAAAAGGGAAAAGTTAAATACTTTTCCTCCTGGATCCTTAAAATGTACCTGAGACAGGCAAAGTAAGAGATTTTATACTTATCCACGGCTTCCTCCAGCCCCATGAGCACTGATGTATCCCTCGCCATCCTACCGAGTGCCTTCGTTCACATGGTAACCTGGCTCAGCTGTGCCAGTCGGCCCCTCTGCGCATGCACAGAAGAGCTGACTGGTGCGGCTGAGACAGATTACCGGGATCAATATCGGGTGAACGGAACCACTGAGGAGGAGGGCGAGGGACGCGTTGGTGCTCGTGGGGCTAGAGGAAGCCCCTGGCAAGTATAAAATCTCTTACTTTGCCTGTCTCAGGTTTACTTTAAGAGGCTTCCAATCAGTGCTGCTCGGATACCCTTTTTCAAAATCCGAATTGATTTCGGATCCGGATACCCAGATATCCGGATCCGAATCCGATATCCGAATCTGAACTTTTTGGTATCCGCGGATATCTAAACACATTATCCGGGATATCCGCACGGATTCAGATATCCGGATAGGAAAACCGGAAGTGGCCTTTACATTGCTTCTAAAAAAATTTTTAGGGTAAATGAGACATGTAGCATCATGTTTGGAAACACTAAACTATTATGTGGGGAGTTAAAATAAAAAAATGGCTGTCAATTAACATCAGGACTAGGTTCCAGTCAGCGGTCGTGCAGCCCACATTGTGTCCAAAGTCTGACCGCACAACTGGGACATGACCGTTTTCAGCCCAGACACCTCCAAAAAATTACGCAGCAATTGTGTTTTGGGTTAAATATAGATGGTATCAGCATCACCAGCTATGGCATTTGGTTTGTTCTATCTCAAGCTGCATGCATTTGCATAAAATTAACATAAGCTTTGCATCTACACAAAATTACATTGTATTAACCATTTTTGCTATTTGTCATTCTGTATGACCATAGAGGAGGTTGGTTGAAGGGATAATACAGATCTAAAGTGTATTTTGAGATGTGAGGGTATAATTCTGTACAAGTGGACGCAGAACTGGTTTGTTATGCAAAATGTCCATTAAATTTGGCTGTATTCCTTTACTAGGCAGTTAATAGTGAAGCCTTAATAAGACCATAATATCCTGATTTTTCTTTTCTTCCCCAGAAACCTTCAAGAACCTGGTATGCTTAAACGAAGATGTAGTATGTAGACGGCTACGTGAAGCTCTTCCAGGAAGTTGGCTTCTTTGTCCTGATAAAGTCACCTGGTATCCACAAAATCGGGACCATCCACCACTACAATGGATTACTGCACTGTGGACCTTCCTCCAACGATATCCTACACTGGACTCCTTTGAACAGCAGCCCATTGTGCCCTTAAATCTGGTGGATGAAAGTTCTTCTGAAATTCAGCTTGCACGGCTAAAAAGAAAGACAACATTACTTCTACAAAACTGCGACCGCCACAGCCTGGCTGACTGCATCTCGGCAATCCTGGAGAAAGCCGGCTGTACTGTCCTACGACGTAAGAACTCTTGGTTGTGGCATAAAAACCTGGACCTGTACCTTCTGGCACCAACCTCAAATAATATCCTGAAAGCCTTCACCCACTTGGATGTAAATCAGATCTCAAAAGTACTCATGGAGGCTACTGATGAATATATAAAGCTGCTTTGTGAAGTGCTTTCTCAAGCCTACTCCTTCACGCCCTCAGAGCTGGATATTCTGCACAAACTACCAATCTTCTGCAGTGCCCCATCTATTGCAGCTACAAACCCCAAACAGGTGGCTGCATGTGGTTTAGATGCCATCCAGAAGGACACTGTCCCAGCTGTCCCTCATGACCTGATTTTGCCGAACATAGTAATAAAATGCAGAGATGAATCCGACCGAAGGATGCTCCAGCAAATGCAAATCAGACTGCTGAATGCGGCAGATGTGGCTTTGATGACCGTGACCGCAATCCAAAATAAAAAATATGCTGCTCTTCCAAACAAAGCCGAAAGTGCCATGTTGTGGATACTGAGAAATGGACAAGTGCTTTTTACTCAGAGTGGCCAGCTGAAGAACCTATGCAGAGATCTGAACTTCATACCTTCCAATGGTCATTTTACCCAACCGTGTGCTCTTTTTTTAACCAAAAATAGACATTCTAAAGGAGCTGCTTGCACTTGAAAAATTCCCACCCTCAGATTATCATGAAGATTCTGTGTTGGCTTCACTGAAGCAGTTGGGGCTAAAGGGCTCCATCGAGGATCTTACACCTGATGAGGTTCTACAAATTGCTGAAACTGTAAGGAAAAATGGATCACATCACTCTGCTGCAAAGGCCAAAGCACTGGTCAAAGTTTGCAATGAAACTAGTGTTTTATCTCGATTTCCTCCTCACAGCTTACAGAAACTCTGCAACCTTCCCTGGGTTCCAGCTAAGAATTACAATTCACAGTTGGTTTTCAGCCAACCAGTAAATGTGAGAACTGTTGTGTATCGTGACATTGTTGGATTTTCAATGGCTTTTACAAGTGACTTCTCAGAAAAGTCAAATGCCACTCTTGGCTTAAGTAAGCAGCCACCTCCTACAAAAGTAAATGAACATCTTAAAGCTCTTTGTAAACAGTACAAAAATGGTGCAAAAGAAAACTCCTTTGAACGGAAGCTGCAGAAGGTATATGATTACATGCAAGATAATCTTTCCCAGTTCCATGATCATCTTCTCTCTGAACTTCTAATATGGAATGGAAATGGCTTTTCGTCCCCACTTGAGATTGTTATGTCCTATCCTGATGGCTTGGATCTCAGCTCCTTTGCCAAAAGTATTCCTTCGAGTTACCTAGCCTACCAGCCTCTCTTCACAAGATGTGGTGTAAAGAAAACCTTGTCAAACCAAGAGGTAGTTGAAGTGCTGTACAAATTAAAAGAGCGCCTACAAGGTGTTTCTTCAGGCCTTGGAACATACAAAGACTTAAAACTTGCAGTTCTGATCTTGGACTGGATGGATTCTGTAGATGGAACAGATGACCTTCCTATACCAGTTCAGTCTCGAAGCCATGGATTTGCATTAGAGCCACTGTCCAAAACTTTGTTTTGTGATATTGATAAACAGAATTTATCAAGTACCTTTGCTAATGACATGGACTGTTCTATTGTACATGAAGAGGTTTCTGTGGCAACGGCAAGATTTTTGAAGGTTCAGCTTCTGAGCACTAAGGTATTAAAGCCAGAGTTTTTTGAGCCATGGGGACCATCTGAACCAGTGACTCTTCGCATTAGAAACATCCTTCGGGAATACAGTGAACTCGCAGAGATTTTTAAAGAACTCATACAAAATTCAGAAGATGCAGATGCAACAGAGTGCAAATTTTTGGTGGATATGAGACAGAACTTGGATAATCGACAAACTCTCATAGATCCGGGCATGGCTAGCTGTCATGGACCTGCACTGTGGTCTTACAACAACAGCACATTCACACAGAAGGACTTTATAAACATTACGCAAATTGGTGCAGCCACTAAAGAAACACAGGCCCACAAAATTGGAAAATTTGGCTTGGGTTTTAACACTGTCTACCATATTACGGATGTGCCTGCAATTCTAAGTAGGTCCACCATACTCGTATTTGATCCCAATGTCAATCACTTACAGAAACACATTCTAAGCAATAACCCAGGAATGAAGTTGGATCTCCAAAAAAATTCTAAACCTCTTCATGCCTTTCCTGACCAATTCCAGCCTTTCCTCGGTGTGTTTGGCTGTGAATTTGAACAACCTTTCTTCTTTGATGGAACTCTTATTCGCTTGCCATTCCGGACTGAAAAAGAAGCTAATGACTCAAAAATCTGTCACTAAGCCTTCAGCGAAGAACAAATCTATACGCTCATGAATGATTTTGAGGCTTTTGCTGACACACTTCTCATTTTCTTAAAACATGTGAGGGAAGTAGAATTAAATGTCCTTTCTGATGGTTGTGACCCTAAAGAGAAGATTATAAAAGTGCACGTTCAAAAAGAAATAGTCCAAACACTGGCTGTGCCCCTGGAGGTGTCCTTGCAAAAAGAACAGATTGAAACATCTAAGAAGCTTGAAACACCGCTACTAATCTTGGACTTTACCACTTCAAATATCATAAAACTGACTGAACAAATTACAGCCATTGAGAGCAAGTATTATCTAACGCAATCCAGTCTTGGTGTCAATGAATCATACCAGATGTTTGTAGAAGATAAAAATATCTTCAGTTTGCCAGTTTACGGAATTGCCCTTCCTCTAAAGAAATGTCCCAATTATGAGAAATGGACCCCCGCTTTGGAAGAATTCCAAGGCATGGTTTTCTGTTACCTTCCCCTGCCTGTGTCCTCTAGCCTTCCCTTTCACATCAATGGGACTTTTGCTGTCATGTCAAATCGCGAAAACCTATGGGATACAACTGTAAAAGGCGACTGGAATAAGAAACTGCTCTGTGATGCGCTCCTGGTTGCAATGATAACAGCACTGACTCAGTTACAGAGCTTGTATCAACAGGGTGACTTGCAGGACTACGACTAGTACACATTTTGGCCAGACACCACAAAAGTCAACACCTTTTACGCAGGAGCAGTTAAAAGATTTTACCATGCTGTTACTTTTGGACTGAGAAACTCACTCCCTGCTCTGTTTAGCAATGGCCAAGAATGGTGCACAGTCAAACATGCCTGCTTTTTAGATCTAGAAGATATCCAAGATGAGATCATACAACATCTTGCCAAAAAGGTATTTTCCTCGCTACTTAAAAAGCCATATATGGCAGTAAGCCTTCCAAAATGGGTGAGAAAAAGTTTCAGCGCAAGTTCTTGCTTCAGTGAACTGGAGAAGAATTTTTACAACTCTGAGAGGTTCTACAAGGAGATAATATTTGAACAGCTGGAGGATATAAGTGTAGAGGACAGAAATAAGTTAGTACTTCATGCCATTGATCTCCAGAATAAATGTCTTGATCAACTACTGATGTCTAAACCTTGTATCCCATCTTCTAATGGCAGAATGCAGTTTATTGGGAAACTTGTGCATCCAAAGGGAAAGGTGTCATTACTGTATGATCCTGAAGAAGGGTGTTTTCCTGGAGAAGTTGAATTTCTGAGACCAGAAAGACTGGTACGTTTACAGACTTTAGGGATGCAGAAGGACAGCCTGCCCATGACTGAGCTCCTGCAGAGAGCCAGCAAAATAAAAGATGTCT
Organism: Hyperolius riggenbachi; assembly: GCF_040937935.1. Lineage (NCBI taxonomy): Eukaryota > Metazoa > Chordata > Amphibia > Anura > Hyperoliidae > Hyperolius > Hyperolius riggenbachi. Next base: position 351,244,070 of record NC_090651.1, on the reverse strand, counting down.
GGAGGATTGATAGGGCTAAAGCTTTAAATCGAATTGGCTGCATTTTGGAATTACTTAATGACCTGCTTCAGAAAGGACTTGACACAGTCCATCATGGACTATTCAGAGAGATCCTGTTTCTTCCTGCTATCCCCCCTCAAAGCAAAGATGTCCAGTCAAGAGATGTAACATTAATGAAATCAAATGGGCTTTATTATTACAAACACATAGCTCTTGTCTGCATGGTCGAACATGTGCTCAGCAAAGAACATTTAGGAAAGGTCAAATGGTCTAACGCATTGCTGTCCTTTTTGGGCCTTAATAGTCTTCCTTCATTTGAGACAGTGTTCTCCCAACTGCAAGAAGCTTGCAAAGTTCCCAACCGGTTCAAACCTGAAGATATGCATCAGATAGCAAAACAATGCTACAATTATTTTAATATAGAAATTGAGAAATGCCCAAATCGTTATCTGGAGATAAAGAGGGAAGCTGCCGCTATGAATTTTGTTTATGTGGATGAAGAATTTGTTTCACTTAAGGTAGTCGCCCATCAAATTCCTTTTAATGCGCACCCTTATTTGCACAAACTTCTAAAAGATTACGAACCATTTGATGAACTCTGGGCTTGTATTGGAGTACGGAAAGAATTTTTAGCCCAAGATTACTTTTCTGTTCTCAGCCAGATGGCTAATCAGATTGGAGAACAACAACTTTCGGTTCGAGAATTACAACTTGCCGTTAACTTGATAAATCACAGCTTAGAAAAGTCTGGATTTGCATCATATGAACCATCTGTAGCAAAGCTTATATATATACCTGACAAGCAAGGCATATTGCGTCATGTGAGTGATATCTTTTACTATGACACGCCCTGGATTCCCTATAATGAAGACCAATATTTTTGCCATGATAGAATTCCACGAGAGGTGGTATCAAAATTTGGTGTTACACCAAAAACCCAACATATACTTCAGAATCTAAAAATTTCCAATCTCTCCAACTGGGTTTCACAGTTTGGTGCAAAGGAACAACTTACCACCAGAATCAAGAACATTATAAAAGAGTGCTCTTCAAAAAAAGAAATTTTGAAGGAATTTATTCAGAATGCAGATGATTCTGAGGTGACTGAAATACACTTTGTACTGGACTGCAGAACCCATCCCACTACGAGAACTTTCGGAGAAGAATGGCATCCACTGCAAGGTCCAGCTCTGTGCATTTACAACAATAAGAAGTTTGAGTCAAAAGATATTGATGGAATTCAGCAGCTGGGCATAGGTAGCAAAGAGGACCGTTTAGACAACACTGGAAAGTTTGGACTTGGCTTCAATTCTGTGTACCACATAACTGATTGCCCATCTTTTGTGACTGGTGACACCACCTTGGGCGTCTTTGACCCTAATATTTTGTTTTTGGACATCTCTAACGAAGCCAGTCCAGGTAACCTGTTTACTGTGAACAATGAATTCAAGGACACATTTGAGGATGTGTATAACACCTTTTTACCTTCAAAATTTGATCTGCAAGAAGGCACACTATTCCGACTACCACTAAGGATGGCGAATACTGTCTCAAGGTCAAAAATAAGTAATGAAACTTCTTCAGTACAGGACATCAGAAGCATGTGTGAGGAACTGAGTCAAGAGGCAGAAAACATGATCCTCTTCTTGAATAACATTAGAAGGATTTGTTTTTCTGAAATTAGACCTAATGGTGACTTTATTGAAAACTTTTCAGTTGAATGTAAAATAGATTGTAAGGATGAAGAAATGCTGTCTTCCTTTCAACAAAGACTCCTTGAGTTTTCTAGGAAGAAAGAGCATTTGTTGGAGACCTCATTCTTTCAAGTACCTTACACTGTAGATATTGCACACAGCAAGTCAAGTAAGGGAAGCCACTGGCTTGTACTTAAACAAATGGGTACAGAAGGCAAGAAAAGCTTGGACAATTTGAAGACAATTTCAGGCCGTTTGCATCAAACAGTTGTCCCCCATGGTGCGGTAGCTGCCTGTCTCAGCCATTATATACAAGGAAGAGCTTTCTGCACCTTGCCTCTACCACTTGAAACTGGTCTTCCTGTACATGTCAATGCCAATTTTATTGTGGATTCAGCACGGAGAGGCATCTGCCAAGAGGATGGGAACAGCCCAAAGACTGAGTGGAACACATTTTTGTTTTCAGATGTTTTAGCTCCACTGTACAGCTGTCTTCTCGAATATCTGTGTAAAATATTTACAAAGCAGCAAGGGGAACAACTCAAGTTCCAGAATTTAGACTCCTGCAAGCTTTTTTTGACCACATGTTTACATTTTTTTCCAAAGGTGACAAAGTCTGTGTCTCCTCAGTGGCAAACATTAGTTAGGAAGGTATATTTGACTATATTTGAAAAGAAAATGCAAGTGGTTCCAATGTGCAAGGAACAGGAAATTCAAGGGAAGCTTGTAAAGAAAACATGTATTCATGTTGAGTGGACAAGTGTTGGTAAGACCAACCTCACAGAAGAACCTTTCTTCCTTACTAATGAAGAAAATGAATCTGTTGGATCTGCCTTGCAAAGGATTAACATGCACTTAGCATTTGGAGGGTTCTCCAATTTTCTATGCACGGAATTTAAATCAGCTGGAGTACCTGTTCAGGAACTAAGTCCTCCGTCCTTGTGTGAGTTCATGAGACATGCTCCGCTAGTCCCTCATGGTCAAGAATGTCCTACTTCTGTGTGCAGGACTCTTCTCAGAGATGAGGAAACCTGCAGGGTTCTTGTAGAATACTGCCTGAAAGGAATGTCACCCAAAACCGTAACTGATTTGCAAGGCGTTCCTTTACTAGTTACCGTAGACGGATTGCTCCACATCTTTGACAGAAGTAATCCAAAATTTTCATCAAGATACTATGAGCTTTTCCCTGATCACAGCAGCCAGTTTGCTACATACAACCAGTTCACTCTTTATTGATTCAACTTGGCTTTTTGAAAATTCTAACTATCACAAATTCTGCTGCTTTTGTAAAGAATTACTTGGGTGAATTACATAACATGTCTTCAAGTAAACCTTGCCCTATCCTTACCACTGAGAAGGCCAGGTGGCTGGAAAATTTATGGAAATTCTTTGAAAGTGAGATAAGCAAGAAGAAACAAGATGAAAAGGTTGAACTTTTTGAGTCCATTATCTCTTTGTACTATCACTGGGCAGTTTTACCTGTGTGTTATTATGAAAAAGAACCCAAAATCCTTTCATTTGCTCATATAGAAAATATATTGCTTCCAAGTCAAAGCGATGTTGCTGAATATTTCTTGAAATTGGGATTTGCCATGTTAGAACTGCGTTTATTTCCTGCTAAAATACTTTTTTACTTGCAGCCCTATCTGCTGAACACCGAAGATGTTGAAGTTGTTCTTCAACATCTGAGCTCCAGAAGAGATTATCTTCGTTGGGAGCTGATGGATGATGTCGAGCATGATATGTTTCTAAAATGGATCTTATCAAAGCTTAATAAACAAAGAACGCCAAAATCTATAAACAACCTGCAGTGTTTACCCCTGTTTGAAGCACATGATGGAAAAATACAGAGTTTGAATGAGTATCAGACAAAATATCTGCTTGGCTCAAGGTTGGAGGTGGAAGCTCTGAAACTTTCTGAAATTGATTCGCAAACAATATTCCTTAAAGATACCAGCCTTAAAAGACAAGCTTGTAAATTCTTAAACATTCCACTAATTGGTGACCTTGAACTGCTTACTGAATTCCTCCTCCCAAGAGTACAGTACCTTCGTGAAAACCAGTTGTTGGCGGTTCTACAGATAGTTTTAGATCTGCAAAAGTTTAGAGGGTTTCGGGAGAAAGAGAAGGACATTTTATCCTTTCTCGGACCAGTTAAGCTTATCAAAAGTAAACAAGGACAACTGCAACAAGCCTCATATTTTTATGACGATGCTGTAAATCTGTTCAACACATTAGGACTACAGGACTATTTCATCCCTAGCGATTTTTGGGAAATGTTTAAGTTGCACAAAACACCATTGCGCACTCTACTGCACAAGATGGGCATGAAAAACCAACTTACAGAAGATGATTTTATCGAATTTGCCACTGTGATACAGGAGGATGCAAAAAGTAGATGCTCAACAGAAACTCTGACCGCAAGAGCTGAGGAGTTATTTGATTATTTGCTTTCTATGAATTTGGACAAATTAAGTTCCAGTTTCACAACCAGGGTGGGAAAAATTGCATTTGTCATCCCATCGAAGGTTGAACATTTAGAAGCTTTACATCCTCCATGTACTCAAAACATCATGACAATTCCTCTCCAGGGATCACTGCTAAAATGTAACGGTTATCAGTATGTGGTTTGGACCACTATGCCACTAATAGAAAAAAACATAAGTACTGAAGAACAATAGCTAATTCTACACAACTGTGGAGTCCTTCCAGAACCACCCATTCCTTGAGTAACTGAAAACGTGAGAAACGTTTGTAAAACTCTATGTAACAACAAACAATTAAAAATGATCAGGCAGAAGGTCTTAAAAAAAACTTACAGGTTTCTTCAGAATCACATTGCGGATGTGGATCCCAATTCCCTCAAGAATGTTCCATTTGTTTTAGTAGATGATAATGACCTTGCCATACCCGGACAAATTGTATTTAACCTTCAAAATTCTGATGTTTTTCGACCATATCTTTACAAATTGCCTCCACTGCTGGCATGTTACAGTAATCTGTTTCAAAAAGTAGGAGTTGAGGCAGAGGCCTCTGTGATTCACTTTGCAAACGTTCTTTTATCTATTCATGCGGACACGGAAGACAAAGAGTCTTTGCATCCTAACCTCCAAAAGACTGTCTCTGAAGCTATAGAGCAATTTTTCAGGCTTCTGGAAAGCAAAGTGCCAAAACATAATCTTCAGAATCTCAGACCCCTGTATCTTCCAGCAATTAATGGCAAACTCTATATGTCATCCAGTTTGATCCTAAATGACTGTCGACCTGAGGGGGAAATTAAGGAATGGAATATTGCATCTGAATTATTATTTCTGCACCTTGATTTTGACCTATATAAAACAAAACACCTTCTCCAACTATTACCTGTGGAGATTCGCCCAAAATTGCTTTCTGACATTACAGTTGAGGCTATCCATGATTTTCAAAGGTGTGCGCTTGAAGAGTGCATAGTCAAAAGAACTCTAGAGGAACATCTTCATTCTCCATCTTTTCTTGATGGCCTGGTTTGCCTTCTGCGGAGCCAGAGCAATGGTAAGATTAGCCAGGAGGAAGGAGAACAAAAATGCTCCAATATTTTTTGAAAACTAGAGGTCATATGCTGTTGTAAACTCCTAACGAGTCTTGTGTATAAAGATGAAACAGTGAAGGGATCCATAATGAAGAGACCAGTTTTTGCTCTAAAACAAGGAGACTGCTGTTGTGAGATTTACGTCCAACACACTGATTTAAAAAAGAACAACAAGTTTATTCAGGTACTGAAAACTCTTGTATGCCAAATTAACAACTTAATTGGTAATGTATTAACAGAAAAATCAAGAAATATAGTTGAAGGAATGCTTGCTTGTGATAGTCCTCATGAGATACAGGAAGTACTGAAGGATAATGACGTATGGATTAACGAGGGTGAAAGCAAAATCCCCTGTAAAAAAACCTGGAGAAGTGATTGACAAAGAGTGGTATGACAGCTTGGAAATGAATAATGCCAATACATTTAAAGTAGGGGACTATGTGGGCTACAAGGTTCCTGAAGAAGAAGATGAGGTGTATCTGCATGCTGTAATTAAGGAGGAGCTGGATGCTAAAATATTTGAAGGTTGTGAAGTCCCGATGTATCGCATAGACATTGGTCAAGAAAAATTAATTGATGTTAGTGTATTTGATTTATATCAGTTTAAAAGTTCTGCAAACTTCGATTCAAAAGCTCTTATCCCACATGATAGCATAGGAACGCCACAGCAAAGTTCTGAAAGATGGCACGCAAGTTCTTTGGAAAAAATTAAAGAAGAAATTGACCAGGATCTAATCAGAATACAGCAACTGCCTCAAGCTGAAAGGATAAAAGCCACAAGACGCATCTACTTAACGTACCACCCAGACAGAAACCTAGGTCACAAGGAAATCTCAACAGAGGTTTTCAAATATTCTCAGCAGAAGGTTATAGAAATGGAAGCTGGTGAGGGCATTCAGCTTTGCACAACATCCAGTCGTCATTCCAACAAATCGGGAGGCGTTACTACATTTTGGGTAAAATGGGACCGAGAAGCTTTCCAACACAAACAACACAGACAAAGCTCTTCAAGAAAAGCTGCGCACCGTTATGGTTATTTGGGCTATGGCAGCACAGCTCAACCAAAACCTCAAGAGGCCGAGAGGTGGCTGAGGCAAGCCAAATCCGATTTGGATGCTGCCGAGAATGATATTGACCGACAAACAGAATGGGTATTTTACAAAGTGCACCAAGCTATGAAAAAGGCTCTCATTGCAGCACAGTATATGAAGGGGGAAAATGTCGACAGGAATGAAGGCCTAGCCACCTTAGCTGAAAAGGTATCTTCCTACAGTGAAGGTCTTCAAGGTCTTCTTGATCAGGTATTACAAATCACAAGACATGGTGTAGATGACCAGAAAACCCAATATCCGAGCAGTTTCCCTCCACCCCAAATTCCCAATGGAAGTTTTCCATCAGACAAAATAGCAGAAGTTATTACACTTGCAGACCGCATTTTGCAGAAGATAAAGGATTATGTTTTTTCCTAAAAGATCAAGATATCTTGCCCTAGAGCACTGAAGGGAACACTGGAATGCACTAACTTCATGCTTTGCAAAAAATGCAATTTAAGCATCTAGATCAGGCATGGGCAAACTTGGCCCTCCAGCTGTTACAGAACTACAAGTCCCACAATGCATTGCAGGAGTCTGACAGCCACAGTCATGACTCATAAAGGCAAATGCATTGTGGGACTTGTAGTTCCGGAACAGCTGGAGGGCCAAGTTTGCCCATGCCTGATCTAGATCCTTTAAGACCGCACAGCTAGTTACGAGTTGAAAAAGACAGGAAATGTTTAATGAGAATAAATTGCAAAATGACTGTTAGGCTGTAGACACACTGTTAGCACTTTCTGGGTGCTTTTCTGACCACCAGCTCTTTGAGTGTTTTATTTTTTAAAAAACGCTCCCATTAACTTGCAGTAAAATAGCTGTATAATTGCCACAATCACGATCTTTCTGAAAATCACGATTGCTGATATTTAACCGGGATTTTAATGCAAGTCAACAGGAGCGTTTAAAAAAAATGCTCAGAAAGCGCTGATGGTCAGAAAAGCACTCTGAAACAGTTCATAGTGTATCTACAGCCTTAACTTTGTTTCCCTGAGTTTTTTTCATACCTCATGACCGTTAACCAAAATGACAGCATTTTTACTAAAATTTAAGTAACTACTCTTAAGTACATAAAATAACATTTGAAAACCTTTCCAAGCATTCTCTGTGAGTAAAAAAGTGTATTGTCACTGCAGAGAGCAGTACAGGCTTGCTTATCTCTGGTCATCAGCAAATATAAACAGTACTGCCTGGTGTCTTTACTCTGATTCTCCTCCCCCCCCCCCCCCTTCCTTTCTGCTGAAGTGACTGAGAGCTTCAGCCAGCTATGATTACATTTGCCGATTAGCCAGAGATAATCAAGCCTGTACTTCTCTGGCAGTGAAAGTAAAGCTGGCCATACACTGGCCCGATTTGCCGCCGTCTCGACAGCAGATTCGATCACTGGGATCGAATCTGCTGCCAATCATTCGCGCTAAACGCACCCGCCGATCCGATTTCCTCCCGAAATCGGATCGGTCCGTCGATCGCGCCGTGCGGGAAATTACCATCGATTGCCCGCGGGTAGGGAGCGTGTCGCTAGCGGCGGCCGATCCGATCAGGTATACATTACCTGACGCTGGCTCCCAGGCATCTTCTCCGCGCTGCACCGCTCTGTTCCTGCTTCCATCCCAGCGTACATTAACTTCCTGTGTCACTGCAGTGACCAGAAAGTTCATATAGAGGGCGCTCTATTTGAACTTCCTGGTCACGGAGTGACACAGTGTACGCTGGGATGCGGTGCAGGATGCTGGGATGCGTGCAGCGCTGAGAAGAGGACCCGGAGCCAGCTTCAGGTAATGTATACGGGGGGACGACGACGACAGGCGGCAGGAGCAGCTCAACAGATTGTGATCGGTATCAGGCTGATTCACAATCTGATTCACAATCTGTTTGCAGTAAAGGCAGCCATACGATCCCTCTCTGATCAGATTCGATCAGGGAGGGATGTATCTGTTGGTCGGATCTGATGGCAAATCGACCAGTGTATGGCTACCTTAAAGGTTTTTACACACAGGGAATGCTTTCAAATATTCTTTTATGTACCTAAGAGCAGTTTCTGAAATTTTTAGTTTTCAGAGTATAAACCAACTTTAAGCCCCAAGAGAGCAAGGCAGTACTCAAGATAACTGATATTAACTGTTTTTGTAGTTTCTCGGATGTTAAATGTTAATGAAGAATATGGAGGCTGACATGTTTATGTCATTTTATACTAAGCAGGTTGTCTGGCGTCCTGCTGATCCTCTGTCTCTAGTACTTTAAGCCATAGTCCTTGAACAAGCTTGCAGCAGATCAGGTGATTCTGAGTGGCTTAGCCACATGCTTGTTTCAGGGGTGTGATTCACATAGTACTGCAGCCAAAGAGATCAGCAGGACCACCTGGCAACTGATATTGTTTAAAGCGGATCTGAATTTAGAACTTCATCTTGGCTCTAAAAGGTAAGCAACATCCCCTTAAAGAAAAAAACATTTCTTTGTTACAGCTGATACATATCCTGCAATAAATCTGCAGTGTGTCTACTTCCTGCTGACGCAGCTGAGATCAAATTACACTTGTGATTATTCACATATGAGAGGGAATAAGAAAGGCTAAACTCTGTAAATACATACAGGGTGCATTTCTCTTTGTTTTCCTCCTGTCCAGTGCAAGAGTTCAGGTCCACTTTAACAGGGAATAAATATGGCAGCCACCGTGTGCCTCTCAGGATGTGCTTTGAGGTGTTATTTTGTGAAACTGAATTCCCTGAATGTCTTGTTAAGAATCTGGGTTATCCGGCTGCGTCCGGCGAAACGTGTTGTGTGAATAAATGTACTTGTGCAAAAACATGCTTTGTCATCCTTAGTGTGAGCCCGCTCTCCATTTCTGCGCAGAGCATCTATTAATTGTATTGTTATCCTTCAGCAGCTGTTCCTGCACCGTGACATACAGGTTACTAGCACTCTTGCTTTGCAGCATTAGTGTTCAGTCTGGGCCAGTACACTATCTCCATAGAGCTTGTGTCTCCTCCCCGTATTTGTGTGGGATTCCTCCGGGCACCCAGGTTTACTCCCACATGCCAAGAACATACAGATAGGGTCACCGGACTCGCCAAAAGTGACCTAAAACTACAAAAGGAAAATTAGACAGTGACTGACTACGGTAGGATATTAGATTTTGGCAATGGTAGGATTAGAGTGTGAGCTCCTCTGAGGACAGTCAGTGACATGACTATGTACTCTGTAATGTGCTGCAGAAGATGTCAGTGCTATATAAATACATAATAATAATAATAAGGTAGGACATTAGACTATGCCTATGGTGGGATTAGAGTGTGAGCTCCTCTGAGGACAGTCAGTGACATGACTATGTACTCTGTAATGTGCTGCAGAAGATGTCAGTGCTATATAAATACATAATAATAATATGGTAGGACATTAGACTATGACTATGGTAGGATTAGATTGTGAGCTCCCCTGAGGACAGTCAGTGACATGACTATGTACTCTGTAATGTGCTGCAGGAGATGTCAGTGCTATATAAATACATAATAATAATATGGTAGGACATTAGACTATGCCTATGGTGGGATTAGATTGTAAGCTCCTCTGAGGACAGTCAGTGACATGACTATGTACTCTGTAATGTGCTGCAGAAGATGTCAGTGCTATATAAATACATAATAATAATATGATAGGACATTAGACTATGCCTATGGTAGGATTAGATTGTGATCTCCTCTGAGGACAGTCAGTGACATGACTATGTACTCTGTAATGTGCTGCAGAAGATGTCAGTGCTATATAAATACATAATAATAATATGGTCGGACATTAGACTATGACTATGGTAGGATTAGATTGTGAGCTCCCCTGAGGACAGTCAGTGACATGACTATGTACTCTGTAATGTGCTGCAGGAGATGTCAGTGCTATATAAATACATAATAATAATATGGTAGGACATTAGACTATGCCTATGGTGGGATTAGATTGTGAGCTCCTCTGAGGACAGTCAGTGACATGACTATGTACTCTGTAATGTGCTGCAGGAGATGTCAGTGCTATATAAATACATAATAATAATATGGTCGGACATTAGACTATGACTATGGTAGGATTAGAGTGTGAGCTCCTCTGAGGACAGTCAGTAACATGACTATGTACTCTGTAAAGTGCTGCAGAAGATGTCAGTGCTATATCTATATATATAAAATCGGATGTATGTGTGTGTGTGTGTGTGTGTGTGTGTGTGTGTGTGTGTGTGTGTGTGTATGTGTGTGTGTGTGTATGTGCCGCGATCACTCGAAAACCCCTTGACCGATTTGAACGAAACTTGGTATACAGGTTCCTTACTACCTGGGATGATAGGTTCTGGGGGTCTCGCGGCCCCCCTGCCCACCTGGGCGGAGCTACAAACAGCAAATCAGATTCCACCCATTCAAGTCAATGGAAAAAATGTAAAAGGCTGCCATTCTCACAGTAATCAAGCCAGAGTCCCCACACTTGGCACAGTTGGTCACTTGGTGACCGAGGTTACAAATCCAGGAAAAGCGGGTGGAGCATAAAACAGCCAATCAAAATTCAGCCATTCCTTTTAAATGGGAAAAAATGCAGCCATTCTTACACTGTTAATCGCAGGGTTCTCAAACTTGCCACACTTCGCCACTGGGTGAATAAGATTAAGATTTTGGAAAGTGGGTGGAGCCTACAACAGCCAATCAAAATTCACCTATTGCGTTTAAAGGGGAATATTTAAACTGCTGCCATTCTTACACTGTTTATGGCAGAGGCTTCAGACTTGCTGCAGTCAGTCATTAGGTGACTGGGGTCCAAATTCACTAAAGGGGCGGGGCCACAAACAGCCAATCAGATTTCTTTGCTGGATAAACTGCTTCCATTCACACAATTTTGATGCCAGGAACCTGAAAGCTCACAAAATTGGTCATTGAGTGACTGTGTGACAAGGTTACACAAAGTGGGTGGAGCCAAAAACACATTTTACTGGGAAAATATAAACTGCAGCCATTCTTACACTGTTAATGGCAGGGTTGTCAAACTTTGCACAGTTGGTCATTGAGTGAATGTGATTAAGATTTTGGGAAGTGGGTAGAGCCTACAACAGCCAATCAAAATTCAACTTTTGATTGTCAAAGGGAATATTTAAACTGCAACCATTCTTATACTGTTAATAGCAGATGCCTCAAACCTGGTACAGCTGGGCACTGGGTGACTGGGGTTCAAATTCAGAAAGGGGCGGAGCCACAAACAGCCAATCAGATATACAAAGTATTGATACCAAGGATCCCAAAGCTGATAAACTTGGTAATTGAGTGACTATATGTCAAGGTTACAAAAAGTGGGCGGTGCCAGAAACTTAATTTTTTACATGGCAGGGTTCCCAAACTTGATACAATTGGCCACTGGGTGCCTGGGATTATTATTCAGAAATGTGGGTGGAGCCTACAACAGCCAATCAAAATTCAGCTATTGATTTTCATGGGGAATATTTACATTGCTACCATTCTTACACTGTTAATGGCAGAGGCCTCAAACCTGATACAGTCAGTAATTGGGTGACTGGGGACCAAATTCACTAAAGGCGGTGGAGCCACAAACAGCCAATCAGATTTGTTAGATTGATTTCAGCCATTCTGTTATTGGCAGGGTTCTCAAACTTGACACAGTTGGCCACTGGGTGACTAGGATTAATATTTAGGAAAGTGGGTGGAGTGTACAGCAGCCAATCAAAATTCATCTTTTGATTTTCAAGGGGAATATTTACATTGCTGCCATTCTTGCACTGTTAATGGCACAAATTATTATACAGAAAAGTGGGTGGAGCCTAAAAAAAACAATCAAAATTCACCTGTTGATTTTCAAAGGGAATATTAAAATTGCTGCCATTCTTGCACTGTTAATGGCACAAGCCTCAAACCTGGTACAGTTGATCATTGGGTCACTGGGGTTCAAATTCAGAAAAGGGGATAGAGGAGGCATGGGCAAACTTGGCCCTCCAGCTGTTGAGGAACTACAAGTCCCACAATGCATTGCAGGAGTCTGACAGCCACAGTCATGACTCATAAAGGCAAATGCATTGTGGGATTTGTAGTTCCTTAACAGCTGGAGGGCCAAGTTTGCCCATGCCTGTGATAGAGCCACAAACAGCCAATCAGATGTTTCATTTCACTGGGAAAATACAAATTATTGATGCCAAGGACCCAAAGCTCACAAACATGGTCATTGAGTGACTGTGTGTCCAGTTTACAAAAAGTGGGCGGAGCCAAAAACAAATTTCAATGGGAAAATGTAAACTGCAGCCCTTCTTCACTGTTAATGGCAGGGATCTCAAACTTTGCCAAGATGGTCACTGGGTGACTGAGATTAATATTCAGGGAAGTGGGTGGAGCCTATAATAGCCAAAATAGCCAAAATAGTCAAAATTCACCTGTTGATTTTCAAAAGGAATATTTAAATTGCTGCCATTTTTACACTGGTATTAGCAGATCAGAGCAGTTTCTAGGCTAAATTTCACCCAGGGCGAGGGTGTAAAAATCGCCCCCCACCCCACCCCCATGGAGCCAGGCATAGGTGCCCGCAGTACAGGTTGAACAGGTTAGCTACGTAGGTGCCTCCAGTATAGGGTAGCCTGCATAGTTGCCCCCAGTGTAGGTTAGATAGGTAGGTGCCTGCTTTATAGGTTATCTACGTTGGTGCCTCCAGTATAGGGTAGCCCGTATAGTTGCCACCAGTGTGGGTTAGATAGGTAGGTGCCCCCAGTATAGTTTAGATAGGTAGGTGCCCGCAGTATAGGTTAGATAGGTAGGTTCCCGCAGTATAGGTTCGATAGGTAGGTTCCCCCAGTATGGGTTAGATCGGTAGGTTCCCCCAGTATAGGTTCAATAGGTAGGTTCCCCCAGTATAGGTTAGATAGGTAGGTCCCCCCAGTATGGGTTAGATAGGTAGGTTCCTGCAGTTTAGGATAGTTAGGTAGGTTCCCGCAGTATAGCTTGGCTAGGTAGGTTCCCGCAGTATAGGTTAGTTAGGTAGGTTCCCGCAGTATAGGTTAGTTAGGTAAGTTCCCGCAGTATAGGATAGTTAGGTAGGTTCCCACAGTATAGCTTGGCTAGGTAGGTTCTCGCAGTATAGGTTAGTTAGGTAGGTTCCCGCAGTATAGGTTAGTTAGGTAGGTTCCCGCAGTATAGGTTAGTTAGGTAGGTTCCCGCAGTATAGGATAGTTAGGTAGGTTCCTACAGTATAGCTTGGCTAGGTAGGTTCCCGCAGTATAGGTTAGTTAGGTAGGTTCCCGCAGTATAGGTTAGTTAGGTAGGTTCCCGCAGTATAGGTTAGTTAGGTAGGTTCCCGCAGTATAGGTTAGTTAGGTAGGTTCCCGCAGTATAGGTTAGTTAGGTAGGTAGGTTCCTGCAGTGTAGGATAAATAGGTAGGTTCCTGCAGTTTAGGTTAGTTAGGTAGGTTCCCACAGTTTAGGTTAGTTGGCATGGGCGGTATGAGTTGGGCGCAGGAGCGGGGGGAGCGAACATAATAGTAATAACTCACCTGCTTCCGCCGAACCCGCGCTGCTTCAATGTCCTTCCTTTCCCGGCATCTATCTCATTAGTCACAGTGCTTCCTGTGATGACATGCGGTATGTCATCACAGGGGGCGCTGTTACCAGGCGACGGACGCCGGGAGAGGAAAGATATTGAAACTGCGGGGAACGGATGAAGAAGGTGAGTTATAACTATTATGTCCGTTCCCCCGCTCCGGCGCCCCCCCTCCTGCCGCACAATAAAGCACCCCGGGCGATTGCACGTATCACACAACCATAGAAACGGGGCTGTAGCAGATGCCTCAAACCTGCTATAGTTGGTCATTGGGTGACTGGGGTTCAAATGTTGGAGAGGAGTGCAGCCACAGACAGCCAATCTGATTTGTTTAATTTCTATGGGAATATACAAATTATTGATGCCAAAGACCCCGAAGTTCACAAACTTGGTCATTGAGTGTTCGTGCATTAGGGTTAGAAAAAGTGGGCGGAGCCAAAACCGGTCAAATACATACACAGGCAGTTCCACGTCATTAGTGGGTGGAGACAAATGCAAATTTCACTGGGAAAATGTAAACTGCAGCCATACTTACACTGTTAATGGTAGGGTTCTCAAACTTTGCACAGTTGGTCACTGGGTGACTGGGTTAAATATTCAGAAAAGTGGGTGGAGCCTACAAAAGTGAATCAAACTTCACCTATTGCTTCTCAAGGGGAATATTTAATTGCTGCCATTCTTGCACTGTTAATGGCACAGGCCTCAAACCTGCTACAGTTGGTCATTGGGTGACTGGGGTTCAAATTCAGAAAAGGGGTGGAGCCACAAACAGCCAATCAGATTTTTTTCATTTCAATGCAAATTATTGTTTCCAAAGACCGCAAAGCTCACAAACTTGGTCATTGAGTAATTGTGTGTTAGGGTTAGAAAAAGTGGGCGGAGCCAACACTAGCCAAATACATACCCGGGCAACGCCGGGCAATCAGCTAGTAATAAGATAATTACACACAACCCGGAGGAGTGGATAACCATCTGATCTACTTATACATGAACCTCTTCATAGCTTGGGAAACATATTATTTTGAGAACCATTTACTATTTTTATAAGGAATTCCATTAATATATATACATATAAAAAGTTTTGCAACTTTTGTATTTTTTATATAATATTCATCAGCACACTGCTTAAGTATGAGTGAAGGTTGTGTGAGTGTTGCATAGCGGCATATTTTATTATTGTTGTGGCAAGACATATTCTTTTATGATTGTTGACATAAGTAAAAATAAAAGGGAGAATTTTTCTAATGCAATTTCTGGCGCTCCTCATAATTTTTTATACAATCTAGCAGGGGAGGACTGGGACCTTTTGGCCTGGAGGGAAAACACAAACTAGCGGCCCATTTTCACGGCAGCCCGGGCCCTAAATTACATCACACACGTGCCCCACGTGCTATATGCCAAAAGTCTTATGGGAAATACAGCAAGGACAAATGAGGAACAGCGTGACAGGTAAAGTATAATGCACTGGCAATTGGGGGGACATAAAACATTTTGAGTTACAATGGCCGGGGTTTCCGTCGCGTTCACTGTTCGTGAT
Source organism: Hyperolius riggenbachi (assembly GCF_040937935.1). NCBI lineage: Eukaryota > Metazoa > Chordata > Amphibia > Anura > Hyperoliidae > Hyperolius > Hyperolius riggenbachi. The sequence goes on along the minus strand of NC_090651.1, from coordinate 351,228,620 downwards.
TATCACACTGGATCAACCTCATCAGCCCGAGATTGCCCAGCCTCTCAGATCGATACTTTCAACCAATTTCCACCCGAAATCAGACAGATATTTTCCCACGGACCTGCAGGAAAGCCTCTGCTCTGCATCATGCTGTTTATATTTACCAACTTGCCCACCCTCTAATTACTCTGTAATTAGGCATTGATTTCCCTCGACCAGCCTAGTGGTTCACATTGCCTTATACAAAAACATGTACCAGGCACTGTACCAGCCCTAAAACATTAAATGAGAGGCAGCCTGGGGGGAAATTTCCCCCCTTCCCCCCTGGCCAGTCCTCCCCTGCAATCTAGTTATTTTATATTGGAGATAGGGGTACTCCTATGCAGTGAGGTAGCAGCAAGACAAAGTGTGTTGTGTGTATAGGGTGTGTATTCCCCTTTACCTATATATACACCCCCTGGGTGTGTGTCTTTTATTCAATCCGCAAAGCGCCCCTAATCTTTTTTTCATTTGAGGTTTCAGTGATCCCAAAGAATGTGAAAGTATTGGAAATGAAAAGATCATGGATAAAGGGCAGTTTGTTGCAGACTGAGCGGGCATTCCAGAGGGCAGCTGAGATCGGAGGGGGTGTAGGGGGAAGGAGTGGAATATTAATAAGGTTACAGTAAGAGGGAGGGAAATTTGATTTATTGCAAACAGTGTGATTAGCAGGGGGGAGTGGGGGTCCAGGGTTAGGTGAAATGTCCCCAGCAACAAGGAGGAGGAGTAGGCAGATATAGCGGAGCAGAAGTTGCGGAGTGGATAGGAGGGATGGTGAAATGTACAGCATATTGCTGACAGCAGGGGGATGCAGTGTGTGGAGGTATGAGCACAGCCCTGTGCCCTGCTGTGTGAATGCTTCACTTTCCCCTTTACCAACGTCGACTATCCTCATTATCTGTATCCAAAAACTGCTCCTGATCGATCCTGTTGTTGATCGGGAGAAAATCGGTCATTTAGGAAATAATTGTCAGAAATGTGTACCCAGCATAATGTACTACCATATTATTATACTGTATTGTGCATAGTTGAGACGACTTTTCAGGAATCCCCCCCCCCCCCCCCCCCCCCCTGTCCTGCAATACCAAAGTGCTGCTCAAATCGCTCTAGTCAAGTGGGTCTCAGGTTTTCCCTGAGCCTGTGGAGTGATGCTTTCCCATCTTTTTTTATAGTGACACTTTTAAGCTGCCCATACATTGTGCAATATCTGTTCAAGCCTACCAACATCTACTGTATGTTCTTTAAATCGCTTTACTCAGGGCCCTTTTCCACCAGCGCGTTTGCGCTGGCTGAATCGCAAAAACGCAAACCGCTAGCGATTTTACAATCGCTACGGTTTGCTTTTTAACATAGGAATCGCGGTAGGTCATTTCCACTACCGCGATTCGCTTTTGACGGGAACGCGAACGCGCGGCGGAGCGATATTTGCCGCGATTTTGCTATGCAGTGCATAGCATAGCAAAATCGTGGCCGCGAGCGTGTCGGGGAATCGCCGGTTTTGCGATTCAGCAATCGCTAGCGTTCAGCGTGAACGCTAGCGACTGCAGGTGGAAAAGGGCGGACTGCGATCAGCAATCTGTGGTGGGTCACAGGCTGGAAGGAAAGTCCTCATGTACGAGGTACGTATGACAGACAGTCACACAAGCTGCAAGGGCATGCTGAGCTTTGTAGTTCTCCATGGCAGATTTAGCAGAGTGGTTACCCTGAGCAACCAATCAGAATGCACTGCAGGTATACGATGGCAAAAAAAGGCTTCTGATTGGCTGCTGCAGCACTTTGGGCGTGCGCTTTGTCCCTGCAGAGCGCATCCATCATTGGCCGCTGAGCCGCGGAGGACTCTGGGAACTCCCTTGTTTGGGGGCGGGAGTACTCAGCCAGATGGGCGGGGCTGTAGCCGCCTAGGGCAAGCGTAGCTTGAAGACAGTCCGGAAGGCGTGGCTGTCTGGCTGGGCACGTGACTGAGGTGGGGGATGAGGGAAAGGTTGGTGGGCGGGGCTGCGCATGGCTGGAGCACGTGACGCAGGCGCCGGAAGCCGCGCATGCGCACTGGCAGCCCCGGTGTGTGAGGAGATCGGTGGGTGACGGAGACGCCATGTTGATCACCGTGTACTGCGTCCGCCCGGACCTGAGCGAGCTGACCTTCTCTCTGGACGTAGACCCGGACTTCGAGCTAGAGAACTTCCGCGCCCTGTGCGAGCTGGAGAGTGGGATCCCCGCCGACCAGGCCCTGGTGAGACACTGGGGGGCACCATATTGGAGGAGTGGATTCTGGGGGAGGGAGACTAGGGGCCCAAACTGGAGGAGTGGAGGCTGCGGGCCACCACTCTGGAGGAGGGGATGTTTGGAGGCACCACACTGGAGGGGATGTTTGGGGGAACCACGCTGGAGGAGGGGGAGACTGGGGTGCACCACACTGGAGGAGAGGGGACTGAGGTCCCTCTATTCTGGTCCTGGTGAAGCGGGGGCATCCCTTTGTTGGGGCCCAGATGATATCCTGGAGGGGGTTTTGGGGAACCTTTTGGTCAGGAGATAAGTGGGACTGGTGTGGAGGAGACTGCAGGGGCACCACCATAGTGGGGGAGTTAAGACTGGTTAATCTGATCAGGCTGTGGAGAGAAGACTGGAGAGCTTCTTACTGAGGAGGGGAGACTGAGGTCACTATTCTCTATTCAGTGGGAGCTGGGGGTCCCTTTGTTGGGGCTCTGTTGACATCCTGGAGGGTGGTGTTGGGGGACAACTGAGAAATGTTTAATCAGGTGGAGGTGAACCCATGAATTTATGTATATGTACGGGGGATCCCCTGGCTGGTCCATGTGTTAAGGCTGTGATTATATTGGTAATCGAGTCTGGAGGTTCTTATGGGAATGGGATTCATCTGACCAGACTGTAAGGGGAGGATGTTCCCTTGTTGGGGTGATCAGCTTAGGGGATCTCTCTGGGTGTTTGTGATAGTGTATTGAGGGGGGGGGGGGGAGTTAGGATCCACTTAGTACTGAGACCTTGCCAGGATACTGTTATGCACAGTAACCACCATTGCTGCTCCCCTTCATTGTCCAGGCTGCCCTGAGGGTTTTTACTATATCTAGGCCACCTTTCTTCCCCTAGCATTGTACATATGTTTCTGTCGCCAGCCAAACACTGCTGGGTGGTTTTAATCAATCAGAAGTCACTAAAACTGGACTGTAACTCAGAACTTCCCCTCTGTTCTAAAAGATAAGCAATAACATAATAAAGTTTAAACAAAACATTTTTGTTACAGCTGATACAAATCCTGCAATAAATATGCAATTTGTATACTTCCTGTTTTTATAGAAGCAGCCATATTAACATCATGTGTTTAAAAATGAGCTCTATGTTGTGACAGTCAGCTGACACAGCTAAGGGATCAAATTACAACTTGTGATTAGTCACAGCTGAGGAGGAATTGGACAGGCTAAACTCTCTAAATACATACAGGGTACATTTCTATATGTTTTCCTTCTGTCCAGTGCAAGAGGTCAGGTCTCTGTTGATCAGTCAAGTTACCAATAATAATTTGATTGCACATTGGTGGAGCGGTAATGGATGGACGGTTGCTTAGTTTTGTACTGTCGTCTAGTGAACTGGTGACAAGGCAGCAGTTTTATCCATTCTCTTTCTGAAATGTGATTGGTGTTGCGTGATCCGATCTCTCCTCTCACTGATCTCCAGTAGGGTACATGCCAATCGTGTGAGCTGTATGCAGATGTTGTGGTGTGTTCTTACAAATTAATGGTCTGTGAAGGTGGAAAGCACCTCTCAGGAATGTGAAGGCTGGTCACGCATTGAAGAGAAGCTGCGTTCATAGATATTGTGGGCTGCACAAGGCAGGCTCTATTATCTGTGGTGAAAGTGGAACTAAGTATAATACTATCATTTTCCTATAAGCTGTTCAGATTCTGATGCATTAAATATGAGGGGAGGGGCTTTTCTAACATTGTAGAAGTTGCACTGTACAGAGTACATAGTCATGTCACTGACTGTCCTCAGAGGAGCTCAGTCCATTCCTACCATTGTCCTAGTCTAATGTCCTACCATATTATTATGTATTTATATAGCACTGACATCTTCTGCAGCACTTTACAGAATACATAGTCATGTCACTGATTGTCTTCAGAGGAGCTCTACTCCTACAATAGGTCATAATCTGATATCCCAACATATTATGTATTCAGTACAAAACCTACTGAGGGCTGGTTCACACTCAGGATTTTTTCAGCACTTTGCTGATAGACAGTGACTAGCAAAGTGCTGTGATTAATGTATCCCTATGGGATCATTCTCACTGCAGCGTTTGCTGAATCACACACCTGAGATAAGCATGCAACTAATCCAGTCAGACTTGAGTCAAACGCCTGATCTGCATGCTTGTTCGGGGTCTATGGCTGAAAGTATTAGAAGCAGAGGATCAGCAGGACAGCCAGGTAATCTGCATTGTTTAATAGGAAATATGTCAGCCTCCATATCTCTCTCACTTGTAGGTTCCCTTTAAATAGATTTACATTGCTGTCTATGGTATTATTTATCTTGTAGAGAACTACATCATTTGCACGCTAGCACGTGTCCGCCTAGTACGGGGTGGGTGTTTAGCAATGTTCTCATGATATGTGCTGTTTACATTACACAATCGTGATGTTTTAATGCATATTCCTGTCTTGAATTAGCACTTGCTGATTTTTTTTCGGCAGTTCCCAGCAGATTCGATCACTCTGAATTGTCATGAAATCGATGTCCCGGCATGTTGGCCCGATCGATAAATCAATTCATTTCAGCTGATCGGTTTCAGTAGACCGGTCCCTATCGTTGCACTGTATCAAGTAGTACAGTGCTGCAGTTCAATAGATTTCATGAATAAATCTATTAATCTATGTGTAGTATGTGAAAGGATTGAAAGAGACTCTGAAGCGAGAATAAATCTCGCTTCAGAGCTCATAGTTAGCAGGGGCATGTGTGCCCCTGCTAAACCGCCGCTATCGCGCCGCTAAACGGGGGTCCCTTCACCCCCAAACCCACCCCCGCAAGCGTTGGTCGTATATTTGGTCGCTCCTGGAGGCAGGGCTAACGGCTGCAGCCCTGCCTCCAGTCGCGTCTATCAGCGGCGCATCGCCGCCTCTCCCCCGCCCCTCTCAGTGAAGGAAGACTGAGAGGGGCGGGGGAGAGGCGGAGATACGCGCTGACAGACGCGCGTGGGGCAGGGCTGCGGCGGTTAGCCCTGCCCCAACCAGGAAGCGCTTCCCCGCTTTACAGAGGGGATTTGGGGGATCAGGGACCCCCGTTAAGCCGCGGGATAGCGGAGTTTTAGCAGGGGCACACATGCCCCTGCTATCTATGAGGTCTGAAGCGAGATTTATTCTCGCATCAGACTCTCTTGAAGCCCTGTCTGATCTGATTCTGCTCTAAGATGAATTGATCTTTTGGCTACATCTGGTGCACAGAGGAAAAGGCCACGCATGAGCTGCTCTGTAGTACTGTGCAGGTGAAGGCCACATTTGCGCCTGCGCAGTTCGTCCGCGCTCCTACATGGACTGGATCGGTGGATTCCAGGAGGATTTGGTAATGGTAAGACTCTGGATTATCCAGACTCATAGGTACCAGGTCATCTATAGGTATATGGCCACTTTAAAGTGAACCTGAACTCTTGCACAGGACAGAAAAAAAACGGAGAAATGCATCCTGTATGTATTTAGAGTTTAGCCTGTCTAATTCCCCCTCATCTGTGACTAATCACCACTGTAATTTGACCTCTCAGTGGTGTCCACTTATAAATCTCCTCTGCCATGGCAGAGCTGCTAATTTGTAAACACAGGATATTAATATGTTTGCGTCTATGAAAGCAGGAAGTAGACACACTGTAGAATATTGCAGGATTTGTATCAGCTGTAACAAATGTTTTTTGTTTTTTTTAGAGGTGGCTATGCTGTTGCTTATCTTTTAAAGCAGAGGGGAAGTTCTGAGTTCAGGTCCGCTTTAAAAACATAGTGCATTGTATCCATTGGTGTATTCCGCGTGATATCATTGCTCTCCTGCACTACCTCAGTAGAGACGTCTTGGTTGATTTTGACAATGTGCTGTGGTCTTTGCTCCAGTTTTCCTGGTGAGCGATGCTACATGCCGGTGTAGAACAGGTCTGCCTGCAGCAGTGGTTGGGAATCCTGTGCTTGGGTGTGAGAACGTGTATGAACAGTGATGAATGGGCTTCACCCTGGGCTCGGCCTGTCTTTCCTGCACGACTGGTTCTTGTGACATGCAGAGATGGCTGGACCAGGCAGCCGAGGTTCTGTAGCATGTGAATAGTGCAGGTTGTGTGTGGTGTGCCCGGGATATGATGCCGTATGGCACTGTATTATCAGCTGGCTTAAGGGATTATCCTGGGCAGCATATGGCCTGTGTTGTCGCCACCCCCCTGTGATGATCTGATAGCTCAGGGTGATGCGATTCCATTGCTTGTCTGAATCCACTTATGCTTCTGATGGTAGTCAGGGTTAATCTCTGCATCCATGTTCAAGTGTACCTGTCCTCTCACATGAATGCTGGCTTCTAGGAAATAAACCAGTGATGTCACTGGGGCACGAGGCACTACGGGATGCACCAGACAAGCATTAGGGGATTGCATGTTGTCTCCTGGCAGCACCGCCAGATGATAATGCATGGACATCGACTATTGCAATTGTATTGGGCCAATTAAAATTGACGGGGAATGTATTTGATTGCCGTAGTGTCGAATCCTGAAGTGAGAGGGATACAGAGGCTGCCATCTTCATCCACTAATAAACAATACCAGTTATATAGAGCCACAAATATAAAGTATGCTCCTCCCACCTATAACTCGCCCCTTGTGAACTGGCCCTTATGCTTGGTACACACCATAAAATTTCCTGTCAGATCATCGGGTCGAATTGACCATTTCCGACAGGTCCCATCTGATTTCCGATCGTTTTTCTGATTAATTTTCCAATCAGTTTTGTGCAAAATGTAGAAAAACGATGGGAAATCAGATCGGGCCTGCTAGAAGTTATGTGTACTAGGCATTGTGTTCAGCTTGGAAAAGCTGTTTGTCTGGCTGATCTCATTGAGGAAAAAGTAAACCTGTACTGTACATATGAGACAACGAGTTGGTGCAGATAGACAAATTGTTTAGCCTCCTGCTATATAATGCAGATTTTTCCAAAGTTTCAACAATAGATACTATACAGTGTTCTCCCCAGAATGTGTTTTCCAGCTGGGTGGCATGAAAAATTAGCCGGGTAGGGCGCCACAAGGAAATACAGGGGCTGTCGCTTCCATACGTGCAAAATGGCTCCATAGGGGCAAACTGTGCAATCGCCCAGGGCCCCAGAGCTGGATAAGCCTCCCCTCAATTGATCGTGCTCGCTCAATACCCCTGCAGCGTATCAGTGTGTTCCTCTGATACATGATTGCTAGGTGCTGCTATGTACACATTCATTCACAGACAGAGAAACACACTACACAGATTATACACGTATACCCACACATGCAAACAGACACACCTCAAACAAGAGAAGCTTACATCTGATATGGCAGCAGCATGATAGGAGGCGGGTCCACACAGGAAAGCAAGGAATAATAGGCAGAATGAGTATGCAGGTCAGGTGCTGTGACTCCGCTGGCTGCATGCTTGTTCCAGGGCTATGGCTCTTCTGGCTGCTTGCTTGTTGCAGGTGTGTGTCTCATTCACAACTATAGCCAAAAGCTCAGCATGGCAGCCAGGCAACCAGCATTGTTTATAAGGGAATGAAGATGGCAGCCTCCGTATCCCTCTCACTTCAGGTTCCCTTTATATCTGGCAAAGTGGCCCCATCATATTCCGTGGTGCTGTAACATAGATGGTGACCTCTCAGGGAAAGTGGCAGGCTTGTTGTGAGATTCTGTATTTGTCAGCCTCACATTCTCCCCAGCAGGTGAATGGTGGTCTGTGATAAGATTGAATCGTGCTTTTTACATATAAACAATGGTCTCTCTCCTACAGATAATCTATGCAGAGAGACCCCTGACGGACAATCAGCGGTCACTATCGTCCTATGGACTGAAGGATGGGGATGTGGTGGTCTTGAGACAGAAGGACCAGGCGGAGGCTCGGCCGGTGGCACAGTTACCAGGTATGATATTCTGGAGGGGGTGGAGAGCTGTATACTCATCAGATGTGTGGCGCACGCAGATTGCTGTATACACGGCGATGGCCGCTCTGAGCGGGCCTTTGTTTCAAGCAAGTCTCACGTTTCCCTATACATCAATCCGTCAACAATGTACAATAAAAAAAATGATATATATGTGACTTGTCTGATCACAAAACAATCAAGGAAGCAATTTTTCGATTATTTCTGTTGGCAGCGGAATTCATTTGCTGGACAGTATATGATCTGATCACTATGATTGGATTGTTTGTCGATCAGGTGGAAATGTTAGCTTTAAAGGTGGCCATACATCTGTCGATGTGGCAGTCGATCGACCATCAGATTCGATAATTATCGAATCTGATGAAAATCTGTCTTATCAAGAGCATGTCCGATCGACAATTTATCCAATTTTCGGCCGAAATTGGTTGCACGTATCAATCAGACATGCTGAAAAGTATTGGGCCGACATAATCTATGAAGTGCGCGTGTGATAATCACGAACGCAGCGGAAACCTCCGTCCGCTTCCCCCAAATGTACATGTCCAGAAAAAATTTTATGACTGTACTTTTATTATCAGTGAGGTTTACTATATTCCATGTGCATACACCTGTTTATCTCATGGAATTTGCTAAACTTCTTGGCAACCATGTCATGCCGATGGGCGTGCATGCGGCACCAGCCCCAGGATCGCCTAAAACTGATCGGCATTAAGTCCTTGGGGCGGAGTTTGCACGGGATCGTGCGCTCGTATCCCCGCTTGAATGACGGAGCTCCGCTCCAACATCAGCCTCCCAGTGGCGATCGCCGCTAGGAGACTTAGACGTCTAATAACAGTGTGCAGTGCTGCGATCTACAGCAGTGCTGTACTGGGGACAGCCATGTGACACGGCTGGCCCCTGTTATAAACTGTTCTTATCACCTTGCTTCGACACCATCGTCTCACAGACTGTGAGATCACTTGACTCTCCACACAGCAAACAGGATATAGACTTGCTCAGGCTTCTTTCAATGTTTCCGTTATTTATTCAAGTCACAGGAATACAGATAGATACATTCATCATATCCTAGCCATGCCAATCTTCATGTTGCGTTATAAGCTCATGATTAGACTCCCTCTTGAAGTCAATCAGGTACCTTCTTCCTAACTACGTTACACTAAACTACATATGTACAGCATACATTATATCAGATTACAGAAAGGACGAACATGCTTAGGTCCCAGTCGGCCTTGCGAGCTAGTGCAGAAGGAAGAAGCAGAAGTGAGTTCTCCATTGCTTGCTCCAGCTTTAATACCGGCTAGGAAAGAGTTAAATATGACATCATCTTCGCCACCCCCTATATCAGTCTATTGGTGGACCCACTCATGGTGTCATCATACCCGCCTACTCGATTAATAATCGATGAGACATTTGACATACATGCAGGAATGTGAATATTTACAAAACATGACTGATGTTTATTGTTCCAGGCCCAGGTCAGGGAGACCTGCGGCCTTGATCAGAACAGCTTCTTGGTATGTTCTAGTTCTGCTGACAGAACTGCAGATTTTCTCTCTTCAGAGAAAATCCCCTTAAAGGGCAGGTCTGCTCATCAAGCCTTTTTGACTAACTCAGTCCAAATAACTGAGGCCTACTCTAATTATAACAGCCCCCTGGGGGAGACAGAAGTAATCGGCTGTCATAGGCTGGAGCCTATGACAGCTGATCACAGGGAATTGGCTGGTGTGGGGAGGGCGATCCTTGGAAAGAAATGAACAAAAAAGGGTCAAATATTAGAAAAAATAATATAAATATTTGCCCCTCCAAAAAATAAACACTGAGAGAGCGATCAGACCCCACCAGCAGAAAGCTCTGTTGGTGGGGAGAAGGGGGAGGGGGAATCACTTGTGTGCTGAGTTGTACGGCCCTGCAGCGAGGCCTTAAAGAGAATCTGTATTGTTAAAATCGCTCAAAAGTAAACATACCAGTGCGTTAGGGGACATCTCCTATTACCCTCTGTCACAGTTTGAAAAAGTTTGTTTGTAAACAAACAAAATGGCCACCAAAACAGGAAGTAGGTTGATGTACAGTATGTCCACACATAGAAAAATACATCCATACACAAGCAGGCAGTATACAGCATTCCTTTTGAATCTCAAGAGATCATTTGTGTGTTTCTTTCCCACATGCACTGAAGTTTCAGGCTGCTCTTTTCTTCCTGCAAACAGCTTTGCCCTTGTTTGTAATTCCTCAGTATGTGAAATCCCAGCCAGCTCAGAGGACGATTTATCCAGCTTGTAAGAGAGAAGAGAGAAGCTGCTCTAATCTAAATAACACACAGGCAGTGTGCAGAGAGGGGCCTGGAAGGGGGAGTTCATAGCAGAACCACAACACTGAAGAACTTGGCAGCCTTCCAGACACAGGCCGACAAGTCTGACAGGGGAAAGATACATTGATTTATTACAGAGACAGTGATAGTATAAAGTGCTGCAGTAAGCCAGAACACATTAGAATAGCTTTTGGAACTTGTAGGATGATAAAAAACAGGATGCAATTTTTGTTACGGAGTCTCTTTAAAGCTGCAGTGGCCCAATTATAATGGCCTGGTCATTAGGGGGGTTTAACACTGCGGTCCTCAAGTGGTTAAAGGCAACAGAGCTGCTCAGCTACAAAAATATTAATCATGTGGAAGCCCGTCTGCAGTTATAATGTGGGTACAAAACATGGACGGCATGGTGCAAAAAATTGGCAATACAGGCTCATGCACAAGAAAACATTACACATTACTGTAAGAATGTTATGTAGTGAAAGACTTCCTCTCTGCAGGTTTGCCAAGGATAGACTTCAGCAGTATCTCCGTTCCTGGGACCTCCAGAGAGACGCCGGCTCCTCAGCCTAAGCCTGCTGTGCCCGATTCCACTTCCTTTCCACAAGGGCTGGATAACCCGGCACTGCTGCGAGAGATGTTACTAGCCAATCCCCACGAGCTGTCGCTGCTGAAGGAGCGGAATCCACCGCTGGCAGAGGCCTTGCTGAGCGGAGATCTGGGTGAGTTCTGGCTCCTTTTCCTTCATACAGCGGCAGATCAGGGAGACAAACGAGCTTATATCTCCTGCATCTCCTACAGAGAAGTTCACCCGAGTCCTCCTGGAACAGCAACAAGAGCGAGCCCGCCGGGAGCAAGAGAGGATACGACTTTACTCCGCCGACCCCTTTGACTTGGATGCCCAGGCCAAAATCGAGGAGGATATTAGGTGAGGAATAGAGGCTCTTTATCTGCTCAGGTTTTAAGTTTTGGGGTCAGTGCCATAATATGGGTAAATTCTACAGGATGCCCACTTCTCCATAAAGTTGGAACAAGAAGCCTCAGTAGTGTTTCTCTACAATCAATTCTAGACTGTTCCCAGAACTGACCTTTCAGTCGACGATTGAGTGCGTCTATGAGCAGGTTGACAGGGTCACGGGGAGGTCGCTTGCTTGCGATTCACGGCACGCTTCACTTCACTCTGATGCTTTTTCTTTCCAGTTTGGAAGTAGGAAGTATTGGAGTCACCTGAAGAGTAAGGACGTGAACTCCTCGTGCCCATGTCCACCTGCTCGCGTGCTGCATTGCAGTGTTCAGGATAATTCTGGTTTCCGACTTCAATATCATGAATCTGAACCTCAACACTAGTCATGATATAGAACACACTGTGCCAGATTTATCAAAGCATTACCAACAGTTTTTTTCCTTCTTAAACTGTTCTAACCAGCAGGAAGAACAGTTCTGCATGATATGCAGCTTCTTTAATCTTAGGTAATAGTGGCAGTTTAGCATTAATTTCTAGAGCTGCACTACAGTTTAGAAAAGTGCAAATCCATCACTAAACTGTCGCAGATTAAGAAGTGCTTGATGGCAGTTCTACAGATAGTGCAGCAGTGCAGGCTAGGCATGATCTGTGAGGTGCTCTTCTTCCCCTGCTGAATTCCCCCTCATAGCCTGCTAGTATCAGTACAGCAGTTGTATTGGTTACCTCAGCAACAGCAATTCTCCTCACACACTGCACTGTCCTGAGAGACCGTTCTAGCTGCTCCTATTTTACAACCGTTTCAGAAGGAATCTGCACTATCTAATGATTCTTTAAGATGCCTGAAACAGTTCTGCACGGATTTCTAAAAACCTACCAATATTTTGTCTGACACTCTTGAATAATGTCCCCCAATGAGAGGGCCCCCTGGGAACATGCAACACTAAAACTTCAGAGAACTCACCAGTGTAGTCATTTGTAGAAGGATTATCGTAAGAGAACAGAGGCGCCAGCAGGATAAAAGGTAATAAAAACCTTAAAATTTGCTGGGAGGCAGTGGTGGCTTACCTCCGGAAAGCAGACTCAAAATACTGTCTGAATTAAACAAATAAATGTATTATTGGTACCCCAAAAGATGCAACGCGTTTCGCAGGCACAGCCCGCGTCATCAGGCAATAAGATAGGGGACAAACAGTAGCTCGTCAGTAGCACGAATGGCACCTCTGTCAGAGAGAGGTGTCATTCGTGCTACTGACGAGCTACTGTTTGTCCCCTATCTTATTGCCTGATGAAGCGGGTTGTGCCTGCGAAACGCGTTGCATCTCTTGGGGTACCAATAATAAATTTATTTGTTTAATTCAGACAGTATTTTGAGTCTGCTTTCCGGAGGTAAGCCACCACTGCCTCCCAGCAAATTTTTAGGTTTTTATTACCTTTTTATCCTGCTGGCGCCTCTGTTCTCTTACGATAATACTGTGTCCACCCCTGGTGGAGGGGTGACCTACCCCTACCTTCCTGATCTACAGAGAGCGACATCTTAATCCTGAGTGAGGACAGGTCTAATCTCCCCACCTGCATCTACAGTGGTTGCCTAAGAGGTAACCCATGTTTGTGAGTATATTCATCTCACACTTACATTTATCCACGGTTTCCAATACATACTACACTATATTGGGCTCTCGGTGTCTCCTATTTATTTGTAGAAGGATGTTGTGGAGGTGGATTTTAGGACTTCAATTACAGGTTATTATTTCAGCCCCAGTAATTCCTAGACAGGAATAAAACAGGAAGAAGATGGCTCGGATCCTTAAGGGCCCAGAACCATTCAGTCCTGTACAGATTAAAGTGAACCATAGAAGAATGAAATAGATTGTATACATACCTGGGGCTTCCTCCAGCCCCATCCGCCGGGATCGCTCCCACGCCGCCGTCCTCCGCTGCCCACAGCTACGAGAACCAGGTCCCCGCACTTCCGTCAGTCAGACTCGTACCCAGTCTAGCATAAGTGAAGTGTGCTGTTTGAGGGCGCACGTCTGCGTAGGCTGGCTCAGATGACGTCAGTGACGGGACCCGGTTCTCGTAGCTGTGGGCAGCGGAGAACGGCGGTGTGGGAGTGATCCAGGAGGATGGGGCTAAAGGAAGCCCCAGGTATATATAAAATATTTTTCATTATTCATCTCCGGTTCCCTTTAAGGCTAGTACACACCATGCAATTTTTGCTTCAGATTCTGTTTCCGATTGAGAAAATGATCGTGTCCTGGAAAAAATATACAGCCTGCTGATTGTCAGTGGCTGATCTCAAGATCAAAATCGATCTTTCTCAATCAGAAGCAGATCGTACATATTGTAAATTATCGATTACAGTACTGTCATTCACTCATTTTGTATGTCCTTTCAATCCATGTTACATTGCTATCCAATTGGAAAAATGATCAGAAATCCGTACACTAGCAAACTTCTATATCCGATCAATGTCCCTTCTGAATATTGATCTGATGACTCGCTCAAATCTGATCCGAAGTAAAAATGCAGTGTAGACAATTACTCAGAAAAAAAGTGCGCTCCCTCACTCCTGATACACTCCCAGATTACAAACAATTATAAAGGTTATAACAAAGAATAAATGGCTCAGTTCATCAGTTTACGTGTCCATGGATCGCAGAATCAGTCACCAAGCATGTAGTGTGTAATCCAATTTCTGTCAAAGTAATCCTGCGCTCACATGTATCTCCTCCACTCCGTGTTTGTATCATTCATAAAAAAGAAAAACAAAACAACATAGCGTGATACTGTTTCAATAGCCTATCACTTATTAAATAGATCCAAAAGCCTTAATCCACCAACATTCAGTTGATATATGTTCCCACCATGTGCTACTGCTGCCGAGCCACAGACAGCAGAAAAAGCTTTGTGCAGTAAGCATGCACTCAAAAATGTCCAAACAGTGAAGTAGACACCCTCACAGTGATTGAACCACAGAAAGAGTCTCACAGGTCCTCACCATCTAAAGTAGCTGCCCAGACACAGACAGCAATAAAGGCATAGACCCACGAGTTCAATTCACCTCCTCCTGTGTACAAATTGTGACACCACCACCGCTAGCCTCTCACCTTCTTGGTTGCTGTCCAGATTATAAGACAGCAGCCACACTTTAGCTATATCCCCAACGCTCTCCACAGCGTTACTTCAGCGGTACAGACAGATCTCCCAGCTTTAAAAGGCTTGTTAGACCTAATAACTGAAGGAGCTTGACATAGTGTAAAACTGTATCATTTATTAAAAAGTTAAAAGTAGTGCACTCACATCTTCCCAGTAAAAAATGCGCATATCAGCAAGACAAATCCAGCATGTTGACTCGCCCACGCCTCTAAGCTCCGCCCAACGCGTTTCGTACCTCCGTACTCATCAGGGGCCCCTGATGAGTACGGAGGTACGAAACGCGTTGGGCGGAGCTTAGAGGCGTGGGCGAGTCAACATGCTGGATTTGTCTTGCTGATATGCGCATTTTTTACTGGGAAGATGTGAGTGCACTACTTTTAACTTTTTAATAAATGATACAGTTTTACACTATGTCAAGCTCCTTCAGTTATTAGGTCTAACAAGCCTTTTAAAGCTGGGAGATCTGTCTGTACCGCTGAAGTAACGCTGTGGAGAGCGTTGGGGATATAGCTAAAGTGTGGCTGCTGTCTTATAATCTGGACAGCAACCAAGAAGGTGAGAGGCTAGCGGTGGTGGTGTCACAATTTGTACACAGGAGGAGGTGAATTGAACTCGTGGGTCTATGCCTTTATTGCTGTCTGTGTCTGGGCAGCTACTTTAGATGGTGAGGACCTGTGAGACTCTTTCTGTGGTTCAATCACTGTGAGGGTGTCTACTTCACTGTTTGGACATTTTTGAGTGCATGCTTACTGCACAAAGCTTTTTCTGCTGTCTGTGGCTCGGCAGCAGTAGCACATGGTGGGAACATATATCAACTGAATGTTGGTGGATTAAGGCTTTTAGATCTATTTAATAAGTGATAGGCTATTGAAACAGTATCACGCTATGTTGTTTTGTTTTTCTTTTTTATGAATGATACAAACACGGAGTGGAGGAGATACATGTGAGCGCAGGATTACTTTGACTAAAAATGCAGTGTACTGAACTTTATTCCCCCAAGTTTGACTTGTAAGTTGTTTTCTTCCCACGCAGGCAGCAGAACATAGAGGAGAACATGACGATCGCCATGGAGGAGGCGCCAGAGAGCTTTGGCCAGGTGGTGATGCTCTATATAAACTGCAAGGTGAACGGGTATCCTGTGAAGGCCTTTGTGGATTCAGGTAAGGAAAGATCCACCAGGTGGGCACACGGGGGGGGGGGGGGGGGTTTAGGTGCTGCTGACTGATGATCTCTATTGTCCCCACCAGGTGCCCAGATGACAATCATGAGTCAGGCCTGTGCTGAGCGATGTCACATCATGAGGCTGGTGGACAGGCGATGGGCCGGCATCGCTAAAGGGGTCGGAACGCAGAAAATCATCGGCAGAGTCCATCTGGGTGAGCTTCATATGACCCTTCATCCAAGCAGGCCACAACTTTACAGCAATGTTAAACTGAGTCGCCTGCAATAAGGAAAACACGACAGCTGCAACTCTGTGCTGAGCCTGTTTTAGCGTAAAGTAAATCTGAAGTAAATTTAAAGTGTAACTGTCGGGGATAAAATCAAAATCCAATTCTTTATTTTTATCTAGTAAACAAGTAATAAGGATGCTAACCAGGCAATCCAAAAGTTAAAATCACTATTAGTTTTCTTGTTGATAAATGATCATTCCCCAGTTTACCTGACTCTAATTTGGTACACAAAAAGGAAGTTGCAGGGCATGCTATGTTGTCCTTTTTTGCTTCTCTACTTCCCCTCAGACTTAACTAATGCAGCCTGATTGGCTGAAGCCGCTCTTCCTCCTGTTTTCCCCTCCCACACCTCTGTTCCTCTCTGATTCAGCAATATTTCTCATGCTGAGACAATGCACTTTCTATAGTGAAGATCGGGCAGAGGAGAGTAGGGCAGGAAATGACATCAGGATTTGCTTTGGAATAGCCACACTTAAAATGGAAAATGCTAAGAAAGATTTTCTTAGCATTGTACTTTCGAAAAATCACTACAATCTAAATGTGGACAGTGCAATACAAATGTAAGTAGAGCAAGTATTTATCTACTTATATATTTGGTTTTTTTTCTGAGATAGTATGGCTGACAGCTCCTCTTTAAACTAAAAAACAAAAAACAAATGATACTGAAAGTCTAGGGTGTCGTTAATGGTATTCCCCCTCAGAGTTGTCGCCACTCGGGGGGAGTGGAGAGTAATTCGGGCACTGGCTATATTGCCGGTGGCTAAAATATTTCCTTTTTATTTCAAATTTGAGCTCAGGCAATCGCAGATGCCCAAATTAGTCACTGAGCACTGCTATGGCCGTAATTTTCATCACGGCCTATGGTGGTGGTGCCCAAATCATCACCACAGCTCTGTGTCGAAATTGGCCTTTTCTTCCTATAGAGCCTTTCAGTTTCTCTCACGGTCCCCACATTCCAGCATTGTCACCTCAGTTCTGAATCTGCTTCCTTCCTCCACAGGGTACCGTAAGAGGGTAAAAAAAATGAGGGGGCACAGTGGCAAGGCGGTGTCACAAGGCCAATTCTTGCTGAAATCTATTGTGAACATCACAAGTTGCCTGGTCATTTGAGGAGGGGTGCGTCCACTGTGGGGCTCATCTTCAACCGCACAATGCCCAGTCCAGGTTCTATCAGCACTCCCCAGTGTTTTTGACATCTTGGTGTGAATGTCTTTTGCTGACTTAACCTGGAAAAACAAAAACCTCATTATGGACAGTAACTCCAACAACATGAAGCTTGCTTGTGCCTCGTCACAGCTTCTCACTAAAAGAATAAACCGTTTTAGGAATTGCAAACACCTGATGTTTGCACAGTTACATAGTACGATGTTAGGATAACCAGTGAGCGATGATTCTGCTTTCCTCCAGCAAGCAGGAAGCCTGGTGAGCGATGGCTCCGCCTTCCTCCAGCAGACAAGAAGTGTGATAAGCGATGGTTTCCTGTTTCTGATGAAGTGTTTTGTGTATTGCAGCGCAGGTACAGATTGAGGGAGACTTCCTGCCCTGTTCCTTCTCCATCCTGGAAGAGCAGCCGATGGACATGCTGCTGGGTCTGGACATGTTAAAGAGACATCAGGTATGGATATACCTTCCAGATCACACCTGGGGTAGGTAGAAGTCCAGCCAAATTTTACGATTTTACACATTTAGCGATGTATGGGCAGATCCGACCAAGATCTCAAGATCGGACAAATGATGCATACCTTGCGCAAGGCACCGGGGGAGAGGGAGACACCTGTTGTACTCACATTTTTGGGGGGGGAGGGGGGGTTTCTTCCGCTGTGTTAATCGATCATCACGAAATTGCACACTGTTCCCGCCGCGCACCCGATCAAGCAAGTCGGCCCAACATCTTACAATCGACAAAGCAACCAATTTTCATTCCGAAATTGGACGCATTGTCAGTTGGGCATGCACTTGGTGGCACCGATTTTCAACCAATTCAATTATAATAATCGAATCAGATGGTGGATCGGCTGCCAAGTTACCTGATGTATGGTCACCTTAAACTCTCTTGTAAAGATTCACCATGTTTCCACAGTGTCACTGGTGACAGGAAAAGAGCGAGAATCCCTCTGGCTGGCATGTAGAAAGTATTAAATACATGCGTTTCTCACCTTTCCCTCACCTCTGCTCTGTTGGGAAATTCCGCCCCCCCCCCCCCCCCCCCCCCCCTCAGTGGCTGCATAGTGTAATCGTTAAGGGCTCTGCCTCTGACATAGGAGACCTGGGTTCCAATCTCAGCTCTTCCTGTTCAGTAAGCCATCACCTATTCCGTGAGGAGACCTTGAGCAAGACTTCCTCACACTGCTACTGCCTCTATAGCGCGCCCTAGTGGCTGCAGGCTCGGCACTTTTTAGTCCGCCAGGAGAAAAGCACAATATAAAGTTTACTTTTTATTAAAAGTATTCAGTTATACAAAGAAATACAATGGTCTCATTTTCAGTTTGTCAATGCATAAACCATTTTAAAGTAAACCCGAGGTGAGTTATATGGAGGCCGCCATATTTTCTTTTGAGCAATACCAGTTGCCTGGCAGTCTTGCTGATCCTCTGCCTCTTATACTTTCAACCATAGCCCCTGAACAAGCATTCAGCAGATCAGATGTTTCTGACATTGTCAGATCTGACAAGATTAGCTGCATGCTTGTTTCTGGTGTAATTCAAACACTAATGCAGCTAAATAGATCAGCAGGGCTGGCAGGCAACTGTTATGGTTTAAAAGGAAACTAATACGGCAGCCTCCACATCACTCTCACCTCAGGTTCACTTTAAACATCCCAACCATCTAGGCTGCTAGTAGATCTCACCCCTCCCTCTCCTGGAATTGGATGATCTCCGTGTCTTGAATGGCTGAGCACTGCCTAGGAGAAATAAACTTATACCAGTGTGTGTGTGTGTAGTAAGCAGAATGAAAGGAGACCTGGGAGGGAGGTGGGGGGAGGTTGACTTTTACTTACCGCTTCTTCTAGTTCTGCGGTTACCCCAATCAAAACCTCACGCTATGGCGCATGCATTGTCCCAGCTGCTGCCTCCTAGGTCACAGTCCCATCACCAGGAGGGTTCTGAGCAAGTGCAGTTACAAGTCTGTATGATCTCCGCATTTACATAACTCCCCACTATGCGATCAAGGAGGCACGCAGCTGGGACAGCACATGCCTTCTAGTGCGCAACCCAGCCTTGGGGTGACAGCGAATCAATGGAGGGGACCCAGAGGATACCAAGGGGCCCCAAAGATAACCGGTGTCTGGAAGAAGCCCCAGGTAAGTAAGATTTCCCTAAATCTTTCATTCTGTGCATTACACCCACTGGTATAAGTTTGATTCTCCCAGGTAGTGCTTGCCCCTCTGAGGCTTTTTTACACGCACGCACGCACGCACGCACGCACGCACGCACACACACACACACACACACACACACACACACACACACACACACACACACACACACACACAGTATTACTTATAAATGCAGTCAGCTACATCTTTAAATATTGGTGATCCGCATATAGAATAGCAGTGCTGGCAGCACCCTTCCACATGGAAGCCAGATAGCAGTAATTCGCTGGTGTCCAATCAAATTCCACATCAGGTGACACTGCTGTCCACTTGGACTGTAGGTTGTGACCTGGGTATGCTTCACTGTCTGGCCCGCAAATACATCCTTTTCTGTATATTCCGGCCCCCCAGAAGTATGAAGTATGTTGATCCGGCCCTTGATCCAAAACGTTTGGGGACCCCTGACCTATTCAGTCAGCTGAAAACTTGAATATTCTGAATAGGTATCATTTACAAATGATATTCCTGTTAAACCCATAATTTGGTGACTCTGTGGAGTTCCCTTTTAGCACAGAGAAGTGACCTCCTGATTATGTAACTCTGGTGGTTGTTTCCTGCTGGGCTGGAGGATTCTGGGTAATTTTGTTTGCCTGTGACGATGGTGGGAGGGGTTTTGTTTGATTTTTTTTTTTTTTTGCTGCTTTCCTCTTTAGTGTTCCATAGACTTGGAGAAGAACGTGCTGGTGATAGGCACCACAGGCACCCGCACCACTTTCCTGCCCGAGGCTGAGTTGCCAGAGTGTGCCAGGCTGGCGTACGGACCTGGGAGGGAAGATATGCAGCCGGAGGAGATTGCAGACCGTGAGCTGGCAGAAGTTTTGCAGAAATCTGCAGAGGAAGCTGGTAGGTGCTGCATGGGTTGGTCGCGCACGCATGTACTTCCTGTGTGCATGTATATGAGAGGTGATTAACCTGTGCATTGGCCTGCCTCGTGTGTTCCATTCCACGACTTCCTCACTAAACGGCCGTACCACACCCTGGCCGACAGACATAAGTGATCACACCACCAGACTGGACAATGGTCTGACATTTTTAAGGGCCTATTTCCACTGGTTGCCACGTCAGTTTCTGAATCCAATGCGGCATCCGTGCTGCTGCAAATTGCTGTAGCCATGTCATGCACTGCAAAGGGGTTGTGCTGCGGCCTGCGGAAACCTGCAGCCAGACTTTATTTTTGGCTGCCCTCCATTTCGAAAAGCAACGTATTGATTTCCATATGCGGCGGTTCCACATCTGAAGTCGCATGCGAAAAATGGCCACAATTCACAGCTAGTTGAAATGGGCCCTAAAACTGGCGTTTGTCTTTTATGTGCTCCCGATTTACTTAGACTAAAATCCTTTAGTGGGTGGCAGGGAATAATTATATAAGATATGTTTTTAAAAGAAAATGCTGCTATTCATCAGTGTATATAGTTATCATTTGAAAGGAAACCGATTATTTTAGTGGTCGGTTCATAACAGATGTCGTTTTAAAGTCACCCTGGAGAAAACCCTGAGCATTATAGAATATATAATTTGTCCACATTCAGAGTGAAAACTGCATGACTAAATACATTTTTGAGATGTGCTACAGCATGGTACACACCTTCAATTGTGATTGGCCAATGTTACCAGCTCCCATGTAGTAGGAAGGTCAACAGATTTTTAATACTATGAACAGATTGGGCAGATAAGCTCTCATACTACGTGCAAGCTGCAAAATTGGTCAGCGATTGGCCAAACCAAAATTGAAAGTGTGTTCCATTTAATATTACCATTAGTAAGAGTGTCAGAGGGAAGCCCCTCCCTTTTGGCCTTCTTAAAGAGAACCCGAGGTGGGTTTGAAGAATATTATCTGCATACAGAGGCTGGATCTGCCTATACAGCCCAACCTCTGTTGCTATCCCAAACCCCCCTTAGGTCCTCTTGCACTCTGCAATCCCTCATAAATCACAGCCACGCTGCTGACAAACAGCTTGTCAGAGCTGGCTGTGTTTATCTCTATAGTGTCAGTCTGCTGCTCTCCCCGCCTCCTGCAGAACTCCAGTCCCCGCCTGCATCCCTTCCCTCCCTGCTGATTGGAGGGAAGGGACGGGGGCAGGGACCGGAGCTATGCAGGAGGCGGGGGAGCAGCTGAGACTGACACTACAGATGTAAACGCAGCCTCACAGCTAGCTGTGATTTATGAGGGATTGCAGAGTGCAGGGGGACCTTAGTGGGGTTTGGGATAGCAACAGAGGCTGGGCTGTATAGGCAGATCCAGCCTCTGTATGCAGATAACATTCTTTAAACACACCTCGGGTTCTCTTTAAAGGAGTACTGTAAAGGAGGAAAAAAAGTTTGTTAGCAGCGCTTTTCTAAGCCTTTTCTAATAGCTTGTGATCTAAAATGCTAATGTAATGCTATAGGTGTGATCCCACTTGAGGGATGTGATTTTTTTTTTTTTTTTTTTTTTTTAAATTAAATCCCCCATAGCATTACATTACCAAAAGCTTTACAAATCACAAGCGGTTAGAAAAGCGCTGCTAGTAGGTCCCATGCCTTACTTCTATGTTTCTTTCACTTACAGTAGGTAGTAAAAATCTGACTAGTCCATCTCCTCACGGTGGATTCTCTGTATATCCTTTTATACAAAAGTAATCCCTGGAAAGGATATATACGAAGATGATTGGCCGGCCTCCCTACTGTTTTTTTTTTTTTTTTTTTTTTTTTTTTTTTTAATCAATTGAATTTTTATTGAAGTTTAACATAGAATACAAAGTGACAATAGTGAATTGAAATAACATTATAATCCATTAAATACTTAATAGAACAATGTCTATAATAGTACAACTTCTATTATCTAAGAATTACATTAGTGCTTGTAATTAGTTAACATCTTAACCATACAAAACGTTCATGCTTATGAAAGTCGCTAACAAAAAGGGGCCCAGAGGCCTAATGCCCATGGGTCCTGAGATTACGATAAGGAAGAGAACTAAAGAAAAAAAAAAAACAGAATATAACTAGTAAAGGGTTTATATAGTTATCTATTAATTTACTTTACCTAAGTTTAGCCTACCTTCTAAACTCCATGGTAGGTAACTTAGGTAAGTGCAATTTGCCTCAGCAGGGTGAATGTGGGGAGGGATAGTTATATAGGGTGTTGGAGTGGGTATGGGACTGGAAGGGTGAGGGGATAATCTAGTAGGTTGTGTTGTGACTACTTATAAGTTTGGCGGATTTTTACTGGATATTTTATCGACTATGTTGTATCCTATTGTAGTGTGTATAATGTTTACTTGCCAAGGGTGGGTATTAGATAAACTTTAGTGCTAGATTTGCCCAGTCTGTTAGGGGTAGGAGGGCTAGCGATTGATTTGAAGTGCTGGGAATGCACACTATTTGTAAAGTTAGGCTGGGCAACTGCCATTCAATAAGTGCACTTGAAAATGTGGAAAACTCTGAGAATCCCGCATGAGGAGATGGATTAGTCCAAAAGCTGTCAGATTGTTACAACCTACCGTAAGTGACCGCGGCATTAAAAAAAAAAAAAAAATTATATTGTACTCTGAAACTAATGTACTTTTTCAATACGTATGCATACACAGAGGTTTTAAATTATACCCTTTTTTTGTGATTAGTAGTTACCTGAGATGAAGAACAAAAAGTTTTAAACCTACCTGGGGGATTCTTCCAGCTTCCTTCATGCTGATTTGTCCCTCGCCACCATCCTCTGCTGCCTGCAGCCTCCGCAATCTGGCTTGGTAACTGCGGGAGTCAGTTTACTGAGCATGTGTGGCCTGGCTGCACATGCACCCCATCACACTCCTGTAGCCGGGAGAGTTTTGCGCAGGTGCAGAACGTGGGAGTGCACATGGCCGGACTGGCCCCATTGCCGAGCCAGACTGCGGAAGCTGCAGGTGGTGGAGGACCGCAGCAACGGAGTGATCAGCCTGAAGGGGGCTGGAGGAAGCCCCAGGTATGTATGAAACTTTTTCTTAATCTCTGGTTCACGTTAAGGACCTGGTTCCACATGATGCTGGCAGAGCTGTGATGCAAAACGCATCCAAATCCCTCTAGCAATGCCATGCGGCATGCTGATCTTTCTCCACATGTGCATCGGACGGCAGCCTCTTTAGTTCAATAGGCTGTTTCCCTGTCTGGATGGCATGTTGGGAAAAGGTGCAGATTTGCAGCAGTGGAAGTGGGCCCCAATTGTAAGCATTGGTTTATTGCCCTCTGCATAGTGCATACTACAACCCATGCAGGGCCTTGTACACATGCAGCTGTGGAATGGAAACACAGGACTCGCAGGGCCCAGACCACTAACTGCACGCAGCTTGTGTGTTCTAACCCCCGTTTGCTGTTTTGTCTTCTAATCCACACAGACCAGCGGAAACCTTGATGCATGTGCGGGTGATCTGCCGCAGGAGGGGGGACTACAGCAGGTAATGAACCAACCAACACCCTCCTGGCTTTAATATTGTAGGACCAAAATAAATGATACCAAGCGCTAGGCTTTTGTGTACGAACATTGCACATACCCTAATAAGGGGAGCCTCACTGTGGTAAATTCTACAACATACCAAAAAATCCACCATAGTCTACTAATCTCAATCACTTTATTGAAAGTATACATACAAAATCCCCTAGTAAACCCCACTGAAACGGGCAGCCTGTGGTATGAACTCTAAGCCAAATACACAGCCTGCATGTGTCACACAACTGCACATTCGCTTCTCACACCCATGCATAATAGCCATTCAACTCCCAGGAGTAATGAAAAACATCGTTATAATTCCAGAGGGCAAAAAATGGTTATGCTGGGCAGTGTAGTCCAGTTAATACTCTTCAATGAAATATGCTGGGATCACTCAGTTGCAGCACAATGTCCCGCATCCAGTTGACACTTATTGCACACAAGTAGCAGCGACTCAGTTGAAGAGTGTATTAACTAGACTGCGATTAGTAGACTACGGTGGATTTTTTGATATTTTTAATATTGTAGGACCGGTTTACATCACTTTGCTCCTAAAGGATATTATGCACCGTGTGTGTTCCTGGGGTGGGGTTTTGTAATGAAGTGATTACCTCTACGTAGCCTATTAACATTGATGCGATCACTAGGATGACAATTTGGGTTCACTGCTGTGCTGTTGCCTAGCAATACATCTGTACAGTGCTGGAACCCTCGAGCTGTCACCACAGCGATCGCATCCAATGACTGCAGACTTGTAGGACGGGTCTGCTACTTGCCCAGATAGTAATGAAATAAGGCTTATGTGGTATCATTTTAACCGAGAAAACCAAAATAATATATTTTAGGTGTTTTCTAACTGTCACACATGCCATTTGAAAATTAGGAAAGGTGAAAAATAAAAAAGTGCTTTTTCTGCATCTACGCCTACTTTTTCCCTGTACAATGCCTATAGAATAAAACTATTTTTGGAAAAGAATTATTACCCAGAGAATGCCTAGAAAATAAAACAAAATAAATATCATATCTCAGGACTTGGAGGAACTTTTCTTCTTTTTTATTTATCACTTTGCATCTAGACCTTGTTTCCCCCTTCTGGACCAGAGCAGTTTTGACGTCTTAGCCAAGTCCCTATTTAATCAGCAATACCTTTATCCCTACCTTTTGACACCAAAATTATATTTATTTAGCTTTTTCCTAGACAAACTAGATTTTGATTGGGGGTTATTTCTTCCCCTAGAACGATTTTGTTTTCTTTAGTTTTATGGGAAAAAGAAATAGTTAAAACTGAAAAATATTGCATTTATTTTTAACTCCAGTTTAAAAATAAAAAGCACAACTGTAGATAAAATCCAAAGATTTTATTTGGCTATTTCTCCTGTTGACCACAAAACTTAAATGCTGTTCCTGTCGCAGTTTATGATGGTGATATTTGATTCTGAAATAAAGGTGGGTTTTTGGTACAATGTGTGCTTTTCACTTTGAAATTAGATAATAAAAGTATTTTTAATGGGAAAAAAATGAGGGAGTACAGGTTGGGGGGGGAGGTTAATAATCATTTTTTATTATGTAGAGTGTTTTTTTTCACTGCATCCCCATTATTACGTTTTACCCTGTTACATTTGCCCATTCGACCTCCCCTTAAAAATATTTCCCTTTTAGCCTAATGGTGCCCCTGTATGCTCCCCTGGCAGGGTCGGCCAAGGTTCGAGCAGGAAAATCAAGTAATGTTTAGGCGCCTTTAGCTAGTGCATAGACGTAGCTAGGGTTTTCAGTGCCCGGGGACAAAGACAGATTTTTGTCTCCTCCCCCCCCCCCCCCCCCCTTTTTCCTCTCTGGACAAAATAGGCATGGCAACGCATCAAAATGTCGTCATGGGTGGAGTCAAATGTTTAGATCCAGACATGCCCCCCCTTTCCCCCTTTAGATAGCCAGATGTGCTCCACTTTTTCTGCTGCTGCTAACGCTTCTCCACTCCTGCAGAGGGAAGGAGAGAAGCGGGGGTACTCTCGGCAGCTAGCGAGCCGGCTCTCACGCATGTGGAGGTGCAGTGGCTGTGATTAGCACCCTCACAATGCTGCGCCTGGGGACATATGTCCCCCGTTGCCTCCCATAGCTACGCCTCTGAGATAGTGTCCCTGTACCCCTTCCTTATCGATCTCCTTGCAGTAGTTATGGAGGATCTGTGCTGTGCAGGACTGAGCTGTTTCTGCATAGATCGATTTATTTTCTGTATTATTTTCTGTTTTCCAGACAAGGAATCTACCTCAGTGGATGAACCATCTCTGGTGCCACCTGATGGGGTCCCCCACCTCATCCACGCTCCAGGTGCCACCTCAGCTCCTCCTGCTTCTTCAGTGTCCACCTCGTCCGCTGTCCCCGAGAGCAGGGAGCCGCCTCTAGCTGTGCCCTCGCCGGATGCTGCCTGTGGTGGGGATCACAGCCCTCCTGTAGTGGGCGCTTCTCAGAAAGGCATTGCGCCTCTATCTTTTGAACTTTCAGTTGCTGACAGGCAAGTTTCTGCTGAGTTTTCTCAGTTACCTGGAGACGACCAGGAGGCGGGACTTGCTGAAAGTTCTGCTGCGGACTATGTACGAGCTGAGCAGCCGAGGGAGCCCGCCGCTCAGGTTTCAGGTTTCCAGGCGGAGTCTACCCCAGAAGTGGATCTGCATGGCGGTGATGTTCCTCCCCCTGCCCCCCTCTCTGCCAGTGCGGAGGACACAATGGATATAGACACAGAGACCCCTAATGCTGAGCCTTGCGAGAACTATTCGCCACACAATGCTCCGCCCACTTCACTGTCTGACCAATCGGTTGCCTCGGACCTAACCGTAACCACGGAATCCCAAGTTACCGACCGCGGCGCCTCGCAGGAAGTCCCCACACCTCCCGACACTCCTGGGCTGGATGCCGACGAAAGCTGCTTCTCTCTAGCCGCTGCTCTGAAGGAACTGCATAAATTACTAGTGGTCAGCTGTCAGGGCGGGCTGCCTAAAATGCCGCTGGATTCTGCAGAGCTGCCTTGCGCAGTTCCGCTAGAGTCTTACCACAATGGCTTGCCAGACAATGGAAGTTCCATGAACACCGTCGTACAATCTAATGATTTTGCAGATGAGGAAAAGTCGGAAAAACAAGCAGTGATCCCGGAAGACTCTGCTGTAGGGGATGAACTCGACCGTTCCAGTGACAACCCAAATGTAACAGCCCTACCCCCAGGGCAGAGCGCCCCCCCTGCATCCGATTCACCGGCTGGCATCCAGCTAGATGAGAGTGCAGTCACCGATGTGAACGGCAATCCTATTGAACCCCCTGTTGTCGGTGCTGAGCAGCCCCTCCAGGCCGCACCTTCCTCTGTGTCCTCTCCATCTGCCGTAGAGCAGTTAGTCAGCGCAGGGTTCACCTTGCAAGACGCACTTTTGGCGCTGGAGCGAGCTGACGGCAATGTGGAGCTGGCGCTTCTTGCTTTACTCGCTAAGAACATTGTCGTTCCTACATAATTTATTTACTCACCAAAAAACGTGGACAGCAGAGTCCTTCCCGTCTGGTTTGTGAACTGTACTGTGACGGTAGCCGTCCGCCGGCAGAGTCCATTGCCAAAACTCGTCACCCAGACCGATGACTGTCCTGGGCTGCCTGTCCGAGTGTACCAGCCGGGGGCCGCGGATCAGAATAGGACTCTCCGCGGACGCGCTCCGTGGTTTACACTGGCCCACACTGTGCTCTCGCTGAAGCCATGGAAGTGATTTTCATTGATAGTATACGGATGCCTGTGCGCTTTCATTCATCAAACTTTGCAGAAGGGAATTCCGCGTTCCTCTTAAAGAGCCATACTCAAAGCAGTTCCCTTACTTCTAATGTATTTTTTAAAAAAAGAAAAAAAATTCCGAGCAGTATCTGAAGTACAGCGACACCTGCTGGTGACGTTGGGTAGTGCCGCTGTATACCTGTAACTGGTGTGTTTACATGCAAGGCTGAAAGACTTGCAGCCTGTTTACTACCACTGTGTGTCCAGCATGATGATCCCCAATTAATCCTGCCCTTTCCAAAACCCTCCTCCCCCCCCCCCCCCCTTTTATAGTCTTCTAGTTTATTCTGTAGCGGATTCAGACGTCACGGGTGTCACACATCACTTGTGCGTCAGTCATTAATTTGCAAGGCAAGAATGGGTTATTGTGAGTTACACTAGATCAGTAAAAGTGGCCATACATCTAGCGATTTTGTGGTATCGAACAAGCATGCCCGATCATGCTGGGATACCTCAGGCCGACGTGGTTTATCGGATGTGCGATATTGCGGTGGCACCCCCAGGCACTGTCCTCCCAAATGTTAACGTGCCCCTGTGTGCCCGTGCATTCAGATCTCACCTGTCCCACTGCCGCGACTGTCCAGATGCTCCTGGTTGCTTGCTGCTCTTCCGCTGCCGTGCGTGTGTGTGATGTCATACGAGCCATTTGCTGTACGGGGAAACCATGTGGGATGCGAATGGGGAAGCAGCGGATGAGACGGGCAGCTGGACACTCGGGTGCTGGACCAGGATAGATTTACTGGGGGGGGAGCCGGCACACATTAACATTTGGGGGGACAGCAGCAAATGTGGCATTGTGAGGCCAAGTCCCGAAAGATTTCATGCTGAAATCGGGAATCGGCCTGCAATTTATGGGCAGCCATCAGATCTGTCTCCCGGTTGATCTCTCCATACATTGCTAGATATATGGGCACCTTAAAAGGTAAATCTGTATTGAGGTCTACCCTAAATTACTGATCTTGGCAATGGGAAAGGGTGAGTGTGAATTTTACCTCCGTGCCCCTCGTAGTGTCGGGTGTGTACTTTCCATGCTTGTGGGGGGCTTCCCTCAGACAGAAAGGGTTCAGTGGCGGGTGGAGATGGTCAATAGGATGTTAATACTGACTTGAATGCGGCTTTGTTGCAAATTTTGGGTTTGGAATTAGCCAATAAGATGCACTTGCGACGTTTTTGATTGGTCTGTTTTCAAGCTACATACAAATTGCAGTAAATTTACATGTAAGTTAGAATTAGCATCTCTTACAGCTGGTATGTTCTTCTTTGCTGTTCTATACTCTCCTCCTCCAATCCGTAGAGCAGAACCTTGTTCCATTCTAGGTATGAGCTCCACAATTCAGAATCCGTATTAAAGGAATGCTCTATATTTGCAGGCCGCGGCAGTGAGGTTAACTCACCCTTGTACCTGACTCCGGACTCTGTGCACAACTCCCAGTTCCATCTCTCAGATACTTCCTTCTCCAAAGCCACCGTAAAGAGGAAGTATTGGAGTGATGTGGAAGGTGACTTGGAGCGCAGTGGCCAGAGGCAGGGACAAGGGCGCGTTGGGCCTGGTTCACACTGCACAGAGGAAAAACTAATCCATGGAAAAACGTCCGCGGGACGGAAATTTGCTCTTCTGTGGAACGTGCCGAACGGATCCATTCTAACAGAACAATGTGAACAGATCCTATTGATTAGCACAGGAACCGTTTACCTCCGTTAGGATCTAGTCTGTTAGTGTTCCTTTAAACAAACCGTTTTTAATCCTAGTGTGAACCAGACCTTAACCCTCCCCCTCCACAACCCACAAGTGTAGAGCCTCTGTTTCATTTGGATTCCGAATTGCGGAGTGTGAACAGCACAGTCAGCCATGTCTTACGCTGAAGCTAGCTGGCATCCTGCCATGGTTCTCAGCCCTGTTCCTCTTGTCCTCTTCTCGGTGTGGGTGTTCCGCCCACCTTGGGTTGTCCTTCCTCTCTAGCAGGGTGGGGGGAGCCTACAGTACTGACAGTGCGCAGACCTGGGAATTTAGGAGTGGAGAATTGTCACCCAAGAGAGAAGCAGCCGATTGGTGGCTTAATGCTCCGACCTCCATGGAACGCTAAAAATGGCGCGTTGTATGGTTTGATAATTTTAATTACTCTTGAATACAATTTTATTTATATTTTTAGCCAAAGACTAAAGCCTGATACGCGCCATGCAGTTTTCACTTCAGATCGGACATAGAAGAAAACTAGATATAGATCATTTTTATCAGCTTTGCGATCTTTCTTTCTGATTGGATATTGATCGAAAGGATGACAACACGGAACGATATCTAGAATTTTGATCCATGTTTTTTTCAACATTTCTGATCAAGAAACAGATCGATCGGTTTTAAGCTTGGGATCGCTCGTTTGCAATCTGTAGGCTGTATATTTTTTTTTCTCGGATGTGATCATTTTCTCAATTGGAAATATGATCTGAAGTGAAGATTGCCTGGTGTGTACCAAGCCTTAAAGGATACCCGAACTGACATATGACATGAGATAGACATGGGTATGTACAGTGCCTAGCACACAAATAACTATGCAGTGTTCCTTTTTTTTCTTTCTCTGCCTGAAAGAGGTAAATATCAGTTATTTAAGTGGCTGACTCAGTCCTGACTCACAGGAAGTGACTACAGTGTGACCCTCACTGATAAGAAATTCCTCTTTTTATCTCATTCTTGCTCTCAGAAGCCATTTTCTGCTAGGAAAGTGTTTTATAGCTGGAATTTTCTATCAGTGAGGGTCACTCTGTAATCACTTCCTGTCTGAGTCAGGACTGAGTCAGCCACTTACATACCTGATATTTAACTCTTTCAGGCAGAGAGAGAAAAAAAGGAACACGGCATAGTTATTTGTGTGCTAGGCACTGTACATACACATGTCTATCTCAGCATGTCACATGTCAGTTCGGGTATCCTTCAAGAAGCCACAAAGCACCCCCTTCTCTGTAGCAGTCGGCTGTATTGAGCTCTTGTGTCCGCAGGCCTGGGGGCAAGCATGATGGGATTGTCACGCTGAGTTTGTCCATTATCACACGAGACGTTTGTCTAGAGATTTTGCAATGCATTTTTGTCCTGTCGCCCTCATTGACCTGCGTGTCCAGTCCAAGCATCATTCCTCAGTCATTGTGAAATCTAAACCAAGATTACAGCATGTCTGGAGGCTGTCTGTTGCCTACTATCTGCACTCTGATGCTGGCCACACACACACACGTGGCAATCTGATCAGGCAATCTGTGTGTAATATATTCATGTAGCCAAACCCAGTGATCAGTCTTAAAGCGGAATAAAACCCAGCATTTCTTCTTTTAAAGATTATTTACAGCATATTATATACAACCACCATTTTTTTTTTTTACTAGAACAGCATTCAACTAGTTAAACAAAGAACTTACAAGCTCCCTGCTGGGAAAACTGGACGCATCCGAACTGGAGATAATGTTATCTTGTGTTTACATTCCTCACTTGATACAATTAAGTAAACACTTCATTGACACTGCAGACTCCTGAACACAGTCACTCAGGCCTGGTGCACACCAAAACCCGCTAGCAGATCCGCAAAA
This sequence comes from Hyperolius riggenbachi, assembly GCF_040937935.1. Classification (NCBI taxonomy): domain Eukaryota; kingdom Metazoa; phylum Chordata; class Amphibia; order Anura; family Hyperoliidae; genus Hyperolius; species Hyperolius riggenbachi. The sequence goes on along the minus strand of NC_090651.1, from coordinate 351,197,381 downwards.
TGCTAGCAGATTTTGAAACGCTTTTTCTGTAGCGTTTCAGCTAGCGTTTTGCGGTTTTGTCTAGCGGTTTTGGTGTAGTAGATTTCCTGTATTGTTACAGTAAAGCTGTTACTGAACAGCTACTGTAACAAAAACGCCTGGCAAACCGCTCTGAAGTGCCGTTTTTCAGAGCGGTTTGCGTTTTTCCTATACTTAACATTGAGGCAGAAACGCATCCGCAATCCAAAATCTGCAGCAGCCCGGGAGTATGCGTTTCTGCAAAACGCCTCCCGCTCTGGTGTGCACCAGCCCATTGAAATACATTACCCAAGCGGATCCGCACCCGCAAGCAGATCTGAAAACGCCCAAAAAGCCGCTCGGTGTGCACCAGCCCTTAGAAAGCATTTCTGCTTAAATTACAAGATGAATAAACCAGTTATGAATAAAAATGCAAAGTCAGCTCTAAGAGCAAAAAAAAGTGTACTTTGGGAACTTGTAATTTCTAAATGAATAATAATACTTATGCACAAAAGCAAACCTGATAACCGTATGGCATATAAAAAGTAGGAAAACATGATTTTATTGAATATTATGTCAGGGTTTTATACCGCTTTAAGGTGGCCACACACCATACAATTCTTTTAAATACCTGTTCAGTTCAAGAATTGCAATACATTTTTCTGACTGATTGTAACATTTAAAAAATATGACCAATGTACCACACACCTATGTTCAATTTTTCCCCAATTATGATAGAAATGATTGAAAATTCTGAGAAAATTGCTAGGGTGTGTTACATTAATAAAACTGAGAATCTAACACACCGTGCAATCTTTTGAAAAATTGAAGAAAAATTTCCAGCATTCCAGATCGATAAAAATTGAAAAAAACTGGAAATCCAGTCTGATTTTTCAGTCGAATGGAAAAAAGCTTTCGATATTTTTGGGAGATCCGATCATATTTATCGAATTGCCGTAAAATCGGATCATTTTATTGTATCGTGTGTGGCCACCTTTACGCATCTTGTTAAATTGGACCTGAACTCTTGCACAGCACACAAGGAAAGCAGAGAGAAATGCACCTTGTGTGTTTTTAGAGAGAAGAGCCTGTCTAATCTCCCCTCCTCTTCAAGTAATCACAATTGGTGTTGGTTTTACCGAGTAGCTGTGTACTCCTAGCTACTCGGAATCCACATTTAAATTGGGGGGGGGGGGGGGGGGGGCTAACCTACCCATGCGGCCGTCTGATCCAATGCGTTGCATGCCAGGGTTGAAGGAGGAAGTGAGGGAGTTGTGTGGGACGCATCAGATCAGATGGCCGCATGGGTATGTTACAATTCCCTTCCCCATTATGAATCATTCTGGAGATTATCTGCCTTCCAGACTGCCTGTGAAATCCATCAAGCATATGACCACCATTTCCGATGTAACTGTTACGGAATCCCGGGACCCGCCACAATTCCAGCGTTTCCTGCAGCAAGCAAAAATCTGGAGGTACCGCTCCACCGCACCGTATGGGACAGTGCTGGATCACGGGCAGCCAAGCCCAAAGACAGCAAAGGAATGGAGGAAGATCCGCACAATGTCTCCAACAGATATAAGAAATTTTATTCAGGACGTATCCAGACCCACATAAAAGCACTCGACTAACATGTTTCAGACATAAAGTCCTTAATTGACTATGATTAAGGACTTTATGTCTGAAACATGTTAGTCGGGCGTTTCCTGCAGCAGTCAGAACTTTTTTCATACAGACAGGTGCCCTTTGCTATAAACTGAACAGATACTGTGTGTAGGTTTTTACACCAACCGGGCATCATTGTGATTGTACACATCAGATTGCTGCGTGTGTGTTCAGCTTAAAGTGGACCTGAACTCTTGCGCACGGGACAGAAGGAAAACCTAGAGATCTGCACCCTGTATGTATTTATAGAGTTTAGCCTGTCTAATTCCCCCTCATCTAGGACTAATCACAAGTGTAATTTGATCTCTCAGCTGCGTGAGCTGAATGCCATGGCGGAGCAGCAAATTGCTAACCACAGGATGTTAACCCTAGGTCTGCTTCCGTGAAAGCATGAACTAGACACACTGCAGATTTATTGTAGAATTTGTATCAGCTGTAAAATGTTTTTCTGTAAAGGTTATTATGCTGTTGCGTATCTTAGAGAGCAGAGAGGAAGTTCTGAGTTCAGGTCCGCTTTTATAGCCAGAATATATTAAGAGGTCCATGCACTGAATATCCAGTTATCATGGTAAATATTGCCGGTATCGGCCTGGCGGTGTGACGCCGATGCTCTTTATTCGGAAATGGCTGCAATCGGCAGAAACGTGCGGTCTGTTGCTGCGCTGGCGTGAGACTCACTCTCTGCATTCGCCCCATGGTGGCTGAAGGTGATTGGTCACTGCGCTGGCAGGGAGCGCGCTCACTGCGTTTGTCTGCAATGGCTGAAGGTGATTGGTCACTGCGCTGGCGGGGAGCGCGCTCACTGCGTTTGTCTGCAATGGCTGAAGGTGATTGGTCGCTGTGCTGGCGGGGAGCGCACTCACTGCGTTTGTCTGCAATGGCTGAAGGTGATTGGTCACTGCGCTGGCGGGGAGCGCGCTCACTGCGTTTGTCTGCAATGGCTGAAGGTGATTGGTCGCTGTGCTGGCGGGGAGCGCACTCACTGCGTTTGTCTGCAATGGCTGAAGGTGATTGGTCACTGCGCTGGCGGGGAGCGCGCTCACTGCGTTTGTCTGCAATGGCTGAAGGTGATTGGTCGCTGTGCTGGCGGGGAGCGCGCTCACTGCGTTTGTCTGCAATGGCTGAAGGTGATTGGTCACTGCGCTGGCGGGGAGCGCGCTCACTGCGTTTGTCTGCAATGGCTGAAGGTGATTGGTCACTGCGCTGGCGGGGAGCGCGCTCACTGCGTTTGTCTGCAATGGCTGAAGGTGATTGGTCGCTGTGCTGGCGGGGAGCGCGCTCACTGCGTTTGTCTGCAATGGCTGAAGGTGATTGGTCACTGCGCTGGCAGGGAGCGCACTCACTGCGTTTGTCTGCAATGGCTGAAGGTGATTGGTCACTGCGCTGGCGGGGAGCGCACTCACTGCGTTTGTCTGCAATGGCTGAAGGTGATTGGTCACTGCGCTGGCGGGGAGCGCGCTCACTGCGTTTGTCTGCAATGGCTGAAGGTGATTGGTCGCTGTGCTGGCGGGGAGCGCACTCACTGCGTTTGTCTGCAATGGCTGAAGGTGATTGGTCACTGCGCTGGCGGGGAGCGCGCTCACTGCGTTTGTCTGCAATGGCTGAAGGTGATTGGTCGCTGTGCTGGCGGGGAGCGCGCTCACTGCGTTTGTCTGCAATGGCTGAAGGTGATTGGTCACTGCGCTGGCAGGGAGCGCACTCACTGCGTTTGTCTGCAATGGCTGAAGGTGATTGGTCGCTGTGCTGGTAGGGAGCGCGCTCACTGCGTTTGTCTGCAATGGCTGAAGGTGATTGGTCACTGCGCTGGCGGGGAGCGCGCTCACTGCGTTTGTCTGCAATGGCTGAAGGTGATTGGTCGCTGTGCTGGCGGGGAGCGCACTCACTGCGTTTGTCTGCAATGGCTGAAGGTGATTGGTCACTGCGCTGGCGGGGAGCGCGCTCACTGCGTTTGTCTGCAATGGCTGAAGGTGATTGGTCGCTGTGCTGGCGGGGAGCGCGCTCACTGCGTTTGTCTGCAATGGCTGAAGGTGATTGGTCGCTGTGCTGGCGGGGAGCGCACTCACTGCGTTTGTCTGCAATGGCTGAAGGTGATTGGTCGCTGTGCTGGCGGGGAGCGCACTCACTGCGTTTGTCTGCAATGGCTGAAGGTGATTGGTCGCTGTGCTGGCGGGGAGCGCGCTCACTGCGTTTGTCTGCAATGGCTGAAGGTGATTGGTCGCTGTGCTGGCAGGGAGCGCGCTCACTGCGTTTGTCTGCAATGGCTGAAGGTGATTGGTCGCTGTGCTGGCAGGGAGCGCGCTCACTGCGTTTGTCTGCAATGGCTGAAGGTGATTGGTCGCTGTGCTGGCGGGGAGCGCACTCACTGCGTTTGTCTGCAATGGCTGAAGGTGATTGGTCGCTGTGCTGGCGGGGAGCGCGCTCACTGCGTTTGTCTGCAATGGCTGAAGGTGATTGGTCGCTGTGCTGGCAGGGAGCGCGCTCACTGCGTTTGTCTGCAATGGCTGAAGGTGATTGGTCGCTGTGCTGGCAGGGAGCGTGCTCACTGCGTTTGTCTGCAATGGCTGAAGGTGATTGGTCACTGCGCTGGCATGAACCTCACTTACTGCATTCGCTGGCAATGGCTGAAGGTGATTGGTGCTTGCGAATGCCAAACGGATGCATCTGCTTTACTTTTTATTCATTTCTGATTCAGGAGAATGCTGGGATATTATTTTAGGAAATGTGATGTTAATAATTTTTTATTCTTTGGGGATTGTATAGTTGCCTTAATTCACCTTTTAAAGTACGGTGAGGTCATTCTGATAGCTGGAATAATAATTATGATATTGTAAAATAAACTGCATTTGGGTATTTACTTTGTGTCTTGTCTGATTGGGCAGCACTTGTGGGCGTTGTGTTTTCATGGTGGGTATGTTAACACCAGGGCTCTGGAGTCGGTACAAAAACTCCTCCGTTTATGAAACCTCCGACTCCAGGTACCCAAAATGGCTCCGACTCCTTATGCTACGTACACACTTGCGATAACGATCGTTTACAAGGAGCGATAGTTACCAGGCGAACAATATTAGAATGCAAGGATGGGATGCAGCAATCATCATACACATATTAACGATCGTTCTAGCAGAAAAGAACGATCAGAGGGAAATGTTGCGTACATATTTATATAAAATTTAAAAAACCAATCAAACATGGTTACAATAGATAAGAATATATGATAACTTGTAAATAAAGTTTGTTTAATACGTATAATGTAACAATCATGATGGGCCGTACTACACAGGAAGTACTGAAGCTGGGCAAAATCCAATGCAGACGCATTGGCCCTTGTAACGATTGTGCTCGGCAGATAACTGTACACACTATAGTTTTGTAACGATTGTCGTTCAATATGATCTGTTCAGTTGGATTTTCTCATCGTGCCGATATCTTTCGTTCTTCGTTGTACTTAATGATCGTTTGGTAAAGTTCTTTACCCGATTATTGTCATACCGATCGTTAAGCTGCTGTTTCAAACGACCATAGTCGCAAGTGTGTATGAAGCATTAGTCTAATTTTTACAAAGGCTATGGATTTTGTTCAAAAATCATCTGACTCAGACTCCTCGGTTTATTGAAACTACCGACTCCAACTCCAGATACCCAAAATTACTCCGACTCCACAGCCCTGGTTAACACAACAGTCCTTTTTTCTTAAAGGATATCCGAGGTGACATGATGAGATAGACATGTGTATGTAGAGTGCCTACCACACAAATAACTAGGCTGTGTTCCTTTTTTCTTTCTGTCTGAAATAGTTAAATATCAGATATGTAAGTGACTGATTCAGTCCTGACTCAGACAGGGAGTGACTACAGTGTGACCCTCACTGATAAGAAATTCCCCTTTTTATCTCTTTCTTGCTCTCGGTAGTCATTTTCTGCTAGGAAAGGGTTTTATAGTTGGAATTTCTTATCAGTGAGGGTCACACTGTAGCCACTTCCTGTCTGAGTCAGGACTGAGTCAGCCACTTACATACCTGATATTTAACTCTTTCAGGCAGAGAAAGAAAAAAAGGAACACAGCCTAGTTATTTGTGTGCTAGGCTGCTGTACATACACAGGTCTATCTCATGCTGTCACATGTCACTTCGGGTATCCTTTAAAGTACACCTGAAGTGAGAGGGATATGGAGGCTGCCATGTTTATTTCCTTTTAGCAATACCAGTTGCCCGGCAGCCCTGCTGAGCTTTAGCTGCTGTAGTGTCTGAATCACACCTCTGAAACAAGCATGCAGCTAATCCAGTCAGCCTTTAGTCAGAAACCTCTGATCTGCATGCTTGTACAGGGTCTGCAGAGGAAGAGCATTGCCAGTCCTCTCTCCTTGTATCCGGTCCAGTGCAGTTACCTCCATTGCAGGGATTTGACAAACTGGTCAAATACACCTTCGGGGATCATCAGAAGCACTTATGTCATGAATGCTTCTGCAGACTGGCAGCTCTGTATAGCGTATGTGCACTATGGAGCTGCCTGCCTTCAGAAGCACTTGGGGGACTTGTGTGCTTCTGAGGGCTCCCGGAGACGGGTAAAGTGTACCAGAACTGTTGAAAAAAAATAGTCACCTGCTTCCTCCAGCAGCATATAAACCTGTCCCACGCCGTCCTCCCGCGGTCTGCTGTTCAGCTACAATCAGCCCCAGTAATAAGCTCAGTCTGGGTATACTGCGCATGCACAGAAGACCTAGACCAGGCATGGGCAAACTTGGCCCTCCAGCTGTTAAGGAACTACAAGTCCCACAACAGTTCAAAGAACGGGATTTCCTGGAGGGCTTTCCCCGTCGCCATGACGTCATCGACGTCGTGGCGTCATTGGGAGTCCCGATCTACCCCTTAGCGCTGCCTGGCACTGATTGGCCAGGCAGCGCACGGGGTCTGGGCGGGGCGTGGCTAGCGGCGGACAATCGGCGCAGAGCGGCGCCGATCAGAGTGCACACGCAGCTAGCAAAGTGCTAGCTGCGTGTTGCAAAAAAAAAAATTATGCAAATCGGCCCAGCAGGGCCTGAGAAATCCTCCTGCGCGCCATAGCCCGTGCCAGGGAGGTTAAACCATGTGATGAGAGAGGGTGCTGTAGTCATGGAGACTGGAAGAAAATAGATGGGTGGAGCCTGGAGAGGAGGTATATTACAACCCTCCACCCCTTCACTCTTTATGCCCTGCAATTCAAGGTTCCCACCACAGGTCTCCATGAGGCCCGCAGCACACCCCATAATCTCAAGACGAGACCATCTGGGCCCCCCTTGGCAGCTGCTATGGTGATCCCTACGTCGCTGATATCTATGTGTATAAACGGCGCAATGCCAAGAGTTCAATCTGCCTGTCGCTGGAAAAACAAATACAGAATATATGATACATGAGGGGGTACGGGCCAAAAACTTCCCAGAGCACCGAAAAAATATTGCTTAAAAAGATACATGATGTGTTTACCTCAAACCATACGCCTATAAGGTGCATTAGCAATCTATACAAATCTCATCATGGTGCCATTGGAAATATACAAATCATTTATGGGCTCTATGTAACAACATCTGTCAGAAAATCCTCCCCCTCGTGTCTAGTGTTATGTCAGAGAACTAAAAATAGTGACACGCCACAACTTACCTAACCAGGCAACCAGTCTCCCCGGCCTCCTGCTGCTCCCTGTAGGCCTCACTTCAGGGAACAGGCTGTAGGTCTGCAGGAACTGCAATATGCGGCAGACCAGGGGGAATAGTTAACATCACATAAGTTACTTCAGTCTTTGCCTGTCTTCTATAGGCAACTGATATGGCATGCAAAACATATATTGTTTACTTTTTAATATGTTTATTTTTTCCTGCATTACCATGTGCTGTACATAATTTTTTATTTTTTTCCCTGTGGTCTGCATATTAAGAGCACTTTGCATACATGCAGGGATGGTTCTTCCATGAAGCAACATGCATCATGTGCTTCAGGGCGGCAAAAAGCGGCTTCCCTCCACAAATGCCCCCTCCTCACATTCCGTCTCCCACTCCCTAGAAGCGCGACTTCACTCACCTGCTCTCAGCATTCCAGCAATGGGATCTCCATCCTCCCATCCAGCGTCCTGTATCCAGGGCTACAGCGGTGCATCATGTGACCTGTTACGTGCTGCTTGGTCACATGAGGTGCCACTGTAGTCAAGATAGGAAGCAGGACTTCACATATGGTGATCCCTTCGCTAATCTGCCACCTGAAGCAATACATTGTGGGGATGCCGGAGAAAAGAGACCCATCGGGCCATGCATTGCAGGCGCCGCACTGGCACTATGCTTACCTCCCTCAGTTTCCTGCAAGACAGCCTCTCCTCCCTGCTGGCCTGCAGCGTCTGATCCCCAGGATGCCAGGTATGTGCTGCACCGGCGCTGCATCACTCGCCCGCTCTCAGCAGATTAGCCACATGTAAAGTCCTACTTCCTCTCTTACTACAGCGGCACCTCATATGACCCGGTAGCATGTAACAGATCACATGAGGCACTGCTGTAGCGATGGATACAGGACACTGGACGGGCAGATGGAGATCCCATTGCTGGAATGCTGAGAGCAGGTGAGTGAAGCAGTGCAGCGCATCCAGGGAGGGCGAGGAGGGGTACATTTGCCACCCTCTAAGGGCATGTTCACACTAGGGACATTTCTGTCCTTTTTACAAGCACAGGCGATTTTTAAAATCGACCACAAAATACTTGTGCAATGAATGTCTGAGAAGGTTCATATCAGCGCGGTTGGTGAGCTGTGCGTTCAGAAAAGCGGTGCCTGTACCTTTTTGGGGGTGTTTTTGCTATAATGGAAGGTATAGGAAGAGGGCTAAAAGCTCACAAAACTGCTTTATGCGGCAATTGCGTTCGGGGTTTTTCGAATAAATACATTATATTTATTATTTTCCGGGTTAAAGAGTTTACTTCCTTCAATTTACTTCCTTGCGTCAGGGAGTGAATTACAAAACTGCGGTTAGAAAAGCGCTTTTGCCAGAAATGCAGCGCGCAGTGGAGCATCGGGAGTGGGCTCAAAAAAAAAAACGCACAAAAACGTAAAATGCTTGTGCTTCATTTTAGGTGTGAATGAGGCCTGATTGTTGCCACCCAGAAGCTCATGGGAGAACTGCCCCTACTGATATGATGACTGTCACCAGGGACGGATCAGGACTCCATTCCTTGGGTGATAGTTTGGTGCACTACAGAGTGGGCGGGTTGAGTAGAAGAACAATGCGCTCAGCTGAGTTGATCCAGAAGGCTGATGGCTCTCCAATGCGCCACCATATATATACGCTAATCAGGGCCGCCTCTGCCAAGAAACATGTAGCGTGCGTTCAGAGCTTCATACAAACTATCAATCATAAAACAAAGAGTGATTAAGTCGCTTTATCTCGTTCCAAAATCGAGTTTTGTCGGTCATAAAAATACTATTAAGGTGCCCATACATTACTAGATTCTCCTGTGCGATTGACCACTAGATATGATCATTTTATTGGATCGGGAGGGAATTGTTTATGTTCCATTCTGCTCAATCGATGAAAATTGGTTGATTTCTGGTTGAATCGACCAATTTACTTGATTGTGCAGAATGGAAAATATTAAAAGATCATTGGTTGATCTTAAAGAAATCTGCTACTATTATCATGATGTTGATCGACACAAAATTAATTTTTAGTGTCAGAGAACGGAGGCAGAGCATTGTTCAGATCGATCAGTGAAGGAGTATGGCATAGGATCTTGCTTGTAGTGTGTGGGCGACTAGACAATCAACTTTCGAACAACTGCACTGCTGATTGCTTTAGCTGGCCATACACTTATAGATTTCCACCTAATGTTCCAAAACGATATTCCTTTTCCAAGAAGAATTGATGTAAAAGCAATCAATTTCTACCATACACTGCACATCAATTTCCAATAGATTCCAGCAAGCTATCTATTGAAAATTGATTGAACTGCAGAGTTGCACTGTTCAATGCAGTGCAAAGCTTATAAGCCATCGATCTGCCAATGCATTTGCTCTGCCCCCAATTGTTTTACATTTTCTATCCTGTCTGAATCGATTTTGGTTTAAAATGGATCAAAAATTGATCAATCTGACATTTTGGGGAATCGATTCCCAGAAGGTGAATTGAATCGGCAAGAAAATGAAAATGAGAAAATTGATGTGTATGGGCACCTTATATCACTCGACTTAAAATCGCTCAAGAAAGAGACAAATAAATTGCAGTAACTGGGGGAAATGTTTGTATTTAGCACATCCCATTGTGTACTGTGAACAAGCAAATGTGTTCACCTAATATCAACCCTGAACGTTGTGCCTGCCTTTTATTAGAAGTCTATTTGCTAAGGTTAGACGCAAGCTGGGTTTGTTTGCAGCTTATAAAAGCTTTGTTTGCAAGAAGGAATGTTGACCTGTAAATCCACCAGGTGAATAAAGAGTTGGGGGAGAGTGTGAAAGAGGCACTGTAGTGGCATATAGTAGAATGCAGTCAATTATTCAGTGAATTTTTTCAGTAATTTCCTGGTTTCAGTATAAGAAACACTTCCTATATCTGCATACGCTGTGGCTATGTTCCCACTTAACCACTTGAGGACTACAGTCTTTCTAACCCTTAAGGACCAGGCACTTTTTTTCCACTCAGACCACTGCAGCTTTCACGGTTTATTGCTCGCTCATACAACCTACCACCTAAATGAATTTTGGCTCCTTTTCTTGTCACTAATAAAGCTTTCTTTTGGTGCTATTTGATTGCTCCTGCGATTTTTACTTTTTATTATATTCATCAAAAAAGACATGAATTTTGGCAAAAAAATGATTTTTTTAACTTTCTGTGCTGACAATTTTCAAATAAAGTAAAATTTCTGTATACATGCAGCGCGAAAAATGTGGACAAACATGTTTTTGATAAAAAAAAACCCATTCAGTGTATATTTATTGGTTTGGGTAAAAGTTATAGCGTTTACAAACTATGGTGCAAAAAGTGAATTTTCCCATTTTCAAGCATCTCTGACTTTTCTGACCCCCTGTCATGTTTCATGAGGGGCTAGAATTCCAGGATAGTATAAATACCCCCCAAATGACCCCATTTTGGAAAGAAGACATCCCAAAGTATTCACTGACAGGCATAGTGAGTTCATAGAAGATATTATTTTTTGTCACAAGTAAGCGGAAAATGACACTTTGTGACAAAAAAAAGAAAAAAAAAAAGAATCCATTTCTTCTAACTTGCGACAAAAAAAAATGAAATCTGCCACGGACTCACCATGCCCCTCTCTGAATACCTTGAAGTGTCTACTTTCCAAAATGGGGTCATTTGTGGGGTGTGTTTACTGTCCTCGCATTTTGGGGGGTGCTAATTTGTAAGCACCCCTGTAAAGCCTAAAAGTGCTCATTGGACTTTGGGCCCCTTAGCGCAGTTAGGCTGCAAAAAAGTGCCACACATGTGGTATTGCCGTACTCAAGAGAAGTAGTAGAATGTGTTTTGGGGTGTATTTTTACACATACCCATGCTGGGTGGGAGAAATATCTCTGTAAATGACAATTTTTTCATTTTTTTTACACACAATTGTCCATTTACAGAGTTATTTCTCCCACCCAGCATGGGTATGTGTAAAAATACACCCCAAAACACATTGTACTACTTCTCCCGAGTACGGCGATACCACATGTGTGGCACTTTTTTGCACCCTAACTGCGCTAAAGGGCCCAAAGTCCAATGAGTACCTTTAGGATTTCACAAGTCATTTTGCGGAATTTGATTTCCAGACTACTCCTCACGGTTTAGGGCCCCTAAAATGCCAGGGCAGTATAGGAACCCCACAAATGACCCCATTTTAGAAAGAAGACACCCCAAGGTATTCCGTTAGGAGTATGGTGAGTTCATAGAAGATTTTATTTTTTGTCAAAAGTTAGCGGAAAATTGATTTTTATTGTTTTTTTCACAAAGTGTCATTTTCCACTAACTTGTGACAAAAAATAAAATCTTCTATGAACTCACCATACTCCTAACGGAATACCTTGGGGTGTCTTCTTTCTAAAATGGGGTCATTTGTGGGGTTCCTATACTGCCCTGGCATTTTAGGGGCCCTAAACCGTGAGGAGTAGTCTGGAAATCAAATTCCGCAAAATGACCTGTGAAATCCTAAAGGTACTCATTGGACTTTGGGCCCTTTAGCGCAGTTAGGGTGCAAAAAAGTGCCACACATGTGGTATCGCCGTACTCGGTAGAAGTAGTACAATGTGTTTTGGGGTGTATTTTTACACATACCCATGCTGGGTGGGAGAAATAACTCTGTAAATGGACAATTGTGTGTAAAAAAATCAAAAGATTGTCATTTACAGAGGTATTTCTCCCACCCAGCATGGGTATGTGTAAAAATACACCCCAAAACACATTGTACTACTTCTCCCGAGTATGGCAATACCACATGTGTGGCACTTTTTTGCACCCTAACTGCGCTAAAGGGCCCAAAGTCCAATGAGTACCTTTAGGATTTCACAGGTCATTTTGCGAAATTTGATTTCCAGACTACTCCTCACGGTTTAGGGCCCCTAAAATGCCAGTTCAGTATAGGAACCCCACAAATGACCCCATTTTAGAAAGAAGACACCCCAAGGTATTCCGTTAGGAGTATGGTGAGTTCATATAAGATTTTATTTTTTGTCACAAGTTAGTGGAAAATGACACTTTGTGAAAAAAACAATAAAAATCAATTTTCCGCTAACTTTTGACAAAAAATAAAATCTTCTATGAACTCACCATACTCCTAACGGAATACCTTTGGGTGTCTTCTTTCTAGAATGGGGTCATTTGTGGGGTTACTATACTGCCCTGGCATTTTAGGGGCCCTAAACCGTGAGGAGTAGTCTTGAAACCAAATGTCGCAAAATGACCTGTGAAATCCTAGAGGTACTCATTGGACTTTGGGCCCCTTAGCGTACTTAGGGTGTAAAAAAGTGCCACACGTGGTACCGCCGTACTCAGGAGAAGTAGTATAATGTGTTTTGGGGTGTATTTTTACACATACCCATGCTAAGTGGGAGAAATATCTCTGTAAATGACAATTGTTTGATTTGTTTTACACACAATTGACCATTTACATAGAAATTTCTCCCACCCAGCATGGGTATGTGTAAAAATACACCCCAAAACACATTATACTACTTTTCCTGAGTACGGCGGTACCACATGTGTGACACTTTTTTGCAGCCTAGGTGCGCTAAGGGGCCCAACGTCCTATTCACGCGTCATTTTGAGGCATTTGTTTTCTAGACTACTCCTCGCGGTTTAGGGCCCCTAAAATGCCAGGGCAGTATAGGAACCCCACAAGTGACCCCATTTTAGAAAGAAGACACCCCAAGTTATTCCGTTAGGTGTATGGCGAGTTCATAGAAGATTTTATTTTTTGTCACAAGTTAGTGAAAAATGACACTTTGTGAAAAAAAAACCAATAAAAAATCAATTTCCGCTAACTTTTGACAAAAAATAAAATCTTCTATGAACTCGTCATACACCTAACAGAATACCTTGGGGTGTCTTTTTTTCTAAAATGGGGTCACTTGTGGGGTTCCTATACCGCCCTGGCATTTTACGGGCCCAAAACCGTGAGTAGTCTGGAAACCAAATGTCTCAAAATGACTGTTCAGGGGTATAAGCATCTGCAAATTTTGATGACAGGTGGTCTATGAGGGGGCGAATTTTGTGGAACCGGTCATAAGCAGGGTGGCCTTTTAGATGACAGGTTGTATTGGGCCTGATCTGATGGATAGGAGTGCTAGGGGGGTGACAGGAGGTGATTGATGGGTGTCTCAGGGGGTGGTTAGAGGGGAAAATAGATGCAATCAATGCACTGGGGAGGTGATCGGAAGGGGGTCTGAGGGGGATCTGAGGGTTTGGCCGAGTGATCAGGAGCCCACACGGGGCAAATTAGGGCCTGATCTGATGGGTAGGTGTGCTAGGGGGTGACAGGAGGTGATTGATGGGTGTCTCAAGGTGTGATTAGAGGGGGGAATAGATGCAAGCAATGCACTGGCGAGGTGATCAGGGCTGGGGTCTGAGGGCATTCTGAGGGTGTGGGCGGGTGATTGAGTGCCCTAGGGGCAGATAGGGGTCTAATCTGATAGGTAGCAGTGACAGGGGGTGATTGATGGGTAATTAGTGGGTGTTTAGGGTAGAGAACAGATGTGAACACTGCACTTGGGAGGTGATCGGACGTCGGATCTGCGGGCGATCTATTGGTGTGGGTGGGTGTTCAGTTTGCCCGCAAGGGGCAGGTTAGGGGCTGATTGATGGGTGGCAGTGACAGGGGGTGATTGATGGGTGGCAGTGACAGGGGGTGATTGATGGGTGATTGACAGGTGATTGACAGGTGATCAGTGGGTTATTACAGGGAAGGACAGATGTAAATAATGCCCTGGCGAATTGATAAGGGGGGGTCTGAGGGCAATCTGAGCGTGTAGGCGGGTGATTGGGTGCCCGCAAGGGGCAGATTAGGGTCTGATCTGATGGGTAACAGTGACAGGTGGTGATAGGGGGTGATTGATGGGTAATTAGTGAGTGTTTAGAGGAGAGAATAGATGGAAACACTGCGCTTGGGTGGTGATCTGATGTCGGATCTGCGGGCGATCTATTGGTGTGGGTGGGTGATCAGTTTGCCCGCAAGGGGCAGGTTAGGGGCTGATTGTTGGGTGGCAGTGACAGGGGGTGATTGATGGGTGATAGGTGATTGGCAGGTGATTGACAGGTGATCAGTGGGTTATTACATGGAAGGACAGATGTAATTAATGCACTGGTGAATTGATAAGGGGGGGGGGGTGTCTGAGGGCAATCTGAGCGTGTGGGCGGGTGATTGGGTGCCCGCAAGGGGCAGCTTAGGGTCTGATCTGATAGGTAACAGTGACAGGTGGTGATAGGGGGTGATTGATGGGTGATTGATGGGTAATTAGTGGGTGTTTAGAGAAGATAACAGATGTAAACAATACATTTGGGAGGTAATCTGACGGCGGGTTTGCGGGCGATCTAATGGTGTGGGTGGGAGATCAGATTGCCCGCAAGGGGCAGGTTAGGGGCTGATTGATGGGTGGCAGTGACAGGGGGTGATTGATGGGTGATGGGTGATTGGCAGGTGATTGACAGGTGATCAGTGGGTTATTACAGGGAAGAACAGATGTAATTAATGCACTGGCGAATTGATAAGGGGGGGTCAGAGGGCAATCTGAGCGTGTTGGCGGGTGATTGGGTGCCCGCAAGGGGCAGATTAGGGTCTGATCTGATAGGTAAAAGTGACAGGTGGTGATAGGGGGTGATTGATGGGTAATTAGTGGGTGTTTAGAGGAGAGAATAGATGTAAACAATGGATTTGGGAGGTGATCTGATGTCGGATCTGCGGGCGATCTATTGGTGTGGGTGGGTGATCAGATTGCCCGCAAGGGGCAGGTTAGGGGCTGATTGTTGGGTGGCAGTGACAGGGGGTGATTGATGGGTGATTGACGGGTGATTGACAGGTTATCAGGGAAGATAGATGCATACAGTACACAGGGGGGGGGGGGGGTCTGGGGAGAATCTGAGGGGGTGGGGGGGTGATCAGGAGGGGGGCAGGGGGGGATATAAAAAAAAAATAGCGTTGACAGATAGTGACAGGGAGTGATTGATGGGTTATTAGGGGGGTGATTGGGTGCAAACAGGGGTCTGGGGGGTGGGCAGGGGGGGGTCTGAGGGGTGCTGTGGGCGATCAGTGGGCGGGGGGGGCAGATCAGTGTGTTTGGGTGCAGACTAGGGTGGCTGCAGCCTGCCCTGGTGGTCCCTCGGACACTGGGACCACCAGGGCAGGAGGCAGCCTGTATAATACACTTTGTATACATTACAAAGTGTATTATACACTTTGTATGCGGCGATCGCGGGGTTAACATCCCGCCGGCGCTTCCGTATGGCCGGCGGGTTGTTACGGCGGGTGGGCGGAGCCAGTTGCCGGGGGAAGCGCGCGTCATCAATGACGCGATCGCTCCCCCGGCATGCCTAAAGGACGCGCCGCCTGAAGGCGTATTGCGGTCCTTTAGGCATCCACTTTGCCGCCGCCCATGGGCTGTGGGCGGTCGGCAAGTGGTTAAAGAGAATCTGTAACAAAAATAAGTTCCCCTGGGGGGTACTGACCTCGATAGGGGGAAGCCTCAGGGTCCTAATGAGGCTTCCCACTCCCCTGTAGCTGCAGGCAGTCCAGCACTGGCTCCCCCGAAGTGTCCTGGAATCCTCCCTCGACAAGCCTGATAAGCACCGATTTATTCACCTTTCCTGGCTCCAGCGGGGGCGCTGTTGCGGCTCTCCACACGGAGATAGGTGAAAATAGCCGACCTTTGTCGGGTCCAACTGCGCAGGAGACTTGCACCTGCGCAGTAGAGCGGACTGAAAGCAATCGGCTATTTCCGCCTATCTCCGAGGCGGAGAGCCGATACTGCGCCTGCACTGGAGCCGGGAAGGTAAATATTTACATCCCCCGCTGTTCGGGGAGCTTTATTGCCGCCGCGGTGGGACCGAGGAGGACGGGGGAAGCCTCAATAGGATCCGGAGTCTTCACCCACCTGAGGTGAGTACCCCCCAGGGGAGGGTTTTTTCGATACAGGTTTTCTTTAAACGGAGGAACTGATATTTTTTTTGTCTGTTCTCTGCTCATCGAGTGAACGGCTCCTATTTTATACATAGGAGCCGTTCATACTTGTCACACTGCAATGGATCCGCGGAATTCGTTGTGGTAAGAGAGCCGCACTTCTGTGCAGTGCATGATAATCGCGGGCAGGCAGATGCATTCCTGTATATCAAGAGTGTCAAACTCAAATACAAAGTGTGCCGAAATTGTACACTGGGACCAAGTCGCAGGCCAACCTCAATGTCTACTGGCCACTTTCTTCCCTTTATAAAGTTCCCTGGTGTCTAATGGCACCCCTCCAACCTCTATACAGTTTCCTAGTGTCTAGAGGCCCCCACCCTCCCCTATACAGTTCTCTAGTGTTCAGTGCTTTTCCCCTACCTGCCCATATGGTTTCCCTGGTGTTCTTGGACATCTCCTCCAATACAGCTTCCCTGGTGATTTAGAGTGGGCCAGACATAATGCAAAGTGGGGAAACAACTTGAGGGCCAAATTTAATGGCTCTGAAGGCCAAACGAAGTTTGACGTATGCTCTATATAGTCTATAGGGGAGAGCATCTGCCCCAGGCAACGTGTCCCACTGCCGCCCGGTCCCTGTACACAGCCTGGCAGAAGACCAGGTATCTCCATTGGGCTGCAAAGGACCAATGGGAATCCTCAGCAACAGGGAGAATTATCATTGGTTCATGGCAGACAAATGAAAAAATGAGTGACACCCTGTATTAACGAGCTAGCCCACCTTTACCTGATCACAGCCGATAATTTTCTAGGCATGGACTCAACAAGATGCTGATACCGTTGCTGAGGAATGTTAGCCCATGCTGACATAATGGCAGCTCTAAGTTGGGTAAGATTGGATGGTGGCGTTTCCAATCTTTGAAGTGATCTTTCGACTTTGTCCCACAAATGCTCAATAGGATTGAGGTCAGGAGACTGAGTTGGCCATGGGAGCAGGTTACACTCTGATTGATGTTCCTCAAACCGATTTGAGACCAATCGAGCACGGTGGCAAGGACCCACAACAGGCCTTTTTTCCTATTTTTCTGTAATACCAAAGGCACTCTTGATGGTCTCCTGCTGCTAAAGTCCATCCTTTGCAGAGTCCGTCTTGTTGTGCATTGATATAGCACTCACCTAAAGGATTATTAGGAACACGCATAACCATTTCTAGGGTTTATAAAGAATGGTGTGAAAAGGGAAAAACGTCTAGTATGCGGCAGTCCTGTGGGTGAAAATGCCTTGTTGATGCTAGAGGTCAGAGGAGAATGGGCCGACTGATTCAAGCTGACAGAAGAGTAACGTTAACTGAAATTACCACTCGTTACAACCGAGGTATGCAGCAAAGCATTTGTGAAGCCACAACACGCACAACCTTGAGGCGGATGGGCTACAGCAGAAGACCCCACCGGGTACCACTCATCTCCACCACAAATAGGAAAAAGAGGCTACAATTTGCAAAATTGGACAGTTGAAGACTGGAAAATGTTGCCTGGTCTGATGAGTCTCAATAGAGTCAGAATTTGGCGTAAACAGAATGAGAACATGGATCCATCATGCCTTGTTACCACTGTGCAGGCTGGTGGTGGTGGTGGTGTAATGGTGTGGGGTAGAGTTGGGCCGAACGGTTCGCCTGCGAACGGTTCCATGCGAACTTCAGTGGTTTGCGTTCGCGTCCCGCAGGCGAACCTTTGCGGAAGTTCGGTTCGCCCCATAATGCACATGGAGGGTCAACTTTGACCCTCTACATCACAGTCAGCAGGCCCAGTGTAGCCAATTAGGCTACACTAGCCCCTGGAGCCCCACCCCCCCTTATATAAGGCAGGCAGCGGCGGCCATTACGGTCACTCGTGTGCTGCCTGCGTTAGTGAGAGTAGGGCGAGCTGCTGCAGACTGTCTCTCAGGGAAAGATTAGTTAGGCTTAACTTGTTCCTGTCTGGCTGCATACCTGTGTTGTGAACCCACCACTGCATACCTGTGCTGTGAACCCACCACTGCATACCTGTGCTGTGAACCCACCACTGCATACCTGTTCAGTGAACCCACCACTGCATACCTGTTCAGTGAACCTGCCACTGCATACCTGTTCTGTTCAGTGGACCCGCCACTGTATACCTGTTCTGTGAACCCGCCACTGTATACCTGTTCTGTTTAGTGAACCCGCCACTGTATACCTGTTCTGTTTAGTGAACCCGCCACTGCATACCTGTTCTGTTCAGTGGACCATATGGGCTGTAAAGCCACCAAAACCTGCACTCTCGCCATGGTGCGCACCAGTCCAGCACGGCCGTCACTACACAAACAGCTGTTTGCGCTGCGTTACACGGTGAGTTTGGTGTGTCAGTGTGAAGCAGTACCTTAATTACACTACCTGATTGATGTATACACATGCAAGATGTTTGAAAGCACTTTAGGCCTGTCATTTAGCATTCAATGTGATTTCTGCCCTTAAAACGCTGCTTTGCGTCAAATCCAGATTTTTCCCCGGGACTTTTGGCATGTATCCCACTCCGCAATGCCCCCCTCCAGGTGTTAGACCCCTTGAAACATCTTTTCCATCACTTTTGTGGCCAGCATAATTATTTTTTTTTTCAAAGTTCGCATCCCCATTGAAGTCTATTGCGGTTCGCGAACTTTAACGCGAACCGAACCTTCCGCGGAAGTTCGCGAACCAGGTTCGCGAACCTAAAATCGGAGGTTCGGCCCAACTCTAGTGTGGAGGATGTTTTCTTGGCACACTTTAGGCCCCTTAGTGCCAATTGGGCATCGTTTAAATGCCACGGGCTACCTGAGCATTGTTTCTGACCATGTCCATCCCTTTTACTACATCCGGCAACATTTTTTTTATTGCTACTTTAACGGCGCACTGTGAACGGCCCATAGAATTAGCATTGCAGTGCGGTGGGCCTTTATAACGTGCGACCATAACGTCGCACTGTGAATGCGACCTTAATCTGCTTACCATCTGCCAGTGTATGGCCACTTTTATTATTGGCTGTGCCTGCTGATATATGAAGGATGGGATGATGGGGCTGTGCAGATCAGCTCACAACCTTTGTCCCTGCAGTGTTTATCTTGTGATTTGTATCTGGGTAAGTGCAGGGGACACAGTTGTATCTGCATCACATCATGGCTGCCTCTGATAGTGGATGAATGGAAGACCTGATGTTCTCCCACCCACACTGTGTACTGGGCAAACCCCAGCAAGGACACCTCTCCATTGTTTAGGTGTGTGATGATGTTTTATAGATTTGCCTTGTGTGAGCGCATACTGAGAGAGGAACTGTACTGAAAAAAACCTTTCCCTGACTCACATTTATCACAGGTGGCAACATCTTTAGTCCTGTCAGGTGCAGCTCTGCAGAACGTTTGTTTCTGAGAATTCCTAAACCAGTACAAAATATACCTGGTCTCCCAGAATGCTCTGGGTGGAGAATTCCGCATAGCTAAACAGCCTAGGCTGTGACATCACTGGGAGGGTGGGGCTACATAATGATATACAGCAATATATAGATATAGGAAGTGTTTCTGATGCTGACACCATGAAAATTACTGTAAAAGGGGGTATCCTGAATAATTTACTGCATTCTACTATATGTTGCTACAGGGTCTCTTAAAGACCTGAGTGTAAAAGTGAGTAAAGATGCGTACCTACACAGATTGTCGCTTGTAAGGATCGAGACTTAACCTCCTTAGCGGTAACCCCGTGTGTGACACGGGGTAAGCCGCCGGAGGGTGCCGCTCAGGCCCTGCTGGGCCGATTTTCATAATTTTTTTTTTGCTGGACGCAGCTAGCACTTTGCTAGCTGCGCCAGCACCGCGATCGCCGCCGCCGCGCGCCCGATCGCCGCTATCCGGTGCGGCGCGCGGCCCCCCCCCCCCCCAGACCCCTGCGCTGCCTGGCCAATCAGTGCCAGGCAGCGACAAGGGGTGGATCGGGTCTCCCAATGACGTCCCGACGTCGCTGACGTCATCCCGCCCCGTCGCCATGGCGATGGGGGAAGCCCTCCAGGAAATCCCGTTCTTTGAACGGGATTTCCTGATCGCCTATCGCCGGAGGCGATCGGCAGGGCTGGGGGGATGCCGCTGAGCAGCGGCTATCATGTAGCGAGCCCTGGGCTCGCTACATGATTTAAAAAAAAAAATAATCAAAAAAAAACTGCTGCGCTGCCCCCTGGCGGTATTTTTCATACCGCCAAGGGGGTTAATCCCTCGAGTGATAGTTTGCAACCCAGGGCTGTGGAGTCGGTACAAAAATCATCCGACTCCAACTCCAACTCCTCAGGTTATGAAACCACCGACTCCGACTCCAGGTACCCAAAATGGCTCCGACTCCTCAACTCCTTGGTCTAATATTTACCAGGGCTGTGGATTTGGTACAAAAATTATCCAACTCCTCAGTTTATGAAACCTCAGACTCCAGGTACCTAAAATTACTCAGACTCCTCGACTCCGACTCCACAGCCCTGTTGCAACCTTGTGATGCACTCTGTTGCTATGGGCGACGGAGGCGGGACTATAGAGACGCACACAACAGTGAGGCAGGAGTACAGAGGGGAATAATACTCTTGTACGAGATGAATAGGATACCAGACCAGGACACTGAAGCAGAATAGTAAGCATTGTGACGGTATATGCAGGACAGGGTAGCCATCTTACCTAGTAGATCTTAAGGTGGCCACACACCATACAATTTTTCAAATATCTGTTCAATTCAAGAATAGCAATGCATTTTTCTGAGTGACTGTAACATTTAAAAAATCTGATCAATGTACCACACACATGTTCAATTTTCCTCAATTATGATAAAAATTATTCAAAACTCAGAGAAAATTGCTTGGGTGTATATATTAATAAATTGACAATCTACCACACAACATTCAACCGTTCAACTCAGAAATGAGACTAGACTAGCCTTCTGCTAATTAATTTGGAATGTGTCTGTCCTTTCCCAGACATAAGATTGTTCAGGTTGACACTGTAACACAGATGTAACGATCGGTGTCAGCACATAGAATCTGATTATTGGTGATCTGCAGTATCACCAAGAATACAGATATATACCTGATTATTGATGATCTGCAGAATCACCAATAATACAGATATAGTACTAACCTCTGGACACCTGTATATATCGTGAGTGTTTGGTGCAAGAGTATTTACTTTGAGTAATCCACCTGATGAGCAGGTGCTCCTTGGCAGTGTGGGCAACACTGCTCTTTTGAGAAGCACAAGAACCTTCCAGCAGCCTGAGATCTTCCAAGGGGTGGAGTCTCAGGCTGAAGGTAGGAAGGACCAGTGAGTGAGTGACACCTGAAGGTGGATGTCACTAGCTGATCTGGAGACTATGTCCTAAAGGAGAGAGATAGCTCTCGAGGTCGGGCAAGCCAGGTCGGCAACACACAGACAGACAAAGTACAAAGACAGAAGGCTGATTCGTATCCAAGGCAGGCAGGGTTGGCAACGGATGATCAGATATGCGTGGTACCGAATCAGCGAGCGGAGAGGTAGTCAGGAAAGCAATAGGTCATAACAGATATCAAACAATGCCTAGTCTTGGGTGTGAGGTCCGTGGTCTCTACACCCTGGAACTAGTCTGATGTATAACAGAATGATACACATGTCCCTAGTCTTGGGTGTGAGGTCCGTGGTCTCGACACCCTGGAACTAGTCTGAAGTATAACACAATAATAACACAGTAGTAATCTGGCTCAGTGTGAATTCCCAGGTCCTCCTGGTTCAAACACACTGTTGGATCTGACTAAGGTCTGAGTGCTTCCACGTAGTGTTCGCAACGGCAGACAACTTGTGACTGACCAGCAGTGACTATATATAGGGCAGCACTCTCCAGCGCCACCCATCAGCGATCAACCAATAGCCACTTGCCTTGAGGTCAGCTGACCGACCTGGTTTGTCATATAGGTTCTGCCTCTCAGCGCGCACGCGTGCATATTCCTCCATCCGTGTGAACTAACAGACCCAGCCACACCAGACGCACGCCACCGCAGACAAACCGCCGCGCTGGACGCGGAATCAGCCGCCTGACCGCCAGTACACGCGGCGGCTTTTCCGCGTTCTCTCACAACAGACCTGTAAGAGTCTTCAGCAATTTAAGGCTTATTTAAACATACAGGGCTTCTAATATACTTATTTAAATATAAAGCTTATTATATAATTCTTCTTAAAACAATTAATCATATAAAATATAATTGCATATAGTTTAACATTTTCTATATATATTTGTCTTCTTTATGAATAAATAAATGTAATAATTCCACCGGCAGATGTCACTATTTAATAATTTTTAAATAATTGGGAAAACCCCTTATTGTTTTATATAGTTGATGAATTTTCCCAAAACATAGCATGTATCATCAGTGTTCAGCTAGCTGAGACGTCCTTCAAGTAAAAAGAACATATAAAAAATCTTCTAGAACTAAAAAAATCTTATGAAAATGTTACTGTCTCATCTAGCAGTGGCAAAATCCAGCTTTTAAAATGTATTTCAAAGTAATAAATTCTATTACATGTAATTATAGGGTTTAACAATAACTATTTCTTTCTTTGGAAGGACTGTATTGATTATTAATATTTATATGAAATAACTGAGCAAATGTATATCTAAGTTTGCTGCAGTAATGTGACTTCTAAACTCCTTTCTTTTCTTCATATACTGCGCTGTCTACAACCTTGACATTTGAAAAATGCTTGTAACAGAAACAAAAAATAATTTAACTTCTGTAACCAAAATAATATAATAATTATGAGTTTCACTGCCTGGAATATGCTGAGATGTCCTAGAGCAATATTTTAAAGAAGTACTCTAACTTTACAGTTTACAATGAAATGTTGCATAGAACATTAAAACCTAAAACATACACATAGGACAGCTTTTCCTGCATAAATAAACTGCTAGAATTCTGACAGTACGAACCTTCGCTACCATCCTTTCAGAGCTGTTCACACTTGTCAGCCTGCAACAGATCCATTGGACTTTTGTTCCTCCTGCGATAATCCCGGACAGGCAGGTGCATTCTCCATATAGCCTATGTGGGTAACACGTCTGCCCTGGGCTTCAGGCAGACCATCGGAGTGGACACTACACTATCTGCTCCCACTGGCCGTGCGTGGTCTGATGGCAGATGGGAACTGAGCCTTAAAGGGTTACTTAACCTCCTTAGCGGTAACCCCGTGCTGGACACGGGGTAAGCCGCTGCGGAGGATTGCCCAGGCCCCGCTGGGCCGATTTGCATAATTTTTTATCTTATACACACAGCTAGCACTTTGCTAGCTGCGTGTTACTTACGATCGCTGCCGCACCGATTCACCGCTACCCGCCGCGTTAGAGGGTGCCCCTCCCTCCCGAGACCCCGTGCACTGCCTGGCCAATCAGTGGCAGGCAGCGCTGAGGAGTGGATCGGGACTCCCTCTGACATCACGATGTTCCTCTGACATCACGATGTCGATGACGTCATCACGCGCTAGGCTAGCTACATGATTTAAATTTTTATTTTTTTAAAAACAGTGCTGCGCTGCCTCCCTGGCGGATTTAATTGATCGCCAGGGAGGTTAAAGGACAGGTCCGAGTAAAAAAAACCCCAACAAGATCTACTTACACGGGGCTTCCTCCAGCCCCTGCCAGCCAATATGTCCCTCGCCACAGCTCTACCCCTCCATTGCAGATGCTGACCTCGCCAGGTCAGTATCTTCTGTGCCTGTGCAAGCGCGCAGCCACACCGCTTGCAAACACTCTCACGTGGCCTGGAACTACTGCGCCTGCGTAAAAACGCTGGGGCGCGACCATGAGCGGCACAGCCGTGCGCAGGTGCAGAAGGGAAGGAGCCTCGGGACACCAGAGCTGCAGTGAGGGACATATCGGTTGCCTGGGGCTGGAGTAGGCCCCGTGTAAGTAAATCTTTTATTTTTACTTGGACCTGTCCTTTGAAAGACATCCGAGGTGAAAATAAACTGATGAGAAAAACTATTGTATCTGTCCTTCCTCTCCTAAAAATCACAGTTTTATTTTATATTTAAATCTAGTTTTTAAGTTTTTACAGGTTCATTGTCTCTGCTCAATGACACCTTCGTTGAAGTATGCCAGAGCTCAAATGTATTATTGACCCTTTTTATCTCTTTCCTGCTCCAGAAGCCATTTACTGACAGGAAAGTGTTTTATGGCTGTAAATACTTATCAGTGAGGGCTATGCTATAGTCTGCCCCAGTCCGACCCGGTTCCAGCCCAGACAGAACCTGTCACTTGCATACCTGATGTTTAACTCTTTCAGGCAGAGAGAGAAAAAAAGGAACACAGCATAGTTATTTGTGTGCTAGGCACTGTACATACACAAGTCTAGCTCATCTTGTCACAGGTCACCTCGGTTGTCCTCTAAGTCAAAATAAAAAATCAGTTTAACTTACCCAAGGCTTCTTGCAGCCCCCTGGAGTCCTCCTGTGCCCGCGCCGTCCTTTCGAGTCTCTCCATTTAGCAGCTGCAACCCCAACAAAGCTGTCCGGTCACCGCCAATCAGCGGCTACTGCGCATGCGCGGGCTTGAGTCTAGACAGTGCTATCTGGTCTGTATTCAGGGCAGTCGGCAGACACATGTAAATAGGCATGTTAGAATGCCATTCCATTTGATAGGAAGGTGGCAATTATATAATTTCTGCAGGAGATTGCTTTCTCAGCCTAGAGACACATTTCGGAGTATAAAATGAGTGCTTTGAGGATCAGTAAGGGCGATCCCTCCGGAGGTTGCTACGCGGCAGTTTGATTTCAGTTTTATTCCCTTTTAGGCTGCTTTCACAGTGGGACGTTAAAGTCCCACGTTAGAGCAGCCAGTAACGCAGCCCAACTCACAGTAATGAAAAATCAATGGGCTGTTCACAGTGCCCACGTTGCGTTACATTGTAACGCTGCACGTTATTTGAAAGTGCTCCATGCTGTGTGTTCTACGTTAGACTGTTTGCACATGCTCAGTATTGTGTGTTTTTTTTATTTTGAGGAGGAGGGGAGAGTCCGCTATTGTTAGCCACATGGCTAATTAATATTCACTGCACTGCAGTGTAGTGATGGGAAGTTCGGCTCGATTTATTGAATTGATTCATTGAAAAGAGCCAGACTTCGTATGGCCACTGTTCAGAATCGATTCATTGAAAAGAACTGGACTTCCCATTACTAGGTTCAGTCCTGCTGCTCTGCCTCTGAATCGATTCTGAACAGTAGAGATAGGAAGTCCGGCTCTTTTCAATGAATCGATTCATTGAAAAGAGCCATACTTCCCACCACTACTGCAGTGTTTACTTCCTGGAGCCGCCGCTGATTGGCTGGCGGGACCATGTGATGCGGAGTGTTCCTATCACGTGGTCCTCGCAGAGTATCAGACAAAAAAGACGCACAAACAGCCGCACAACGCGGCTCACTCTGGCGTCCACCTCCAACACCACCAGGCGTTGTGTTAGGGGTACGTTATGCGACCTTAACGTCCCCTAAAACGCAACATCTTGGTGTGAAAGAGGCCTTATTTTGATAAGCGAATGTCTTGTTGTGTGTCATTGTCATTTTTACTTTTGTTTTTGTAAATATTTTAGTATATATTCTCTTCACACTGCTCCACCTTTTGGAATATGAAATATTTAATAAGTCTTTTGTGTGCTAAGCAGAGAATTTACATTTCCTAGAGAGAGACTGCAGGGTATTGTGTTACAGATCAGTGCCGTATTATAGGATCGCTTGTTTCATTGCTACGTGTGAAATTGCATTGTGTGTGGGGCTCCTGTCGTTTGGGTCTATAGCCCATGGCTAATTTACAAATACGTGATCACCAGCCTGAGTGCGTGCAGCTTAGCAGCAATAATATAGAGCCTATGGCAAATACTCAAATTGCACCCCAACACCCCCCCCCCCCCCCTCAACAAGTCAGAGACCCCTTCCCCTTTAAAAAGAGCACCCTGTCTCGCGTACATGTGTTATGGTTGCCGGAAGTGCCCTATCTAACACAAGCGCATACCTATGTTGCCGTGCCGCTCCTGCAGTGATCTGTGTCGGACTGGAAGTCATGTAAGTCTATGGCGACCCAGGAGTTCAGCGGCATTGCGTGTGCGCATGGACGGATGCGGATTTGTAAAATACGCTACCGCGCACTTCCGTATTTTTAAAACAGGAAGTGAGCGCAAGTGAGCGTCACTTTCTGTTTGGATATTGGGCAGAAGGGGATTACCACATTAATAAGGCCTGTTTTTGCCGGTGCGGCCCCAGGCTGCTCTGCACTGCTGCCGCCAATCTGTAGTCTGAAATCGGCCACACATTCATAACGTGTACACTATGCAACGTATTCCTGTAACTGAGCCTTAGGGCCTATTTCCACTACTCGTGGATTCCGGATACGAATTTCTGCCTCCAAAAGGCAACACATGGTAGTGAATGGAGCCATTTCCATACAATGCGAATTTTTGGACACGATGCAGTGCATAACCAAATCTGGATGGTACGCTGCATTTTTCCGTATACGGGTGGGATTTGGATGCAAAACGTGGCTAATGTAAGTCGATCGGGCCGTAGCCACGTCTGGAAATCAAGATGCAGAACTAGTGGGAATAGACCCTCAGGGTACGATCACACTAGAGGCGTTTTCGGCCTTTTTTCAAGCCCATGCGATTATTAAATTCGCCCCTAAAACGCTTGTGCAATGAATGCGCGGTTCGTGCGCTGTGCGTTCAGCAAAGTGCTGCCTGGACCATTTTTGAGGCGATTTTGCTATAATGGAAGGTATAGGAAGAGCGCTAAAACCGCTTTATGCGGCGATTGCGTTCACATTTTTAAGAATAAATACATTGTATTTATTCTTTTCCAAGTCAAAGAGTTCACTTCCTGACTTGCGTCAGGGAGTGAATTAAAAAAAAAAAACGCTTGAGGAAAGCTCTTAGAAAAGAGCTTTTCACAAAAACGCAATGCCTACAAAATGAAAAAAAAAATGCGTCAAAAAAAGCCCAACGCTAGCGGAATGCAATGTGAGTTAGACCTCAGGCTGGATTCACAGTGGTAAGTTGCATAACGCACATGTTAAAATGAATGTGAACTGCAATGGAGACTGGCCATAGACTTTAAAGGGAACCTAAATTGAGAGGGATATGGATGTTTCCTTTTAAACAATACCAGTTGCCTGGTAGTCCTGCTGATCTCTTTGGCTGCAGTAGTGGCTGAATCACACCTGAAACAAGATTGCAGCTAATCCAGTCTGACTTCAGTCAGAGCACCTGATCTTCATGCTTGTTCAGGGGCTGTGGCTGAATGTATTAGAGACACAGGATCAGCAGGAGAGTCAGGCAACTCCACCGGCGTACCTACCGGGGATGCGACCCCCTCAGCCGCAGGGGGGCCCGGGGCTGCTCTGGGGCCCGCTCACTGTGCGCGGGGGGAGCGCTGCTCTGGACCCCCCAGCAAGGTGCTCAACTGGCCGCAGCGTCTGATAGACCCTGCGCCAGTTCATTCCCCGCAGCCCCGCTCCAGCAGCCTGCATAGTCTCCGGCAGGCAGAGCAGGGCTACGGCAAGATGGCCGCCGAAGCCCTGTACTGGAGACTATTTGTGTCTCCAGTACAGGGCTTCGGCAGCCATCTTGCCGTAGCCCTGCACAGTGCCTGTCAGCGCGGGAGATGTGCTGCAGTGCACAGGAGGATCGTCGGGGAGCTGAGAGGCCTGGAGAGACTCCTGACAGGTAAGGAATGTTTTTTTACAGGGGCATTTTTTTTCTGGTGTCTGACTGTCTGCTGCTCACATTACGATATTCTGGTGACTGACTGCTGCCCACATTAGGATTTTCTGGTGACTGCTGCCCACATTACGATTTTCTAGTGTCTGCTGCCCACATTACGATTTTCTGGTGTCTGCTGCCCACATTACGATTTTCTGGTGACTGCTGCCCACATTACGATTTTCTGGTGACTGCTGCCCACATTGCGATTTTCTGGTGAACTCTGCCCACATTACGACTTTCTGGCCCACATTACGATTTTCTGGTGAACACTGCCCACGTTACGATTGTCTGGTGAACTCTGTCCACATTACGATTTTCTGGCCCACATTACGATATTCTGGTGAACGCAGTGCCCACATTACGATTGTCTGGTGAATGCTGTCCACTTTACAATTTTCTGGTGACTGCTGCCCACGTTACAATTTTCTGGTGACTGCTGCCCACGTTACAATTTTCTGGTAACTGCTGCCCACATTACGATTTTCTGGTGAACTCTGCCCACATTATGATTTTCTGGCCCACATTACGATTTTCTGGTGAACTCTGCCCACATTACGATTGTCTGGTAAAATGCTGCCCACTTTACAATTAATTTACAGTGAAACGCTGCCCCATTACGATTATTTGGCACCTATGGGGGGGGGCCCCATCCAAATATTCGCAGGGGGGCCCAGTGATTTCTAGTTACGCCCCTGGGCAACTGGTATTATTTTAAAAGGAAAAATCTATATCCTTCTCAGTTTAGGTTCCCTTATGCATGCAGCAAGTTAGAATAACGCGATCCGTTACTGTGAACAAGTTCATAGAATGGTTAGGGCAGTAAGTTGACACGCAGAATTTGTCTGCAACGCAGCTGAGCAGCACTGTTACCTTGCGTCAGAAGAATAAAGAGCAGCATGCTATGTGGGCTTCTGTACAATAGTAAGATTATGTGGGCTTTTGGTGGGTATTGCTGGAGGTTGTAGCCTCCAGCAAAGTGACAGGTGAGGTGGTCCTGCTTACCTCGCAGTATGTGTCAGCATCAGGTTCCAGGGTCAGCCAGGGCAAGTGTGACACTTTTTTGGAAGAGGATTGGATTGCCATAGTAACAGATACCCAGCAAGCTCATGGTGAACCAGAACTAATAGGAGTGAGGCTACAATGGTCCAAAAAGCCCTCTTACTAAAAGGCTATGGAAAACAGAAATGTGCCTTCTTTAGGCCACTATCGTGAAAATCATAACATTTTAAATATATATAAACACATACAATAAAGAAGTACATTTCTTCCAGAGTAAAATAAGCCACAAATTCGTTTTCTCCTATGTTGCTGTCACTTACAGTAGGTAGTAGAAATCTGACAGAACCGACAGGTTTTGGACTAGCCCATGTCCTCATGGGGAATTCTCAGGGTTTTGTTTAGTTTTAAAAGCATTTAGTGAATAACAATTGCTCTTTTCAACTGCCAAAAAAACGTGCAGCGAGCAGGGAAGCTGGCCAACATCATTGTATAAGTACTTTTCAGGGAATGTCTTTATAAAGAATAAAAGCCTTGTTGAGAATCCCCCATAGAAAGATGGACTAATTTAAAACCTGTCGTTTCTGTCAGATTTCTACTACCTACTGTAAGTGACAGCAACATAGGAGAAACGTAATGTATGGCTCATTTTACTCTGGAAGAAACATACTTCATATTTGTATATGTTTACATGTATTTTAATTTTTCCAATTTTTCACCATAGTGACCCTTTTAAAGGGAAGGTTCAAGCAAAATTAAAAAATGAGTTTCACTTACCTGGGGCTTCTACCAGCCCCATGCAGCCATCCTGTGCCCTCGCAGTCACTCACTGCTGCTCCAGTCCCCCGCTGGCAGCTTGCCGACCTCGGTGGTCGTCGGATGCATTGCGTACATTTTTACGCATTCCCGCTAGTGCAGGAACATCAACACATACATTTTTAACGCATTGAACCAGTAACGTGTAAAAATGTATGTGTTAATGTTCCTGCACTAGCGGGAATGCGTAAAAATGTACGCAATGCGTACTGCATGGTGCTGCACACAACAGTCCCACAGTACAGAACAGCAAACTAAACCAAGTCAGTGAAAAGTTGCCAAGTGGAAGGGTTTGTGGTTAACCTTAAAAGGAACTCGAGGTGTGAGACTTATGGAAGCTGCCATATTCATTTCCTTTTAAACAATACCAGTTGCCTGGCATCCCGCTGAACTTCCTGGTCAGTAGGGTCTAATTCTCACGTCTGAAACAAGCATGCAGCTAATCTTGTCAGACTTCAGCCATAGACATCTGATCTACATGATTAGAGATGGTCCAGCCTTGGAGAACTCATGGAGAAGCACATGATCAGCTTGATCAGCTGATAGATTTGTAAGCCTCTGATTTGCTGTGATGACTTCTTGGCAGGGCCGGATTTCTGGCAAGGCCGCATAGGCCATGGCCTAGGGCACCAGAAATTTAGGGGCGGCTCAGTGAGGGGCAGTAAAGCTGTTCTATGGAGCCATCCCTATCTACAAGGACAGATTTACCCTTTGAACTCTCTGTCCTGTACTTGTGTCGTCCCTGCAAGACCTGTAAGCTCTATCATGCAGGTACACATCAGCCTAACTCTCATGGTGACTCAATGGTTCCATCATTAACGAGATGGCAAGCATAACATAAAAGTTCTTAAGGAAAACATAACAGTCTATATGCATATTACTAAAATAGTTATTGTCTGTGACATCCAATGATGGAAAGTAAGTAGAATGCTCATTGGGGCACACAGATATAAAAACCAAACAGACAGTATAGTTGGCCTTGGGCGGTAAAAAGTACAAATCCGGCCCTGCTTCTTGGTTTAACACATGATCAGGACCAGCAAATCAAAGCCTTACATATCTATCAGCTGATCAAACTGATAATGTGCTTCTCCATGAGTTCTCCAAGGCTGGGCCATCCCTATACATGAATAATCAGGGTCTTGGCTTGAAGTGAGGCAGAGGATCAGCAGGACCGTCAGGCAATGTGCATTATTTAAAAGGAAATAAATATGTCAGCCTCCATATTCCTCTCACCTCAGGTTCCCTTTAATTATGCCTGGGAGCAGACTAGTTTGAATCGAGTGTTTTGATGCATAGCGAAAAACGTACGCAAAATCATTCTTAGTGCAAGTCTATGGCCCACATTGCATTGCACAGCATATCGCAGTCCTCTGGGATCCTGGGCAGCACGGTGGCGGAGTGGTTAGCATTCCTGCCTTGCAGTGTTTAGACTCCGGTTCACATCCCAGCCAGGACACTATCTGCACGGAGTTTGTATATTCTCCCCGTGTCTGTGTGGGTTTCCTTCAGACACTCCGGTTTCTTCCCACATTCCAAAAAACATACAGATAAGTTAATCGGCTTCCCCCTAAATTGGTCCTGCACTATGATACATACGCTGCATGATACATACATACACATATGACTATGGTAGGGATTAGATTGTGAGCTCCTCTGAGGGACAGTTAGTGACAAGACAATATACTCTGTACAGCACTGCGCAAGATGTTGGCGCCATATAAATATGAAATAATGATAATCTGCAATGTACCATTTTAAAGACGCACGTGTTATATCTTCCCACACTCTATAGGTTAATCACATGTGCTATATAAGTGCACAATATAAATGCACAATAGTAATATGGTAGACCATTACACTATGACTATGGTAGGATTAGATTGTGAGCTCCTCTGAGGACAGTCAGTGACATGACTATGTACTCTGTAATGTGCTGCAGGAGATGCCAGTGCTATACAAATACATAATATATGTATATATTGTAATATTATATATATATTATACATACATAATACACAATATACATAATTTCTGACAGGTCTGGTCTTTTTTTGATCTATTTTGTATAGAAATGATGGGAAAATCGATCAGAAAAGCAATCATAATGGACATGCCGTAAATTATCGATTTGATGGTGTGTTCTAGGCATTAGACTGTAAGCTCACAAGGGCAGGGCTTTCTCGCCCTTTTGGGTCTTAGAATTTGCTATGCCTTTCTTCATCTTGTTACATTTGTCTCTATAATTACCATGTCTACCCGTTCTATATTTTCTATTGCGCAAAGGTGGATCAGCGCATCACCAGGCCGCCTCCATATGGCCACCAATCAGAGGTGCGCTGAGCCCCCCCAAGAAACTACAAACGCACTTTGAAACCAAACAAAAGCTCTGCATAAACATCAATAAGCAATGCTATTACATGGGAGCAGCTGACCAAAGTTACTTTCATTTGTACATGGCGAGGAAAGGAACAGCGCTACTTAAAAACAGATTGCATCCTTATGACTACCTGCTTGAGAGTGCAAGCCCCACTAGTGGGATACAATACACACCCAGCATTCAAATAAAATGCACCTGTCTACCATTGGAGGATGTTGGTTTCCATAATAGCTTGCATGCAACTTATTAGGTACTCATCCCTCCCACTGCGAAGAAGTCACCCTCCATATTTTCTACCAGTGTCTATATTTGGTTTAGGCCACTATCTGTATTATTATGTTCCTCATGTTTGTTTCTTACATTTTATCTATGTTGATGCTTTATAAATCAATAATAATCATTTTGGTTTGTCAGGGGCCTGGCGAGCACCACTGGTCTCTAAGGGCAGTTGAACTGTGTGCCAGGGATGAGCTCCGGATAAACTCTCCCAGCAGCCTTCTTCTTTATCCCTTCCCACGGCACGTTCCAAGCCATGGTCACGTGACTACAAACACTTCCGGGTTGAAGGAGGAAGCGTAGTAGTCACGTGACGCGGCTTGGAGCGCGCTGTGGGACAGGTTAAAGAAGAAGGCTGCTGGGTACGTTTAACCCCTCCCCCCCTCCCCCCCCCCGCACACACCCGCTCAGGTGCACTTACTAGAGGATGAAATCTGAATGAAACTCCTCCCTGCTGTGTGCTCATCTGCTGCCTGGTAACTGCTTGCTGAGCACAGTTCACCTGCCCGTGGAAAAGAGGTCTTATTGTCTTTTCTCCCTCTGCAGGTCAGTCACATGAAAGGGGAATTTTTATCAGGTTTTTGGAGAATTGAGTCTGAATCTCTCCTTAGCAGTTGTGTTGGCAGGTGATAATTATCAGGCTGTGTGATTTCCATGAGATTGACTTTGTTGTTCCTGTCTGTCCGTCCGCGATGGCCGCCCTCTGATCACTGACCGGTCTGGCGGGTTGTAGAGTCTGTCATTACCCTGTCAGGTGACCAGAATAACAAGTCGCTAATGTCTGGAACAAAATTGCTGTATTGGTTCCACAATCAGGCTTTTGTATAACCCTCAATACTTCTCAATGTCTACCGCTAGAATCTTTACTAGTTACTACATACAAAAACCCCAACACCCACCCCTAACTGACACTAGTCATAGCAGCCAATGCGAGTTTATAAAGTTGTACCTAAATACTTTCCTAAATGCAGATTGTCATTGTCACAAATCTATGAGTCCCCGACTGCCCAGCTAGGTCCAGCACCCTGACAGTCCAGGACACGCCTCCCATTCAGGGCTGCAGTTAAGGAAGCATGTCTTGGCCTGGACTTTGGGACAGTTCTGGCATGGTGCATCTTTATGACATGGGCAGGCTCAGATTTACATTTCATGAGCCTATAGGCACAGAAGTTCTGGAATCCTAGACTCCTCCCACAAAGCCTAACAACAACACCCACCAAACCGCACCGCTAGTGTGCTGGCTGGCATGGCTGTCACCTCTCCCCTGCCCGGTGTAGTTAGCCAGGGATGCCTCCCAATATTAGGTAGCTAGAGGTAGCAGATGTGCCCTCAGTATTAGCTAGGCGCCCAGTTTAGGTAGCAGATATGCCAGTATAGATAGCCAGATGGGTCCCCAGCAATACAAACCCCCACCCAGTATAGGTAGCTAGTGATGGTAGCTATGAGTATGTATTGCTATTCGTATTCCAAACTTAAACTAGATAGTGCTGCCCCTGGGGTGGAGGGGATAACTTACCTATGCCTACTATAGCCAATGCATTCCACTCATGGTCCACATAACTCCACTACTTCCTCCTTCAAACCCGCTATTGGTAGCAATTTTTCTGCAGCGATTACAGTAATTGTGATTTCCAAATAACCTTTTTTGGCAGGACCAAATACATTTAGCATTGCCAAAGCAAAACATTAATGTTAGCATGGGAGGGGGTGGTTGCGGGATTATAGGCATATGGAAGGGGGGAAGGGTATAAGGGGTATGCAGTCCATGGGGTATCATGTTCCTCTCAGTTGGTGACAGGCTATAACATATCGGCCACTATTTGCATGACTGTTTCCTCTTCCTCCAGTAGGATGTAGAGTTTTCTCGAGGGCCTCATCCTCCAGGACCCCCTGGTCATACTGCCTGCACACTCTCCTCCCGGGGCTTCCATGTCTGTCTGTGCCACCCTGCCTCTATCTCCAGGCTGTAGGCGCTCAGACAGGGTCTGTCTGTCTTTGGGGTGCTTTAGTCTCTCCATATACAGGGCCATTGTGTACAACCATCTGTAGTGATTGGTAGTCAGTGAGTTTCTGGGAGTTCTTGCAATTTGGGGCAATTGCTCATGTGGAATCGCCTCCACTGAATTTCATTACCGCTTTAGGAATTGCCTGCGGTTCCAAGATTGCCTCAAACAGCTCCTGTTACCCTTTTGTACATTTTTGTAATAAAGATCTTAATGAAAAATAAAAAATACTAAATTGCCCTTTCTAGTCAACTTTATTAACAAAACGTTATGTTAACAGAACATAAGTGATCATATTAGTAATCAGATTACTAGACAATTCGAACAAAATAATATTTCAACTTGAATGAACACACAACACTAATCAGATGAAATTTTCCTGCCTTGGAACGACGCCCTCTGGTGAAAGAAAATAATTGCCTAGCATGCGCCGGTTCGCCAGAGCCTCGATGCTGGAACGTCCGAGATTGTTGGCGACAGATTTCATCAGCGGCCCATCAAAATCTTCAATCCTGTAACCGTCCTCTTGTCTGACAAAATTATGCAGGACGCAAGCCGCTCTTATAACCGCCACTGCATTCGCTAAAGAGACGTTCATTGGAGCGACTAGCACCCTCCACTTAGTCGTCAGCATCCCAAAGCAGCACTCACCCAGTCGCCTTGCCCTCTTCAGTCTGTAGTTGAAGATCTTCTTGGTGTAGTTGAGGCCTTTAGATGTGTAGGGCCTCATTAAGTTAGTTGAAGGGGCAAATGCCTCATCGGCCACAAAGACAGGTGGGTAAGAAGGCTCGGTCGTCCCCGGCCAGGGAGTTGGAGGAGGCAGATCCAAAGTTCCTTCCTCCATCTTTTTGAAGAATGTTGTCCTTCGGGACACACTGAAACCTTTAGAACTACCGCAAGTACCTACATCTATATAAAGGAAGTTGTAGTCTGCATCAGCCAATGCCGTGAGGACAACTGAAAATTTCCTTTTGTAACTGAAAAGTTTGGTTCTTCCCTCAGGGGGCGTGAGAACGCGGATGCGCTTTCCGTCTATTGCACCGCAGCAGTTTGGAAACTTGCATCTGTTCCAGAAGACCTCCTTTATTTCCTCCCATTTTCTACGGTCAGGAAAGGGCATGTATTGACCCCTCAGATTTCTCCAGATGACTCTTATGGTGTCGTGAACAATACGACTGATGGTAGATTTTCCCAATCGGAAAGCAGATTGTAGAGACACAAAAGACTGCCCTGTGGCCAGATATCTGTAAGAGACAAGAACACATTAATAAGGTAGCCATACATCGATGATGGGCAGATTCGACCAAGAGACAAATCTTTCTCTAATCGAAACTGATTAGAGAGAGATCTGTCGGCTGCCCATACACTGTCTGCAGGCCAATTCCCGATCAATTTCATGCTGAAATCGATCCGAAATTGGCCTTGTGACGCCACATCTGCCGCCTCGCTAACCCGACACTGCCCCCCAATGTTCAATGTGTCCACCCCCAGTGTACTATACAATACATGTCCGTGTCCACTGCTGGCTCCGTCCATACACGTGCCCCACGTGGTTGCCAGCGTACACGTGGGCATGTGTGTGACTTCACACACACGCCCACGTTACTCTGGCAACCACAAGGGGCACTTGTATGGACGGAGGACGGAGCCAGTGGTGGATACGGACAGGTAATGTATAGTGCACTGGGGGCACATTGGGGGGGGGGGCAGCTTCGGAGGTTTCGTCATGTGTTCGTCACTTGTCCTGCACCTTTACTGTTTCGTGTTGTAGTGGAGGAGATGAGAGAAGATCGGAGGTCAGCGAAGGACATTTACTGAAAGGAGAGGGAAAATGCCAAGACTGCCGAGAGAAGCGGGAGTGCGGCGTACCGCGGTCGATAGACATTACCACCTTCTGTCTTTTCTGTGACCTTGTTCTGGGGGAGGAAGGAATGTTATTCTTATGCAGTCGCTGACAAATCACATTTGCCAATTTACACTTTGTAAAATTTGAACAATGATGTACCGTACATTTTCTTTTCTTACCCAGGGCCGAATGGACACTAGAAGAGAGAGGGGTATGGAGGCTGCCATAATTATTTACCTTCAACCATCTTACGACCGCCCCAACGCCGATCGGGGGCTGCAGAGTGGCTCCCCCAGGACCACCGAACGCGGATTGGCGTCAAGGAGGAGATTAGCGGGGATTGTGAATCTCCACTGAATGATGGAGCGGAGCTCCGAGGTCAGCCTGCCTGCGATCGGTGGACGGCAGGCTGTTACACTAAAAAAGTTTATTTACATGCACAGTTTATTTACATGCACAGCGCTACGATCTACCGCAGTGCTGTACGGGGGACAGCTCTGTCACTGAGCTGTCCCCTCCAGGGTATCATAAGAAGATCCCTCTCATAGGCTGATGCCTATGAGAGATGATCAACTCTGATTGGCTCTCCAGGGGAGGGAGGGTTAATTAAATAAAATATGGTTTTTTTTTTTAAACAACAATAACATGAATTTAAAAAACTACAATAAAATTAATAAAAAGAAAAAACAAAACATCACAGCAGCAATCAGATGCCTCCCAACAGAAAGCTCTGTTGGTGGCAACAAAAGGGGGGGCAGACTCGATTGTGTGCTGAGTAGTATGGCTCTGCAGCGAGCTGTTAAAGCTGCAGGGCACTGAATTGTAAAAAATTGCCTGGTCACTAGGGCAAGCTTGTTCAGAGTCTATGGCTAAAAGTATTAGGCGTGGTACACCACCATGCAATTTCCTGTAAGACAGTTATGTCGAACCGATCATTTCCGACAGGTGCAATCTTATTTCTGATCGTTTTTCTGATCAAATGTCCCGTCCGTTCTATATAAAAGAAAATAATTGGAAATCAGATTGAAATAGCATGCATTATAGGCTGAGGATCAGCAGGACAGCCAGGCAATCTGCATTGTTGAAAAGGAAATAAATATGTCAGCCTCAATATCCCTGTCACTTCAGTTGTCCTTTAGGCTGGTTTCACAGTGGGACGTTACAGGCGCACGTTAGAGCAGCCTGTAACGCAGCCCACCGCACAGTAATGAAAAATCAATGGGGCTGTTCACAGTGCGGACGTTGCGTTACATTGTAACGCTGCGTCACAAGACAACGTACTGCATGCAGTACTTTAGACGCGGCTGAGACTGCTTGCACATGCTCAGTAATGTTGGGGAGGAGCGGAGAGCGGCCAGGCACATGGCTAACTAATATGCACTGCACGTTATGACGTGCAGTGTTTACTTTCTGGAGCAGCCGCTCTGTGCGGCGATTGGCCGGCGGGACCACGTGATGCCGCATGCGCACAAGAGTGCGCATCACGGCATCACTGACGCCAGAGTGAGCTGCACAACGCGGCTCACTCTGACGTCCAGATCCAGCACCACCAGGCGTTGAGTTAGGGGGACGTTATGCGACCTTAACGCCCCCTCTAACGCAACGTCCTGTGTGAAATTAGCCTTAACCACTTGAGCACTGAGGGTTTTTTCCCCCTTGTGTACCAGAGCAATTTTCACCTGTCAGCACTCCTCCCATTCATTTGCCGATAACTTTATAGCTAGTTAGCACAATGAAATGATCTATAGCTTGTTTTTTTGCCACCAATTAGGATTTCTTTGTGTGGTATATTTTGCTAAGAATTATTTTATCCTAAATGCATTTTAATGGGAATAAAATTTTTTTATTTTTTTTTTAAATCATTCTGTCTCAATTTTCGGCCATTATAGTCTTAAAATAAAATGTCCTACTGTGGATAAAACCCCCACATTTTATTTGGCCATTTGTCCGGTTATTGGAATGTTTAAAATATTTCTCTCGTACAATGCATGGCTACAATATTATATTCAGAAATAAAGGTGTATTTTTTCTGTTTTGCGTCCATCACTAATTACAAGCCCATAATTGCAAAAGTAATGGTAATATACCCACATACATAATACATACATATTAAAAAAAATGTCAGTCCCTAAGGTAACTATTTATGCATTTTTTTATTGTCCATCTTTATATGCTAATTAACTTTTAGTGTGTGTGTGTGTGCGCGTGCGCGTGTTAGTTAAAGGGTTGATTGTAGTGGTATATGTCGGTGGTTTTATGTATGAAGGTGTAATTTGTTTCCGTTTTTGCATTTCCTCTGCATTAAAACAGTTGGACAGTTATTGAGTTTGTCCCACATACAACGTGCGTTGTTAATTCTGTTGTTTTTTGCCACAATAAAAAAAATAAAAAATTGGAAAACACAAACAAAAATGCAATCGCACTGCGATGCTGAAATGAAAAAACGTCTGCGATATTGGACACTTAAAGAGAGCCAGAGACGAAGCACCCTTATGTATTTTACCATATATATCAGTGGAAACATGACAGCAAACACCTACTCTGCTCTTTGTTTCATTCTTCTCTGCTAAATCTGCCTGTAATCAGCCCTGATAAGAATCCCCGACTGAGCATTCAGTCTGGCTTTGCTCAGGAATCATTATAGCTTAAGGTGCGTACATACACACTACGTCCACCAACGACGGGTCCGTCAGAGCCTCCAATAGTAGGTGATTGGACTTGACTCTGGAGACTCGATCCCTGCGGGAGAGTCAGTGCCGGTGCAACTCCTCCAAGCAGGCACTCCACCCCTGCTGCACACCGTGATACGAGATATAATAGAAGGAGGCACTCCACAGGCAAGAACTTGCGTTCAGTTTTATTGCATGTCGATACACACTACA
The DNA here is from genome assembly GCF_040937935.1 of Hyperolius riggenbachi. NCBI lineage: Eukaryota > Metazoa > Chordata > Amphibia > Anura > Hyperoliidae > Hyperolius > Hyperolius riggenbachi. The sequence goes on along the minus strand of NC_090651.1, from coordinate 351,158,131 downwards.
TGTTACGGGCTCCGCCCTTCATCAGGTGTAACCTCCCACCACCTCCATCAGACCCTCCCGCTGGGCGGATGTTCAGCCAACAGTAGCACTTGTGTACGCGCTGTCGGCAGGCTGATAAGGCTGTTTCTGAATGATCCACTCAAGCGGATCGCGTGCTATTGTCGGCTGAACATCCGCCCAGCGGGAGGGTCTGATGGACCCGTCGTGGGCGTAAGTAGTGCGTGCGTCTTTTCAAGCACAAGCCTACCTCCTTCTGGCTCTGCTATAATGACTCAGCTATAATGATTCCTGAGCAAAGCCAGACAATGCTCAGTCGTGGATTTTATCAGGGCTGATAACAAGCAGGCTGTGCAGTGCAGAATGAAACAGAGAGCAGGGTAGGTGTTTTCTCTAATGTTCCCACTGATATATATGGTAGAATACATGAAGGTGCTTCGTCTCTGGTTCATTTTGGTGTGCTACGTGCCGTCATCTCATGTAAAGATACATATAGTTCATGTGTGAATGATTGATGAGTGAACATAATTACCGGAGAGTGACCATCAGCTTTTCATCTGGGGGTATTGAATTGCGGAATCGATAATCCGGTCTGGACAGATCACTCCGGACAAGATCTAGAAGCTTGTTGAAGCTACATCATTAAAAATAATAATAATTTACAAACATTAGTTTTAACCTTTAGGCCAGTTTCACATTATAAACCGCCGCACCACATTGCACCACCAGAAACAAGCCTTTGGGGAATAGCGCATTACTACCGCCTTCCTCCAGTCCCCCCCCCCCCTCCCTTAGGCCACAAAACCCCCCGGCATCTTCTTAGTTCCTTCCGTGGTCCTGCTGGTGGCTCCGGTAAGCATGCCGGTCGCCGTAAGGGTCCTGCGCATGCAGGGTTCTATAAAGACTGAAGCGCACAGGACCCTGGGGCGCACACGTGCGACTTTAGCCAAAATCGACGGATTACCAGAGCCACCAGCGGAACCACGGAAGGGATCAAAAGATGCTGGGGAACCTTGCGGACTGTGGGGGGAGGAAGCTGGTGGAAGCCCCAGGTAAGTCCAGATTTCATTTTTATGGCACTGCTCAGGGTTCCTTTAAGTAGACGGGTGTATCCATGTGCGAGCCCAAACTCACGTATGCGCAGTACAGATGTGCTAGTCTTTGGAAGTACTCGGGAACGCAAGTACTTCCGAAAGATGCCCAAAGAGGTATTCAACCTGAAGGTTGAAGAACTTCAATGGGGGGGCAGCAGTGGAGCGGGGACACTGAGAGAGGGCTGGGAAGGCCCTACTATAGGATGCAAAGCCTTTTCTCTACATTGGTGAGTATTTAACTTTTTGTCTGGCCCACTTCAGGTTCACTTTAAAAAGGGGCAGCAGTGGTGGAGCAATAGGATATGCAGAGGTTTGCGACCCCACCGGGGCCCTTGGACCAGAGGGGCCCTTCCTCAGCCACAGTATTAGCTCTTAAATAGTGCTAATGCTGGCAATGCGTATGAAGGAAATCGCTGCCTGGAGACTTGGGTGCAGGATACAGCCGGTATGGCTTATCTTGCTCCTGCACAAGTCCTGGCGGCGTTAATTACTATTCTCCCTCCAGGTCCATGTGGATAGTGGGGAATGATGTAATTCGGCTTCCAGCTATAGATGGCGGCTGAATTAGGCCCAGTTCACTTTAGCGTTCCCTATCCGGATTCGCCGGGCCGGATCCGGACCGTATACTGTACAAACGGAACGTACGTTCCGCATAGCAATGCAAAGGCTATGCGGACGTTCACACGCGTCCGTTCCGTACAGTACGGAGCCGGACTCCGGACGCTTTTCCAACATGCGCTATTTTTCGGTCCGGATTATCCGACCCACGCACCCGGACCGGAGCCTGACTGCACCATCCGGATATAGAAAACCTATGGGAAACGGAAGCACATAACACACTGGAGACAACACCGGACGTTCTACCCCACTTCCTATGCGTATCATAGCGGCCATTTCAGATGGGGACACATGGGCCCAGCATGTCTGGAGTGGAGCAGCAGTGACACACGTGCTGGAGCTGTTTGGCAGTATGTCGGAGGTGGAGGTGAGGCCTACAGCGGAGGACCTGATTCTACAGGTTGCACCAGGTGCACCTTCTGCAGACCCCAACAATTTTATGGTAATTTATTTATTTTTTTTTCCCCACGGATCCGTATGGCAGCCTGAAGCAGTCCTGATGCAAACGGATCGGATCCGGATCGGAACCGTATGGTTCCAATCCGGATCAGGTCCTGATACGATCCGGATCCGGTCCGTTTGCATGCCAAAACGCAAGTGTGAACGGGGCCTTACAGTGTTTTAAAAGTAACTTTAGCTCCATCTTCTGATGCCACCGAAGTTACTTACTGTGCCCCGCTATAGCCGTAATTCCTATTATGGTCTATGGTGGCACCAGCTGCGCCCAAATCTCCTGTGCTGGTGGATTCCTAGTGTTCGGCTGGCAATCAGGGGCGTAGCAATAGAGGTTGCAGAGGTTGCGACCGCATCGGGGCCCTTGGGCCAGAGGGGCCCCGGAGGGCCCTCCCTCAAATACAGTATTAGCTCTATATTGGTCCTGTGCTCATAATAATCACTTCTATAGATGCTTTGAATTGTGGTAATCATTAACAAACTGTCCCCCATCCCCTTCTTGCACTTCTGACACTGTAGTTGCCATTGGCAGGTTTTGGTGCGCCGTATCAATTGTTATGTATAGAGTGCTACTGGGCCCCATTGTAAAACTTGCATCGGGGCCCACAGCTCCTTAGCTATGCCACTGCTGGCAATGATCACTTCTGTATATGCTTTGAATGGTGGTAATCATTAACATTCTGTTCCCTCCTCTGCTTACTGATCATCCAAAAATAAACATCTATTGCAATGGTAGCATACCTCCTAACTTTTGAGATGAGAAAGAGGGACACTTAAGCCACACCCCTGATCACACCCCCATCACACCCCTAGTCACGCATACCATAAAGATTTTATAAGAAAAATATGTTGTTTTATAATTCAAACAACACTGGTCCTTTCTATCCTGGTTCATTTTCCTTCATATTAACATTTTAAAATGAGTCATATATCAATTTAAAGGATGGGAATAAAGTTTAAAGTCAATCAAACACATTTTTTAGTAGAGAAGTATATATTTACATAGAAAGAGGGACACAGTCCTGAATAAGGGACAAATGAGGAGGAAAGAGGGACAGGGCTCCCAAAGAGGGACAGTTGGGAGCTATGTGGTCGTAATACTCACGCAGGGACGCTCATCTGGGTGTACTTGTGGAATTTGTCAGGATTCGCCAGCAGGTCCCTATACAAGGCGGCAAACCGACCCCTGCGTAAGCGCTGCTGTCGCATTGGGGGATGCCTCAGAGGCGGCCCCCTGAATCCACATGCCAATAGCATCAGGCACATCGCCAGCCCAGCCAGCAGGATCTCCTCAACCTCAGATAACACCATATTGCAAACTCACAGCAGTCCTTCTTTCCTCACAAGAAATTGAGAGAACAGGAAATTGCGTTGTTACTAGGCTGATTTAAAAAAAACGCATTAAAAACGCATGCGTTTCCGCAAATATATTCCATATATGGCACTGTACTGCGTATGTCCACCGCTAGAGGCCAGGCCACTACTGCTTATGTCATGCTCACGTAACGCTGCTCCGGTTATTCTCCACATGGGGGCAGCACACTAACCAATTACAAACTATCGTAATAACATAACATGCTGAGTACCGCCCACTGCTGCCTGCACCGCCCACATTCACGCCCCCTTCTCACCAGGGCCAAGGGATTCTCACGTCCCCGCCCTCTGCTGTGCTTGCCAGGCCTTGTGATTAGCATATCCCCGCCTCTCGCCATAGTGGTATGCGGGTTCGCATAGCCCCGCCTCGCTGGCTGGATTAGCATAGCTCTTCCCTGACGTCCCGGCAGGCAATGCGCGGAGAACCCGGGGGTCACATGACGGCCGGTCAGGGCGGATGGATCCGCGGGAGGTGAAGGACCGGATCCTGGAGAACATCAACCTGTCCGTCAAGAAGGTGAGAGGCGGAGCCGTCCCGTGTGTGCCCCGGGTCCAGCGGAGCCCCTCCCCCAACCCGTACCCCAATCTCCCCATGCCTTGCCCCTATACTATATACTACCCCCCGAAATATTCTTACCTCCACCTGTGTACCCGGATCCTGCACCCCCTTTACTATCCCATATACCTTCTAATATATCTGCTTGTGTGTATAGAGAGAGACAGACACCCCAAAACCAGATAACTATATATACTAGATCTCTATCCTATATACTCAAAACCAATATATCTACCTGTGTGCCTGTATACTACAGCACCTTCCCCCCTACTCATACCCCCATACCTTATCCCTAAACTACATACACCCCCAATATATCTACCTCCACCTGTGTGCCCAGATACTGCAGCCTCCCAGCACTTTATCCCTATACTATCTATGTGCCCCCCCCCCCCCCCCAACACTTTATACTATATACCATTTCCCCAATAATATATCTACCTCTGTGCCTGCATACTACAGCACCTCCCTCAACCTGTACCCCCCATACCTTATATGGGTACTGTACACTCCCAATATATCTACCTCCACCTGTGTGTCCTGAAACTGCAGACCCCCTCCCCAGCACTTTATCCCTTTAACATATACCATCCCCCCAATATATCTACCTGTGTAGATAGTAGTGGACTGACAGTCCAATACTGCATCCCCCCTCAAATAAAAATTATCATTTACTCCCCCATATACCCCTATATGCCTGTTGCCCCAACCTTATCTGTATACTATATACCCCCATATGTGTGCCTGTGCCCTAATACTGAACCCTTGTGTACCTATACCTGTACTTACAGAGTCTGACACCCCAATACCTGTATACTGCACCCCACCATACCTTACAACTACATACGATGAGGACAGTTAGTGACATGACTATGTACTCTGTAAAGTGCTGCCAAAGATGTCAGTGCTATATAAATACATAATAATAATATAATATGGTAGGACATTAGACTATGACTATGATAGGATTAGATTGTGAGCTCCTCTGAGGACAGTCACTGACATGACTATGTACTCTGTAATGTGCTACAGAAGAGGTCAGTGCTATATAAATACATAATAATAATATGGGGGAATCACATAAAGCAGTAGCTCTCTTCCTTGGTGCCGATTTGAAATGCCCATTCTGGTGCCTGGCCCCCGGGGGACCTCTCATTTATTATGTACTGAGGGAGGGGTTCCTGGGTGCACAGTATTGCTTGGAATGTTTACTCTTGCTTGGCTCCCACCCATTGTACATGGCAGTGTGTGCCGGAGGGGCACAGTGTTGTCGCTCAGCATTCAGTGACGTATTTACTCCGGAGAGTATTGTGGCTGCATCACCTCCATGTGATTCTCAGGCTGTAGTAAACAATATCTGTATATAACGAGGTGGGAGAGGGGACTGGTGAAGAAATCTGGCATGGATCTCCCGTCAGCTCATATGGAGCTGCTCTTGTCTGGTTACAGGGCTTAGCCTGGAGGGGGGCACATCGAGTGTATTGGCACTGGTCTGGTTACAGGGCTTAGCCGGGAGGGGGGCACAGCGAGTGTATTGGCACTGGTCTGGTTACAGGGCTTAGCCGGGAGGGGGGCACAGTGAGTGTATTGGCACTGGTCTGTTTACAGGGCGTGCCCATAGTCGGGAGGGGTGCACAGCTGGTGAATTGGCACTGGTCTGGTTACAGGACATGCCCTTAGTCAGGGGGGAGGGGCACAGCTTGTGTATGGTCCTGGGCATGCTCATAGCTGGGGGGGGGGGGGCACAGCGAGTGTATTGGCACCGGTCTGTTTACAGGGCATGCCCATAGTCCGGAGTGGGGCACAGCTGGTGTATGGTCCAGGGCATGCTCCGTCGGGAGGGGGCCCTCTCTGCAGTATAATGCCTGTCTTATTAGACGACAGCCGTTTGGGCACACAGACAACTTCCTCCTGTACAGATGCTGAATACGCAGCTGAAACGTGTGAAGTAATTCGCTGTGAGAATATTGTTAATCTTCTTGTTTGTTGTGTCCCTCCTCTGTCCAAAAGGGCGATACCACTACCTTTCTCCAACACCTGAAGGTCCTACCTCCTCATGCCTCCTCCCTCTACATCACCTGAAGCCCCTCCTGCTCTAGCACCTGACACGAAGGAACCGCCTCCACGGACCTCATCTCACTCCAGTGTCTCAGCTCCTTCACTCCTTGTACTCCCAGGCGGCTCCTCCCCCTGCCTCTAACACCTGAAGCTCCTTCACCTTTGGCCGCCCCCAGCACCTGAAGCTCTCCTCCACTTGGGCGTCTAGAGCACATAAAGCCCCTCCCGCTATTGCACCTGTCACTAAGGCACATCCCCCTTGGTCCTCCTCTCACTCTCTGGTGCATAAAACTCCTCCATTTTTGTACTCCTGGGCTGCCCCAACACCTGCAACTAATAACGGTCAGCCTAGGAGCGCTGGAAGGGGAGGAGCTGACTTTAGGCCACACCTATAATCATGAAAGTTTTCAGCCTGCAATTGTCATCATTACACATTTGTGGGGCAGAAGTCTAAAAGTGGCCACTAACGGTCCAATAAATCGTTCGAGCGATTTGAAATTCTGATCGGATTGGTTGTAAATAATCTCCATTGATGGGCACAATCGATTACGAAAGACTATAAAAACAGTCGTCCGATTGGATTTCGTCAAACCAAAATTTGGATTTTCTTGTTGGTTGTGATAGATAGGAAGCAAAGATTGGTTTGTTGATGGTGTAGTGAACAATTTCACTTCCAATCACAATTTCTGATCGCTCTAACGATTTTTCGCTAGAAATTGAATTGTTAGTGGCCACCGTAATTTGTGTAGGTACCTTATGTGTTTCTGCTGTGATGGCCATTCTGGACCCCTCCTCTGAGAAGACAACATGAGCTGCTTACCCAGGCTATGGCCTGTATCAGTGGACCTGAGGATATGGGTGCATTCACAGAGCTGCAGATCAGTCATGATCCTGTCTATGTCCACCGCGAGGATTTCTGTAGGAGGAATTTAGATCTCACATCCCCCTCATAGCCATTCTCTACATATGATGGCCAGTGCACACCAAAAAGTGCTAGCATAATCGCAAAAGCTTAGCGCTTTTTGAAGTGATTTTTCAGAGTGATTCTAGGCATGTGCCTAGCAATTTTCTAATCATGCGTAGCGATTTTTGGAGTGTCTTGGAGTAGCGATTTTAATTTTTGGTTACAGTAGAGCTGGAACTGAACAGTTTCTGTAACAAAAACGCTTGGAAAATCTCTTTAGATCTAGCGCTTTTCAGAGCGATTTTCCACTTTCCTATACTTAACATTGAGGCTGAATCGCCTCAGAAATCAGCAGAAATGCTGCAGGACCCGCATTTGCTTTTGGGAAAAAAGCTTATCGTTCTGGTGTGCTGCATCCCATTCAAAGACATTAGCCAAGCGATTTTCAAAGTGCTCAGAAACGCTCTTGGTGTGCACCAGCCCTTAGCGATCTGCGTAGATTCACTGGAGTGACCAGTCGATGTCTAGCGCTCATTATTCAGAGCTGACCTCTCTCTGTATGCTGAAATCTGATTGGCTCTCATTTGTTGTGAAGAACGCACCATGATATTGTGAGTTGTGTTGTTCAGACACGTAACCCAGTCATGTGACTAGATGATGCGTCTGACTTGTGAAGGAATCCCGTCTGGCTGGAAAATTAATTTTAATTGTTTAGTTTATTAATAAACCGAACCAGACAGAAATATTTCGAATGTTCAGCTCTACGTGTCACCAATAAATAAGAGTTGTAGATGGATGGGTGTATATATATATCTGGGTTGGATAATTCCTGATAGGGCTGTCAAGGCTCCTTTAAAATCTAATTTCTTAACAAAGTTCTGAGGTCTTCTCTGTCTAACTCCAGATTACAATACTGTCTCAGTTATCCAACACCGGTTGCTTGAGACTCAACTGAGCCCGAGGTGGGCTAACCCCCCCCCCCCCCCCCCCCCAAAAAAAAAAAATAGGCTACCTGATCCGCGGGGCTGAGCGGATCAGGTAGGCTCAAAAAATGCCCCTCCTGTGAGCCGCAATGGCCCACTTTCACTTGTGTAATCTATAGGTTACGACGCTGCACAGAGAGACTGTGTGTCTCTCGCAGTGTGCGGGGAGTGGCCAAGGAGAGAGAACTGCCCAATGGCAGCTCTGTAAACCCTGAACAGGGAATTGCTCTCCTCAATGTTTACCTCCTAGATAACGACAAATATTGTTGCTAATCTCGGGGGGGGGGGGGGGGGGCAGAGAGCGGCGGTGTGGGGACATAGAGGCATGTCAGGAGGCAGAGAACATGCCTCTGCATCCCATTTGCCCACCTCGGGGTTCTCTTTAAACACAGCAGAGCTACTAACAGCCTAAGACAGTGATGGCTAACCTTGGCACTTCAGCTGTGATGGAACTACAATTCACATGAGGCATTGCAATACTCTGACTGCTCTAAGCATAACTCGGGGAGGCAGAGGCATGATGGGATTTGTAGTTTTGTCACAGCTGGATTGACAAGGTTAGCCATCTCTGGCCTAAGAAGTTGCCCTTCACCACTGTGATTTGTGCCAGTTTATTGAGACTGCTGGTTAGTTGAGTTCCGGATAACCTGGACTCTACTGTAATTGTTTTCACACCACCACCACTTTTTCTCCAACGCCTGAAAGTCCTCTCTTCTTGTGCCTCCTCCCTCTAGATCTCATGAAGCCCCTCCTGCTCTAGCACCTGACGCTAAAGCACCTCCCACACTTGGGCTGTGTCTCACTCTAGTGGCTAAAGCGACTATTTAAGGGGCCCATACACTGGTCGATTTCAGCCATCGATCGATTCGATGGAATCGATCGGAAATCGATCCTATCGAATTAGCAAATCAATCGACTTGCGGCACATTTGGATCGATTTGCGGTCAATTTGATCTATCTGACTGGGTGGAAAATCTAGGTTGATCTGCTGCTGGCAGCAGAATGATGGCCCATGGAGTTACATTGGATCTAATGGTCCGATAATGCATTTTGATTGATTTCCAACAGATTTCATTCTGAAATCTATTGGAAATCTTTTCCTAGTGTGTGGGACACATCAGATTCGACTTGACAGGTATCTGACATCTATCTGATGGTCGAATCTGCTGCGAATCTATGTGTATGGCCACCTTAAAGCTACTCTATCTGTGGATGGTACATCCCGTGTCTTGTCTTGCCTCAACAAGCTTAGATTTCCTTCCATATCTGCTGCCTCCTCTCAGCAGCTCATCTTCTGGTGCCATCTTACTGGTGTACTCCTGTCTACTCTGGGTTTCCTCCAGGACACTCACCAGACCTTGCCCACCTTCTTTCCAGCTGGTCTACAGTCTCCGGGTGTTAGATTCGGGGGTGCATTGTGGGGATCTTTCTGTTCTTTACATTGGCAATCTCCAAGTCCTCTATAGAGGCTACCAAATTATCATACCTGTAGGGCAGGGGTGTTGAACTCCAGTCCTCAAGGGCTGAGGTCCTTACACATTTTTGGCACAACTCAAATTAGTTGATGGGTCTGAATTAGGAAAGGTGTAATCCATCAAGTAGAAAACAAGTCCGTCCTAAACACTGGCATGGATATGGCCTTCAGGGACTGGAGTTCAGTGTTCTTCCCAGGCTCTTTTAACCAGGTGCTCCACCCGGCTACTTTTGGTAAGCACCCGGCTGACATCAGCTTGTTTCTTCTTCCTCCTCCTCCTATGCTGTAAGCCCTGCATTCCCCTGGCTGCGCCCCACCCGGCTACTTTTTCATGCCACCCGGCTGGAAAAAATGTCTGGGGAGAAGACTGGGAGTTTGAACTGTAGGGAATCTGAAGCCTGGCAGTGTGTCTGTGTTGATGGTCTGGATCTTGTTCTCAATGAGCTGGCTCTTCAGGGCCCGTCCTTACCCCTTTGGTGCTTGGATTGTTACATTCTTACTTGACTCCATGTTATGGTTGCCATGTGGGTTTAGTAATGGCAAGATCCTTGTAGCTGGTCTGTATGTCTACCTGTCCTGCAGGTAGCGCCACCTCATCGACTTCCTTTCCTCTTTTTACTGTCATCCCGCCACAGTTCTTCAGTCTGAATAATCTTCAAAAGTCAGTGTTAGGTAGATCAGTGCTTGTCCGCCTCATGTGCTGAGAGCTAGCGAGTGCCTGGCTGGTGGATGGCAGCAGCTGACAGGCAGTGAATTCACACCCTGTCAGATGCTCGTGGAAAACAGGCCTCAGGGCGCGATTCCACTTGAGCTCTTCTGGGTCTGCGGGGAAAGCAGACGCATCCCATCAGCCGTGCCATGCACGGCAATGGGATCCGCAGCCTCCCGCGACGATTCGGATGGAAAAGCCGGCCGAATCGCTAGCGGTAGCGATTCGGCCGACGTTATCATTGCACCCTATGGCAGAGTTTCCCCGCACTATTCGCCTGCGGGGAAACTCTGCGGATTCGCGGCGGTTTCCGCTCAAGTGGAAACATGCCCTCAGTGTATCCAGTGATCTTGTTGCAGAATGGAAGTATATGACTGGCTGTTTTGGACATCACAGACAGTTCTGCTTCGTCTCGTTTTGAGGTGTAAGTGCAACGATGATCAAATATGAAATCGGGAAGTTGGAGGTCTGTTGCTGGATATTGTGTGTATGCAGAGCCATGGTTCTTCCCCCTCCTTCTGGTCACATGATCATCTGGCCTTTACGGTCTCCTCTCGTGTGGTCATGTGACTGCAACTCTGCATTGTGGCCATGAGTTCCCCTTTTTTTCTCCCCTGGCAGTACATTTCTTTACTGAACTTATGTGGTCACCCGGCAACATGCCACACCCAGAATATACTACAGATATGTGTATTATTTTTTTTTTGTTTTCCGCAGCAGGCAGCACTGCGCTGCCTTTCATCAGACAATGTACAGATCCATCCTCCTATCAGGTGGAACGCTATAGACCTAGCAGTCATGGCCAGCTCGCTAAGTCATCTCTTGTCATTATGTCCGTACAGGCTCATTAGGTATTCCTAATACTCTGTGACTGAAATATTATTTGTTGCCGACTCGAGTTGTCTGTAATATGATCATAAAGGCTCCTAATTCACACACTGTGATCTGATATGACTCAGGCTGCCATCACACAGCCCCTAATTCACACACTGTGATCTGATATGACCTACACATCCCTCTAGCCCTCTATTGTCATCTGTATTCACCCAACTTATAGCCCTTTCTGTGAACTGATATGATGCAGGTTGCACTGCAGTCACAAAGCCACACATGTTAAATGCTAATTCCAGCTTGCATGAAAATATCATGCATCTTAAAATTGGGCCCGTCAAAATTGGGATTCCAGCCTTTACCTAAAGCAGAAATGCTATTTCTTGTGTGAGTGACCCTTTAAAAGGGAACTGAAGTAAGAGGTATACGGAGGCTACCATATTTCCTTTTAAGCAATACCAGTTGCCTGGCAGCCCTGCTGGTCTATTTCTCTGCAGTAGTATCTGAATAACACCAGAAACAAGCATGCAGCTAGTCTTGTCAGATCTGACTTTAAAGTCTGAAACACCTGATCTGCTGTATGCTTGTTCAGGGGCTATGACTAATAGTATTAGAGGCAGAGGAGCAGCAGGGCTGCCAGGCAACTGGTATTGCTTGAAAGGAAATAAACATGGCAGCCTCCATATACCTCTCTCTTTAGTTCCCCTTTAAAGGAGTACTGTAGGGGGAAAATGAGTTGAACTTACCCGGGGCTTCTAATGGTCCCCCGCAGATGTCCTGTGTTGGCGCAGCCACTCCCCAATGCTCCGGCCCAGCCTCCGGTTCACTTGTGAAATTTCCAACTTTAAAGTCAGAAAACCGCTGTGTGCTCGCACCCGCTGAAGTCACCAGAAGTGTACTGCGCAGGCGCCGACTGTTCTGGGCCTGTGCAATACGCTCCTGGTGACGTCCGCGCAAGCTAGGACATAGCCGTGCAGGCGCAGTGGTTTTCAGACTTTAAAGTCGTAAATTCCAGAAGTGAACCAGAGGCGGGGCCGGAGCATCGGTAAGTGGCTGCGCGGGCACAGGATGTCTGCGGGGGACCATTAGAAGCCACAGGTAAGTTCAACTCCTTTTCCCCTGACCCCCCCCTCCCCCCCCCTACAGTATTTCTTTAAAGCACACCTGAAGTGAGAGGGATATGGAGGCTGCCATATTTATTTTAAGCAATACCAGTTGCCTGGCTATCCCGCTGATCCTCTGCCTCTAATACTTTTAGCCATAGACCCTGAACAACCATGCAGGGCAGGTGCTCTGAGTGTGGCTGGATTAGCTACATGGTGAGTTCAGGTGTGTAAGTCACACTACTGCAGCCAAAGAGATCAGCAGAACAGAAAGGCAACTGGTATTGTTTATGAGGAAATAAATATGGCCGCCTCCATATTCCTCTCACTTCAGTTTCACTTTAAGAATGAGTTCTGCCTGTTTGTCTAGGATTGAGCACGGAGGTTGTGAACGCCACGTTTCGCCGCCACTGATCACACAATATAAAGTTAGTCAGTGCAGATAATTGCCGCACCTGTATGACAATAATAACATTAATAAGGTGACTCGCTGTCGCCCAGGGATGAGTTGCAGTTGGATTTACTGTGTTTTGTCTGCTGTACTGTAACAAAAAATAACAAACACTACACCAAAACCGCTAGGCATGTTTAGAAAATCGCTCTGCACATGCCTAGAATCTCTCTTAAAAATTCACTTTAAAAATCGCTGAGCATTTATGATTACGCTTGCGCTTTTTGGTGTTCTCTCTCTCTCTCCCCACACACCAAGAGCGCTTTTAAAATCGTCAGTGCTTTGAAAAGCGCTTGGCTAATGTATTTGAATGGGATGGAATACACCGCGGGTCCTGTAGCATTTTTGCTGACCGCACAGGCGCAGTACGAGAAATCCTGCGCAGTAAGCTCCCGGAGACGTAAGTGGGAGCATGCACTATTCATCTTGTTAGACAAATAATTGACCGGTGCCGGCAGCGGGGAACGGAAGATAGTAGGAGGACAGCGCGGGACATTACAGCTACAGTGGGCCGATAGAAGTATCTGTTTTTGCTTTTTGTACTCCACAGAATCCCTTTAAAGAGACACTGAAGCGAAAAAAAAATATGATGTAACAAATTGGTTGTGTACTATGAATAATTACTAGAAGATTAGCAGCAAAGAAAATATTCTCATACTTTTATTTTCAGGTATATAGTGTTTTTTTCTAACATTGCATCATTCTATAATATGTGCAGATTACACAACACTCAGCATTCAAAATGAGTCTTTCAGAGCAGTCTGTGAAGTAATGACCTCTCCTCTAGCAGAGGAAAAGTAAATTGTCCAGGAACAGTTGAGATAATAAAAGTCAGATAACAGCCCTCTCCACGACTAACTTAGTCCGAGAGCTTAATGGCCTGTTTGCATAGAGATAACAACTGGAGTTTCTCAACTCTTCCTGTACTGGAAACAATTAGACTGATGTATCTGATCTTAATGTTTTATTTCTTAGATGTACTACACATACAAATCATAATATCATAATTTTTTTTTCGCTTCAGTGTCTCTTTAAAGGACAACTGAAGTGAGAGGATATGGAGGCTGCCATATTTATTTCCATCTAAGCAATACCAGTTGCCTGGCTCTTATGCTGACGCTCTAATACTTTTAGCCATAGCCCCTGAACAAGCATGCAGCAGATCAGGTGTTTCTGACATTGTCAGATCTGACAAGATTAGCTGCATGCTTGTTTCTGGTGTTATTCAGACAATACTGCTGGGAAATAGACCAGCAGGGCTGCCAGGCAACTGGTATTGATTAAAAGGAAATAACTATGGCAGCCCTGTACACCTCTTACTTCAGTTCCCCTTTAAGTATAGGAAAGTGGAAAATCGCTCTGAAAAGCTCTAGATCAGAGTGATTTTCTAAGCGTTTTTGTTATAGAAGCTGTTCAGTTACAGCTGTACCGTAACAAAAACACTACACCAAAACCGCTAGACATGTTTAGAAATCGCTCTGCACATGCCTAGAATCTCTCTTAAAAATTCACTTAAAAAATCGCTGAGCAGTTATGATTACGCTTGCGCTTTTTGGTGTGCACTGGGTCTCTCCCTCTCTCACCCTCCTCTCCCTCTCTCTCCCTTTCCCCTCTCTCTCCCTTTCCCCTCTCTCTCCCTTCCCTCTCTCTCCCTTTCCCCTCTCATCTCCCTTTCCCCTCTCTCTTCCCTTTCCCCCTCTCTCTCCCTTTCCCCTCTCTCTCTCCCCTTTCCCCTCTCTCTCCCTTTTCCCCTCTCTCTCCCTTTTCCCCCTCTCTCTCCCTTTCCCCTCTCTCTCCCTTCCTTCCCCTCTCTCTCTCCCTTTTCCCCTCTCTCTCCCTTTCCCCTCTCTCTCCCTTTTCCCCTCTCTCTCCCTTTTCCCCTCTCTCTCCCTTTTCCCCCCCTCTCTCCCTTTCCCCCCCTCTCTCCCTTTCCCCCCCTCTCTCCCTTTCCCCCCCTCTCTCTCTCCCTTTCCCCCCCCACCTCTCTCTCTCTCTCTCTCTCTCTCTCTCTCTCTCTCTCCTCTCCCTCTCTCCCTCTCCTCTTCCCTCTCCCTCTCCCTCCTCCCTCTCCTCTCCCTCTCCCTCTCCCTCTCTCTCTCCTCTCTCTCTCTCTCTCTCCCTCTCTCTCTCTCTCTCTCTCTCTCTCTCTCTCTCTCCCCCTCTCTCTCTCCTCTCTCTCTCTCCCTCTCTCTCTCTCTCTCTCTCTCTCTCTCTCTCTCTCTCTCTCTCTCTCTCTCTCTCTCTCTCTCTCTCTCTCTCTCTCCCTCCCTCCCTCTTTCCTCTCTCTCTCTCCCTCTCTTTTTCCCCTCTGGTGTGCCAGTACAATTGTTTCCAATCCTTATGATTGGGCGGTTGAGCACTTGCGAAATGTGATTGTTAAAGATTTTACATTGATCAGATATAGAATAAAGATTGCGTGTACACGTATGAGATTTTTCCAAATGCTGATTAGATTTCTTATTTTACGATGGGATATTAAAAATGAATTGACAGGACATATACCCGGGACAATAGCCAGTACTGTATTTCAATCAATATTTTACGGTCTGATTCCAATCAAGATAGAGATTCTGATCTGAAATTGCTGACAATCAGTTTTATTTTATTTTTTTTTGGCAGATATCTTTTTCTCAAGCTGAAGTGTAAATTGGATGTTGTGCACCAGCCTTTATGCTGGGCATACACGAGTCGACCCGGCGGCTCGATTAGCCGCCGGATTGACTCCCGCCGCGTCCCTACTCGCCCCCGCGGGCGGCCGGATCGATTCCCGCTCGTCCCCACGGGGATTGAGTGGGGTATCGATCCGGCAGGTCATCGGACCTGTCGGAAATTATCAATCGAGCCATTAGCAGCTCGATTGATAAGGGCGCATCGGCCCCTGTATGCCCAGCATTAGAGGCAGAGGATCGGCAGGGCAGCCAGGCAATCTGCATTGTAAAAGGAAATAAATATGGCAGCCTCCATATCCCTCTCACTTCAGGTTTCCCTTTTAAAGGACTAGTTCATGATGATCTGTTTTATTTCTGATCTTTAACCACTTTAAAGGGAACCTAAACCTGAGTATATGGATTTTTTTTCCTTTTAAAATAATACCAGTTGCCTGACTCTCCTGCTGATCCTGTGTCTCTAATACTTCTAGCCACAGCCCCTGAACAAGCATGCAGATCAGGTGCTCTGACTGAAGTCAGACTGGATTAGCTGCATGCGTGTTTCAGGTGTATGATTCAGCCACTACTGCAGCCAAAGAGATCAGCAGGACTGCCAGGCAACTGGTATGGTTTAAAAGGAAACATCCATATCCCTCTCAGTTTAGGTTCCCTTTAAGTACCGGCAGTCTCTGGCCCCTGAAGGACCGTAGACCGCTGGTACCTTAAATGGCAGAATACTGACGAAACACCGCACATACACACTGCAACTGATGTCCGCCCTGCACGCTAGGAATCTCAGGCCACCCTCTATGACGGCAGAGTTCATGTGAGCAAGTCAGGAGACGCTTTAATTGGCTCCTGACCCTGTCTATCGGTGCAAGCCAATGGGTATGGCTTACATTAATAGGTTCAGGAGCCAATGAAATCTGCTCTTGACTGACTCACAGGGCTCTGCTGTCATAGAGACGGCAGGGCGAGTGAGCTGCAGGCAGAGAGCGATGAGAGTGGCGGTGAGCTGAAATCTACGCCCTGGTAGCCACAACAGCATCAAAACAGGGCGTAGATTTCAACTAGTGTCGTCCTTAACTGGTTAAAGGAAAACAAAAAAAAAACAAAAAACAGGCCCTGGGGGATACTTACCTCGGGAGGGGGAAGCCTCTGGATCCTAACACCTGGATTTTAGCTCTGGCATACTTCAATGAATGTGTCATTGAGCAAAAGCAATAAAACAGTTCAAACTTAAAAAGTAGATTTAAACTTAAAATAAAACTGTGGAATAGCTTAAAAAATAAGCCGATGCGTTGCTGTCGTGTTTCTGATCTGTCTCCTATTCTGCTTCCAGTTGCAGAGTTACTTCGCTGCGTGCGAGGATGAGACGCCGGCCATTCGCAACCACGACCGCGTCCTTCAGAGGCTCTGTGAACACCTGGACCACGCCTTGCTGTACGGGTGAGTGACGACCTGTGAACGCCTCCAATTCGACCTCTGACCAGGCCTTATCTCATAGAGGCACTTCAATCCCTGCTTGGCACTGAGGAGCACCAAAAGTCCAAAACAGGCTGTCTGCATTCTGGGCTGATGTGGCTCTGTAACATGTATAAGCTATAGGCTCATTATACCCTAGCCGCTAGGGCCTAGCGGTTCTGGATGTAAGCCTGGCTTCAGGGGCAGGTGCAACGTGTATAAAGATACATGTTGCCGCCCATGATAGCGTCCTGCACCAGCGGGAACGCATGCAAAGGTACGCGTTGGGAGCCGCCAACTCAGAGTCGGCAAAATCGAAACTAGCTGCCAGCGGGGGGCCGGGGGAGACGTGACTGGCGTCGAGGGCACAGGATGGCTGCAGGGGGCTGGTATATGCCTCAGGTAAGTGAATTTTTTTTTCTTTTTTGCCAGAGTGAAGGTTCCCTTTAAGTGTGCAAAGGGTTAACCGATTTTTTGTTTTTGTTCTCATCGAGGACTGTAATTATTCGCTCAGTTTACGTTGCTCAGGGTTACGTTGGGGTCACATTCGTTCCTCCTGATTCAGCTTGGGGTGGAGCATTGGGCGCTGTACCTGCTCTTCCGGTTGCACAGCTCGTGTTGCGGAATGTTGTATTCATGCTATATTCATTCTATAGATTTATGAGGCTGGTTTATGGAGCTGCACATTAACAAATGATCATCCGCCTCGCACGGCTCACCTGTCACCTGTGCGTGACCTCCGGGAGGATGGGTTACAGGAGAGGTGGGGGGGGGGGGGGCATTGGAAAGGGGTTGTGAGGTGTACAGGAGGGATGAGGGGGGGCATTGGAAAGGGGTTGTGAGGTGTACAGGAGGGGTGGGGGGGGGGGCATTGGAAAGGGGTTGTGAGGTGAACAGGAATAAGGGTGATGTGGGAGGGGGGAGGAAAGAGAAACTGGAAAGGAAAGGCTTAAAGGACAACTGAAGTGAGAGGGATATGGGAGCTGCCATGTTTCTTTCCTGTTAATACAATACCAGTTGCCTGGCAGAACTGCTGATCTATTTGGCTGCAGTACTGTCTGAATCACACCAGAAACAAGCAGGCAGCTAATCTTGTGCTGCAGTAACAGCAGGCAGGATTGCACCCGGCAGTGCCAGTGCTGTGCTCTGTATTGTGGGATGTTGTGCTGCAGTAACAGCAGGCAGGATTGCACCCGGCAGTGCCAGTGCTGTGCTCTGTATTGTGGGATGTTGTGCTGCAGTAACATCATGCAGGATTGCACCAGGCAGTGGCCAGTGTTGTGCTCTGTATTGTGGGATGTTGTGCTGCAGTAACAGCAGGCAGGATTGCACCCGGCAGTGCCAGTGCTGTGCTCTGTATTGTGGGATGTTGTGCTGCAGTAACAGCAGGCAGGATTGCACCCGGCAGTGCCAGTGCTGTGCTCTGTATTGTGGGATGTTGTGCTGCAGTAACAGCATGCAGGATTGCACCCAGCAGTGGCCAGTGCTGTGCTCTGGATTGTGGGATGTTGTGCTGCAGTAACAGCAGGCAGGATTGCACCCGGCAGTGCCAGTGTTGTGCTCTGTATTGTGGGATGTTGTGCTGCACTTACAGCAGGCAGGATTGCACCCGGCAGTGGCCAGTGCTGTGCTCTGTATTGTGGGATGTTGTGCTGCAGTAACATCATGCAGGATTGCACCAGGCAGTGGCCAGTGTTGTGCTCTGTATTGTGGGATGTTGTGCTGCAGTAACAGCAGGCAGGATTGCACCAGGCAGTGGCCAGTGTTGTGCTCTGTATTGTGGGATGTTGTGCTGCAGTAACAGCAGGCAGGATTGCACCAGGCAGCGGCCAGTATGGCTCTGTATTGTGGCATGTTGTGCTGCATTAACAGCAGGCAGGATTGCACCCGGCAGTGGCCAGTGTTGTGCTCTGTATTGTGGAATGTTGTGCTGCAGTAACAGCAGGCAGGATTGCACCCGGCAGTGCCACTGTTGTGCTCTGTATTGTGGGATGTTGTGCTGCAGTAACAGCAGGCAGGATTGCACCCGACAGTGGCCAGTGCTGTGCTCTGTATTGTGGGATGTTGTGCTGCAGTAACAGCATGCAGGATTGCACCCGGCAGTGGCCAGTGCTGTGCTCTGTATTGTGGGATGTTGTGCTGCAGTAACAGCAGGCAGGATTGCACCCGGCAGTGCCAGTGCTGTGCTCTGTATTGTGGGATGTTGTGCTGCAGTAACAGCAGGCAGGATTGCACCCGGCAATGGCCAGTGTTGTGCTCTGTATTGTGGGATGTTGTGCTGCAGTAACAGCAGGCAGGATTGCACCCGGCAATGGCCAGTGTTGTGCTCTGTATTGTGGGATGTTGTGCTGCACTTACAGCAGGCAGGATTGCACCCGGCAGTGGCCAGTGTTGTGCCCTGTATTGTGGGATGTTGTGCTGCAGTAACAGCAGGCAGGATTGCACCCAGCAGTGGCCAGTGTTGTGCTCTGTATTGTGGGATGTTGTGCTGCAGTAACAGCAGGCAGGATTGCACCCGGCAGTGCCAGTGCTGTGCTCTGTATTGTGGGATGTTGTGCTGCAGTAACAGCAGGCAGGATTGCACCCGGCAGTGCCAGTGCTGTGCTCTGTATTGTGGGATGTTGTGCTGCAGTAACAGCAGGCAGGATTGCACCAGGCAGTGGCCAGTGTTGTGCTCTGTATTGTGGGATGTTGTGCTGCAGTAACAGCAGGCAGGATTGCACCCGGCAGTGCCAGTACTGTGCTCTGTATTGTGGGATGTTGTGCTGCAGTAACAGCAGGCAGGATTGCACCAGGCAGTGGCCAGTGTTGTGCTCTGTATTGTGGGATGTTGTGCTGCAGTAACAGCAGGCAGGATTGCACCCAGCAGTGCCAGTGCTGTGTTCTGTATTGTGGGACGTTGTGCTGCAGTAACAGCAGGCAGGATTGCCACTGGCAGTGGCCAGTGTTGTGCTCTGTATTGTGGGATGTTGTGGTGCAGTAACAGCAGGCAGGATTGCACCCGGCAGTGGCCAGTGTTGTGCTCTGTATTGTGGGATGTTGTGCTGCAGTGACAGCAGGCAGGATTGCCACTGGCAGTGGCCAGTGTTGTGCTCTGTATTGTGGGACGTTGTGCTTCAGTAACAGCAGGCAGGATTGCACCAGGCAGTGGCCAGTGTTGTGCTCTGTATTGTGGGATGTTGTGCTGCAGTAACAGCAGGCAGGATTGCACCCAGCAGTGCCAGTGCTGTGCTCTGTATTGTGGGACGTTGTGCTGCAGTAACAGCAGGCAGGATTGCCACTGGCAGTGGCCAGTGTTGTGCTCTGTATTGTGGGATGTTGTGGTGCAGTAACAGCAGGCAGGATTGCACCAGGCAGTGGCCAGTGTTGTGCTCTGTATTGTGGCATGTTGTGCTGCAGTAACAGCAGGTAGGATTGCACCAGGCAGTGCCAGTGCTGTGCTCTGTATTGTGGGATCTTGTGCTGCAGTAACAGCAGGCAGGATTGCACTCGGCAGTGCCAGTGTTGTGCTCTGTATTGTGGGATGTTGTGCTGCAGTAACGGAATGCTTTGCTCCCTCCTCCTCAGGCTGCAGGACATCTCCTCCGGATACTGGGTGCTGGTCGTCCATTTTACCCGCAGGGAGGCCGTGAAACAGATTGAGGAGCAGCAGCATGTGGCTACACTCCTGGGCCGCAGTAAGTACCGAACCGCCATCTCTGGGCTATTGTGGGCGCAGGTTTATGCTCCTCCCCCAAACTCTGCCTTGTCAGCCTATGCTCAGACACTCCCCCCAAATGTGTATAGAGATCACTGATCCATTCCCATCAGTCTCTGCACCAGATAAGCTTACACTATAATGTCCTCAACACACACACTCGCCTTTTATTATTATTATTATTATTATTATACATTTATATAGATCTGACATATTCCACAATGTTCTACAGAGATCACTGATCCATTCCAAGCAGTCTCTGCACCAGAGGAGCTTACACTCTAATGTGCTCACCACAGTCACGCTATTATTGTTGTTATACAGTTATATAACTCTGACATATTCCACAGTTTCTAATTGAATTCTGACAATTCCTGTGTCCACCATACGTCTTATGTCACTACGTGCCTTGGCAGGTCGGGCCTGGCTATATTTGGCGCTCAATGAGAATTCACTGGAGAGTTACCTGAGGTTATTCCAGGAGAACCAAACTCTGTTACAGAAATATTACTACAAGTAAGTTGAGCACACGCTATGCCTTTACTGCTGCCTCTCCTGTCTGTCTCCGCCTCTCCTGTCTGTCTCCGCCTCTCCTGTCTGTCTCCGCCTCTCCTGTCTGTCTCCGCCTCTCCTGTCTGTCTCCGCCTCTCCTGTCTGTCTCCGCCTCTCCTGTCTGTCTCCGCCTGCCTGTCTGTCTCTGCCTGCCTGCCTGTCTGTCTCTGCCTGCCTGCCTGTCTGTCTCTGCCTGCCTGCCTGCCTGCCTGCCTGTCTGTCTGTCTCTGCCTGCCTGTCTGTCTCTGCCTGCCTGTCTGTCTCTGCCTGCCTGTCTGTCTCTGCCTGCCTGTCTGTCTCTGCCTGCCTGTCTGTCTCTGCCTGCCTGTCTGTCTCTGCCTGCCTGTCTGTCTCTGCCTGCCTGCCTGTCTGTCTCTGCCTGCCTGCCTGTCTGTCTCTGCCTGCCTGTCTGTCTGTCTCTGCCTGCCTGTCTGTCTGTCTCTGCCTGCCTGTCTGTCTGTCTCTGCCTGCCTGTCTGTCTGTCTCTGCCTGCCTGTCTGTCTGTCTCTGCCTGTCTGTTTGTCTGTCTCTGCCTGTTCTGTCTGTCTGTCTCTGCCTGCCTGCCTGTCTGTCTCTGCCTGCCTGCCTGTCTGTCTCTGCCTGCCTGTCTGTCTCTGCCTGCCTGTCTGTCTCTGCCTGCCTGTCTGTCTCTGCCTGCCTGTCTGTCTCTGCCTGCCTGTCTGTCTCTGCCTGCCTGTCTGTCTCTGCCTGCCTGTCTGTCTCTGCCTGCCTGTCTGTCTCTGCCTGCCTGTCTGTCTGTCTCTGCCTGCCTGTCTGTCTCTGCCTGCCTGTCTGTCTGTCTCTGCCTGCCTGTCTGTCTCTGCCTGCCTGTCTGTCTGTCTCTGCCTGCCTGTCTGTCTGTCTCTGCCTGCCTGTCTGTCTGTCTCTGCCTGCCTGTTTGTCTGTCTCTGCCTGCCTGTTTGTCTGTCTCTGCCTGTTCTGTTTGTCTGTCTCTGCCTGTTCTGTTTGTCTGTCTCTGCCTGTTCTGTTTGTCTGTCTCTGCCTGTTCTGTCTGTCTGTCTCTGCCTGTTCTGTCTGTCTGTCTCTGCCTGTTCTGTCTGTCTGTCTCTGCCTGTTCTGTCTGTCTGTCTCTGCCTGTTCTGTCTGTCTGTCTCTGCCTGTTCTGTCTGTCTGTCTCTGCCTGTTCTGTCTGTCTGTCTCTGCCTGTTCTGTCTGTCTGTCTCTGCCTGTTCTGTCTGTCTGTCTCTGCCTGTTCTGTCTGTCTGTCTCTGCCTGTTCTGTCTGTCTGTCTCTGCCTGTTCTGTCTGTCTGTCTCTGCCTGTTCTGTCTGTCTGTCTCTGCCTGTTCTGTCTGTCTGTCTCTGCCTGTTCTGTCTGTCTGTCTCTGCCTGTTCTGTCTGTCTGTCTCTGCCTGTTCTGTCTGTCTGTCTCTGCCTGTTCTGTCTGTCTGTCTCTGCCTGTTCTGTCTGTCTGTCTCTGCCTGTTCTGTCTGTCTGTCTGTCTCTGCCTGTTCTGTCTGTCTGTCTGTCTCTGCCTGTTCTGTCTGTCTGTCTGTCTCTGCCTGTTCTGTCTGTCTGTCTGTCTCTGCCTGTTCTGTCTGTCTCTGCCTGTTCTGTCTGTCTCTGCCTGTTCTGTCTGTCTCTGCCTGTTCTGTCTGTCTCTGCCTGTTCTGTCTGTCTCTGCCTGTCTCTGCCTGTTCTGTCTGTCTCTGCCTGTTCTGTCTGTCTCTGCCTGTTCTGTCTGTCTCTGCCTGTTCTGTCTGTCTCTGCCTGTTCTGTCTGTCTCTGCCTGTTCTGTCTGTCTCTGCCTGTTCTGTCTGTCTCTGCCTGTTCTGTCTGTTTGTCCTGTCTGTCTGTCTCTGCCTGCCTCACTGTTTCTGTCTGTCTCTGCCTGTTTCTGTCTGTCTCTGCCTGTTCTGTCTGTCTCTGCCTGCCTGTCTGTCTCTGCCTGCCTGTCTGTCTGTCTCTGCCTGCCTGTCTGTCTGTCTCTGCCTGCCTGTCTGTCTGTCTCTGCCTGTTCTGTTTGTCTGTCTCTGCCTGCCTGCCTGTCTGTCTCTGCCTGCCTGCCTGTCTGTCTCTGCCTGCCTGCCTGTCTGTCTCTGCCTGCCTGCCTGTCTGTCTCTGCCTGCCTGTCTGTCTCTGCCTGCCTGTCTGTCTCTGCCTGCCTGTCTGTCTCTGCCTGCCTGTCTGTCTCTGCCTGCCTGTCTGTCTCTGCCTGCCTGTCTGTCTCTGCCTGCCTGTCTGTCTGTCTCTGCCTGCCTGTCTGTCTGTCTCTGCCTGCCTGTCTGTCTGTCTCTGCCTGCCTGTCTGTCTGTCTCTGCCTGCCTGTCTGTCTGTCTCTGCCTGCCTGTCTGTCTGTCTCTGCCTGCCTGTCTGTCTGTCTCTGCCTGCCTGTCTGTCTGTCTCTGCCTGCCTGTCTGTCTGTCTCTGCCTGCCTGTCTGTCTGTCTCTGCCTGCCTGTCTGTCTGTCTCTGCCTGTCTGTTTGTCTGTCTCTGTCTGTCTGTCTCTGCCTGCCTGCCTGTCTGTCTCTGCCTGCCTGCCTGTCTGTCTCTGCCTGCCTGTCTGTCTCTGCCTGCCTGTCTGTCTCTGCCTGCCTGTCTGTCTCTGCCTGCCTGTCTGTCTCTGCCTGCCTGTCTGTCTCTGCCTGCCTGTCTGTCTCTGCCTGCCTGTCTGTCTCTGCCTGCCTGTCTGTCTCTGCCTGTTCTGTCTGTCTGTCTCTGCCTGTTCTGTCTGTCTGTCTCTGCCTGTTCTGTCTGTCTGTCTCTGCCTGTTCTGTCTGTCTGTCTCTGCCTGTTCTGTCTGTCTGTCTCTGCCTGTTCTGTCTGTCTGTCTCTGCCTGTTCTGTCTGTCTGTCTCTGCCTGTTCTGTCTGTCTGTCTCTGCCTGTTCTGTCTGTCTGTCTCTGCCTGTTCTGTCTGTCTGTCTCTGCCTGTTCTGTCTGTCTGTCTCTGCCTGTTCTGTCTGTCTGTCTCTGCCTGTTCTGTCTGTCTGTCTCTGCCTGTTCTGTCTGTCTGTCTCTGCCTGTTCTGTCTGTCTGTCTCTGCCTGTTCTGTCTGTCTGTCTCTGCCTGTTCTGTCTGTCTGTCTCTGCCTGTTCTGTCTGTCTGTCTCTGCCTGTTCTGTCTGTCTGTCTCTGCCTGTTCTGTCTGTCTGTCTCTGCCTGTTCTGTCTGTCTGTCTCTGCCTGTTCTGTCTGTCTGTCTCTGCCTGTTCTGTCTGTCTGTCTCTGCCTGTTCTGTCTGTCTGTCTCTGCCTGTTCTGTCTGTCTGTCTCTGCCTGTTCTGTCTGTCTGTCTCTGCCTGTTCTGTCTGTCTGTCTCTGCCTGTTCTGTCTGTCTCTGCCTGTCTCTGCCTGTTCTGTCTGTCTCTGCCTGTTCTGTCTGTTTGTCCTGTCTGTCTGTCTCTGCCTGCCTGCCTGTTTCTGTCTGTCTCTGCCTGTTTCTGTCTGTCTCTGTCTGTTTGTCCTGTCTGTCTGTCTCTGCCTGTTCTGTCATTCTGTCGTTCTGTCTGTCTCTGCCTGTCTCTGCCTGTTCTGTCTGTCTCTGCCTGTTCTGTCGTTCTGTCTGTCTCTGCCTGTTCTGTCGTTCTGCCTGTCTCTGTCTGTCTCTGCCTGTTCTGTCTGTCTCTGCCTGTTCTGTCGTTCTGTCTGTCTCTGCCTGTTCTGTCGTTCTGTCTGTCTCTGCCTGTTCTGTCGTTCTGTCTGTCTCTGCCGGTTCTGTCGTTCTGTCTGTCTCTGCCGGTTCTGTCGTTCTGTCTGTCTGTCTGTCTGTCTCTGCCTGTTCTGTCTGTCTGTCTGTCTGTCTGTCTCTGCCTGTTCTGTCTGTCTCTGCCTGTTCTGTCTGTCTCTGCCTGTTCTGTCTGTCTCTGCCTGTTCTGTCTGTCTCTGCCTGTTCTGTCTGTCTCTGCCTGTTCTGTCTGTCTCTGCCTGTTCTGTCTGTCTCTGCCTGTTCTGTCTGTCTCTGCCTGTTCTGTCTGTCTCTGCCTGTTCTGTCTGTCTCTGCCTGTTCTGTCTGTCTCTGCCTGTTCTGTCGTTCTGTCTGTCTCTGCCTGTTCTGTCGTTCTGTCTGTCTCTGCCTGTTCTGTCGTTCTGTCTGTCTCTGCCTGTTCTGTCGTTCTGTCTGTCTCTGCCTGTTCTGTCGTTCTGTCTGTCTCTGCCTGTTCTGTCGTTCTGTCTGTCTCTGCCTGTTCTGTCGTTCTGTCTGTCTCTGCCTGTTCTGTCGTTCTGTCTGTCTCTGCCTGTTCTGTCGTTCTGTCTGTCTCTGCCTGTAACGGTCTGTCTCCGCCTGTTACGGTCTGTCTGTCGTCTCCGCCTGTTACGGTCTGTCGTCTCCGCCTGTTACGGTCTGTCTGTCGTCTCCGCCTGTTACGGTCTGTCTGTCGTCTCCGCCTGTTACGGTCTGTCTGTCGTCTCCGCCTGTTACGGTCTGTCTGTCGTCTCCGCCTGTTACGGTCTGTCTGTCGTCTCCGCCTGTTACGGTCTGTCTGTCGTCTCCGCCTGTTACGGTCTGTCTGTCTGTCGTCTCCGCCTCTCCTGTTTCTCCATCTGTTCTCTCTTCTGCCTCGCCACCCCTCCTGTTTATTTCCGCCTCTTCTGTCATGCTGCCACTTCCTGCTTCACTTCCGGTATTCTTATTGTATTGCAGGAATGCCCTGGTGTGCAGCCATGATCATCTCACCCTTTTCCTCACCCTGGTGTCCGGTTTGGAGTTCATTCGCTTTGATCTGGAGCTGGTGAGTGGATATTTGGCCTGTCTGTCTAGAATGTGGCTAATTTTTGAAATAAGTAAAATCTCAGCTCTGTTGCATACATTCCAGTCATTGCTGGGAATCGTTCATTCAGAATCCCCCCATATTCTGTTCCACAGATAATACAAACACCTGAAGTGAGATGCATACGGAGGCTGCCATATTTATTTCCTTTTACACAATACCAGTTACGTGGCTATTCTGCTGCTCCTCTGCCTCTAATACTTTTAGCCATAGACCATGAACCATATACCACAGACCATATGTAGATCAGGTGCTCTGGCTGAAGGGTGACTAGATTAACTGCATGCTAGTTTCTGGTGTGATTCAGACACTTCTGCAGCCAAAGGGATCAGAAGGGCTGCCGGTCAACTTGTATTGTTGAAAATGAAATAAATGTGGCAGCCTCCATATCTGTCTCAGTTCACGTGTCTTTTAAAGGGAAGGTTCAGGGACGATAAAAAAAAAAAATCCATATCCACTTACCTGCTGCTTCCTCCAGCCCCCGTGGGAGGCAGGAGGTGCCCTCGGCGCCGCTCCGCAGGTTCCCGGTACCCGACCTGGCCAGACCGGCGACCAGGTCGGGCTTCTTCTGCGCTCCATTCTGCGTTTCACGCCGGCGCGCTGACGTCATCTGACGTCCTCCGGACTGTACTGCGCAGACTCAGAACTACTGAGCATGCGCAGTACAGCCCGGAGGACGTCCGATGACGTCAGCGCGCCGGCGTGGAGCGCAG
The DNA here is from genome assembly GCF_040937935.1 of Hyperolius riggenbachi. Taxonomy (NCBI): domain Eukaryota; kingdom Metazoa; phylum Chordata; class Amphibia; order Anura; family Hyperoliidae; genus Hyperolius; species Hyperolius riggenbachi. The sequence continues at coordinate 351,131,726 of NC_090651.1, read as the reverse complement.
AAGAAGCCTGGCCAGGTCGGGTCGGCCACAGGAGACCACCGGGAGCCTGCAGAGCGGCGCCGAGGGCACCTCCTGCCTGCCACGGGCTGGAGGAAGCCCCAGGTAAGTGGATATGGATTTTTTTTTTTTTATCGTCCCTGAACCTTCCCTTTTAAACACGTTAGGCAAGTCATTTGAAATGGGACACACAACAGTTTTTGCTGTATTGTATTGTACATGCAATACACGATACATAGACATATGACTATGGTAGGGACTAGATTGTGAGCCCCTCTGAGGGACAGTTAGTGACAAGGCAATATACTCTGCACAGCGCTGCTGAAATTGTCAGCGCTATATAATTACTAAACATAAATGTATTGGACGAAAGTAGTCGTAAAAAGAAATGTAGCGAGATGTTGCACTCACACCTGCCTGTTTTTAGCCAGGGGCGGCAGAGTTCGCTCAGACACCGGATAATCTGGCCAGGGCCGTTTCTTCCTATTTTGGTGCCTCAGGCAGGGCACATTTTGTTTTAATTTTTGAAAACTAAATTTGCGATACATAAAGTGTACCAGAGCTGAATGAAACAAAGTTTTATACATACCTGGTGCTTCCTCCAGCCCCATCCACATGGATCGCTTCCACGCCGCCGTCCAGCAGCTGCTGGAGAGATTCGGAGAGGGCGCACTTCTCTTATGTCAGACTGACGTCAGTGACGGGACCTGGTTCCTGAAGCTAAAAACAGCGGAGGAACGATCCGTGTGGATGGGGCTGGAGGAAGCCCCAGGTATGTATAAAATCTTTTTGTTTCATTCAGCTCTGAGTCCCCTTTAAAGGGAACCTAAAGTGGAATAAACCTGCCCAGTGTAACTTACCGGGGGCTTCTACCTAGTCCAACCTTTCTCAAACTTTCTGGGGCTGGATGGTGTAATGGTTAAGGGCTCTGCCTCTGACGCAGGAGACCAGGGTTCGATAAGCCAGCACCTATTCAGTAGGAGACCTTAGGCAAGTCTCCCTAACACTGCTACTGCCTATAGAGCGCGTCCTAGTGGCTGCAGCTCTGGCGCTTTGAGTCCGCCAGGAGAAAAGCGCTATAAGTGTTTGTCTTTTTTTTTTTTTTTTTTTTTTTTTTACCCTGAAGGAACCCTCCTGATAACTTTATTTTGCAGGAGGCAACTGCCATAACACCCCTTAATACACTGCTACTCATTATACTGTCTCTTTATCCTAGAGTTTTTTTTTTATTCATGTGCTCATTTATTACTCTTGCCCCCAATTTAGTGCTTCTTTTTACAGTACCCCCTATTAGGCTCTGTGCACACTGCAAATCCGATTTGCGATTAGCGATTTTAGGTGTGAATGGGCCCTAAGTCTTACACTTACTAGGGCTGTGGATTTGGTATAAAAATCCTCCAGCTCCGACTCCCAACTCCTCAGTTTATGAAACCTTTGACTCCAACTCAGACTCCAAGTCCCAAAATTACTCTGACTCCACAGCCCTGGCCAGTGGGACCGGTGATATTTTACACCTCATGGGCACTGAAGGGGACATTGAACTTTAGGGGAGTGGCGGCGCTAGGCCAATTTCTCATAGATTTAACAATGAAAGCTTTCGGGAATTGGTCAGCAGTGTATGGGCTAGCAACAGATCTCTCTCTGATCAGATTCGAACAGAGAGAGAGAGATGTCTCATGGTCGATCTGCCTGCCCATACATGGCTAGATATAGTTATTAAAATTCATTCATCCCTTTCCTAATAAAATCACCACTTTGTGTAAGAGTTCCATAAAGCACAGTGTGCTAAGAATATCTCTGTTGCACCGCCTCCTGCATCTGCCTGGTTTGCCTATGCCTGAAAACAGCCCTGTGTCTGGTAATGCTCAGATTGTATCGCCCGTCTTCTTCTTCTCTGTGCAGGATGTGCCATATTTGGACCTGGCGCCATACATGCCGGAATACTACAAACCTCAGTACCTCCTGGACTTTGAGGATCGGCTCCCCAGCAACATCCGTGGCTCCGACAGTCTCTCCCTCAACTCCTTCAACTCCATCAACTCTGCCAACCTGGAATGGGATGACAGCGCCATCGCTCCCTCCAGCGAAGGTACTGCAGGGGGGGGCCTGTACTAAGTTGGGGGGGTACAGTGGTTTGTGCAAAAACAGCTATACGTCAGAATTTGTTTGCTTATGTATTTGTGCGAGCCCCCCCTCTATACTGTAACAGTTATTTTATGTAAACAGTTGATCATCCCAGCACTAGAGGGCGCTTAATTGTATGTTGTACACAAGGGTAGCCTATCTGTATGGCTGTAATCTGACATGACTGAGATCGGCCCATCGCTGGAGATATCTATCTATCTATATATATATATAATGTGTGTATGTATATATATATATATATATATATATATATATATATATATATATATATATATATATATATATATATATATATATATATATATATATATATATATATATATATATATATATATATCTCTATATATATATCCTTCAGGAAGCACAGCTCACAGAGCAGATTACGGCCACACAAACAGGTTCTCTTTTCGTTAAGCTGCGAAGCACCGTCTGCAGCGCCTGATTCTAACTGGCTGTTTTGTCCCCGGTCTCTGTAGATTATGATTTTGGAGATGCTTATCCTGCAGCTCGCTCCGTGCCCAGCACAGACTGGGAAGGTGGGAATGGCCGTCTCGCTCCATCGCTTACTTCCCTGCTTATCCCCGCTCTGACCTGTATGTACCGACCCCTGCACTGAGATTACCTGGCTGTCCTCGTCCAATCATGTCTTCACACTGCTCTGTCTGTGGTCATGTGTTCCCGCCCCCTCCATACCATACTGCTGTCTTCCACCAATCATACCTCTCACATTGTCTGTTGTCATGTGTTCCCGCTCCATACCGTACCGTTGTCCTCCACCAATCATGCCTTCACATTGCTTTGTGTGTGGTCATGTGTCTTTGCCCCCTTCATACCATACCAGTGTCCTCCACCTATCATACCTCTCACATTGTCTGTGGTCATCTTTTCCCACCCCCTTCCATACTGTACTGCTCTGTTCCACCAATCATACCTGTCACATTGTGTGCGCTCATGTGTCCCCGCCCCCTCCATACTGTACTGCTCTGTTCCACCAATCATACCTGTCACATTGTGTGTGCTCGTGTCCCCGCCCCCTCCATACTGTACTGCTCTGTTCCACCAATCATACCTGTCACATTGTGTGTGCTCATGTCCCTGCCCCCTCCATACTGTACTGCTCTGTTCCACCAATCATACCTGTCACATTGTGTGTGCTCATGTGTCCCCGCCACCTCCATACCGTACTGCTGTCTTCCACCAATCATACCTGTCACATTGTGTGTGCTTATGTGTCCCCGCCACCTCCATACCGTACTGCTGTCTTCCACCAATCATACCTGTCACATTGTGTGTGCTCATGTGTCCCCGCCACCTCCATACCGTACTGCTGTCTTCCACCAATCATACATGTCACATTGTGTGTGCTCATGTGTCCCCGCCACCTCCATACCGTACTGCTGTCTTCCACCAATCATACCTGTCACATTGTGTGTGCTCATGTGTCCCCGCCACCTCCATACCGTACTGCTGTCTTCCACCAATCATACTTGTCACATTGTGTGTGCTCATGTGTCCCCGCCACCTCCATACCGTACTGCTGTCTTCCACCAATCATACCTGTCACATTGTGTGTGCTCATGTGTCCCCGCCACCTCCATACCGTACTGCTGTCTTCCACCAATCATACCTGTCACATTGTGTGTGCTCATGTGTCCCCGCCACCTCCATACCGAACTGCTGTCTTCCACCAATCATACCTGTCACATTGTCTGTTGTTATGTGTTCCCGCTCCCTCCATTCCGTGCCACTGTCCTCCACCAATCATGTCTTCACGCTGCTCTGTCTTTGGTTATGTGTTCACTCTCCCTCTGTGCCATACCTCTGTCCTCCACCAATCGTATACCTCACTATTTTGTCTGTGGTGATGCATCCCCGCCCCCTCCCTCCATGTGTTGTGCTGTCCAGCATCCATCTCTGCACATGTGTGGCTGTATGTTCTTTTCTTCTCCATCAGCCCTCCAGTCTCCATTGGGTGTTCTGTACCAGTAACGAGGACTGTCCTCATCTCCCCACATCCACCAATCAGATTCAGCCACACCGATGGCAGCTGGAATCTGTGCTTGCAGGTGATTGGTGGCTGCGGAGGAATACTGGCAGTTCTCTCCTCCTAGTGTCTCCTCCATTCCTCGGATAATTTGGATAATTCCTCAAGCTGCAGCCAGTGGAAGCCCTCCATCAGGTTTTGTTGGAGAGATGGCTGCAGCACAAGAAGGGAGACTCTTAACAGGGACACATCTGCATTATGTGTCTTTATGACTGTCTGCGTCACCGCTAAAGAGTTGCCCTTTGGGGACACAGAAAGCAGTGAGCACCAGGAAACGGTCAGTCTCTACCTTGCGTTGTCCTTGTTTTAAGGTGCCAATCAATGGTACAATTTTTTTTTCTTCAGATGTGATTTTTCAATGCACTTTTTACGATCGTAAGTAATTGGAAGGTAATTTATCAATAATTCCCATAAACTGGTCAGTTAGGGCATTTTCTCTCTTCAGATACGATTTGTAAAATCCAACTTTTTTGATCAATTACATTTTCTGTTCAAATCGACCAAAGAAACGGTTCGCATCGATTTTCATCACATGCTGCACAGTTTTCTTTACAGTTCGATCATAAAAAGAGTGTCGCTGGATCTGATGATAAAATTGTACCGTTAATTGGCACCTTAAGATATGATGGAGGATATGGATGCTGGAGGCAGCACAGACAGTTTCTGTTACACACCCTCTGCCAGACGAGGCCTGTTGTCTTATGTTTTGTTTTTCTCCCTCTGAATCTGGTTGTCTGTTTTTCCTCTTCTCCTGATATGTCCACCCTGTCATCCTCATCCTCTACATTCCCTCCCCCTCCTGCCGCAATGTCAGAGGACTTCCTGTATCCCCCCCCTCCCCCGCTGCTGCTGCATGCTGCCGGTTGGTTCTCTAACCTTTTAACATGTGACCTTGCTGCAGATTGGGTTACACACATTAACCAACACTCTGAGAATCACCGATTGTACAGACTGCTGTCTATGGAGGGGTGTAGGCGAGAGCCATAGACTGAATTCAGGAGAGTTTTGTGTCTCTGCCATTATTCTCCATAATTAGATGTATGCAGTAGGTGGACATCTTGTAATCCCCACTATGGACACTCACAGTCAGGTCCCTAAGTGTGCTTCCCCCTACAGAACACAACAGAGAGCGCAGCAACTTGCCTGCACAGGGATTGTAGAAAAAACTCACCCAAAACTATCACTCTTTAAAGAGACACTGAAGCGAAAAAAAAAAAATGATATAGTGAATTGGTTGTGTACTATGAATAATTACTAGAAGATTAGCAGCAAAGAAAATATTCTCATACTTTTATTTTCAGGTATGTAGTGTTTTTTCTAACATTGCATCATTCTATAATATGTGCAGATTACACAACACTCAGCATTCAAAATGAGTCTTTCAGAGCAGTCTGTGAAGTAATGACCTCTCCTCTAGCAGAGGAAAAGTAAATAGTCCAGGAACAGTTGAGATAATAAAAGTCAGATAACAGCCCTCTCCATGACTAACTTAGTCGGAGAGCTTAATGGCTTGTTTGCATAGAGATAACAACTGGAGTTTCTCAACTCTTCCTGTACTGTAAACAATTAGACCGTTGGTAACCAGTCTTATCACCCGAACGATAGTCTGTACACACGTCGGATTTGACGCGAAAACGTCCGAACGACGGAACGTTCAAACGACGGGTCGTTCGCTAAAATCCGACGTGTGTATGGGCCTTTAGAAATAGAACATTAGTAGCAAAGAATAGTCTCTCATGTTGTTTTCCAGTACAGGAAGAGTTAAGAAAAACTTCAGTTATCTATGCAAAAGAGCTTCTCTGAGCTATTCCGCCCACTGGGTCAAATACAGTCCTGTTTTCTGAAGCACTTAAAGAGAGTCTGAAGTGTGCTAAAAATGAGGTTTTTACTTCAAAAACCTCCTAACATAATTGCCCCTATTAAACTCAGCATCCCTGCTGCTGAAAAAGCAATAAATCACCCCAAACTGTCCGGGGCACATCGCAGGGCTTCTTCCGTGAAGAGCCAGAGCTTTAGGCTGTAGCTCTGCCTCTACACGCGTCCATCAGCGCGGATCGCCGCCTCTCCCCGCCCCTCTGTCTTCCTTCACTGAGAGGGGCGGAGAGAGGCGGAGATGCATGCTGATTGACACGCATGGAGGCAGAGCTGCAGCTGAAAGCTCTGCCTCCTTAGGGCAGCAAAATCCACGACCAAGAAAGTTGTGGATTTTGCCGGGGGAGTTTGGATTGATTTATTCCTTATTCAGCCATGGGGATGCAGAGTTTTAATAGGGGAAATGTTAGAGGTTTTTAAAGTCAAAACCTCATTTTTAAGAGACTTCAGAGTCTTTTTAAACAGCCAAGAAACAGCCAGAGACAGATTGAGATAAGGTTTTACTACAGGAAAGTTCAAAGGGTCATTATTTCAGCTTTTTATAGCTTAAAGAGACTCTGTAACAAAAATTTCAGCCTTATTTCTTCTATCCTATAAGTTTCTATACCTGTTGTAATGTGCTCTGTCTTACTGCAGCCTATCCTAATTGCACAGTGGCTGTATTATCTCTGTTATATAATCTAATCTTCTTTCCTCTGACGGCTTTGTCGGGCTCAGGCACTCAGGCAGGAATGTGCTGGTCTGCTTGTGATAGGATAGAAGCTATACACACCCGCTCCAAGCCCCCTGCAGGCTCTGTATGAGTCACAGACTGAGCTCCTCTCAGCCTATCACACTCTGGTTAGCAGCCATGTCTTTTGTTTGTAAACGCTGCCTAAAACTGGCAATTACAAGCCAGGATTGCAGCAGGGAGTGGCAGAAACAGCACAGAGGGGCCCAGGAGAACATAATGAATAGAATGGTATGCTTTTTATTGTAAGAATTTTAGAGTACAGATTCTCTTTAAAATACAGTGTGTGGTTTCTAAACTGCAAATGTGACAGAATGATGCAATGTTATTAAAGAAAAAAAGTTTTATATAACTAAAAATAAAAATGAATCTCTTTTCTTTGCTACTAATGTTCAATTCATTATCTGTATTACACATACAACTCATTATATTATTTTATTTTATTTTTTTGCTTCAGATTTGCTTTGAGATGACAAATCCTAGCATGTCTCTATAGATTACATCTTGGCCCCTCAGCTCTCCAACTCCTCTCATCCGAGTCCCTTTATTTTATATGAGAAAACAGATAAACATAGGCGATATGTCTATAAACCTAGGAGCCCTTTTTTCCTGGATGGTGGGTCTTTACGGCCCCCCTTTCCCCAAATAGGCCGACCGCCATGTCCTCTGCCTTGTCGTTTAGCGTATCGCGGACTCTGCTGGCAACAATTGTCGCCCTTTCACGGGTGAACAAGTGAGACATTACGGCTGAATCATGGGGAGATAAGACAAGACACAGAACATTTTATACAGCGCTTTTCTCCTGGCAGACTCAAAGCACCAGAGCTGCCTGCAGCCACTGGGACACACTCTATAGGCAGTAGCAGCGTTGGAGAGTCTTGCCCAAGGTCTCCTACTGAATAACTGCTGGCTTACTAAACTGGAAGAGCCGAGATTCAAACTGTCAGAGGCAGAGTCCTTGACCAGTACACTATCCAACCACTGGATGGACAGAGGTGGAGTATAAACCGAGAACCTGTCATTTTGGATCTTGGTTTATATTTGAGCATATATGGCAATTCTCTGATTCCGTAGCCAAGTCCTCCTCTCCCTTAGAGGCCTATAGATAATTACATTTGTATATCCTCGCAGCTGTAGAGCCTGGATTCCTCCCGGTAGATATCCTCCTGTATTTCCTGATGTGGTGCAGTACCAGAGGCGGGCAGGAGAGGGAGCCCTGCTATTCTCACTGGACACGGCCGCTTCCTCCTGAGGGCTGATGATTTGTGTCACTAATTGGAATGTTGTGGGTTTTTGTTTTAAACTAACCATGTAACCTGCTAACTAACCTCACAGTGTGGGTGTGTGCTGGTGTGTACACTGTGTGGCGGAAACGTTTGTCACCTGCACTGTTCTGGTGGTTTTATGTCTATTTCTAGCAACGGTATTATGTCTAGTTACTAATCTGTTTCCAGATAGAAATGTTTGTCTAACAATTTAATAATGTCTTTGTTAGTGTGTGATGAGATTTACCGATAGGGCAGTTAACCTTGGACAGTGTTAGGTAGTCTTGCCCAAGGACTCCTCACTGAATAGGTCCTGGCTTACTGAACGAGATTTGAACCCTGGTCTTGTGTGTCAGAGGCAGAGCCCTTAACCAGTACACTATCCAGCCACAGCAGTATATGGGGGGGGGGGGGGGGAGGGGGGGGCATGTTTAACTGCAACTGCAGGGGATGGGGAGGAATTCTGGGGCAATAGATGAGGAATAAAGTCCTGACCACCCTTTTAATGCTGAAGCTTGAGTAACCTTTATGAAGGGCTGTATCTGTTTTGTGCTGCAGGTTCAGTAAAGATGCCCATTGACGATACAATCTCTCGACCGTATGTTCGATCGGTTTGTGTACCGTTAACGGTGACGATCAACAATCTTTCTATCGATCAGTCCGTCAATCCAGATTTCCGACTGATTCTTTAGAGGTGGCCATTAACAATCTAATGTCCCGAATGATCGACCATCCGGTCGTTGAGAACGATTGGAAATGATCTAATCCACCAATGAAGGCGAAAATGAGAAGCAATCCGATCAGACTAACAGATCGACGGAATGATCAATAGAATGATCGTTTGTCGTCAGTCGGCTCCATTAATGGTACCCAATCCGATCATTCGTATGGTCAATCACCCGGGAGATTGTACCGCTAATTGGTTTGCTTCTCATTTTCCCCTTCGCAGTGCATCCAGAGCGACCTTTTTCGATCGTAAGGGTCGGTCGGTCTGTCTTTCGGGAAATTGCATCGTTACTGGGCACTTAAAGAATTGTTTATTTTATTCCTGTATGTATAGGTGCTTATATTTGTGGACTTAGCTGAAATCCAGCTTTCTTTGCTGTGTTGATGAGCAGGATGGGGGCGTGGCATAACAGTGGCAGGGGGAGTGGCATAATGGTGACATTCACAGTATTGGCTTATCCCTTCTGTAATATTATGGTAGTATTGTGAGGATTGCTAAGGATTACCATTGCGTGTCACAATACTTGTCAGGCTACAGGAGTGGGTGTGGTCTCAGCTTTAGAATAGTCCGGAGAATAGAAGTTACATTCTGTGAGGCTGACCTCTAGTGACCTGTGGGTATAATCCGGTTATTTTTCTGTATTCCAGAATGAAATGAGTAATCAGTCCCGACTCCCAACCACTGCCAGTTCTTATGAATCAGGTTTACCATAGTTTTGATGATTTTGCCCTTCTTGTGCCAGATTCTTGGTTAGGGCTGTGATTAAGAGACGGTGTATTATTACCCGAGCGCTCCTCAGTGTCCTCTTCCCTCGCTGACTGTCACCCCTCTCTGTCGTGCTGTCCTGTAACAGACGGAGAAGTCCCCGATGGCAGCAGCTTCCCCTGCCCGCCGCCATTTCTCCTCGCTGGCCTCAAATCACACAGCGGGAATCTGGTGCATCGATACAACCCGTTCACACAAGATCTGTCGTCTTCTGATGTCACCCCAGGGCCTGGGACCGCCGCTGACACCCCCGACACGAGTGACCCCATCACCCAGGACTCGGAGGTCGATGTGACGTCCCTGAGCAACACCACTTTGTCCTACAACCAGCCAACGAGGGCCTCCGAAGCGGCGTCCGACAGCACCGACCTCAGCACCCAGGATGTGGCGGACGGGCTCTCCACCTCTGAGTCTACCCCGGTGCACAGCGCCAGCAGGAAGGCCAACTTCACCACCTACACCGAGAACCACGCGGAGCTGGAGGTCATCAGGTGGGGTCATGGCGAGCCAACAATACCATTTATTATGATAAACCTCTTAAACATTTCATGAAAAGTGAAATCGTCCTACAGTGTGTGGAGGGCGTGGGCTGTGTATGTGGGGGGTACCTTGCCTAAGCTGCCGCCTCCCTTCAAATGCGTTCCATGCCGCGTTACATCTTCTTGCACTTCTGCCTTCGAAACCCGAACTTCCGCTATGACGGCGGAAGTCTAAGAAGATGAAACGCAGCATGGAACCCATTATTCACAGCAGAATTTTCTTAGAATTTATTGCAGTATGTGTAGCTATCTACTGCTTCTCCTCACCGACAGTTAACAAATGTTGCCTTCCCTGATCAGTTTTTGATTAAGGTCCTAAATATAAATTTTTTGTCTGCTTCGACGCCTTCTCCGGCAAAGACAGTTTTTACTGTCAGAATGGGTGTGGCCATGGGTGGAGTCAAATGTACAAATGCTGTTTTGATGGCCAGATGTGCCCCCTTCCCCATTCAGATAGCCCAATGTCTCACCCCCCGTAGATAACCAGATGTGCCCCACTTTTTCTGCTGCTAATGCTTCTGCACTCCTCTGTAGAGAGAGGGAGAGAAGCAGGGGTGCTTCTGGCAGTCAGCGAGCCGCCGTTCACGCATGTGGGGATGCAGCAGCTGTGCTGAGCGCTCTCACAGTGCTGCGCCCAGGGACGTATGTTCCTCCTTGCCCCCCCCATAGCTATGCCTCTGTTCTGTGGATGGAATGTCTCAGCCATGAAGTACCACCCGCACACCTTTGGCATAAGACAAATATTGGTGAGTGGAGTGCTCTTGTCAGGGTTTTCTGGGTGATTGATAGTACCCCTCTATCAATCTGTAAGCAATGCAGAGACTTCTACAAGTGATAACTTTATTTAAGCAGACACGAGCCAACATTTCTGGACACAAAAGTCCCTTCTTAAGTGCAAATGGGTCTGGTAAACGTATCTAAACTGGAGCAAGACCCGGCACCTTTACCAATTCACTCACCAGTAAGTGATGCGGTCCATCTGGTTGCCTAGTGATCTTGTTCCAGTTTAGATATATAACCGATCCATTTGCCTTGAATAAGAAACTTCTGTGTCCTGAAATATCGGCTCATGTTTGCTTGAAGAATGTCTGATGTGTTTAAAGAGTAACTGTCAGGCTGCAGAAGCTAATTTAAACCTCTATTCTCCTGTGTTAAACAGTTTAGAAGGAAGCTCAAAAGCCATTAGTGAAGATAAACATTTCAGTTACCTTTGATGTGTGCTTATCTTAAAGTCTGTTATAGACCCATAAAGACGCAAGCCGCAGCTAAACTGCAAAGCATTCTGGGGCCCTCCCCTCGGCTGCTAATGAGACGGTACAGGAGCTTCTAATCAGTCCAGCGCGAAGCACTGATAAATCTCGGGCAGACTACACTGCAGGAGTCAGCTATTGTTCCTAGCCACATGGCTCATTAATATTCACTGCACACCGTGTTGTTCAAGAACGAGCTTATCTGTGATCAGAAGCAGGCAGGACATGACCACACATTTGGCTTCACAAACATGGAGCCTGCCATGAGCTGTCAGGAGCATCTATCTCTGCATATACTATATACAAAATCTGTGAAATCCAAACGTGGACAGTGAAATGCATATGTAATGTAAGTACAGCCAATCTTTAGCTACTGATATATGTGTTTATTTTCTCTGAGACCCTATACCTAACAGCTCCTCTTTAAGAAGTCAGTAGATGAGGTGGGGGGGGGCAGATCTCTTAACTGCCCCCAATGACTAAGTGATAACACTTGTACATTGTGAATCCTCTGGACGTGAGGTGTTTAAAGACAACTGAATTAAGAAGAATATGGAAATTGCCATATGTATTGCCTTTTAAAAAGTACTAGTTGCCTGGCAGTCCTGCTGATGTGGCTGCAGTAGTGTTTGAATAACACCAGAAACAAGCATGCAGCTAATCTTGTCAGTTCTGACAATGTCAGAAACACCTGATCTGCTGCATGCTTGTTCAGGGTCTATGGCTAAAAGTATTAGTGGCAGGGGAATCTGCAGGCTAGCCAGGCAACTGGTATTGCTTAAAAGGAAACCAATATAGCAGCCTCCATTCCCTCTCGCTTCAGTGTGCTTTAATTCCATTGTTTGTTTCAGGATGGTGAGGAAGAAGCGCGGAGGAAAGCGCAAGAAAGTCCGATCAGAGGATGGAGGCCCCCGTTCCCTCCTCAGCACCTCCGAGCCTGAGGAGCCAGACCCCAATCAGAGGCAGGTTGTCTGTAATGGTGAAATGACAGAGAAGCCGACTGAGCTGGTGGAACCCGCCCTCCGCCTGGCCAAGATGCAGGACACGTCCATGGAGAGGGTCGGCCAGCCACTCACAGAGGTCATCGAGAAGCTGAATGGCCAGCTGGACCCTCAGAGCTGGTCCTGCAACCCCGAATCCACCGACCATCCCTTTCGGACCTGCTCCCCGGGGGAGACCCCCGGCGACCCCCAATCCCAAGACGTTAGTAAGGGGTTGCAGGACCCCATGGACTTCTACTACTTTACCCCAGAGAGTCCATACTCTGCTACAGCAGGTGGTGGCGACAATGACTCTCCAGGCCCGAGCCAACCAACACATGTTTTTGGTGGCCTTGAGGATGTTGGACAAACGGAGGAAGGAAGAGGCTCAGAGACTTCACCTACAGAACCCATAGAGGACCAGTCCAGCCAGACGCTTCTGACCACTGGTTCCGGTGGGAAGGGGAGCCCCAGTCTCAGTGTTGCAGAGGATTCTGGAGTGGAGGAGGGGCAGGGGAGCCCCACAGACGCTCCACACCCTTGTGAATTTAGGTAAGGACTTGATTGGTTGTGTGCAGTAATTGATCTTTCTCTACCAGAAGCAGATTGGACATGCAGGAAAATGTCGATCAAAATATTGGTTTTTGTTCCATGTGTATTCCCTTTCCATTCATTTTGGATCTATATCCAATTGCAAAAATGATCAGGATTGAGAAAATTGCCTACACACTGGCTTTCATAGCCATATCCAATCGCTGGCAGATTATCATTATTTTTATTTATAGAGCACCAACATATTCCATAGCGCTGTACAACATGCAAAACACACAACAATGGGCAGCATAGATACATGAGCAGTTCAACATACTGTACAATCAGGACAACCAGTGACACAAGCACAGAAAAATACAGTTGATTTGTAGGTTGAATAACATCACCAATACTGATAGCACAGAAACTGGAAACCAAAGAGGGAGGTCCATGCCCTTGTGAGCTTACAATCCAGAGGGTAGCAGGGTTGAGACACATGGAAGAAGACACGGGTGTTACCAGATGAGGCAGTGAGCTTTAAAGTGTAAAGGCTCATACACACATCAGACCATAGTCTTTGGAAAATGAACGATCACAGACCAATTTTACCCCCTTCCATGTAGTATGAGAGCCATACCTTCACAGTCTTTTCTATGGAGCTGAACTCCCCATCAGACAGAAATCTTTGCAAGATGCTGCACACACAGATGCTGTACAGACACAAAAGATCAGTATCTGCCAAAGATACGTTCCTGCAAATTGCATTCATAGACTATAAGATCTGCAGATCCTCATACACACCTTGTTTAACCGACACTCATCTGCAGATCAGAAATTCCATCCTGGTGGATCTGATCTGCAGATGAATGTCTGTTAACCCATTCAGGTTCCGTCGTTTTCACGTGAGAAATGTTCACCTCCCATTCATTAGCCTATAACTTTATCACTACTTATCACAGTGAACTGATCTATATCTTGTTTTTTTCCGCCACCAATTAGGCTTTCTTTGGGGGGTACATTTTGCTAAGAGCCACTTTACTGTAAATGCATTTTAACAGGAAGAATAAGAAAAAAACGGAAAAAATCATTATTTCTCAGTTTTCAGCCATTATAGTTTTAAAGTAATACATGCCTCCATAATTAAAACTCACGTATTGTATTTGCCCAGATGTCCCGGTTATTACACCGTTAAAATTATGTCCCTATCACAATGTATGGCGACAATATTTTATTTGGAAATAAAGGTGCATTTTATCCGTTTTGCATCTATCACTATTTACAAGTTTAACCACTTAACGACCGCCTAACGCCGATAGGCGTCGGCGGGTCGTTAGTGGTGTAGCATGGAAACTCCATGCTAGTTCACGGAGACTGCCTTCGTGAACAGGGTGCGAGCCGCCGATCGCGGCTCGCACGCATAATGTAAACATCCGGGGAAGAAATCCCCGCTGTTTACATCACACGGCGCTGCTGCGCAGCAGCGCCGTGACGTAGATCGGCGATCCCTGGCCTCTGATTGGCCGGGGATCGCCGTCATCTGATAGGCAGAAGCCTATCCTATCAGGCGCAGGACGGAATTCCGTCCTGCGCCGCTCAGAAAAAAAGGTAGAGGGAGGGAAAGCCGGGGAGCCCAGAAAACGCTGCGGAGGGGGGCTTTGAGGAGCCCCCCCCGCAAATCAGTAGTAGCCGGCGGCGATCAGACCCCCCCTGCAGGACATCCCCCTAGTGGGGAAAAAAGGGGGGAAGTCTGATCGCCCTGCCACATTCCTGATCGGTGCTGCGGGCTGTAGAGCCCACGCAGCACCGATCAGTGCAAAATCCCCTGGTCCTTAAGTGGTTAAAATAAAAAAAATATAGAAATATTTCATCTTTACATTGATATTTAAAAAGTTTAGACCCTTAGGTAAATATTTACATGTTTTTATTTTATTTTATAGTAAACATTTTATTTGGGTAGTTTTGGGAGGGTGGGAGGTAAACAATAGGTTTGTAATCTAAATGTGTGTTGATTTTCATTTTTTTTTATTTTCAGTTGTAGTATTACTTTTTGGCCACAAGATGGCGGCCATGAGTTTGTTTACATGACGTCACTCTAAGTGTACCACACGCTTAGAGTGACGCATCGGGGAGGGAACAGCCAGAAAAGGCGCAGCTTCCGAGAGAAGCTGTCGCTTTTTCAGCGGGGGAGAGGAATCAGTGATCGGGCACCGTAGCCCGATTCACTGATTGCCTGGCTACCAAATCCGCGGCCGGGAGCGCGCGGTAGCGCGCATGGTTCCTGGACGTAGTTTCTACGTCCAGGAACCAAAATGGGTTAAACAAGGTGTGTATGATGATCTGCAGATCTCAGACTATGAATGCATTTTGCAGGAATGGATCTTTTGCAGAAACTGATCTTTTGAATGTCTACAGCATCTTTGTGTGCAGCATCTTGCAAAGATTTCTGTCTGATGGGGAGTTCAGCTCCATAGAATAGACCGTGTAGAGTATGGCTCTCATACTACATGGAAGGGGGTAAAATTGGTCTGTGATATTTCATTTTCCTAATGCTTCACACCAGGGCTGTGGAGTCGGAGTCTGGCAATTTTGGGTGCCTGGAGTCGGAGTCGGGAAAAAATGCACCGACTCCGAATGAATTTGTAACTGTAATTAAAATAGAAAATATGATAAAATGTTCTATTTCTCAGATAATAGTCATTAAAAATAATCTATATATATACAGTATATATACAGTAATAGCTGTGCTTAGTCCACAAAAATGAAATAAACCAATCAAAATTAGTTACTTGTGCTGCTTCAATAAAGCAGTCCCCGTATATTTAAGGTCAGATATACATATCTGATTGTGACTGTATATATGATGTGTACACAGGAATCTCTTATATATACTAAATAACATCTATGCTGTAAGAATAAAGCCTGATGTGTAGCTGTGTCACTAATAGAGATGGTCAACGAGATGGAAATAATTCTGCATTGATGCTGATTTATGCAAATGTATGCACTCCCTTTGCTGATGAAATCAAATAATTTGATATGTTGTTAAAATTTGGTTTGGTGACTACAAATTAAAGGGTAACTGAGACGGATGAAAAGTAAAAAGTGTTATACATACCTGGGGCTTCCTCCAGCCCCCTTCAGGCTAATCAGTCCCTCGCTGTCCTCCACCACCCAGATCTTCTGCTATGAGTCCTGGTAATTCAGCCAGTCAGCGCTGTCCGGCCGCATGCCGCTCCCACAGCCAGGAACATTCTGCACCTGCGCAATAGTGCTGCACAGGTGTAGTACGCTCCTGGCGGCGGAGTGTGTAACCTGCCCGTTGGTTGAGCTCTGCATACTTGTACAGGTAGTCAGTTCGGGTGCAGCGTCTGTTTGGAGGCGCTGCCATTTCCTTCTGCTGTTATTTACCTCTGCCCTGTCATTCACCCGCCGCTTTCCTGCCTCCTGCATAACGCGGCTCCCCTGCCTGTGTCCCTTCCCTCTTGCCTCCGCTTCCAATTGGAGGAAGCTTATAGAGGAGGAGAGGGAAGGGACACAGGCGGGGAGCCGTGTTATACAGGAGGTGGGAGGTGGGAGACGGGGGGGGGGGGACACTGTACAGACGCAGAGGCTGGGCATTGTATGCAGAAATGTGCCTCTGTGTCCTAATAGGATTTGGCAAACCCACCTCGGGTTCTCTTTAAGGACCAGCCGGGACTGAGCAAAGCAGCATGCAGCTGTTGCACCAATTAGGGATCACCAATGTAAACATGTAGGGCTCGATCCTGTGGGATTTCTCTCTCGTATTGCGCAGTTAATGGTGTTTGTTTTGCCTGCAGGGTGGATAATAACCTCCTTCTGCTGCTGATGATTCACGTCTTTCGGGAAAACGAGGAACAGCTGTTTAAGGTGAGAGAAGTACAGCTCCCCAAATCCACTTCCTGATCCCTCATTGGCTGTCTCACATCTAGGACACATCCAGGGTAAAAAAATAAACACAAATCTACTTGCCTCGGGCTTCCTCCAGCCCCTCACAGCCGTCCTGTGTCCTCGCCGCAGCTCCGCTCCTCGCTGTTGGTCCGGGCTCCCTTCCGGTACGAGAAGCCTAGTTGCGCTCCACCGTGCGTCTCTTATAGTCGCGCTGACATCCGGACTGTACTGCACAGGTGCTGTAGTTCGGCGCCTGCGCAGTACAATCTGGATGACTTCAGTGTGACTCCATGAGTCGCACGCTGAAGTGCAAGTAGATCCCGACCTGGCGAGGTCAGCATCTGTACCGGAGGGGGCCGGGGGCCACCAGAGCTGCGGCGAGGGCACCGGGCGGCGGTCAGGGGCTGGAGGAAGCCAGAGGTAAGTTGATTTTTAACTTACCTGGACCTTCCCTTTAAAGGGAAGGTGAAGTGAAAATAAACTTATGAAATAATGAATTGTATGTGTGGTACAGCTAAAATAGAAGCAGTAATAGCAAAGAAACAAGTCTCATGTTGTTTCCAGTACAGAAAGAGTTAAGAAACTTCATTTGTTATCTATGCAAAAGAGCTTCTCTGAGCTCCACAACCGAATTGGTTGTTGATTTCTGGAGCACTATACATGAAAGAAACAGTGACAAACCGCTTCAGATAAAGTTCAGCGAGAAGTTCAAAGGATCATTAGCTCTGCAAACCTCACTCTGTATTTTAAACTGTAAGACAGCAAACTCCAAATATGACGATATGATGCAATGCTATAAAAATAAAAAAGCTATATAACTGAAAATAAAAATGAGACTATTTTCTTTGCTGCTAATGTTCTATTCCTTATCCCTACTACCCATACAATTCATTATATCATAGATTTTTTTTCGCTTTAGTGTCACTTTAACTGTTCTGTGTCTCGCCTTCGGCCTTGTATCTTCCTACTACATAGATTTGGTAAAATCGTACAATTAACCACTTCCCAACTGAGGGGTTTTACCCCCTGACCACCAGAGCAATTTTCACCTTTCAGCGCTCCTTCCATTCATTCGTCTATATTTTTATCATTACTTATCGCAATGAAATGAACTATATCTTGTTTTTTTCGCCACCAATTAGGCTTTCTTTAGGTGGGACATTATGCCAAGAATTATTTTATTCTAAATGTGTTTTAATGGGAAAATAGGAAAAAGTGTGGGAAAAAATTTATTTTTCAGTTTTCGGCCTTTATAGTTTTTAAATAATGCATGCTACTGTAATTAAAACCCATTAAATGTATATGCCTATTTATCCCGGTTATAAAACCGTTTAAATTATGTCCCTATCACAATGTTTGCCGCCAATATTTTAGTTGGAAATAAAGGTGTATTTTTTTCAGTTTTGCGTCCATCCCTAATTACAAGCCCATAGTTTATAAAGTAACAGTGTTATACCCTCTTGACATAAATATTTAAAAAGTTCAGTCCCTAAGGTAACTATTTATGTATTTTTTTTAAATTGTAAATTTTTTATTTTTTTTTTAATTACAAAAAAAAATAAAATTGGGGAGTGTGGGAGGTAAGGAGTTAATTTTTTGTGTAAAACAAGTTTATTTGTGTGTAAAAAATGGTTAGGGTGTAGTTTTACTATTTGGCCACAAGATGGCAACATTACCAATTTGTTTCATGCGACCTGCAAGCGTCCTTCCGGACGCTTGCAGGAAGTAGAAAGAGGCTGGGACTTTATTTTTTTCACAATGATCGCGCTGCTCAGCCTAGCGGGAGCAGATCATTGCGGGGCTTAGATCAACGAACGGGAATGGATTTTCCCGTTCGTTGATCTCTGGGCGAGCGGGCGGCGGCGTGTTTACTAGCGGCGGGCGGCGTGTTTACGAGCGTGAGCGCGGACAGCGGCGGGAGTGCGCAAAGTACGGATTTCTCCGTCCCTGGGGGTGAAAGGATGGAAAAAGGGGCGGAGAAATCCGTACGCGCGGGGGTAAAGTGGTTAAGATTGTATTATTGCTAGGTACCTTTAAAGTGAATGGGAACCGCATTTTAAAAAAAATGAAGCAAATACTTACCTAAGAAGAGGGAAGGCTCTGGGTCATATAGAGCCTTCCATCTCCTCTCTCGGTGCTCCCTATCCTGTGCTGGCTCTCCCCTGTTTCAATCCCCCGCGAAAGGGTATTTGGAAGTGGAGCGGTTCCCATTCACTTTAAGGTGCCCATTAATTGTTAATTTTTTAGCGAACAATCTTATTATAAGATTATAGAGTTGGGAAAAAAAATGATATTCGATTCACAGCATACGAACTATTCCTGATATTGAATCCAGACGCAATTGTATCAAGCTTCTCTCTTCTCATACAATACAGCCTCAATAATCTGATCAACAATACGATTATTAGTTTAGAAATTTTGTGAATGGACAATTTAATGCTGGGCATACATGGCTCGATTTTGCCGTTCGATTCCCCGCTCGATTCGGGGGGCGATTCTCTTATCTATTCCGCTCGTTTTTCTTATCTTCTTCCATTGTGTTCAATGCGGAATCGAGCGGCGAAACGATCGGGCCAGGGATCGGACGTGTCGGAAATTATCTATCGGTTCGATAGATAATTTCCGACACGTCCGATCCCTGGCCCGATCGTTTCGGGCCAGGGATTTTGAGTCATCTAAGTGACTCAAAAACGACCCGTGTAGTCCCAGCAATTAGACCATCAGCTCATATGGGCAGGACTGTTTTAACCCCTGCGCTTCCTGTTTTTCCTGGCCACATATACTGTAAGTAAAAGGTGCGTTACATAGCTGTGTTTTTTTTCTTTATTTCCCTGTCATGTTGGTTAGATATCTATTTGTACAGCTCCATGAAAGATGTTGGTATTGGGCTAATCAGTAGTAGTAATATAATGGTAAGTACACACCATGCAATTTTTCCTTCAGATGCTATTTGTGGTCGAGGAAAAGATCCGATTGGGGGGAAAAAATGTACAGCTTGAATGCCAGCAACTGATTCCAGCTCAAAATCAGTCTCTTTCTCAATTGTGAGCAGATCAGACAGGCTGGAAAATAGAATTTGAAATACTGGCTATCGTTCTGTTTGAGGGTCCTTTTGCATCATTTTTAATCTCTATCCAATAGGAAATGGTCAGAAATGTCATCGGAATTCGATACTCTAGCCTTCTGCTGTAGCTGATCGATGTCGGATCTGAATATCAATCTGAGCAATCACTCTAATAGGATCTGTAGTAGAAATTGCATGGTGTGTACCTCGTACAACTGTAGCAAGAGGTATACGGTGGCTGCCATTTTTTTTTTAAAACAATACACATTGCCTGGCTATCCTGCTGAGCCTCTGCCTCTAATACTTTTATCCTGAACGCATGCAGCAGATCTGGTGTTTCTGACATTGTCAGATCTGACAAGATTATATGAATGCTTGTATCTGGTGTGATTCAGACACTACTGCAGCAAAATAGATCAGCAGGGCTGCCAGGCAACTGATATTGTTTAAAAGGAAATAAATATGCTGCCTCCGTATCCCTCTCACTTCAGTTGTCCTTTAAATCAGTCCTAATAACGACAGGTTCTCTTGTCTCCTCAGATGTTCCGGATGAGCACAGGACACATGGAGGGGGATCTGCAGCTGGTCTATGTGCTTCTCACTGACTGTTACATTTACTTACTGAGGAAAGGTGAGACCACGTTGTTGGTAAACTCTTGTAGTATCCTGTTCCTGTAGGCGCGTGACATTTCTGGCTCCTCCCCTCAGGTGCTGCAGACAAGCCGTACATGGTGGAGGACGCCGTCTCCTATAATGAGCTAGATTACGTCTCTGTGAGTGTTGCTTTACTCCGCCTTCCTCTCGCTATCTGCGTATTTCCAACCTCCATTAATATTTCCATTTTCTCTGGTAGGTGGGGCTTGACCAGCAAGCGGTGACGATTGTTTGTACCAACAGGCGGAGGCAGTTTCTGGTGGACACAGCGGACGTCTCTCTGACTGAGTGAGTTGTATCCTCAGATAGATATAAGTCGACCTTGTGTATGTTTACCCCAATATTTGACCACCTTAACCATTTCAGCCCGCGGGGATTTTTCACCTTATGCATCAGAGCAATTTTCAAAATTGAAAAAAAATTCATTATTTTTTAGTTTTCGGCCATTATAGCTTTAAAATAATCCACGCTACCATAATTAAAACCTATGTATTTTATTTGCCAGTTTGTCTCGGTTATTATACCATTTCAATTTTGTCCCTATCACAATGTATGGCGCCAATATTTTATTTGGAAATAAAGGTGCATTGTTTCCGTTTTGCTTCCATCCCTATTTACAAGCTTATAATTTAAAAAATGTTTGTAGTATAACCCCTTCACATGCATATTTAAAAAGTTCAGACCCTTAGGTAACTTTTTTTTTTTATTTATTGATTTTTTTTTTCACTTAATTTTATTTGGGTAATAATTTCGTGTGGGACATAGACAGTTAATTTTTAATGTTTTATGTGTAAATTGTAATGTAAAAAATATGTCGATGTAGTTTTACTATCTGGCCACCTTCATTTTTGTTTTCCCTCCTTGTGCTTCTCGCTAAGCGGAAGTACAAGAGGGATGCGGAAATTTTTCTGGGCAGAAAAACTGAAGCCTCTTGTGATGGCGCTTCGGTTTTTCTGCGGGGGACATGGATCAGTGATCGGGAACCATGTTCCCGTTCACTGATCCCAGGGCTACCGGGGGACACCACGGGGGCGTGATCACGCGCGGGAGCACGGCAGAGCAGCCGCCCGGACGTGAGCTTCACGTCTGGGCAGCAGAAATAGTTAAAGAAAACCTGTATCAAAGAGATACAGGTGGGATACTTACCTCAGGAGGGGGGGAAGCCTCTGGATCCCACCGAGGCTTCCCCTGTCCTCCTCTATCACTCCGTTGCAGTGCCTGAATAGGGGCCATGTAAATATTTACCTACCGTGATCCTGCGGTGGTCTCACCTTTCCTCAGTAAGTAAATGTAACAGGCGTACTAGCAGCTCTCCGGATCTAAGGCAGCAATAGCCGAACCCGATCTATCCACTCTGTTGCGCAGGTGCGAGTCCTTTGCGCCTGGGCAGTATAGCGGATCCGATTTGGGTTTGGCTATTTCCGCCTGAACCCGAATGAAGAGCTGCTAGTGCGCCTGAGCGGGATCGCAGTAGGTAAATATTGCCTGCGCCTTCTTGTCGAGGGCCTTTTGGGGGAGCCAGCGCTGGATTCCCCAAAGCTACAGTGGAGGGGGAAGCCTCTTTGGGACTCTGAGCCTTCCCCCTTCCGAAGTGAGTATCCCCCAGAGGGTTTTTTTGTTGTTGTTACAGAATCACTTTAAACTGGAATTTTTTAATGACTCAAGTATAAGTCTACCCAGAAAAGTTAAATGCTGTAGTTGGGGATCAGGAGGGGGTAATGCCTGCACTGCATTAGGGATGGTCAATGAGATGCAAATAATTTTGAGTTGATGCAGGATTATGCACATTTTGTATGTATATTGAAAATGGACCAATTGAATTTTACCTCAGCAGGATTTGATTGCTTCATGTTCAAGATGCTTAAAATTTGCGTAATACTGCATCAACTCTGAATTATTTGCATCTCATTAACCACCCCTACACTGTAAAGTGTTGTAGCCTTTAACCCCTCCTTGCCTCCAAGGGCAGCCAATAATTCCCCCAGCCCCTGCTGGCCTCCCTTGAACCCCCTGAATTTTACATCCTGCTGGTCCTCCCTCACACAGATCTGTTTTCACTTCTGAAGCTGAACTTGTGGTGAAGTCAGGTGATCGGTCTGATCAGGTGACAGATTAGCAAGGCTCTGATTTGCTGGTCATGGCCATGTGCTAAAGCAGGAAGCGATCACAGACCCTTCACATCTATCACCTTATAAAACCGATCACATGACTTCTCCAATAGTTTTGTTTTACATGAAACACTCTACTCAGTGACGTCCTTTCTTTCCCAGGATTTTTATCTCTGCCTTGAAGTCAGCCATGATAAACGGGTGCCGGGAGCCCCCTTACCCCGGCGTCCTCACAGATGCCACCATGGAGAGACTGGCGCTTGCCAAGTTTGTGTCGCAGGAGTCTAAGCGAGAGGTACGAGGCAGCGCCACCTGCTGGTGTGGAATGGTGTCCTGATGCCGTCCTGTATAGACCGTCCCTGAGGTTGTTTCCCCAGGCAGCTCTAACTTTGTCTTGTCTCCCCCCAGGCCTCAGAGGTGGTCATGCTGTACTATGGCCTCGTGCACTGGGAGGACCCTCTAGATGAGATGCTCGGCTCCGATGTTCCAGCAACAAAGGATCAGACCGTAACAAAGGAGGGCGTTCTACACTACCGAGCGGGCACCTCCCTTCTGGGGTGGGAGACGTGGAAGAGCTGCTATGTGGTGCTCAGGTGAGGCGGTATGATGGGGTGCCCTTACTGGGGGAACATTACTGGGGCACCAGGGAAGAACCAAGCCAATCAGATTCTCCTCTTCCCCTGCCCTAGTGCATTATGGGAGAATAGTTTGGTTATGGGCATTAAGCAGTGTTCCTCCTCCGCACGCCGTGATTTAATGCCACCCCAGTGCTCACAGTGGGGTGTGCCCGTCACGCGTGCCAGATGGTGAGTCTCTGCACGTAGCCTGAGCCTCTGACCAGAATACTGCTCAGGTTTCCAGGCAGAGAAACATGGCCATTGCAGGAATATGTCATTGTGATAGCCTCAGACCTGCTGTGATAAATTCATATCATTTCCTGTCTTTCGTCTCTTTCCAGTAATGGGATTTTATACCAGTATCCAGACAGGACTGATGTCATCCCCATGCTGTCTATCAATCTGGGGTAAGAGGTGGTGGGAGTGTGGTAATGCGATGGCGGAAGTATAGTCATGTGATGAGCGATTGTTGGAGGAAGTATGGTCATGTGATGAGCGGTTGTTGGAAGTAGTATGGTCATGTGTTGAGTGGTTGTTGGAGGAAGTATGGTCATGTGGTAAGCGGAGTGTTGAAGGAGGTATGGTCATGTGACGAGCGGTTGTTGGAGGAAGTATGGTCATGTGATGAGTGATTGTTGGAAGAAATATGGTCATGTGATGAGCGGTTGTTGAAGTATGGTCATGTGATGGTGCTTGTCGGAGGAGGCAAAGTCACATTGACGGCTGTTTTCTGCCCTACAGGGGGGAACAGTGCGGTGGCTGCCGTAGAGCCAATACCACGGAGAGACCTCACTCCTTCCAGGTAATCCTGACCGACCAGCCATCCCTGGAGCTAAGTGCCGCCAATGAGGAGGACATGGCTGACTGGATGCTGCATCTGTGTCAGGCGGTGTCCAAGGGGGTGAGTCCGCAGGGTGGGGATGGGTCCATGGAGGGTGTGATGGTGATTTACTGGTATTTGTATCTCTAGTTCAATAACAGAAAACGATAGAGGAAAAATATGACACTTATCCATCCGGATATTAACCACTTCACCACTGAGGAGTTTTACCCCTTAAGCACCAGAGCAATTTTCACCTTTCAGCGCTCCTTCCATTCATTCGTCTATAACTTTATCATTGCTTATCGCAATGAAATGAACTATATCTTGTTTTTTTCGCCACCAATTAGGCTTTCTTTAGGTTGGACATTATGCCAAGAATTATTTTATTCTAAATATGTATTAATGGGAAAATAGGAAAAAATGTGGGAAAAAATCATTATTTTTCCGTTTTCGGCCAATATAGTTTTTAAATAATGCATGCTACTGTAATTAAAATCCATGAAATGTATTTGCCCATTTGTCCCGATTAGTACACCGTTTAAATTATGTCCCTATCACATTGTATGGCGCCAATAATTTATTTGGGAATAAAGGTGCATTTTTTTCAGTTTTGCGTCCATCCATGATTACAAGCCCATAGTTTATAAAGTAAGTGTTATACCCTCTTGAGATAAATATTTTGAGAGTTCAGTCCCTAAGGAAACTATTTAAGGTTTTTTTTTTATTTTTATTGTAATTTTTTTTTTTTTTTTATTACAAAAAAAAAAATGGTACAATTGGGGAGTGTGGTAGTTAATGAGTTATTTTATAATGTAAAATAATGTATTTGTATATGAAAAATGCTTATGACTGTAGTTTTACTATTTGGCCACAAGATGGCCACAGTAATTTTTTGTAAATGCGTCCTGCAAGCGTAGGAAGTATGCTTGCAAGAAGTTCAGGCAGGCTGTGAAACTTTTTTTTTTTTTTTTTTTTTCCCCCTCACAATGATTGCGCTGCTTTTCATAGAACCAGCCGATCATTGCTGGGGGGCTGAGATCAACGAACGGGAATGGTTTTTCCCATTCATTGATCTCCAGGCGGATGGCGGCGTGCACGAGTGCGGAAGCACTAGCGGGAGTGCGGACAGCGTCGGGGGGTGCGTGTATCTACGCCCCTGGTGGTCAAAGGGTGTTTAAAGGGGCATAGCTACACGCACCCGTGGTGGTAAAGTGGTTAATGCTGACAGTTTTGTGGATGTCTGGATTAAAGATGGTCAATTAGATACAAATAACTTTGAGTTGATGCAGTATTATGCTAATTTTGTATGCAAATTTATGCAGTCTGAAAATGGGCCGATAGAATTTGACTTCAGCAGGGTTTGAGTGGTTCATTTTCAAGCTGCATAAATTTGCATACAAAATGTGCACAATGCTGCATCAACTCGACATTATTTGCATCTCATTGACCATCCCTAGTCCGGATAACCACATTGATCAGTTTTCCAGGTGTTTTCTAGCCGGCTGTCATTGGTCTGAGATGGCTAAATATCGTCATATGACCACACACCGCAGTGTTCACTGTGGAGAGCCCCGGACAGATCTGTCCCATTCACGACTGTCTGTAAGCAGCAAGCGGCATTGAACGGCGCCTCCCCTGCCCTCATGTGGCTATCCTGGGATTGGCACGCTGCAGTAAAAGGCCTGGTTTTATAGGGGGGCTGTTCTTATTTATAACCAGTCAGCACAAGCGTATATTCAGTATATCCCGGGCAGCTTAAACATGAATTGTGTACAGGAGCTGCATAAAGCCGCCATAGCAAAACCACTTATTTATGGTTGTCATTCTCTGATATGACCCGGGGAGACAAATTTCCGCCACCTAATGAAAAACTCCAATCCTGATTTGCTGAGTCCCGTTTCTTTTTGCTACTGCAGAAAATATCTGCACAGTAATGGACACCGGTGGGAGGCGCTTTCATTTGGAGGCTGGACACCCCTCCCTTCATCATTGGCTGCCTCTGTTTTTAAAGGGCAGCTAAAGTGACAGGGATATGGAGGCTGCCATATTTTTTCTTTTAAACAATACCAGTTGTTTGGCAACCCTGGTGATCTATCTGGTTGCAGTAGTGTCTGATTCACACCATAAAACATGTATGCAACTAATCTCATCAGATCTAGCAATAATGTCAGAAACCAGGTGTGCTGTAATATCTCAGTGGAAACGCACATTAATGGACAAACTCCATTCAGATAGTGTCCCGTAAAGTGATAATAGACCTGTAAGGCAAGAATGCAGGCTGTTGCAGTGTAAATCCTCTTGTTTGAGCCGGACTTATCACAAAACTGTCGTTTTGTGATTTTTCCGGACACTAGTCTAATTGCAATACATTTCACATGTAATGAAGTTGCCATATACCTATAATAACCGATTATCATTTTGGTCACATGACCACCGATCTCCAGTTTTTGACTGAAACGATCCCACCTAAAAGGTGGTGCTGTGTGTGCAGCAAATAAGCAGCTGCTGCATCTACTTCAAGCTGGGAATGGGGTGGAGTTTTCAGACTTATACACACTGTCACGGCATCAGGGAACCTCCCACTGTTTTGTGATACTTTACTCCCAGTATGCTTTGTAACTTGAAACTGATAAACTATTCTGTGTTTTGCTGTTTATAGTAATGTTGGAAGCCGTTGATTGCAGATGTCCCCCTCCCTCTCCTCCCCCGCAGGTCATTCCTCAGGGTGGCGTCCCCTCGCCGTGCCTCCCCTGCTGTCTTGTTCTTACCGATGACAAACTCATCACGTGCCACCAGGACTGTCAGACCAGCTTCTTCCGAGCGCTGGGTGTCTGTAACCTGATGGACCTCTCCTCGCTGGGCACGGTGGATGGCAAGGAGTATTGTGTGATGGTGAGTGCAGCCTGCCCAGGTGACACGCAGGGTGCTGGCTACAGCATAAGCCCCCGCAGGTGTCACCAACTGACTGAGGACTCTGGAGTGTTTGTGTACACTGATGTCTGTGATCTTTTCTAATATCTCTACAAGAGAACAATATCCATCATTTAAGAAGAACAGTAGCAAAGTTCATGATTTATACCAACCTTTTACTCTATGTTTATACTGCAAAGCTATGTACCCATGCCACGAGTTTCCCAACGACTGACGATTTTTTGAGCACTGATCGGCCTTTTCCGCGATATCGTGACGTGGGTACAGACACAGGACCATGCGAGCGTTGCGCCACAATGACAGTCACAGCGGATCGCTAAGATCTTGGACGACTCCCACGCAAAATACCGCGATCGCTTGACATCTTCGCTCCCGACGTGTATCGATGCTAACGACCGTCATCAAGAGAACGTCGCAGGACCCGTCGGGTGGTGAGCTATAGTAAACTAGCTGCAGTGTGTGCTGATCTCTGCTACCTCCAGTATGTACAGTATAAGCTGTTACTCTGTGCCTGTACTGATAGTGAACTAGCTGCAGTGTGTGCTGATCTCTGCTACCTCCAGTATGTACAGTATAAGCTGTTACTCTGTGTCTGTACTTTATTTCTTACACTTCCTTGCTTCTAATTAGTACTGCTGTAACGTGTATTTATGGCCACTTGTCACTAGGGGGCAGTGTGAGACAATAATAGGACTTCTGCTTTCAGTTTCTCTATTTTCTGTCTAGATGTTGGTCTAAAGCATTCCAAGAAATTACAGCACTATGAGTTCTGCCGACTGAGGTCAATTCCATGCAGTTATCTCTCTTTCAAAAAATTTTATTGAAATTTTCACAATACAGTATGTCATCTGTTGCAGACTTAGCACAGAACAAACTAAACATGATGATGTGCATATTATAAGTTGGTGGATCAGCACAACAGTCTAGCCAAAGGCTCACATCTACACCAAAGTAACATCGTCTGACAAGGTGCTGTTTTCCATCGACTTTTAAATTTAACATAGCTAAATCGGGCGCTAAAACCCACAGATAAAGATTGAAGGGGAAGGGTCCCTTCAAAGTAGAAGAAAAGAGAAGACAGAAAAGTAGGAAAGAAAGTAAAAAGGGAGAAAGAAGAGCTGAGGGTATCTGGGGCCCTCTTTTAGCTTCCTATCCATTGCAAGAGAGCAATGTGCATAAGGGTAATCAGTGATTGCCTATGTAATTTGAGGCAAGCTGTAATATGAGCGCCAAGGATTCCATGTTTTGTAATGTCTCTCCATCTTATCTTCCAGTACTCCAGCCATCTGCTCTTGAATCATAAAATTTGTTACTCTATTCTTCAGTTCCTCAAATGAAACAAACTGGGTCCTCCATGCTCGTGCTATTACTTGAGAAGCTGCCACGAAAATAAAGTTAGCCAGAATGTTTTGAGGTTTATTAAGTGTTTCTAGTCTGGAGTGCAAGAGAGCAGACCATGGGTCTTTAGCAACTGATTTGTTGAACAGTGATCTGAGCAATCTGTACACCCGAGACCAGAACCTTGAGAGCATGGGGCATTGCCAAAAGGTGTGTAACATGTCACCTTTAGTATCACAGCCTCGAAAACAGTTACCAGTGTTAGATTGGGAGAGATGTCGGAGTCTGGAGGGTACCCAGTACCATCGTAGCATCACCTTATAGGCTGATTCGACCAGTGCTAGATTAAGAGAGAGTTTAGGAGTTGTGTCCCATATCTTTCCCCACTCCTCTTTAGTTTTTGTGCTACCCAGATCAGATTCCCATCTTTGTACATATCCGTGGCGGAAGTATTGGGGTGGGTCATTAAGTAAAGCGTATATTTCCGATATTGCTCCCTTGGCAAAGGGATCTGAAGCGCAATATCTCTCAAATCTGGTCATAGTAAGAGGAAATTGTGTCTGGGGTGGAAGTAAAGATTTCAGCCAGTGGCTTAATTGCATGTAACGAAATCTTTCTGTTGCCGGAATTTGGTATTTTTCGCTGAGATTATCCCAGGTCAATATGCCTGAGCTATTGGTCAGAGCTTTAACTTGCTCCAATCCCCGATCCCTCCACCATTTAAAACTCCTGGGGTTGTCGTGTGCTGGAGTAAATAGCGGGTTGTCTATAAAGGATACCAATGGTAAAGTGGGTGACATCAAACCTGAAGAATAGCGTACCGTGTCCCAGACTGTTAGACAGTGTTGCATAATTACGCTTAGATTCTTGGGGCGAAGCTTCTTGGGGAGCCAGACAGGGGTTTGGATCGATTGGGGAGCAGCTGTCGGGATGTCGAATAGAGTCCACGTGGGCATCCTGGACCCTTTATAAAGGGAGATGAGGTGATTCAGCTGTGCTGCTCGATAATAGTTGGCAAGGTTGGGAACCCCCAGGCCTCCATCCCTCCTATGCGCATAAAGTGTCGCTTTAGGAACTCTGGGGCGGGACTTATTCCAAATGAAACTGTTTAATTTGCTCTGTAGCATCCTGAGAAAGTGAGGAGGGACGTGGGTCGGTAACAACCTGAAATAATAGAGGATCTTAGGAAGGAGCGTCATTTTTATGGAATTTATCCGACCCAACCAGGAGAGATTATATGAAGACCATTGTGCTAAGGAATGGGTGATTGATTTTGCTAGAGGGTAATAGTTGTGTCGAAATAACGCTTGATGAGAGGCCGTCAGTTTTATTCCCAGGTAATCAATAAAAGTATCTGACCATAAAAAGGGGAACTGAGTTTTTAAAGATTTGCTTGTGCTGGGAGATAGGGTGATATTGAGGAGTTTAGATTTGGCGGTGTTGACCTGGAGCCCTGAGATCTTGGAGAATCTGGCTAATAGGGACATAAGTTCTGGGAGAGAGGATTCTGGTTTAGTGATAAATATTAACCACTTGAGGACCTAGGGCTTTCTACCCCTTAAGGACCGGCCACTTTTTTTCCATTCAGACCACTGCAGCTTTCACGGTTTATTGCTCGCTCATACAACCTACCACCTAAATGAATTTTGGCTCCTTTTCTTGTCACTAATAAAGCTTTCTTTTGGTGCTATTTAATTGCTCCTGCGATTTTTACTTTTTATTATATTCAGCAAAAAAGACATGAATTTTGGCAAAAAAATGATTTTTTTTAACTTTCTGTGCTGACAGTTTTCAAATAAAGTAAAATTTCTGTATACATGCAGCGCGAAAAATGTGGACAAACATGTTTTTGATAAAAAAAAACCCCATTCAGCGTATATTTATTGGTTTGGGTAAAAGTTATAGCGTTTACAAACTATGGTGCAAAAAGTGAATTTTCCCATTTTCAAGCATCTCTGACTTTTCTGACCCCCTGTCATGTTTCATGAGGGGCTAGAATTCCAGGATAGTATAAATACCCCCCAAATGACCCCATTTTGGAAAGAAGACATCCCAAAGTATTCACTGAGAGGCATAGTGAGTTCATAGAAGATATTATTTTTTGTCACAAGTAAGCGGAAAATGACACTTTGTGACACGAAAAAAAAAAAAAAAAAGTTTCCATTTCTTCTAACTTGCACCAAAAAAAAAATGAAATCTGCCACGGACTCACCATGCCCCTCTCTGAATACCTTGAAGGGTCTACTTTCCAAAATGGGGTCATTTGTGGGGTGTGTTTACTGTCCTGACATTTTGGGGGGTGCTAAATTGTAAGCACCCCTGTAAAGCCTAAAGGTGCTCATTGGACTTTGGACCCCTTAGCGCAGTTAGGCTGCAAAAAAGTGCCACACATGTGGTATTGCCGTACTCAGGAGAAGTAGTATAATGTGTTTTGGGGTGTATTTTTACACATACCCATGCTGGGTGGGAGAAATATCTCTGTAAATGACAATTTGTTAATTTTTTTTACACACAATTGTCCATTTACAGATTTATTTCTCCCACCCAGCATGGGTATGTGTAAAAATACACCCCAAAACACATTGTACTACTTCTCCTGAGTACGGCGATACCACATGTGTGGCACTTTTTTGCACCCTAACTGCGCTAAAGGGCCCAAAGTCCAATGAGTACCTTTAGGATTTCACAGGTCATTTTGCGGAATTTGATTTCCAGACTACTCCTCACGGTTTAGGGCCCCTAAAATGCCAGGGCAGTATAGGAACCCCACAAATGACCCCATTTTAGAAAGAAGACACCCCAATGTATTCCGTTAGTAGCATAGCGAGTTCATAGAAGATTTTATTTTTTGTCAAAAGTTAGCGGAAAATTGTTTTTTTTTGTTTTTTTCACAAAGTGTCATTTTCCACTAACTTTTGACAAAAAATAAAATCTTCTATGAACTCACCATACTCCTAACGGAATACCTTGGGGTGTCTTCTTTCTAAAATGGGGTCATTTGTGGGGTTCCTATACTGCCCTGGCATTTTAGGGGCCCTAAACCGTGAGGAGTAGTCTGGAAATCAAATTCCGCAAAATGACCTGTGAAAGCCTAAAGGTGCTCATTGGACTTTGGGCCCTTTAGCGCAGTTAGGGTGCAAAAAAGTGCCACACATGTGGTATCACCGTACTCGGGAGAAGTAGTACAATGTGTTTTGGGGTGAATTTTTACACATACCCATGCTGGGTGGGAGAAATATCTCTGTAAATGGACAATTGTGTGTAAAAAAATCAAAAGATTGTCATTTGCAGAGGTATTTCTCCCACCCAGCATGGGTATGTGTAAAAATACACCCCAAAACACATTGTACTACTTCTCCCGAGTACGGCAATACCACATGTGTGGCACTTTTTTGCACCCTAACTGCGCTAAAGGGCCCAAAGTCCAATGAGCACCTTTAGGCTTTCACAGGTCATTTTGCGGAATTTGATTTCCAGACTACTCCTCACGGTTTAGGGCCCCTAAAATGCCAGGGCAGTATAGGAACCCCACAAATGACCCCATTTTAGAAAGAAGACACCCCAAGGTATTCCGTTAGGAGTATGGTGAGTTCATAGAAGATTTTATTTTTTGTCACAAGTTAGCGGAAAATGACACTTTGTGAAAAAAACAATACAAATCAATTTTCCGCTAACTTTTGACAAAAAATAAAATCTTCTATGAACTCACCATACTCCTAACAGAATACCTTGGGGTGTCTTCTTTCTAAAATGGGGTCATTTGTGGGGTTCCTATACTGCCCTGGCATTTTAGGGGCCCTAAACCGTGAGGAGGAGTCTGGAAATCAAATTCCGCAAAATGACCTGTGAAATCCTAAAGGTACTCATTGGACTTTGGGCCCTTTAGCGCAGTTAGGGTGCAAAAAAGTGCCACACATGTGGTATCGCCGTACTCGGGAGAAGTAGTACAATGTGTTTTGGGGTGTATTTTTACACATACCCATGCTGGGTGGGAGAAATAACTCTGTAAATGGACAATTGTGTGTAAAAAAATCAAAAGATTGTCATTTACAGAGGTATTTCTCCCACCCAGCATGGGTATATGTAAAAATACACCCCAAAACACATTGTACTACTTCTCCCGAGTACGGCGATACCACATGTGTGGCACCTTTTTGCACCCTAACTGCGCTAAGGGGTCCAGAGTCCAATGAGTACCTTTAGGCTTTACAGGGGTGCTCAAAATTTAGCACCCCGCCCACTTGCCAGGACAGTTAACAAACCCCACAAATGACTCCATTTTGGAAAGAATACACAACAAGGTATTCCATGAGGGGAATGGTGAGGTCATTGAAAATTTTATTTTTTGTCACAAGTTAACGGAAAATGACACTTTGTTAAAAAAAAAAAAAATTCTGCTAACTTGTGACAAAAACTAAAATCTTTTATGAACTCACCGTGCACCTCACATAATACTTTAGGGTGTCCTCTTTCCAAAATGGGGTCATTTGTGGAGTCTGTCCTGGCATTTTAGGGTCTCTGCAATCATTACATGTATGGCCAGTATTAGGAGTTTCTGCTATACTCCTTATATTGGGTATACAAGTAATGCACTCTGGGCTGAAAGGAAAAATGAACGGCAAACATACCTTGCTCCACATCAATGGCAGATC
Organism: Hyperolius riggenbachi; assembly: GCF_040937935.1. Lineage (NCBI taxonomy): Eukaryota > Metazoa > Chordata > Amphibia > Anura > Hyperoliidae > Hyperolius > Hyperolius riggenbachi. Next base: position 351,098,785 of record NC_090651.1, on the reverse strand, counting down.
TTCCTCCACATCAATGGCAGTGATAACCTCAGGAGAGAGACACCCCGTGCCACCCTGCACTCAGGGTGAGCCACCAACTTATGTGACTGGGCCTCAGAACTTTAGTATACAGCATTATGCCTGTAGGATACAGCAATATGCCTGCCAATAGAGATGACTCTGTGTGGCATTAAAGCATCATCATAGGCCCAAATCACATATAAACCGGGGGTGTCCACACTCAAGGGAAATTCAAACATGCCGTCTTATATCGCCAACCCAGGACAGATCAGCAATATCAAGCATGGAAACCGATCCTTCTTCCCATTTTTATGCTTACCCGTTTGGTCTTCAAGCTTACCTCTCCTCTCCCTGCGACAATGTGCGAAAGACCACTGAGTGTGTGCCTACTCCTGTGTCTGGAGTTCCCTAGGTTCTAATAGTGTACCTGCTCGTGGTACCTCTCAAAACACGGCCCTACGCATAGACCAGGCTGGTCAGGACAGCGGGGACAATAATAAACGGTGTCACTCCTTGTTCCAGCCCTGCTGCAGACACGGCAACGTTTTCTTCGGATGCGTTGACCTGGGGCACACGGAAGCTGATAGGCGTAATGCCTTCCATGCAGTCGGCTAGTTGCATCTGGGGGGGGGGGGGGGGCCTGGCACCTCCTGGATACAGGATGTCCATAATGATCTCTTCCTGAAATTGGAGGAAAGATCCAGTTCTCCCAGCCTTACTGTAGAGAACAAAGCTGTTGTAAACTGCCAATTGAATCAGATAAAAAGACACTTTCTTATACCAGCGTCTTGTTTTCCGGGTAACTAAATAGGGCGCTAACCTCTGGTCATTGAAGTCCACCCCTCCCATGTTGACATTATATTCGTGGACGACAAGGGGCTTTTCAATGACCGCAGTTGCCCGTTGAATTTGGACTGTCGTGTCTGTGTGAATGGTGGACAGAAAGTAAACGTCCCTCTTGTCCCTCCATTTCACCGCGAGCAGGTCTTCAGTACGCAAGGCGACCCTCTGCCCCCGTAAAAGTCTGGTGGTAACGAGCCGTTGGGGGAAGCCCTGGCGACTAGGCCGCGCAGTGCCACAGCATCGGATTCCTTCTAACTTTAAGTGCTGAAAGAGGGCCACACTTGTGTAATAATTGTCCACAAAAAGATGGTACCCCTTCTGGAACAAGGGTGACACCAAGTCCCACACAACCTTTCCACTGCTCCCCAGGTAGTCAGGGCATCCGACCGGCTCCAATTTTGAGTCTTTTCCCTCATAGACCCTAAAACGACATGTATAGCCTGTGGCCCTTTCACAGAGCTTATACAGTTTCACCCCATACCGGGCGCGCTTGCTTTGGATGTACTGTTTGATGCCAAGGCGCCCGGTAAAGCGTAAGAGGGACTCGTCTACGCAGATGTTCTGTTCAGGGATATAAGCATCTGCAAATGTTGATGACAGGTGGTCTATGAGGGGCCGAATTTTGTGGAGCCGGTCATAAGCAGGGTGGCCCTTTTCATGACAGGTTTTGTCGTCGTTGAAGTGCAGGAAGCGCAGGATGGACTCAAATCGTGTCCTGGACATGGCAGCAGGGTACAAGGGAACATGATTTACTGGGTTCGTAGACCAATACGACCGCAGTACATTCTGTTTCATTAGTCCCAAGTGAAGGATAAGGGCCAAAAAGATTTTAATGTCGGAAACTTGGACTGGTTTCCACCCGAAAGGCTGGGCATACATGCTCTCCGGGTGCTCGGTGATGAATTGTGTGGCTTTACGGTTGGTCTCAACCACAATTAAGTCCAAGAGAACCTGGGTGATGAACAGCTGCAAAAAGTCTAGGGCCGTTCCTAGATGAGCTGTCGCCACCTGGACTCCAGACTGGGCGGTGAAAGGGGGCACTACGGGTGCGGCGGAATCAGGGGATTGCCAATCTGGTTGTGCCAGCACCTCTGGGAGTCTATGGGTACTACGGGCCCGTCTTCTTCTTGGTGGCTGCGACGGGGGTACTACTGCACTTGCCACCGTACCAGTTTCAACTTCCATGCTGACGCTCACCACTTCGTCAGGGTCTACGGAAGCACTGGCACTAAGTCCAGGAGATGCTGCGCTGCTGGTGCCTGCCTCACCAAGAAAACTATCAACAGCGCTAGCACCACCCTGCTGCCCTTGAGGCGGATCCTGCGCCACCTGCGGTCTAACGACTTGGGGTCTGGTACGCCTGGCTCTAGCCGGGACCATAGCCTCGTCATCAGTATCGGTCAGGGAACCACTGCTTTCTACAGGTTCAAAATCGGACCCGGAAGATTCGACGGATGATTCTTCCCAAAAGAACTCATCCGACTGGTCCATGTACCTGTATACCTCGTCATCGGAAAGCCCCCTTCTTGCCATTTTGGATTGCTAAATTTATGGGGTTTTCCTCCGAGACTACCCAGAAAAAAAGAGCACCTACCTAGCAAAAAGGGAGTATTTGAGAGGTATTGGGGTTGGTGGGAAGTGGGGTCTCAGAGGCAATCAAACAATCACGGGACAATCAAATCCAATTACAGCACAATCGACTCCAATCACAGCACAAGCAGATCTGATGCACTCGGAAGGTGATGGGGGGAGGGTGGGATTGGGTGTGGCGGGAAGTGGGGTCTCAGGCAATCAAACAATCACGGGGCAATCGAAGCCGATCACGGGACAATCAAATACAATTACAGCACAATCGACTCCAATCACAGCCCAATCAAATCTGATGCACTCGGAAGGTGATGGGGGAGGGTGGGATTGGGTGTGGCGGGAAGTGGGGTCTCAGGCAATCAAACAATCACGGGGCAATCGAAGTCGATCACGGGACAATCAAATACAATTACAGCACAATCGACTCCAATCACAGCACAAGCAAATCTGATGCACTCGGAAGGTGGTGGTTGGAGGTGGTGGGGTGGGGTTGGGTGTGGTGGGGGGGAGGGTGGGGTTGGGTGTGGCGGGAAGTGGGGTCTCAGGCAATCAAACAATCACGGGGCAATCGAAGCCGATCACGGGACAATCAAATACAATTACACCACAATTGAATACAAGCGCAGCACAATCGAATACAAGCGCAGCACAGTCAAATACAATGCACTTGGACGGTGATTAGGGGGGGGGTCTGAGGGCGATTTGAGGGGGTGGGGGTTTGATCAGGAGCCTGCACGGGGCAGACTGAGTCCTGATCTGATGAGAGGCAGACACAGGGGGTTACTGATCAAAGATCAGTTAGTGATTGCTGGGGAGGACAGATGTAAACAAACAGCAGGGGATGTAATCAGAAGGGGGGTACGAGGGCAATCGAGGGCCTGGGCAGGTGATCGGTTACCCCCGCGGGGCAGTTAGGGTCTGCTCTGATGGGTGGGGGTGCTGAGGGCTGATGGACAGGTGATAGACAGGTGATCAGAGGGGGATCAGAGGGTAATGTAGCTGTATACAGATGTATACAGTATACAGGGGGGTAGTCTGGGATGGGGTGTGGGGGTGATCTAAAGGTAGGGGGGGGGGGATCAGGGGTGACTAGGAGGCAGTTAGGGACCTAAACTAAGGGGCAGCGTCGCTAGTTAGTGGCAGGTGGGGGGGGTGGGGGTTTTACAGGGGTGCAAGGGTGATGGGCAGGGGTCTGCTGGGGTGATCAGGGGGGGTAGGAAGGCTGGGGTGGGTGATCAGGGAGGCTGAGGGCAAAAAACACAGTGTAGCTATGTCACTTACAAGTGGTTCCTCCTCGCTGGTGGTCTCTGCAACAATGAGACCACGAGGCGAGGAGGAAGCACGTATAAGGCACTTTGTTTACCTAACAAAGTGCCTTATACTCCCTGATTGGTGGATCCTGCGGATTCCGCCGCTCGCCGGCTCTGCTAAGTGGCCGGCGAGCGGAGACAAAATGCCCGTGCTTCGATCCCGGGCGGAGGATCGCGTCACGGATGACGCGATCGCTCCGCCCATGCCCTTAAATGGACTGCCGCCTCTGTGGGTGAGGCCGTCCTGCAGGGCTCCACTTCCCCGCCGCCCCTGTGTAGTGGGCGGTCGGGAAGTGGTTAATAAATCATCCGCAAATAGGTTGAGTTTGTGGTGGATACCTGTCAATTCTACCCCTGAAATTCCATTGTTCTGTCGGATGGCAGTTGCCAAGGGCTCCATGGCCATGATGAAAAGGATAGGGGACAACGGGCACCCTTGTCTAGTACCTCTATTTATCTGAAAGAGGGGAGATGTTTGACCTGCATAATGAATGCTGGCTGAGGGATTGGAATACAAAATTCTTACTCAAGAAGAGAAAGAGCCATCTAGCCCCCACTTATTCAACACTGCAAATAAGTATTCCCAAGAGACTGTGTCGAAGGCCTTGTAAATATCAAGGGAGAGACACATACCCTCTATTTTCCTGGAGTGTAATAACTCAAATACTTGGAGTGCTCGTAACGTAGCATCAGAGGCCTGGCGCCCTGGTACAAAACCGGTTTGGTCTTTATGGATTATGTTTGCTAAAAACGTATTTATTCGGGTGGCCAGAACCTTTCCTAGTAATTTATTGTCTATATTCAGCAGGGATATAGGTCTGAATTGTTGGAGATCTAGAGGCTCCTGCTCCGTCTTAGGAAGCATTGCTATGTTGGCTTGCAGGGAACTAGTATGGGGGGTCTGGCCTCTCTTATAGGCATTAAAAAGTGAGACTAGCAGAGGTCCCAGTGCTGTAGCAAATTTTTTGGTAGAATAAGCCAGAGAAGCCATCAGGCCCTGGGGTTTTAGAAGTTTTGATTGTTTTGATGGCTTCCAGTATTTCGTCTAATGTTATATCTCCATTAAGGGATTCTATAGAGTCCGTAGGAATTTGTGGGAGTGGGACCGAGTCTAAAAAGGATTTAATATCTGAAGGTGAGGGAGGGTGCGTCTGTGCGTACAGCTTGCTTAAGAAGTTATGGAAGCCATCAGTGATTTTGAGTGGGTCTGAGGTGGTTTGACCTGTAGGTAAGCGGACCATTGTTGTAGGGGGTCTATAGATCCTATTTTTCAGTTTATTGGCTAGCAATGTATGAGGCTTATTAGCCCATCTGTAGTATCTATTTTGTTGCCATCTAAGGCATTTTTCGGCTGCATCAGTCAATTTGGAATCTAGCTGCACCCGAAGCGCATCCCTTTCTTGCTTCAATTGAGTGGAAGGGGTCTTTTTCCAGGCTGCTTCTGCTGCCTCAAACTTGGTTGTCAGCTCCGCGACCTCTTTCTGGCGTTGTTTTTTAATGTGGGAGGCTAGGCCTATTATGCGGCCGCGTACTGTCACTTTCAGTGCTTCCCAAAGGATCACAGGAGAAGAAACAGATTCACCGTTCTCGTCCAAATATTCCTCCAAATAGGAGTGAATTTTATCTAAAGTTGTTGGATCAGAGAACAGTGAATCGTTCATTCGCCACTTGAAACTAGACTTCCTGGGAACCAGGGAGGAAAGTTGTGTAAACAGGGGGCTATGGTCTGACCAAGGGACTGCTAATATTTTGGATTTAACTATATTTGGGAGTAGTTGTTGAGACAGAAACAAGTGGTCTATCCTGCAAAAGCTGCCGTGGGGGTTGGAATAAAATGTATAATCTCGCGTGGTAGGGTTTACCTCCCTCCAGGCATCATGTAAGTTTTGAGAACGAAATAAAGAATATATGACCGATGGGCATGGGGCTCCAGGGGTCTGGGGTAAGGTAGTCTGGGGTGTTGGTTTAGACCTGTCTAGCTTTTCATCTAGTACTGAGTTGGTATCCCCGCACAATATGAGAGTGCCCACTTTATGACTATTGATAACCTGAACTAGGTGAGAAAGAAACCGTTCCTGGAATCTATTAGGTGCATAATATGACACTAATGTCAAGGGAACATCTCCCAGGGTCCCTACCAACAGCACATATCTCCCGGTTGGGTCGGAGATTTGGGTTATACATTTAAAGGGTAGTCCTCTGCGGAATGCTATTGTAACCCCCCTCACTTTCTCACGCGCCCGAGAACTATAGGTCAGTGGGTAATGATAACTGAGAAAAGAGGGGTGGGAAGACACTGAGAATCTGGTTTCCTGTAGGCAGACAATGTCCGCCTTACAGGACTTGTAATAACGGAATGCCTTGGCTCTTTTCTGTGGAGCATTGAAACCTTGCACATTATGTGAAATTATGGTTAAGCCTTCTATATCATTATGCGTTGCCATTGTACCAGATAAATGACTCTATAACCAAATTGATATCATACCAAAGGAAGAAAGAGGGCCCCAGAGGACAGTGAAGAAATAGAGAAAGTTGAAGAAACAAAGGATAAGAAACTAGGTAAGAGTAGTGAAGAAGAGTTTGATGAAGGCGTCCCCCTAGTTGGAGGCCAAACAGAGGGAGGCCTGAGAATACCTGAGAGTGACTGGCCCTGCGCTTTAAGAGCGCAGGGAAAGTCAAAAGCACGCTCAGCAATGCTGAGAGTAAAGCCAAAAACATGGCAGGGGGTCGGCGACCTCCCCCAGCCGCATAGTTTGTTAAAACAGAAAGATATCGTAGTTTAAACGCCTACAAAAAACAGAACAGGCTCCAACCTAAAATGTAAAATACAACGGACAGTGTATATATAGATCCGGATCCAGCATCACCTGAGGGAAGGAAAAGGTTAATCAGGAGCTAAAAGGCATGTTAAGGTGATACTTTTTAACCAGGAGGATCGACAGGAAAAATAGTGGGCAGGCAATGTCCCTTCTGGTGTTTCTGTACAATTCCTGAGTTATCCGTGGGATCAGGTTTCTATATATCATGCCTCTGGACTAGAGTCAGTGGCAAGATTAAGTAAGCAGCAAGTCCGTTGTTTTCCAAGCATACTTATGAACTGGTATATTTAAACTGAGATTAAGAAAAGGGACTAAGATCAAATTGACAATCTCGCAGGGAAAAGTAAAACAGTCATCCTGGGTCGGACATTCTAGAAGGAGAGGGTGAGGTCGCATCTCGTCTAGAAGTAGTGCGGCGAGATTTAACTGTTTCCCAGAGAGGTTCAGAGCGGCTAGAATGTTGACTGTGAGCAGGGGATCCAGCAGGTAAGCTGAGCTGTAACAGTTCAAACTTTCGTTGAACTTCCTCAGGTGAAGCAGCAGTGATATGCTTGTTTTGATACGTAAACATCAGTTTAAAGGGGAATCCCCATTTGTATTTCACCTTATGTGCCAGCAGTATTTGTAGGAAAGGCTTCATTGCTCGTCTGCGCTGGATTGTGGCTGGGGCCAGGTCTGCAAAGAGATGGTAGCTGTAGCCTTGGAATACGGGATCGGCCTTATCACGGGCTGCCTTCAGGAGGGCCTCTTTTGTATTATAGAAAGTAGGCTTCACTATCACATCACGAGGAGGACCCTTCTCTTTAAGTGGGGTGAGGGCCCTGTGAATGTGATCAAACTCCAATCTGTCGATGGGTATAGACGGGTTCAGCTCCTGGAAGAGAGCAGTAACTGTAGATTGGAGGTCAGTCACTGTTTCCGGGATCCCGCGGATCCTGAGGTTGCAGCGCCGGGCCCTGTTTTCAAAGTCCTCCATTTTTAGATGTGAGAACTGTACATCTGCTTGTACTGTTTCTATATCTTTTTCATGTGCATCCAGAACTACTGTGGTTTTATCCATCCTTTGCTCAAGATCATTAGTGCGTTTTCCCAGCTCTCTGATCTCCCTCTTTAATTGGGATGTGATATGTATGGAGGCCTCATCTAATCTGCGCTGCAGAATTGCCTCAAACTGTTCCAATAGAGCCCTGTCCCGTGCAGTTGTGCCCCCGGTACCTTTAGGTGTGGTAGTGAGCTTCTTTCTGCGGTCCACCGATTGACTTGAGGCGACGCTGCTGTTGTCGTCAGAAGCATGGGCTGGAGACTCTGCGCGCTGCTGCTGCCCGGACGCCATCTTGGGCGGAGTGCTGTTTGTGGAGGGAGGCTGAGATGCGTCTCCTCCGTTCTGTTTGCCGGTGCGGCGGCCGCCCATTCGTGCTCTGAGAGGGCTAGGGAGCTTTGCCGTTCGGGTGAGCCGGCTGGAGCAGGTCTGCTGTAGGCGTGCTGGGATCTAATGCGGCCGGGAGGTGCAGGACAAGGCTAGCACGCGTCCATCTTCCTCGGCTGCTGGCCACGCCCCCCCATGCAGTTATCTCTAACAAGATGACTCTATTGAAGCTTGCTAATGGGGTAACGTGTTCTAGAGACAGATTACATCCAGTTAGGTCCATAAATATTTGGACAGACAACTTTTTTTTTCTTCTAATTTTGGCTCTGTACATTACTACAATGAATTTTAAATGAAACAACTCAGATGCAGGTGAAGTGCAGCTTTAATTCAGTGGGGTGAACAAAGTGATTGCACAAAAACGTGAGGCAACTCAAGTCATTGGACAAATTAACTGGAAAAAATGTTAATTTCAAATACTCGGTTGAAAACCCTTTTCTGGCTATGACAGCCTGAAGTCTCTTGAGCTCATGGACATCACCAGATGCTGGGTTTCCTGCCTTTTAAAGAGATACTGAAGTGAAAAAAATATGATATAGTGAATTGGTTGTGTACTATGAATAATTACTAGAAGATTAGCAGCAAAGAAAATATTATCATATTTTTATTTTCAGGTATATAGTGTTTTCTAACATTGCATCATTCTATAATATGTGCAGATTACACAACACTCAGCATTCAAAATGAGTCTTTCAGAGCAGTCTGTGAAGTAATGAGCTCTCCTCTAGCAGATAAAAAGAAAACTGTTCACTTATAGTTAAGATAATAAAAGTCAGAAGACAGCCCTCTCCAGGACTTTGAAAGTCGTAGAGATTAATGGCTTTTTTGCATAGAGATAACTAGTTTCTTAACTCTTCCTGTACTGGAAACAATTACACTGATGTATCTAATCTTAATGTTTTATTTCTTAACTGTGCTACACATACAAATCATGATATCATAATTTTTTTTTTTTTTTTTTGCTTCAGTGTCTCTTTAATGCTCTGCCAGGCCTTTACTGCAGCGGCTTTCAGTTGTTGTTTGTTTGTGGACCTTTCTGTAAGAAGTTTAGTCTTCAGAAAGTGAAATGTATGCTCAGTTGGGTTAAAGGGACTCCGAGCTCAGAAAAAAAAGGAAAGTTGTACTCACCAGGGGCTTTTTCCAGCCCAGTGCTGGTCGGGAGGTCCCACGCCGGCGTCCTGGCTCCTCTCCTTCTCCCCGCTCCGGAATGGCTGGCAGGCCGCAGCCCGGGCGACACTCTCCCGAGTGTCGGGCTGCTTCTTCCGCATATGACGCGGATTACGTCACACGCCGGCCGCCTCGCGTCATCACGGCGGCCGGCGTGAAAGTACTGCGCATGCGCGCTTTGTTCGCGCATGCGCAGTACTTTCACGCCGGCCGCCGTGATGACGCGAGGCGGCCGGCGTGTGACGTAATCCGCGTCATATGCGGAAGAAGCAGCCCGACACTCGGGAGAGTGTCGCCCGGGCTGCGGCCTGCCAGCCATTCCGGAGCGGGGAGAAGGAGAGGAGCCAGGACGCCGGCGTGGGACCTCCCGACCAGCACTGGGCTGGAAAAAGCCCCTGGTGAGTACAACTTTCCTTTTTTTTCTGAGCTCGGAGTCCCTTTAACCTCCTTGGCGGTAATCCCGAGCTGAGCCCTGCTGGGCCGATTTTCATTCTGAAAAAAGCAGCACACGCAGCCGGCACTTTGCCAGCCGCGTGTGCTGCCCGATCGCCGCCGCTCCGCGGCGATACGCCGCGTGCAGCGGCGAAAGAGGGTCCCCCCAGCCGCCCGAGCCCAGCGCAGCCAGAACAAACAGTTCCGGCCGGCGCTAGGGGCTGGATCGGGCGGCTCTGACGTCAGGACGTCGACTGACGTCCATGACGTCACTCCGCTCGTCGCCATGGCGACGAGGAAAGCGAAACAAGATAGGCCGCTCATTGCGGCCTATCTTGTTACTTTCGATTGCCGGAGGCGATCGAAAGTACGCTTCCGGAGCGCCCTCTAGTGGGCTTTCATGCAGCCAACTTTCAGTTGGCTGCATGAAATATTTTTTTTTTTAATTTAAAAAAAACCCTCCCGCAGCCTCCCTGGCAAAATAAATAAACCGCCAGGGAGGTTAAGATCAGGTGACTGACTTGGCCATTCAATTATTTTCTACTTCTTTGCTTTAATAAACTCCTGGGTTGCTTTGGCTGTGTGTTTTGGGTCATTGTCCGTCTGTATCATGAAACAGCGCCCAATCAATTTGACTACATCTAGCTGGATTTGAGCAGACAGAATGTCTCTGAACACCTCAGAATTCAATCAGCTGCTTCTGTCCTGTGTTACATCATCAATAAACACTAGTGTCCCATTGCCACTGGCAGCCATGCATGCCCAAGCCCTATAAATTGCCTCCACCATGTTTTACGGATGATGTGGTATGCTTTGGATAATGAGCTGTTCTATGCCTTCTCCATACTTATTTCTTTCCATCATTTTGATGATTGATTCTAAAACTGCCTAACGCAGAATGGCGGCGGGAGATCAGCTCTCAGTGGCACCATATGGCGTCATCTCACAAGCGTCGAGATTTGAGCTGGCAGACTGTTTTTTTTAATCGGCATGTTACTGCAGTGATGCGTAAGATGTCAACACTATATATAGAGTAAAGTGTTGTCTCTTAACCTTCCTGGCGGTATGCCGCCGAGGCTGATATCTCTGGCCCTGCTGGGCCGATTGACACCAAATAAACTGCGCCACACGCAGCTAGCACTTTGCTAGCTGCGTGTGGTCTTCGATCGCCGCCGCTTAGCGGCGATCCGCTGCGTGCAGCGGTGGAAGAGGCCCCGAGCCCTGCGCTGCCTGGACCAAACACTTTCAGGCATCGCAAAGGGTTGGATCGGAGGCGTCTGACGTCCATGACGTCATCCCGATCGTCGCCATGGCGACGGGGTAAGCCTAACAAGAAATCCCGCTCTCCACGGGATTTATTGTTACTTGTGATCGCCGAAAGCGATCAGAAGGGCGCACCTTGTGCGCCCTCTAGTGGGCTTTTATGCTGCCAACTTTTAGTTGGCAGCACGAAAACAAAATGACGTTGAAAAAACCCTGCCGCTGCCACCCTGGCAATTTAAATAGAACGCCAGGGTGGTTAACTGTCCCTCAGAGGGGCTCACAATCGAATCCTTGCCATAGCCATATGTCCATGTATGTATCCTGTAGTATATGTATCGTAGTCTAGGGCCAATTAAGGGGGAAGCCGATCGACTTATCTGTATGTTTTTTTTTTTTTTATTATTTTTTTTACTAATTTTATGTCTTTTTTTAATAAAAAAAAAAGCACAGCAGCAATCAAATACCACCCAAAAAAAAGCTCTATTTGTGAGAAGAAAAGGAGGTAAAATTCATTTGGGTGCTATGTTGTAATACCGAGCAATAAACCGATAGTTATGAAGTGCTACATACCAATATACAGCAATATATAATGTAGGAAGGGTTTCTGATGCTGAATCTAGGAAAATTACCGTAAAAGTGTATATGCTGAGTAATAATCAGCATTCTGCTGTCACTACGGTGTAAGAAAATAAAATAAAGATTAGAGGAGAATAATGCGACCTTTGTGTTCCCTGCAGGAATTTGCGCAGGAGTGCAGCACCTTCCTCCCGCCCTGGGTCGTCTACTTCAGCTGCCGGCAGGAACTGGAGCGCTTCATCTCCATAGTCGGGGCATCCTGGAAATCGATCTATCAGGTGAGCATCGCCCCCCTGTGGTGGTGGCTGGAGTTGCACTGCAGGAGGCGTCTGACATTCGTCTGTCATTTCAGGTGGATCTTCCTCACAAACCGGTCTGTGAATCCTCTGTGAAGAAGTGTGAAGAGGCCCTGTCACTCATACACAGCGCCTGGCAACGCAGCGACAGCCTGTGCCGCGGCCGCTCTTCGCGAGACCCCTGGTGCTGATAGCCAATCATAAGAGGAAAGGATGACGGTCGGCAAAGACATTAACCCCCTCCCATGGACTGGCCATAGCGATACTGAGACTGTATATCTATACATATATATATAAGCTAATGTGTATATGTGTACATAATGCTGCCAACCTGCTGCTTTACCCCCTGCGCTCATATTGGCGGCTGTGCCAGGCCTGATCTCTGGCATTTCTCTACGTACCCAGCAGTGCCAAGGCAAACCAGGATTTTATTTCCATCTGATGTTTGTCTCCTCATCGGACTTTTCTCTGCACATCTTCCAAGGCTGACTCAGCATACGTGTCACGGTCTGCCGAAACCGGTCGGCGTCTGCCACCAACCGCTTCTGCACGTTGTAATACCCTCTGTTATTTCTCTGTATGGTTGGCAGAGTGAATGGGTGGTGAGGGGGGGTACGGGGAGATCAGGGAGGAGCCAAGAGCCGTGCTCCTCAATCACAGCTACCTACATGTCCTCCCTGAAGCCACACCCCCTGCTACATTCATCCCACCTGCTTATGGTAATGGCATGTGTGAGTTGGGGGTTCAGTAAGAAGTTTTAGCTATTTTTAGGTTGTGCCCTCTGTGCACTCGCACATACTGTAGAATGGTGCACCGGGTACGGTAAAGTTGGGAATGTATGCTCTATATGTATGCTGGTGTGTGTGAATCTGGTGTACTACAGGGGAGTCGTATGGAATGTATTGAGGTGTGTGTGTTGGGGGGAGACTGAAGTGTTAAAATTTGGGTGGCTCACAGAGAGGTAAGAACTGTGGGATTTGGAGAGTTGGGGGGGGGGGGGGGGGAGGAGATATCACAGGGGGTGTATGCATGTATAATGGGATATTTGGATTGAGGGATTACGTACGGGGAGGAGAAAGACAGAGAGGCAAGCATCGTCGGGGTCTGGAGAGTGAGGGAGGGGCTAAGGGAAGGTATATGTGCATATTATGGGATGTTTGCATTTGGGGGTTATGTTTGGGAGTAAATTCTTCCAGGAGTATTTGGAAAAGGTTTGATGTAAAGGTGAATGTATGGTATATTGAGTGGAAGTTGGTGAGTATATATAGGGGGTAAATATGGAGCAGTAAGGGGCAGTTGGTGATATTGGAGGGATGTATAAAAGTGCTCATGGCTCAGTTTGAATGTATAGATGTATGTCTATCAGGCGGGTGTACAAAAGGTGAATTGAGATGCAATCCTGGGTCAGAACATTGTGGGGATGTTATATGATACTGCACAAAAGCTAAATCATTAACCGTATCCTAACCCCACTATGATCTGATACGACCCATGTGAAGACTAGAGACAAAAAAAATACCAAATGGGAGGGGCCAGTATAGAAAAGAGGGTGTGGTCTGTTAAGTACATGGTCTATAGGTACTCCTGGTTGTACTGGTGTCAGACGGGATCTGGCAGTGTATGGTTGCGCAGTTGGGTCGTACAGATCGGTCTGTTGCTGATTGGATGATTTTATTCGTCTTTAACAATCTGCTACTTTTAGTATTTTTATGACTTTCTTTTTTACAGATGCGGTTTTGGATTTCGGGGCTCAGTAATGCCTTGGTGTGTGGTGGGCCCCTCATGGGATAGAGTGCCTTTCTGACTGTTGTGTACATCAGTCTGTCTGCTGCAAACCACTATAATGTCTGCCTTCTGTGATGAAGCAAAGGATTCTGGGAGCTTGTAGGGCGCTGATTGGGATCCAGTGCTGCTGTAGGACGCTGGTCTGTGGCAGGGTGGAGCCTGTATTGTGGTGATGAGCAGCGGTGTCTCAGTGCTGCCCCCATCTGTTGCACAGCATACATAGCACCCTGTTACTAGCATGTGGGTGGCACCTTGAGGTCACCTGATTGGCTCTATGTAGCACCCTCTGCTATATTTGTATGTTGCATCCACCTTCAGGATTCACCAGTTGAAGGAGAATGCTAGGATCCACCTGCTTACGCCCAATATATACAATCTCCGAATACGGTTTTCCTCCTGCTTTGAAATATGCACTGTGTGACATGGGGCGTGTTTAAATGGATTTTCAAGATTCTTTACCACATGCCCTGTTTTAATAGTGAAAAACTGCTTCTGCCTGGCATTCTATTGTGCTTAAAGATAACACTATTGTTCTTGATCCTGTAAATAACCGGTTAGTCTTTTTATCCGCTGATACTTTTTTTTTTTTTTAGATAAGCGAATCGGATAGCGTGAGAGTGAGAATGTTCGCCTGACGGGCAAAAAAGTTTTTAAATAGAATAAATTATAGTTGCCGTTCCTGCTGGCGTGTCGTTACGGAGTCCTCCTTTAATTTCCTGAACAGGCCTGGTGGATAATTGCTGGTTTCCCTGGGAGAATCTCTTTGCGAATTCGCTAGACGTCTGGCAGCACGGTAATAATTGTTTGTAGCTCCTGGCAGACACCGCCCTCTAGGGGCGATCTTGCAAATTACAGTTCTAGCTTTTCTTGCGGTTTAGGTCCCGCCTTTTGAAGTTTCATGTACATGGGGGGCATATTGGGTTACGATGAGAGGTCGCACATTACCCTTATTCACAGAGCATGGCCTTTGCGGCGACGCCAATCACATACCGATTTGCTGCCTGCACTCCCCCCTCCCCCCAACCATGGCATACCGTATTTATTTAACCCTTTGCACTGACGGCATGGCGAGAGAGGCGACAAAGCTTTCGGTAGTAGAATAATTTGCACATGGGATGGTGGCGCTGTGGGCGGAGTCTCCCCTCTTAGCTGGGAGGGTTGGGACCGTTTAGATTTTTTATGTTCCTGTTTTTATTAACGCGCATAGACTTGATTATGCCAGACTAATGTTTGCACTTTGTAGCGCGTATGTTCTGTTTACGTCGGACCTGTCCGAGCATTAACCCTTCACTTTCAGTGTTGTTCAGCCTTGTGTTTTTGACTGAGCACAGATCAAACCAATGTTGCCCAAAACTCTTCTGGACGAGTTGGTCATTGGCACATGCCAGTGGCAGCTCCTTGATTGCAGCATATCTGGCTGCGAAGTGCGCCATGCTCCCTGCTTATTGCTGTGCTTAACAAACTCATGCTCTGAGCTCAGACTTGCCTGCTTTCTGTTATAGCAGTTCCTCTAAATCTTGTCTGTCTTCTGGTACAGCAGATCCACCTCCGAGGTCTGTCATCTGCATAGCAGCCCTGCCCACGAGGACTGTCTGCATTCTGATATAGCAGCAGCTCCTTCCGAGGTCTGGAATGGCAGTTACTCCAAGGCCTGACTTTATGCTGGTTTATCGGCTCTGCCTCTGAGGACCATCAATATTCTGGTATAGTGGCTCCGCCTCTGAGCATTGTCTGTATTCTGGAGAAAGAAATTGTTATAAATTTCAAATTTTACGTCTGCTTAAAGGAATATCGAGGTGACGTATAACATGATGAGATAGAGCCAAGCACACACCTATGATGATGATACTTTTTTTTTTTTTTCTCTGCCTGAAAGAGTTAATCATTAGGTATGCAAGTAACAGTTTGTCTAGTTGGAACTTAGTTGGACTATAGTGTAAAGGCCCATACACACGTCGGATTTGCGCGAACGACGGGTCGTTTGAACGTTCCGTCGTTCGCACGTTTCCGCATGAAATCCGGCGTGTGTACAGACTATCGTTCGGGAGATAAGACTGGTTACCAACGATCCGCCGGGCGGATCGCTGGTAACCAGTCTTATCTCCCGAACGATAGTCTGTACACACGCCGGATTTCATGCGGAAACGTGCGAACGACGGAACGTTCAAACGACCCGTCGTTCGCGCAAATCCGACGTGTGTATGGGCCTTAACCCTCACTGATAAGGAATTACAGCCATAAAACACTTTCCTGGCAGAAAATGGCTTCCTGAGCAGGAAAGAGATAAAAAGGGTAAACTGTTCATAGATTTTAGCTCTGACATACTTCAATGAATGCGATGACACAGTAAAAACTTAAAATGTAGATTTTAAATATAAAATAAAACTGCGGGATATCTATAAAAAAAAAAAAAAAAAAAAAGGAATTTTTAGGAGGAGGAGGATAGATACAATTGTTTATCTCATCAATTTATTTTCACCGCGGTATTCCTTTAAAGCCTCGTCTACACGGGGCGATCCGGCGGCTCGATTAGCTGCCGGATCGCTTCTTCCGCGTCCCCACTCGCCCGCGCGTCGGATTCGATCTCCCGCTTGTCCCCGCCAGTGCTGCTTATCTTCCGCTCGATTTCCTGCCATTGTCCCCTCGTGGGGAAAGAGCAGGGAATCGGCTGCAACAAAATCGGACCTGTCGGATGTTATCAATCGAGCCGCATTAGCGACTCGATTGATAAGTACTATCGGCACGTGTAGACGAGGCTTAATACCTGGTTACAATGATAGTTTTAGGACTTGTTCTCTGTGTTTTGCTTGGAGTTGTAACCAGGCAGTTATCAGTGATCGGCAGCCTTCGCAGGCCTTGTAGACGATCCCAGATCACAGAGCAGCCATGTTTGTTAAGCCGCAGCCTCGTGATTGGATAGGATTGCCTCTGGCGTGTGTGGTGACAGGTTTTCTTTGTCTCAGAGGACAGTCCCTGCGTGAGAAGCATCCGGTTGGGCAGCTTCTACCTGAGGCTTGTCACGCAGGTGTGTCGCTGGCACAGATGATCGGAGCATCCTGCAGCGGTTTCTCAGCTGCGCCGCTCTGCGTGTTGGGGGTATGCGCTCGGATCCCAACGTGGGTCCGTCCTATCCTGTTCTCAGCTTTTACCTAATGACTAATAAATGGTACCAAACAGAAGCGAATGCTGTGTCTGTCTCTTCCTACCGACCAATATCTGATCTGTACACTTACAGGACAACTGAAGAGAGAGGGATAAGAAGGCTGCCATATTTATTCCTTTTTAAACAATACCAGTTGCCTGGCTGTCCTGCTGATTCTCTGCCTCTAATACTTTTACCCCTAGACCCTGAACAAGCATGCAGCAGATCAGGTGGTTCTGACATTGTCAGATCTGACAGGATTAGCTGCATGCTTGTTTCTGGTGTTATTCAGACACTACTGCAGCCAAATAGATCAGCAGGATAGCCAGGCAGCTGGTATTTCTTAAAGCAGTACTGTAAGGGGGGTAGGGGGCAAAAGAGTTGAACTTACCTGTGGCTTCTAATGGTCTCCTGCAGACATCCTGTGCCCACGCAGCCACTCGCCGATGCACCAGTCTCCGACACTGGTTCACTTCCGGAATTTGCAAACCACTGTATCTGTGCGGCCATGTCCCTGCTCCCGCTGACATCACCGAGAGCGTACTGCACAGCTGCAGACCTACTGTGCCTGCACAGTATGCTCCCGGTGACGTTAGCGGGAGCGAGGACACAGCCGCGCAGACTCAGTGGTTTGTCGCAAATTTCGGAAGTGAACCGGCAGTGGGGACCGGAGCATCAGCGAGTGGCTGCGCGGGCACAAGACGTCTGCAGGGGACCATTAGAAGTCCCCGGTAAGTTCAACTTTTTTTCCTCTACCCCCTTTACAGTACTCTTTTAAAGGAAAAAAATATGGCTGCCTCCGTATACTTTTAATTTCAGTTGTCCTTTAATACAGCATTACACCAGCCAGGCATACAAATTTGTCTATAAAACTACCACTTCCGCCTGATCACACCCAGCCACCCTGAACCCTCCCCCCCTTATAGTCACACGGCCGGCAGAATGGACAAGGGAGTCATTGCCTCATCAGCTAAAGCACCTCAGGTACAGGGCGGCTGCAGGAGGTAAGCCCCAGGTAAGTGAAACAGGTTTTTACAGGTTGGTTCAGGTTTCCTTTAAAAGTAAATAAATATGGCAGCCTCCATATACCTCTTGCTTCAGTTGTCCTTTAACCCTAAAGCAATTCCACGGTGTTACCAACAAAGAATGGCAAGTGGAAGTGTGTCACGTGGCTGGCTTAGAATGGGTGATAAAAATGAGTAACAAGGGCTCTGTGCAGTTAATCATTCATGGAGGGAGATGGGGAGTATTTTGCAGTCCATACTTGAGTAGACAGGCTAAGATCTACCATTTCATCTTCATGGTCACTTTTGGTATCCTTAAAGTGGACCCAAATTAAAAATACAAGATTTCAGAAATAAAATCTATTTTCTAAATTATAATGATAAATAGCAGCCTTTTTTCAGCTGCATGATGATGAATTTAAAATATTTTACATTTATTGGAGGAACTCCCTCCCTTCCTTTCATATTGCCGGGACAGAATCTGGCAGACTGGTGGAGGAGATTAAAAAAAAAAACCACAGGCTGTTACTGATGATGTCACAGGGGAAGTGATCTCCGCTTGTGTGAGATTTCACATAGATGACACCCCTGTGAGGGAGGGTAGCTGATGACAAACACACCCATGATCTGAAACCTCCTACTAAGCTCAGAAGTAATGGCTGCCACCTGTATAACCCTAGTTATGAAAAGAGAAGGGTGAAAAGCATGCACTGAAATGCACATAGGCTTGAAGGAGTGTTTATTTATCTTTGTGTGTGTCAAAAAATGTTTGGTTTGGGTCCACTTTAATAGCGCCCCCTGTTCTCACCTATGGGGGCTTTCGTGTGACTTTCCCCTCTCCTAAACCGGACCTCTGAAGTTTTTTTTTATCAAAGTCTAGGGAACATCAGTGATGCAGAAATCCTGGCCTGGAGGTTTTTCTAGACATGATCTGCTGTTTGGTATCAAGCCAAGGACTACAGGACTTGACTGGGTCATAACAGAACATAGCAAGTACTGCAGAAAGCAGAGTGTACAGGAGCAATGTGTCTGCAAATTCAAACTACCATATTCTGGATTTATTAAAGTGGTGAGCTCAAGGTTCACCATTACTACACTCTGATATGCTAACGTTGCAGCAACCCTCACCATGTTCCAATATGACCGGGGAACAGGTTTAACCACTTGATGAAACTGAGGCAGTATATCTAAGCCCCACAGGAGGGTGTTTTCCATTCCAGGGGCGTAGATCTGCCTCGTGCGCTCTCCGCGACATCTCCCACACTCGTTCACGTTGCTGCCGGTTAGCAGGGAGATTGATTAACGGGAACGCATTCACTGATCTAAGTCCTCGTGTCAATGAACGCTGGCATCAACGAGATGCCTGCGTCATTGTATCTTCCAGAGTAACACATAAACGCATTACTTCCCGTTTAGCATGCTTATAGTACTCTGATAGGAAATAATGCACGAGGACATCTTATGGCAAAATATTAAAATTACACCTACATACATTACACCTACAAGACCCACAATTACATTTAAAATTAACTCCTTCCCTCCCACCCTCTCCCATAGTACATAAAAAATGACAATTTAGAAAAAAAACATAGCTTGGGGACTGAACTTTTTTAATACGTATGCAAAGAGTGTATATTACTATTTTTAAATTACGGGGTTGTAATTAATGATTGATACAAAACTTAAAAAATGCACCTTCATTTGAAAATAAAGTATAGGCGCCATATATTACACTGGGGAAATATTTTAAACGTTTCATTAACCAGGACAAATGGACAAATAAAATGTGTGGCTTTTATCATCCGTAGAATGTTTTATTTTAAAACTATAATGGCTGAAAACTGAGGAATAACAATTTTTTTTACTGTTTTTTTTTTTTCTTTTTGTTCCTTTCCATTCAAATGCATTTTGAATAAAATCTTAGCCTAGTGCACCATCCAAAGAAAGCCTAATTGGTAGTGAAAAAAACAAGATATACATCATGTAGTTGTGATAAGTAGCGAATAAGTTATTGGCGAATGAATGGAAGGAGCGCTGAAACGTGAAAAGTGCTCTGGTCCTCAATGGGAAAAACCCTCAGTGGTCAAGTGGTTAAAACTATTCCTAATGGCAGATGCTTAAAATAATTAAAACAATTAAAACCCAGGTTTCCAAATCCATTAACAAATTGGAGCATGATACCAAATCACCAGGGGCGTAGCAATAGGGGGTGCAGCGGTAGCGACCGCATCGGGGCCCTTGGGCAAGAGGAGCCCCAAAGGGCCCTCCCTCAACTACAGTATTAGCTCTCTATTGGTCCTGTGCTCATAATAATCACTTCTATAGATACTTTGAATAGTGGTAATCATTAACAAACTGCTCCCCATCCCCTTCTTGCACCTCTGACACTGTAGTTGCCATTTGCAGGTTTTGGTGCACCGTATCAATTGTTATGTATAGAGTGCTTGGGGGCCCTTGCATCGGGGCCCACAGCTCCTTAGCTAGGCCACTGCAAATCACCATACATTCCTGTGATTCATGTACTGGCTGAATCATGCAGAGAATCTGCTACAGCAGAAAGGGAACCTTACCCAACTAATAATAAATGACCTATCCTGCCAGCAGGTGGCATGTAGAAACATGCTTAAAATGCTAACTTCTTGTATTTCATATTCTGCTGACAAAATACATATTTTTATACTAAAAGTAAATAATAATAATAAAAAAAAAAACCTATGGAACCCTTCATGATCCCCTGAATTTCGATTATTCTGCAGAAGTTCTCAAGTACCTTCCATCAAAAAGTAAGGGGAAAAGGGGCGTGTAGCTGAAAAATAGGGGTGGCCATGAACCTGGATGTGGGTGTGGTCATGGGTGGAGCCAATTTTACATGATCTTGGCAATGGTGGTGGGACATTAGACTAGGACTATGGTTGGGATTAGATCGTGAGCGCCTCTGACACAGGTGCCCCCCCTTTAGGTGGTGACAGGTGCCTCCCATATTTAGTGACGGGCCCCCCAGTTTTAGGTAGTGACAGGAACCCCCACCTCACTCACCGTGATGAGGACCTCGGATCAGTGCCGCCCACCTGCTGTGGCCTGTCTATTCCGCTGCCTATCAAGTAACAGGCAGCGTCAGACCTCCAATCAACCAGGGACCAGTGAGAAGCGGGTGCATGGTACCCCCTGTGGACACCGTGCTGCTGCTGCATATTGATAGGGAGCAGGATTGATAGGCAGCAGAGATGGAAGGGAGGGGGGTAAACTTGTGAGGATGAGCTGCCCTATTTTACACCTATGTGCGGACGTTCATTGCTTCCATCAGTTTTATGGCTGACTGATGCCCACGTCCCTGATTGGCTGGATGTGAGTAGCGTGTAGACCTAGTCTGCTTCATCAAACCTGATTGAACCAGTGACTGCTGTAACCTAATTGGTTGGTAACAATTGGCCACCCCTTTTCCCACTGGCTGCATGCTTGTTCCAGGTGTGACTCCACTGGCTGCATGCTTGTTCCAGGTCAGACTCCACTAGCTGTATGCTGGTTCCAGGTGTAATTCTCCTTGATGCATGCTTGTTCCAGGACAAACTCCACAGGCTGCATGCATGTTCCAGGTGTGACTCCACTGGCTGCATGCTTGTTCCAGGTGTGACTCCACTAGCTGTATGCTGGTTGCAGGTGTAATTCTCCTTGCTGCATGCTTGCTCCAGGTATCACCCCGCTGGCTGCATGGTACAGGGTCTGGTTCACACTGTAAGGCTCCCTGCACACTGCGGTTCTGATTTTGATTCCGATTTGCAATTCTGATTTTCCCTAAATGCTATCAACAGAAAAATGCAGAAAAAATGCAGCATTGCAGTAACGATTAAAAATCGGAATCGGATGTGAAAAACTATTTTAAAAAAATCAGAATCGCATGTAGTGTGCAGGGAGCCTAAGAGCTTTTTTAGCGCTAGTGATTTGAAAAGATCTTGCTAATGCAATGCTATGAGTGATTTTTATGAAATCATATTGCTTAAAGGAATTACGAGCTGAATGGTATAAAATAAAGTTTAGTACCTGTGTCTATTTTGAATCTACGGAGGACGCCATCTGCGCCCTCCATTTAATTCCGCAGAGTCCCCACTCTGCTACTGGCCCCCTGATCGGCTCCAGACTCCACCGCCCAGGTCGGGCTCTTATTCCTCCAGTAACATGGCCAACGGAGCTTGCCGCGGCTGCACAATCGCATACACGTGATTGTGGCTGCGCAGCTTTAGGGCCTCCCCCCGATCCATGCACAGCCTGTAGCAAGGATGCGGCGGGAAGAGCACTAGAGCTGCGCAGTCGCACTTGCGTCTATGTGGACTACGCAGCCGCTCGGAGACTGAAGAGGGGACGGAGCTCCGCCCCCTGAGCAGGAGATGCTCGCGCAGCGTGCACAGGATGTCATGCAAATTAGAGCCCCAGGACTTGACGCCAATAGGCGTTAGGCGGTCTTTAGGTAGTTAAAACAGAATGTATTTGCAATAATTCAGCTTTAAAGGGAAGTTAGGGAACCTGAAGTGAGTAAAATTGTTTAAAATAAACACATGACATAACTGCAAATGAATATTACATACTTGCCTCACCATCAGTTCCTCTCAGAAGCTCACCATTTTCATCTGACAATAATCCCTTCCAGTTCTGACAATATTTTGTCAGAACTGAAATACACCAGTTGCTGTCAGTTATATATCAGCTGCTGTCAGTTACAACTGAATGTGCAAGGTAATGTCCATGTTTCCCTATGGCTCAAGTGGGTGATGTTACAGTTTAACAGTGCACTGACCAGGAAGCTGTTATGGGGTAATGGCCATATTCAAAATGGAGGACGGAGAATTCCATTGATCACAGCGGACAAATAGGACGCAGGAGAGGAGAAAGAGATTGAGTAGTAGACTACACAGGAGGTAAGTATGACCTGTGTATGGTTATTTAGACTTTTTATTTTCAGTTCAGGTTCTCTTTAAGGTGAATCTGTAATTTAAAAAAATTCCCTCTGGGGGATACTCACCTTGGGAGGGGGAAAGCCTCTTCCCCCGTCCTCCTCCGTCCCACGGTGCAAGTGCCAGGGTCCCATGAAGTGCGGCGAGGTAAATATTTACCTACTGCGATCCTGCGCAGGCGCACTAGCGGCTCTTCTTTTGGCTTAAAGGGGAACTGAAGAGAGAGGTATATGGAGGCTGCCATGTTTATTTCCTTTTAACCAGCTGAGCGGTCTGGACGAGCTCAGCTCGTCCAACACCGCCAGAGGCTGCAGCTCAGGCCCTGCTGGGCCGATTTGCACCAAATAAAAAGCAGCACACGCAGCCGGCACTTTGCCAGCCGCGTGTGCTGCCTGATCGCCGCTGCAGCGCGGCGATCCGCCGCGTGCAGCGGCGAAAGAGGGTCCCCCCAGCCGCCCGAGCCCAGCATAGCCGGAACAAACAGTTCCGGCCAGCGCTAAGGGCTGGATCGGAGGCGGCTGACGTCAAGACGTCGGCTGACGTCAATGACGTCACTCCGCTCGTCGCCATGGCGACGAGGGAAGCGAAACACGGAGGGCCGCTCATTGCGACCTTCCGTGTTATCTCTTGCCGCCGGAGGCGATCGGAAGATCGCCTCCGGAGCGCCCTCTAGTGGGCTTTCATGCAGCCAACTTTCAGTTGGCTGCATGAAATAGTTTTTTTTTTATCTAAAAAAAACCCTCCCGCAGCCACCCTGGCGATTTAATCAGAACGCCAGGGTGGTTAAGCAATACCAGTTGCCTGGCAGTCCTGCTGATCCTCTGCCTCTAATACTATTAGCCATAGCCCCTGAACAAGCATGCAGCAGATCAGGGGTTTCAGACTTATAAGTCTGATCTGACAAGACTAGCTGCATGCTTGTTTCTGGTGTTATTCAAACACTACTGCAGAGAAATAGACCAGCGGGGCTGCCAGGCAACTGGTATAGCTTAAAAGGAAATAAATATGGCAGCCTCCGTATACCTCTTACTTCAGTTCCCCTTTAAAGAGACTCCGTAACAAAAATTGCATCCTGTTTTTTATCATCCTACAAGTTCCAAAAGCTATTCTAATGTGTTCTGGCTTTCTGCAGCACGTTCTACTATCACCATCTCTGTAATAAATCAACTTATCTCTCTCTTGTCAGACTTGTCAGCCTGTGTCTGGAAGGCTGCCAAGTTCTTCAGTGTTGTGGTTCTGTGATGCATATCCCCCCTCCAGGCCCCTCTCTGCACACTGCCTGTGTGTTATTTAGATTAGTGCAGCTTCTCTCTTCTCTCTTATCTTTTACAAGCTGGATAAATCCTCCTCTGAGCTGGCTGGGCTTTCACATACTGAGGAATTACATACAGGCACAGCTGTCTACACTCTGCAGGAAGAAACAGCCTGACACTTCAGTGGAAGATAGCTGCAGGGGGAAAGAAACACACAAATGATCTCTTGAGATTCAAAAGGAAGGCTGTATACAGCCTGATTGTGTATGGATGTATTTTCTATGTGTGGACATACTGTACATCAACCTACTTCCTGTTTTGGTGGCCATTTTGTTTGTTTATAAACAAACTTTTTTAAAACTGGTTTTAACCACTTTTAATGCGGCGGGGAGCGGCGAAATTGTGACAGAGGGGAATAGGAGATGTCCCCTAACGCACTGGTATGTTTACTTTTGTGCGATTTTAACAATACAGATTCTCTTTAAGGTGGAAATAGCTGAGCCCGATCGTATCCGCTCTACTGCGCAGCAGCAAAGGACTCGTTTCTGTGCAGCAGAGTGGATACGATCGGGCTCGGCTATTTCTGCCTTAACCCGGACAGAGAGTGGCTAGTGCGCCTGCGCAGGATCCAGGAGAGGTAAATAAATCAAGCTTTGCTAAAGGGAACCTAAACTGAGAGGGATATGGATGTTTTCCCTTTTAAACAATACCAGTTGCCTGGTAGTCCTGCTGATGCCTTTGGCTGCAGTAGTGGCTGAATCATACACCTGAAACAAGCATGCAGCTAATCCAGTCTGACTTCAGTCAGAGCACCTGATCTGCATGCTTGTTCAGGGGCTGTGGCTAGAAGTATTAGAGACGCAGGATCAGCAGGAGAGTCAGGCAACTGGTATTATTTTAAAAGGAAAAATCCACATCCTTCTCAGTTTAGGTTCCTTTTAAGCTTATCGTGGGAGGATTTGGGGGAGCCAGCGCTGGACTGCCTGCAGCTATAGGGGTGGGGGAAGCCTCATTGGGACTCTGAGCCTTCCCCCTCCCGAGGTAAGTACCCACCAGGGTTTTTTTTTCTTTACGGAGTCTCTTTAAGTGAGTGACTGTTATCTCCCACAATGCACCAGTGCTTAGAACAAGCTCTTGCAGGGAGAATCAGCCATAAGGATGCTGGAAGGAAGATGGATATATCGGTGACCTTCCCTAATCCCTTTAGAAGCGAGACATAAGCTGTAGCAATAGGCGATGGACGTTTATATATTTGCTGTATGTGAGGCTGTTACTGGTTATAGGACTGTAGTTATAATTTCTATCTTACACTTGGGATTCAGTATTGTGCCTTGCCGGATACACAGAGAAGAGCAGCAGAACAAGGGCCATATGTGTGAGTCAGGCTGCTGTGTGATGGAAGGATGCAGAGGGGAAGGAGTCGCTCGTCCAGATGGGAAGTGCAAAGTGAGGCGACTTCCTCAGGCGGCAGAAGTCTGGGGGCAGCAGCAGGGAGAAAAAGGAAGTGAAGAGAGTGCCTGGCTAACCTATACTGGGGGCAACTGTACCTGGCTACCTACTTATACTGGGGGCAACTGTACCTGGCTAACCTATACTGAGGGCTCACCGCAGCTATAACGTCAGGTGCTGTGCGATCATTCCATTTCGTGGGCGCATCCTCACAAGTTTGCCTCAGGCATCAAAAAGTCTAGAACCGGCGCTGACCGCATCCATCCAGCGGTAGATCACCAGTGTGCTGGATAAGCGAGAGGTTCAATATTATTCCTTAAAAGCCTGTGCCTGCTACTCCCTGTGTGGCCACAAGGGGGCAGGCTGCACCACACAGTCAGGTGCAATCACACTGGCATCCTTACACAGCTGTGCCTGCTACTCCCTGTGTGACCAGAAGGAGGCAGGCTGCACCACACAGTCAGGTGCAATCACACTGGCATCTTTACATGGCTGTGCCTGCTTTTCCCTGTGGGACCAGAAGGAGGCAGGTTGCACCACACAGTCAGGTGCAATCACACTGGCATCAAGCAGATTATTATTATTAATATTAAGGCAGGAAACACCTTTGGCCTGGTATTTTGCATGCATTTTCAGCTTTTCCCTACACTCTGTGATCACCTCTGTAAACTCATTTTCTTTGTGCGAATTTGCATATTCATTAAAGTGAATTAAAAAAAAAGTATACAATTAACAAAGGACAACTGTAGTGAGAGGTATTTGGAGGCGTCCATATTTATTTCCTTTTAAAGGAATACTATTGATCAATTTTCAGGGCACGACCATACTCTGTTTGCATCTCTGTGACCCTCCCTAATGAGGAGCACATCAATTTCTACATTGTAATAATACAATAAACATTTCTGAAATATAAAATGTTACAAAAAAAAAAAAAACCCTTTTAATTCTCTGTCATCAAATTGTATGCAGGCCAGAACTGAATCAAAGTCATCAGCAGGGCCGGGTTTGTACTCTTTACCAAACAAGGCCACTGTCACCAGCCGCCCCCCTTCAATATAGGTAGCCAGATCCCTTTCCTCTAGTATAGTTAACCTGATGACCCTCCTTCCTCCAGTATAGGTAGCCAGATGACTCCTCCCCCTTTCTTTCCAGTATAGGTAGCCAGATGACTCCTCCCCGTTTCTTTCCAGTATAGGTAGCCAGATGACTCCTCCCCCTTTCTTTCCAGTATAGGTAGCCAGATGACTCCCTTAAAGAGACACTGAAGCGAGACTAAATCTCGCTTCAGGTCTTATATATAGCAGGGGCACGTGTGCCCCTGCTAAAACGCCGCTATCCCGCGGCTTAACGGGGGTCCCTTCACCCCCAACCCACCCCCCGCAAAAGATGGTCGGAAAATGGTCGCTGGCTGTCTCTCTTCCTGGAGGCAGGGCTAATGGCTGCAGCCCTGCCTCCCAGCGCGTCTATCAGACGCGCATCGCCGCCTCTCCCCCGCCCCTCTCAGTGAAGGAAGACTGAGAGGGGCGGGGGAGAGGCGGAGATACGCGTCTGACAGACGCGCATGGGGCAGGGCTGCGGCGGTTAGCCCTGCCCCAACCGGGAAGCGCTCCCCCGCTGCACGGAGGGGGTTTGGGGGGACAGGGACCCCCGTTAAGCCGCGCTATAGCAGCGTTTTAGCAGGGGCACACGTGCCCCTGCTATATATGAGGTCTGAAGCGAGATCTATTCTCGCTTCAGACTCTCTTTAATCCCTCCTTTTCATACCCCCTTTCAGTATAGGTAGCCAGCTCACCTTCACACCGCAGCAGCTATCAGGGCCCTTCTCCACTAGCGGCGATTGCGATGCTAAATTGCAAATCGCTAGTGATTTTGTCATCGCTCTGGTTTGCCTAATAACATAGGATTCGCGGTAGGTAATTTCTACTACCAAGAAAGAGATGCAAAGGGGAATTTCTTATCAGTGAGGGTCACACTGTACACTTCCTGTCTGAGTCAGGACTGAGTCAGCCATTTACATACCTGATATTTAAAGGTAGCCATACACTGGTCGATTTGCCATCAGATTCGACCAACAGATAGATCCCTCTCTGATCGAATCTGATCAGAAAGGGATCGTATCGCTGCCTTTACTGCAAACAGATTGTGAATCGATTTCAGCTTGAAACCGATTCACCATCTGCTGAGCTGCCGCTGTCGCCTGTCCCCCCCCCCCCCCCCCCCACATACATTACCTTCTCCGCATCACCTCCCGGCCCCCGGCTGGCATCTTCTCCGCATCACGACATCCGGCATCCGCCTATAACTTTCTGTCACTCCAGTGACAGCGGAAATTCAAATAGAGCGCCCTCTATTTGTACTTCCGCTGTCACTGCAGTGACACAGGAAGTTATACACGGATGCCGTGATGCGGAGAAGATGCCAGCCGGGAGCCAGCTTTGGGCAATGTATACCTGCGTCAATCGTACGCTGCTAGCGATGCGCTCCCTACCCGCGGGCGATCGACGATAATTTCCCGCACGGAGCGATCGACCGGGACTGATCTATTTCAGGACCAAATCGATCGAAATTTAGCATTTAGCGTGAATGATTTGACAGCAGATTCGATCCCAGTGATCGAATCTGCTGTCGATCGGCGGGTAATCGGCCTAGTGTATGGCCAGCTTTACGCTTTCAGACAGAGAAAGAAAAAAAGCAACACTGCATAGTTATTTGTGTGCTAGTCACTGTACATACACATGTCTATCTCATCATGTCACATTTCACTTCGGGTATCCTTTAAAAGGAAATAAATATGGCAGCATCCATATACTACTCGCTTCACTTGTCCTTTAAAAAAAAATGGACCGATTGATGTCAGCATTCAAGCTGCATCAATTTACATGAATTAACATCAGATTTGCATCACCTCATAATTATTTGCATCTAATTGTCCGTCTGTAGTGCTGATTTTAATTGGCCGGAATCCAAGCAGCACGGCTCCAGTTTTACAGCTCACTGCGGTTATTTGTAAGTCATAAAGAAATGTATTTATGGTTTGAAATTGCTCTTTTAAAGCCCAGTAAAGGTTAATGGCCAAACAATGAGAGCTGCACTGTTATTATACTGATATGTAATTATTTGTGACGTTAAAAAAGCACCCCGAGGAAGTAATAATGCCAAGTGTGTGCACTACAGATTTCACTCTAGCATGTACAGTATAAGCTGTTACTCTGTGCCTGTACTGATAGTAACCTAGCTGCAGTGTGTGCTGATCCCTGCTGCCTCCAGTATGTACAGTATAAGCTGTTACTCTGTGCCTGTACTGATAGTAAACTAGCTGTAATGTGTGCTGATCTCTGCTGCCCCCAGTATATACAGTATAAGCTGTTATTCTGTGCCTGTACTGATAGTAAACTAGCTGCAGCATGTTCTGATCTCTGCTGCCTCCAGTATATACAGTATAATCTGTTACTCTGTGTCTGTACTAATAGTAATAGTAATAGTGTGCTGATCCCTGCTGCCTCCAGTATATACAGTATAAGCTGTTACTCTGTTACTCTGTGCCTGTACTGATAGTAAACTAGCTGCCAGCATGTGCCGAATGCCGATCTCTGCTGCCTCCAGTACATACAGTATAAGCTGTTGCTCTGTGCCTGTACTGATAGTAAAGTAGCTGCAATGTGTGCTGATCTCTGCTGCCCCCAGTATATACAGTATAAGCTGTTACGCTGTGCCTGTACTGATAGTAAACTAGCTGCCAGCATGTGCTGATCTCTGCTGCCTCCAGTATATACAGTATAAGCTGTTACTCTGTGCCTGTACTGATAGTAAACTAGCTGCAGTGTGTGCTGATCTCTGCCACCTACAGTATGTACAGTAAGCTGTTACTCTGTGCCTGTACTGATAGTTAACTAGCTGCAGCATGTGCTGATCTCTGCTGCCCCCAGTATGTACAGTATAAGCTGTTACTCTGTGCCTGTACTGATATCAAACTAGCTGCAGTGTGTGCTGATCTCTGCTACCTCCAGTATATACAGTATAAGCTGTTACTCTATGCCTGTACTGATAGTAAAATAGCTGCAATGCGTGCTGATCTCTGCTGCCTCCAGTATGTACGGTATAAGCTGTTACTCTGTGCCTGTACTGATAGTAAACTAGCTGCAGCATGTGCTGATCTCTGCTGCCCCCAGTATATACAGTATAAGCTGTTACTCTGTGCCTGTACTGATATCAAACTAGCTGCAGTGTGTGCTGATCTCTGCTACCTCCAGTATGTACAGTATAAGCTGTTACTCTATGCCTGTACTGATAGTAAACTAGCTGCAGTGTGTGCGCTGATCTCTGCTACCCCCAGTATGTACAGTATAAGCTGTTACTCTATGCCTGTACTGATAGTAAACTAGCTGCAGTGCGTGCTGATCTCTGTCGCCTACAGTAAGCTGTTATTCTGTGCCTGTACTGATAGTAAACTAGCTGCAGCGTGTGCTGATTTCTGCTTCCTCCAGTATGTTCAGTATAAGCTGTAGTGAGGTTCTTTGAGGATCTATGAATGGCTGCAGAGGATTTGCTTTTTTATTTTGCAAAAACGAATACAGTTTGTACAAAACTTTTTCATGCATATTTAATTTCTTGTAGTGCTGTATGAAATGCATATAAAATGCGGTGCTCAGAGTTTGTGGGTCTGAGCTCGCTCTGTGAACCCCCAACCCCCAGGGAATAACGAGTCAGAGAGCTGCAGTCAGCTCCCACCGTCTCCCGTCCTCCAACCATTGATAAGCAGGAAGCGTTCAGCACATCCCCCCGTGTGTTGTGCAGCGCGGGGCTGCCGGGTGACGTGCGCCCAGGAAGACAATGGGGTTGGGACGATGAGTGGTGACCTTTCCCCCACATGTAACAATCCTCTCCCTCCCCTGAGCCCTGGAGGTGTGAGCTACGATGAGGGCAGAGATTGGCCAGAAACGGGTGAGGAGGATACAGGCTGATGTGTTTGCAATCCCTGGCTGCATGGCTGACATCACAGGAAACAGCTGAATGCAGAGAGCGGCAGCTGCTGCGCCTGCACTGGGGTCTGAACTCAGGAGAAGGTGGTCTCCTCTCAGCAGAGGAGGTCTGGACTCAGGAGAGGAGGTCTGGACTAAGGAGAGGGGGTCTTGACTCAGAAGAGGAGGTCTGAGCTCTGGAGAGGGGCTCTGAACTCAGAAGAAGGGGGTCTGAGCTCTGGAGAGGGGGTCTGGACTCTGGAGAGGGGGTCTGGACTCTGGAGAGGAGGTCTGGGTTCTGGAGAGGAGGTCTGGGTTCTGGAGAGGGGGTCTGGGTTCTGGAGAGGGGGTCTGGACTCAGAAGAGGGGGTCTGGACTCAGAAGAGGGGGTCTGGGCTCAGGAGAAGGGGGTCTGGGCTCTGCAGAAGGGGTCTGGGCTCTGGAGAGGGGGTCTGGACTCAGGAGAAGGGGTCTGGGCTCTGGAGAGGGGGTTTGGAATCAGGAGAAGGGGGTCTGGACTCTGGAGAGGGGGTCTGGGCTCTGGAGAGGGGGTCTGGACTCAGGAGAAGGGGTCTGGACTCAGGAGAAGGGGGTCTGGGCTCTGGAGAGAAGGTCTGTGCTCTGGAAAGGGGGTCTGGACTTTGGAGAGGGGGTCAGGACTCAGGAGAAGGGGGTCTGGACTCTGGCGAGGGGACTATGGACCTGAGACTGCAGAGGGATCACATTGCTGTCTTATCTGCTCTGACCCGTGTATCCTCCAGGAACTCCATGCTTTGCTGTGACTTTCTTCTGTTTGGGATTCTATGAAACTTTACAGAAATATGACCACCCCTCCGGCCCCTCCGACCATCTCCATCTCTCCACCAGTGGACTTTGTGCTGGGGGCCACGGCGTGCTGCATGGCGTGCATCTTTACCAACCCCCTGGAGGTGGTGAAGACACGGTTACAGCTGCAGGGAGAGCTGAGGTCGCGGGGGACCTACACCCGGCACTACCGGGGGGTGCTGCAGGCCATGGTGGCGGTGTGCCAGGCGGACGGGCTGCGGGGTCTGCAGAAAGGACTGACGGCCGGCTTGCTGTACCAGGGCATGATGAACGGAGTGCGCTTCTACCTCTATTCGTACGCCGAGGACATTGGGCTGACCCAGCAGCCGGGGGGCACTGTGGTGGCGGGGGCAATCGCTGGGGCGCTGGGGGCATTAGTCGGGAGTCCCGCTTATCTGGTAAGACCACCTGCAGTGAGCTCTGCATTCCTGCGTGTACTTTATACTATGCCTGTTATGTAATGTTACCTTATTATATGCAAATGCAATGCCTTCTTCTAGACACACAGTCCCTACTTACAATGCCATTTTCTATACACACAGTCCCGACTTACAATGCCATCTTCTATACACACAGTCCCTACTTACAATGCCTTCTTCTATACACACAGTCCCTACTTACAATGCCATCTTCTATATACACAGTCCCTACTTACAATGCCTTCTTCTATACACACAGTCCCTACTTACAATGCCATCTTCTATACACACAGTCCCTACTTACAATGCCTTCTTCTATACACACAGTCCCTACTTACAATGCCTTTTTCTATACACACAGTCCCTACTTTCAAACGACTCGAGTTACAGCATTTCAGAGATACAAAGTTGTCTTTTTGTACAAAATATGCAATACTGTTTTTACAACATATTTTTGTTATTAAATGTTACAGCATTGTACAAACTTATCAGTGGTTAAAAGCACTTTAAAAGCACACTGAAAACGATCAAAAAACACAGTTTATACTATATGTCCAAATCCAGAGTAGTCCGAAAAGTAAATCATTTATCTATGTTTCCCCAAGTATAAAGCAGGACTCGACTTACACACAAATTCAACTTACAAACAATCTCCCGGAACGGAACCTGTTTGTAAGTAGGGAACCCCCTGTATACGTTATACTGTTTCCCATACTGTTTATACAACACTCCCCTCTATGTGCTCTATACTGAACCTCTGTATACAGCAAAGTCCTTGTTATCTAGAACTCCGGCAACTGGAAGTGTCAACTAACCGGCATGCTGGAGGCATAAAGGGGTCTGTGCGTTGGGTTTTTTGGGGGGCTTGCAGGCCATAAAATACTCATGGAGTCTCCACCGCTGTCATCTAACCCTCCTGTAGTCGTGCATGGCTCCCGGCGTGCCATGTGACCCAACGTGCGTCAGGTGATCCGACCGGAGCCATACACGGAGGATGCCGGAAAGCCGCGAGGAGGTGGAGCTACAGGAAGGTAGAAGATGGAGCCTGGAGGCTCGGTGAGTATTTTGTGCTGCAAGTGGGGGAAGGGGGGGAGGTTGAGGGGGAGATTTGAGCTTTTTCAGCTTGTTGCTCAAGTATCCGGCAACAGGTGATCCCCGCCAGTGCTGGATACCAGGGACTTTGCTTACCCTGTCATATACAGTGCTCCCCTATATATGTTCTATATTGTCCCCCCTATATACATTATTCCCCTATACACAACATTCCCTTATATGTGCTTTATACATGTCCCCCTCCCATATACATTATTCCCCTATATACAGTATAATGCCCCCCTAAATGTGCTCTGTACTGCCCCCTATATATATTACTCCCCTATGCACAACATTCCCTTATATGTGCTTTATACATGTCCCCCCCCCCCATATACATTATTCCCCTATATACAGTATAATGCCCCCCTAAATGTGCTCTGTACTGCCCCCTATATATATTACTCCCCTATACACAACATTCCCTTATATGTGCTTTATACATGTCCCCCCCCCCCCCATATACATTATTCCCCTATATACAGTATAATGCCCCCCTAAATGTGCTCTGTACTGCCCCCTATATATATTACTCCCCTATACACAACATTCACTTATATGTGCTTTATAAATGACCCCCCATATACATCATTCCCCTATATACAGTACAATGCTTCCCTATATGTGCCCTATACTGTTCCCTATATATATTACTCCCCTATACATGCTCTATACAGACCCCCTATAAGCACTGTACCTCTATACACAGTGCCCCCTATATGGTCTCTATACCCTTGGTTTTCAGCACACGGTACACCTACCCCAGGGAGTCCCCGGGTTGACTTGAACCTATCATTGTCAATCTATTATAGTTAGTTTTAACATTAAAACATTTTACAGATAAGTACGGGTGAAACACCAAAAATTAGAATATCTTGCAAAAGTCCATTTATTTCAGTAGTTCAACTTAAAAGGTGAAACTAATATATGAAATAGACTTACATGTAAAGCGAGATATTCCAAGCCTTTATTTGTTATGATGTTAATGATTATGGCTTACAGCTTATGAGAACCCCAAAATCATAATCTCAGACCATAAGAATATTGAGGAAATGTTCAATATTCTCGGCTCAAAGTGTCAGACTCTAATCAGCTAATTCATCCAAAACACCTGCAAAGGGTTCCTATTTCATACATTAGTTTCACCTTGCAAGTTCACTGAAATAAATGGACTTTTGCATGATAATCTAATATTACAATTTTCATCTGTACATTTAAAGGACAGAACCGACAGGTTTTGGACTAGTTCATCTCCTCATGGGGGATTCTCAATGTCTTCTTTGTTTTCAAAAGCACTTTTTGAATAGCTGTTACAAGTCCAACTGACAAAGTAGTGTGCAAGTGAGTAGTGAGGTTGGCTGGTATCTTACAATTTTGGCAGTTAAACAGCCGTTCCGGTTCCAGAAATGCTTTTGAAAACCCTGAGAATCCCCCATGAGGAGATGGATCTGTTGGGTTCTGTCAGATTCTAAGCACTCACTTTTTTCGCTGGAGCGGTCATTTCATTAAGATCATGAAGGACTGTTTGATAAGTATGTATACACAATTATGGATGGATGGACAGATATACATACATTCAGGGTGTACCTGGGATGTTCGCTACATTAGGGGGTACTCCGCTAACACGGTCATTAAATGGGTACATGCTGTAATGATGCTGCGAAACACTGATCTATGCTGAGCCGTGCCCCTCTATGTAATGCCCCTGTATATATGTGCCCTCTGTCTGCCTTCTATATGTATGGTTTCCTGACACACAATGCATGCCTGTGCTCTGCTTTCCCTCTGCCGTTCCCCTGTACACAATCCTCTATATGGGGCCTGTAGTCTCCCTCTGTAAGCACTATTCCCTGAATGCAAAGCCCCTGTATGTTCTCTATACTGACCCCCCCCCCCCCCCCTTTACATTGATCACTTCTCACTATATAACTCTGTGTGTGATACATGTGACCAATCTCCAACTTCTCTGCTGCGCTTATCTGTAGTACATAAAGGTCATCTCTATATAACATTCCCAACATTCCACTATAGGTTCTTTCTCTGTAACTTATCTCAGTCATGCCCCCCCCCCCAATCTAGCACTGTGAGTATAATAATCACATAATACAGACCTCCACTGGGTGAGAAGGGCAGAGAGACAGTAATGGTTTGCTAATCATCACCACAGTCACGTCACTGACTCTTTTCAGAGGAGCTCGCAATCTAATTCCTACCATAGTCATAGTCTAATGTCCTACCATAGTATTATTATGTATTTATATAGCACCGACATCTTCAGCAGCACTTTACAGAGTACATAGTCATGTCACTGACTGTCCTCAGAGGAGCTCACAGTCTAATTCTTCCATAGTCATAGTCTAATGTCCTACCATAGTATTATTATGTATTTATATAGCACTGGCATCTTCTGCAGCACTCTACATAGTACATAGTCATGTCTTTGGCTGTCCTCAGAGGAGCTCTTAATCTAACGCCTACCATAGTCAGTCATTGTCTTATGTTTGTATAGTAGTCCAAGGCCAGGTTTTGAGGCAACCAGTTAACCTAACTGTATGTTTTTGGGATGTGAGAGGAAACTGGACTACCTGGCGGAAACGCACTCAAGCAGCGTTAAAAGGTGAAAGTGCTATGCACTCCCCTTATAGGCCAGCTCTCTACACTGATCTCCTTGCTATACTGCCCACCAATATGAGCTATGCAGAGGTCAGGTACTCCCATACTGTGCTGTACACCCAGCAGCATTCTGCGCACATGAGATCTGTCTGCAGTAAGGACTCTAGTATCTCTGGCACAGGACCATCTTCTGCTTCTATCCTGAGGAGCTGACACTCTATATTTCTCACTGCTGGGCATGCTAGTACTTGTTGTTTCTACTCTGGGAAACCAGACAGTGAAGCTATCAGGATGTGAGTTATGGCAGGAAAGCTACACAAACTATGTGCTGACGGCGGGATGTGAAGGCCGGATCTCCGGTACCCTCATACACCCTGTAGCTTGCTGCAGTGCTGTTCTTGCTTATTTGGGGGAAACCGAGCAGTAGATTTAGCTCAGCTGTGAGCGGTGATAAGCCTATCTGCTGCAGCCTGGACATCCAATTTTGATTGGCCAGTGACTGAGCAATTTTACCACCTCCCTGTAGTATGAGGACCAACAGATTATTATTGTTTAGTATTTATATAGCCGGGATATCTTCTGCAGCACTGTACAGAGTACATAGTCTTATGACTGACTGTCCTCAGAGGAGCTCACAATCTAATTTTACCATAGTCATAGTCTAATGTCCTACCATATTATTATTATGTATTTATATAGCACTGATCTCTGCTGCAGCACTTTACAGAGTACATAGTCATGTCACTGACTGTCCACAGAGGAGCTCACAATCTAATCCTACCATAGTCATAGTGTAATGTCCTACCATATTATTATTATGTATTTATATAGCACTGACATCTTGTGCAGCACTTTACAGAGTACATAGTCATGTCACTGACTGTCCTCAGAGGAGCTCACAATCTAATCCTACCATAGTCATAGTCTAATGTCCCACCATATTATTATTGTGTATTTATATAGCACTGATCTCTGCTGCAGCACTTTACAGAGTACATAGTCATGTCACTGACTGTCCACAGAGGAGCTCACAGTCTAATCCCACCATAGTCATATGGCCGTCGTAGTCTAGGGCCAGTTTTTTTAGGCTGGGTTCATATGACAAAGCATGAAAAAGTAGCGTTTTAGGATGGTGCAGTTGTGAATTTCGAATGCGTTTTTGTTGTGTTTTGCATTTTTTTGCGCAGATGCGTTTTGCATGCGTTGACGGTTTGCGAATGTAAAACGCATATGTGTTTTGTATGCGGTTTTTATATAAATTTATTCAAATCACTAGAAAGACAACTGGAATTGGAAACACATCAGAGATCTTTATTTTTTTTATCAGAAAACGCATGCAAAACGCTATTCATATGCGTCACCATAGACTTTTATTATGTGCGTTTTGGCAGCCTGCCTGCATAATATGCAAAACTGCCTGCGTTTGCGAAAGGTATACTGTAAAAACGCAGCGCAACGCAGCTTCTTCTGCGTCCCATAGACTAACATTGCTGCATAAAACACAGCTTTTTACGCTACGCTAGCGTTTCTGCTGTGTGTGCGCCCGGCCTCAGGAGGAAACCAATTAACTTCTCTGTATGTTTTTGGGACATGGGAGGAAAAATGAGTGCCTAGAGAAGACATGGGCAAACTTGGCCCTCCATCTGTTAAGGAACTACAAATCCCACAATGCATTTGCCTTTATGAGTCATGACTGTGGCTGTCAGACTCCTGCAATGCATTGTGGGACTTGCAGTTCCTCTACAGCTGGAGGGTCAAGTTTGCCCATGCCTGGCCTAGAGGATACTCTGTGCAGATATTGCCCTGGTTGGGATTCAAACCAGGGACCCAGCGCTGCAAGGCTAGAGTGCTATCCACTATGTCACCATGCTGCCTATAACAGATTGTGAACACTATGAACAGATAGTGTAGGTAAGCTCTCAAGCGGTCCTGAACTCAGAACTTGAGGGGGAATTAGACAGGCTAAACCCTCTAAATACATACAAGGTGCATTTCTCTATACTTTCCTTCTGTCCTGTGCAAGAGTTCAGGTCCACTTTAATGAAAGTGAAAAATGTGCCAATGTGTGTATCAGGCTAACTGGCAGCCCCTCCCTCTGTCTGTCCAGCACTGATCCCTGCGCTTTTCCCAACCACCGGAAAGGTGCAGTACCTCCTCTGTGCACAGGAGGGCAATGTGCCATCTCAAGAGATTGGGGGGGAAGGAGGGTTGGAGGGTCCACTGCTGAGCCTCAAACCTTATGCTTAGTACACATGATGCAATTTTCCATCAGACTGACGGTCGATTTGATTATTTCCGACAGGTCCGATCTGATTACCGATCGTTTTTCTGATTGATTTTGTATACAAGTGATCAGAAAATTTCATTGTGTGTACTAAACATTATCCCCATCAAAATATTCTCAATCTGTGGGTCTCATACTACATAGATGTGGGGGGCTGTACAATTCAGATTGTATGGTGTATGGCCGGCTTAGATGGGTCTTTCCACTTTTGTTATGAAGTTAACATAAACAGGTGATACACAAATCTTTTTAATTTTCTTCTCATATCAACTTATACTTATCTGACATGAAACTCAAATTCTTTGCAACAAGACTTTGTGTACTCTGTTTGGAGTACAGTTGCCATGAGAGAATGTGGACAACCTCGCTAGAACTCGAACAAACAAAAGATGGGAGTATCTGTAGGAACTGGCTTTATTTCCGGAAAATTTCCACTGAGTCTGAGTGAGGCCTGAGGGCAGTTTTGAGGGAGTGCTCGCTAGCGATTTCCCTAAACGCTCTGCCAATGAAAAAACGGAATCGCTCTGCAAAAACGCTTACAAAAACGTCCAACGAACAAATATTGCCAGGAAGGGAAAAAAATTTGCTTAAAAAAACGTCCAACGCTAACGCGATCGGAACGCAATGTGAACGAGGCCTCAGTGTGCTTAGTCCTGTGCAGAGATTTGGATCAGTCTTTGCTGATTTCCGGTTACTGTAAATTGAAAAATAAATACATAAAACCCATAAACTTTAAAGTGAATGGGAACCGCATTTTTTTAAAAATGAAGCAAATACTTACCTAAGGAGAGGGAAGGCTCTGGGTTGTATAGAGCCTTCCGTCTCCTCTCTCGGTGCTCTCTATCCTGTGCTGGCTCCCCCTCCGTTTCAATCCCCCGCCGAAAGGGTATTTGGATTTTGGAAGTCTTCGGGAGCCGTGTCCTCCCGAAGACGTGCGGCTCCATACTGCACAGGCATGAGCGTGCAAGAGAGCGTGCTTGCGCAGGCGCAGTACAGGGCCGCCCTTCTTCAGGAGCACTCGGGCTCCCTGAAGACTTCTGAAGCCTCCTTCGGCCGGGTAAAGCAGTATTTGAATAAATTAGTCAAATACTGCTACCGGGCAAGCCAGCACTGGAACGAGGGGACCAGGAGAGGAGCAGGAAGGCTCTATAGGACCCAGAGCCTTCCCTCTCCTTGGGTAAGTGTCTCATTTTTTTAAATGCAGTTCCCATTCACTTTAGAAGGCGACCTCTGTTGGGAGTGTTTAGGCACATCTGGCAGCCGGCCACGTTGGCGACAGCTGAGAGCTCTCCGGTTATGGTTAACACACAAGTGCAACAATAACACAAGTGTGAGCGGGAGGTGACAATGAGGCGGCCTCTGTGTGACAAACAGGACCGGCCGGTTCTGGGGACACAGAGGAGGCGGATCGCTTCCTGATGCAACCAGAGCTTAAAGCGGACCTGAACTCAGGACTTCCTCTGTGCTCTAAAAGATAAGCAACAGCATAATAACCTTTAAAGAAAAACATTTCTTTGTTACAGCTGATAAATCTGCAGTGTGTCTACTTCCTGCTCACATGGAAGACGGCATAGGGTTAAAATTCTGTGTTAACAAACTAGCTGCTCTGATGAGGACTGTCAAGATTCCTGAACTGACACAGCTGAGGGACCAAATTACAGTTGTGATTATTCATAGATGAGGCGGAATTAGACTAAACTCTCTAAATACACACCGGGTGCATTTCTCTGTGTTTTCCTTCTGTCCTGTGTAAGAGTTCAGGTCCACTTTCAATAAGCATTACTGCATTCCCTACAGCAGGAAACAGCTGATTTTGCTGAAGTTTTTGTGAAATGTCAATACATTAAGGCTGCATGGAAAACTGAAATAACAGAAGCAGGAAAAAAGGGCGCCTTGTAGCCTTAGCAACAGTACCCTGTGTATCACGTTAGGAGTACTGTTGCCTGAAACCACCACCTTGCCGCAGGTGTAAATTTCATTTGCTTTGAGGTTGGTGTACTGAGGCTGGAGAACAATAGAAACCAGGCAACATAGTTTGGATTGTTGAAAAAAATGATACTGAACTTTGTACGGATGGAGCACCTCTTTATATTTCTACCCCCTCTTAGCATTAGATGGGCCGCCTGCTGTGCTGTGGTGGGCGGAGCACCTCTTTATATTCCCCTGCTCATTAGCATTAGATGGGCCGTATACTGCGCTGTGTATGGGCGGAGCACCTCTTTATATTTCCCACCCATTAGCATTAGTTGGGCCGCATACTGCACTGTGTATAGGCGGAGCACCTCTTTATATTTCTACCCCCTCTTAGCATTAGATGGGCCGCCTGCTGTGCTGTAGTGGGCGGAGCACCTCTTTATATTCCCCTGCTCATTAGCATTAGATGGGCCGTATACTGCGCTGTGTATGGGCAGAGCACCTCTTTATATCTCCCCCCCCCCCCCAGCATTAGATGGGCCGTATACTGTGCTGTGGTGGGCGGAGCACCTCCTCTCCTCACCGTAACTGATCTGCAGCCTGATTTGACCTGTCATAACCTCAACATTGGCCGCCTCTGACCTCCTCTGATTGGCAGCTGTGAGTGACATCCAACGTGTCACCTTTCTCCGCCTGGCCGACATCCCGGAGGCTGCCAGTCCAACTCCCACCCTGCCTCTGCCACCATCTGATCATCCCAAGAGATGAACCTGAATCCTGACTTTCCAAATGACATGAAACTGAGCCAATCAAGCTCAGTCGCTGCTGGGCTATTTTAGGAGTCCCTTCAAGCAAACAGTCACAGCTGGCAACCACACATACCAGCAAGCCCTGACTGTCAGAAGCGCAACCGCCCCCTGGGTCTAGACTTTTTTAACCACCCCGATTTGGAATGATCTGCTTCATTTAATGTTCTCACATGACATGCTGCAGCTCGACACAATAGCACACTGGCTGGCTATGAGTCTGTGTCAAACAAACTGCTCACCCTCGACTACTCCATTTATGCCTTAGTCAGGAGTGCCACCTCCTCCCTTCTGCTGTGCAAGTCAAATAAAACACTGCTGCTCTCCTGCCTCCCCCCTCCTCACTGTCAGACTCCTCACACAGCACAACAAGCTGCTTTTCCCCAATGATGACCTCTTCACCTCGCTCTCCTCTCACTTCTCCTCCTACTCTGATTGCATGCTATTTGTGTAAACACAGTACAAACATGCTGCCCCTGTAATCTCTACGTCTGATGCAAGTGTTTCACCTTGTTTATGAAAGAACCGGCCATGAGCGCAACTAGGCATGGACGTAGGGAAACCGGTGCCTCTTGGTGAATTCAGTAATGTTTCCATACGCATGTCCACATTACAGCGCTATGCAGGCGACATCAGCAGGATCTACTTAGTAGATGTCACTTATTTTGGACTGTTCTCTATAAACCCAAGAGATGGTTATGTGTGAGAATCCCTGTAGATCAGCAGTTTGTGAAATACTCAGATCAGCAACAATCCTCAGCCCTCCATGGCAGGTGCCATATCACCCCCCTCCTGTATGAACAGAAGCTGCGATTGGTCGGTCAGCTGTGAAGTTGGCTCTCGTTATTTGGTTGGGTGACACAGGCAGATATTACGCACAATCGGTTTCTAGTAAACATTCCCGCTGTGTCATTGTGATCTATTAATCATTTTCCAAGTGTGAAGCCAGATCATTGAGCTATGAAAGGTGCGAAAACAAAAGCGATGTTTGCATCTGTCTGTGTGACGCCCCTCTCTCCCCCCCACACACGTTCCCTGTTTCCTCCTCAGCCAGCCAGTTTACACCAGATCTGAGGCCTCTCACGTGCACCCCCCACCCCCACCACCGCATATCACACAAGCAGTCAGTCAGCAGTTCACTTTGCACACATTTCACAATGACTCAGCAGCTTGCTGTTCCCCAAATCACTGTTTTTCAACATTATACAAGATGTACCCCTTTAAGTATAGCTCCCAACTGTCCTTCCTTTCTTTGGGAACCCATTCCCTCTGTCCCTCTTTCCTCCTCATTTGTCCCTCTTTCATGACTGATGTACAGATCTGTGTAAATCTATGTATTTTTCTATTGAAAAATGTGCTTAATTTACTCAGCCTATTTTTTTTTATTGTTTTTCTAGGTGCCCTACATATTTTCTGTATAAATGCATGTGACATATTACTTTGTTTTTAATTAGATAAACTACATATTCAGACAGATTTATATATGATTTATTTACTGTAATAACTACTTGTATTGACTATGGCCAATTCAAGTACCCCCTAAAAGCAGCATTTTGAGCTTGTTAGCGCTCATTGCTAAAGTATTTAAGAGCGATTACGTTTTGAATAAACTTTATAACGCTCACCAGGTGTCCAGATTTCCTGCTTCCGTCCGTAGCCCCGCCTCCTATAGGAGGAGGTCACAGGCGCTTCTCTGATTGGTCATAGAGAAGCACCTATGACCTCTTAGGGGGCGGGGCTACAGATGGAAGTCGGACACCTGGTAATTATAATAAAGTTTTGTTAAAAAAAATGCGTAAATCACTATTTAGAAGCACTGTACATCTCTTCTAAGCGGCGGGGTATCACAATCGCAATAGGAATCACTGCACACGGCGCTGTGGCGGTTTTGAAGTGCTGCAGTGATTCCTAGTGGGATCCAGGCCTTAAAGAGAACCTGTATCAAAAAAAAGTTCCCCTGGGGGGTACTCACCTCGGGAGGGGAAAGATTCAGGGTCCCAATGAGGCTTCCCCCTCCCCTGTAGCTGCAGGCAGTCCAGCGCTGGCTCCCCCGAAGCGTCCCGGAATCCTCCCTCGACAAGCCTAACAAGAGGTGATAAGCGCTGATTTATTTACCTTTCCAGGCTCCAGCGGGGGGCACTATTGCGGCTTTCCGCACGGAGATAGGCAAAAATAGCCAATCTCCGTCGGGTCCGCTCTACTGCGCAGGCACTGGAGACTTGCGCCTGCGCAGTTGAGCGGCCAGACAGTGATCGGATATTTCCGCCCATCTCCGAGCAAAGAGCCGATACTGCGCCTGCGCTGGAGCCGGGAAGGTAAATATTTACATCCCCGCTGTTCGGGGAGCTTTATCGCCGCCGTCGTGGGACACAGGAGGATGGAGGATGCCTCAATAGTAGACAAGACAAGACAAATAACATTTATATCGCGCTTTTCTCCTGGCGAACTCAAAGCGCCAGAACTGCAGCCCCTAGGACGCGCTCTATAGCCAGTAGCAGTGTTAGGGAGACTTGGTATCCGGAGGCTTCCCTCTCCCCAGGTGAGTACCCCCCAGGGGAGGTTTTTTGTCAATACAGGTTTTCTTTAAATGCATATAGAAAAACAAGACCTGTGCCGAACTGCGATTAACAAAAAACTGTTAAGTTAAACACATAAGTAATAGAAGGTTGGAAGTGCATTTGATTGACCTAATTACAAACTGCATATATTTGCATATAATTTGCATGAAAGCTAGAGTTATTGCCCCTCCCTGGCGAGGATGGTGGAATATGTGACGTGGTGGCACTGGGGGACAATGGGGGACACAAATTATAAGCCATTAATATTCTCCTTCTCCCTTATCGTGTCCCCGCAGGTGAAGACCCAGCTCCAGGCGCAGACGGTAGCCGCCATCGCTGTGGGACACCAACACAACCATCAGGTGAGCCGGACTGCGGATGTGCAGATCGCCTGTAAACCGAGATTGCACACCATAACTGAAAGCCGACATCAG
This sequence comes from Hyperolius riggenbachi, assembly GCF_040937935.1. NCBI lineage: Eukaryota > Metazoa > Chordata > Amphibia > Anura > Hyperoliidae > Hyperolius > Hyperolius riggenbachi. Next base: position 351,055,584 of record NC_090651.1, on the reverse strand, counting down.
GCTGTGAAGGTTGTGGGAGGACTTACAGACGGCAGACAGAACAGAATGAACACAGATAAGGATTAATATGAAATGGGGCCCTGGGCAAGATAACAGTTTTTGTCCACAGCTGATGATCACATTTTAATAATAGGATTTGGTGGGGACTAGCATCCACCAGGCCCCAGACTCTCTCCAGGCCCTAAGCAACTGCCTAGATTTGCCTTGTGGGTGTGATTGCTGTACACTCGCTAGATTCTCGGCAGGTGTGGCCCAGACCGGCTGCCTCAGCAGTGCACCCTCTAGTGCAGGGGTGTCAAACTCAAATACAAAGTGGGACGAAATTGTACACTGGGACCTAGTCACAGCTCACAGGCCATCCTTAATGTCTACTGGCCACCTTCCTCCCTTATAAGGTTCCCAGGTGTCTAATGGCCCCCTCCAACTCCTATACAGTTCTCTGGTGTCTAGTGATCCTCCCTCCCCAATACAGTTCCCTGGTGTCTAGAGACCCCCACCCTCCCCTTTACAGTTCCCTAGTGTTTAACGTTTTTCCCCTACCTCCCCCATATAGCTTGCCTGGTGGTCTACAGTGGGCCATACATAATGCAAAGTGGGGAAACCAATTGAGGGCCACATTTAATGGCTCTGAGGGCCACATTTGGCCCACGGGCCGTAGTTTGACATGTATGCTCTAGTGTGTGTATGAGGCTTAACATGCTGCTTAGTGATAGTTAGTGGTATCTGTGCATTGCCGTCATATGACCTTGCAGCGAAGTCTTATCTCCAGCCTGTACACAGATTAGCGCTGAGCGTTATGGAGTGTGTATGAGGGGCGGAACGAGATGTATATCTTATGGGCATCGGTACAGCAATTGGTGCTCCTCCAGCTGCTTGCCTCCTGGTTCCAAAGTCCTCCGCGGGGAAGAATTGGACTCTGAGCGGTTTAATCTCCACACCCAATCCGAGTCCAGATATCCGATACGTCCCTCCCGGGTGCCGGAACTGGTAACCCTCTCACTGCTGATCCCACAGACTTCTGCTGATACTCTGCTAAATTGGACAACTTCAACAATACTCGTCGCAAGTTCATAAAATACCCCTTTGTTCTTTACCTGGCTTCTCTATAATCTTTCGTAAAGATAAGGCCTCCATTTATCCTCTTTTTGAACAGTTTTTAATTGTTTTATTCCCTTTTCATGCCTCCTTGATATCATGTTTTCACCAAAGGAAACTGGAGACAAGGGAATACAAAAATGTATCCGTACCGGGGGCTTCCTTCAGCCCCCTTCAGGCTGTTCACTCACTCGCTGTCCTCCTGGGTTGCCTGGATCCTCCGCTAGCTTCCCCAGTATTTCCTCCAGTTAGGGCATACTGCGCATGCAGGGCCCAGTTATGCCCGGGCCCCTGTGGCAGGGAGCATTCTGTGCCTGCGATGGGCGTAACAATCACCCCTGCGACCCCTGACATTGCAGGGGGGCCTGCAGGCTTTGGGGGGCCCTCCTCCTCCCTCTCCCCAACCGCAAGTGCAGCAGATTAGCAAAAAAAAACACCCCTTTCGCTCACAAAAAACATCCCTCCCCCCCAATGTCCACCATACAGAGTGGCGGGAGCATGTATAATTTTTTTCCTGCATCCAGATCCAAACTTTCTGCTGCCATTTTCTGGCTTCCGATAACATGACCCGCATAGGGTTCGGGAGACCAAAGGGGCCCCATGCTATCACTTTTGCAGGGGGGTCCTATTAAGTCTAGTTACGCCCCTGGTGCCTGCACAGTAATACTGCACAGACGTAGATTGCTCCCGGCGATGGGAGCAAGCATGGAGACAGACTGCGCATGCGCCGACTGACCCCGACTGAAGGACTTACCAGGCTGGCTAACAGAGGATTCAGGTGGCGCAGGAGGATGGCAAGGGAGCGAACAACCTGAAAGGGGGATGGAGGAAGCCCCAGGTGTGTGTACATTTTTTTAGTCCCCCATCTCCCTCAGGAACACTTTAAGGACATCTCCCTACCTTTTGTTCATTTGGCTTCAATTCTTCCAGCCTCTGGTACTGAAGGACATCCCTCGAGCTTGATGCTGTCACCACCACTCTTCACAGTTGGGAGGATACTGCTCCGGTCATGAACAGCAACTAGTTTCCTCCAGTTATTATGCTTAGAACTGAAACAAAACAATTCAATCTTGGTCAGACCAGAGAACCTTGCTTCTCACAGTCCTTCAGGTGCCATTTCATATGTATTTCTTTAGAAGAGGCATCTTTCTGCCCATCCTGTCATGATTGTGTCCTTTTGCAATTACGATTGCAATAATTGATTTATATAGCATAGCAACATACTATTTTAGTTTCTTTATGTTTAAAAAAAAGCTCAAATCCTGTTTTCTCTGTCATTACACTCAGTGCGATGCGATTTGCGTGCGGCGGAGGAGACTACCGCATTGCACAGCACTTACAAGCAGATCAGTCCCTGCGGCACACTGTGCCAGCAGGGAAATCTGTATGACCCCGCAGTGAAATACTAACCGCTGGAAAGGAATTACATCACAGCAATCTCCCCCACCCCCATCCGCACATGTGTGCCGCTACAGCTACAAGCTATAAAGATTGTTCACAGTGCCACTGACTCCCATGGAGTCGCACATTGTTTGGACTGCACACACCAGGGCCAAGGCGCTGCTGCTTCTGTGACGGCCGGACCACTTCAGAACGCATAACTTCTCATCACGGGCACTGTGGCCGGAAACAGTAAATTCGGGCGCCTGAGGCTAGTGGACAAATCGGGCGCCGCCATTCACTCCTATAATAAATATCTTTTAATGGGCGCCCGATAGGAAAAAAGGGCGCCGGAGAAAACTAACGTTTTAAAAGCGGCGCCCGGAGACTTAATGTTTTATTACTGTTTCTCATGATTACACATTATTTAATGATTTATACATTTTTAAATATTATTTTTAAACGAAAAACAGTACAATATTTTTTCCCAAACATTATTTTTAAACGAAAAACAGAATTTTTTATTTTTTTATTTTTTTTTTTTTACATTATTTTTAAACGAAAAAACCAACAGGGGGGTCTTAGGTTTAGGCACCAACAGGGGGGTCTTAGGTTTAGGCACCAACAGGGGGTTTTAGGTTTAGGCACCAACAGGGGGGTCTTAGGTTTAGGCACCAACAGGGGGGTCTTAGGTTTAGGCACTAACAGGGGGGTCTTAGGTTTAGGCACCAACAGGGGGGTCTTAGGTTTAGGCACTAACAGGGGGGTCTAGGGGTTAGGGGTAGGTACAGGGAGGGTTACTTAGTAATTTTTTTTAAACGTTATTATACGTTTCACTATTTAAACGAAAGATTAACGTTTTTACAATTGCCGATTTAATGCACATTATTTAATGATTTAAAACTTTAAAAAACATTAATTTTAAACGAAATACAGTACAATACAATTTTAAACGTTATCCATGCTTATCGTTAAAAACCCGGCGCCCTTTTTTCCCAGCGCCCCTTTTTAACGTACGCCTGTGGCCTGTCTCATAGAGATTGATGGCCACATGACGAGCTGTGGAGGGGAGTGGCCTGTGATGCAACACGCTAAAGGTGGCTACTAACGGTCCAATTTCTAGCGAAAAAACGCTTGAGCGATCAGAAATTCTGATCAGATTGGTTGTAAATAATCTCCATTGATGGGCATGATTGATTACGAACGATTACAATAATAGATCGTTAGTGGCCACTAACGTTCCAATTTCTAGCGAAAAATTGTTCGAGCCATCAGATAATTCTGATCAGAAGAAAAATCGTTCACTACACCATCAATGAACCAATCTTTGCTTCCTATCTATCACAACCAACAAGAAAATCCAAATTTTGGTTTGACAAAAATCCAATCTGATGACTATTTTTACAATCGTTCGTAATCGATTGTGCCCATCAATAGAGATTATTTACAACCGATCCGATCAGAATTTCTGACCGCTCAAACGATTTTTCGCTAGAAATTGAACCGTTAGTGGCCACCCTAAGTGTGAGAGGAGTATGGCCTAGTCACTAGGTTCTCAACGTGTGGTACGCGTACCCCAAGGGGTACTTCTGATGGTTCCAGGGGGTACTCGGCCTTGACATACTTAACCAAGAATAACTAATTTAGAGTTTTTAGAAAATCATAAATCTTATTTAAAGACCAAATTAGTATTTTAGCTAATTTAAAAGCAATAGTAAATGCTTGGAAATTGTTTAGAACCAATTATCATGTACTACAATTAAATATAATTTGTCAAGGGGTACTTGTGATAATGTTTACTATGCTAGGGGGTACTTGGTGAGTGCAGGGCTTTAAAAGGGGTACATACCAATAAAAAGTTGAGAAACACTAGTGCACACCAGAGCGGCTCGGTCGCGTTTTCAGATCCGATTGCGGATGTGGAAACGCTAGGGTAATGTATTTGCACACCAGAGCGGGAGGCGTTTTGCAGAAACGCATACTCCCGGGCTGCTGCAGATTTTGGATTGCGGAGGCGTTTCTGCCTCATTGTAAAGTATAGGAAAAACGCAAACTGCTCTGAAAAATGCTACATCAGAGCGGTTTGCCAGGCGTTCAGTAACAGCTTTACTGTAACAATATCTGTAATCTGCTGTACCAAAAACCGCAGCAAAACCCGCAAAACGCTAGCAAAACGCTTCAAAATAAGAAGTAAAAAACTCAGCTAAAAACGCTAGCGTTTTGCGGATCTGCTTGCGGTTTTTGGTGTGCACCAGGCCTGAGTGTTGATGAGGCAAAACAACACAAGAATTTTAGGAGGCTGTCGCAGAGCGTTGAGCCGAGGGGTATTAAAACTTTCCGATGTGGCGTATTCCGCACTATGTCGGCCGCGTTTGGCTTCCCGTACCTCGCAGCCGCCTCTTACAGCTGCTGACATCACTCCTCTCTGGTCGAAGCTGGAGGAGATATCGGATTATCCGCATCTCATTACACAGTAAATCCCCTTTAATGTCTGGAGGAAATCTCAGTTTTATCCTCATTCCTAATCTTAATGTGACATCAATTCCTCAGATCCTGGCTGTGATGTTATCAGACACCATGTGGAGGAGAGAAAAAGTATGCATGTTGTAGTTGATTCATTTTTTTGTTTTGGGCTTCTACATATATTTTCCCCCCCAAAAAAAGTTACTTCTTTAGCCAAAGATTAAACTTCACCACAATCAGTAGCTGATGCCCCCTTTCCCATGAGAAATATTTTCCTTTTCTTGAATAGATCTCAGGGGGGGGTCTGTATGGCTGATATTGTGGTGAAGCCCCTCCCACTGTGTGATGCCATGACCATGGTCCGTACAGTTACCATCTGTGAGCCTCATTGCACTGTAAAAAATAACAGATTTTTCCAACTGCCAAGCATACAGTACCTCCCTATAGAACTCTCAGTAATGAACATTCTTTAAAGATCACCTGGCAGGACTAAAGCTGTCACCACCAGTGACAAATTTCAGAATGTAAATCAGGGTGAGGAAAGATTTTACAATGGGCCAACACTGACTAGATAATTTATAAATTAATATTGCAAACAATAAGTTATTTTATTCATTGTTATTTTCACTTCAATTCCTCTATAAACTCCCACCTGTTCTGTAAAAACACCGGCTTACAGTGAATGAAATGCTGAGATATTAGCTGCACATCTGCAGACATGTGGGAAGCTACAGCGCCCCACCAAGGCCATCTCTGGAACTGCAGTTCTGTTCTACAATGAAAACGTCCACAAGCAGTGGCGGCTCCAGGAAATTTTTTTAGGGGGTGCTATGCAGGTGCTGGACCAATTTCCGGGGGAGCTGACGACCTGCGCCAAAAATGGGTGTGGCCACAACCTGCGGCGCGCGAAGCGCGCCGCGGCGAAAAAATGGGCGTGGTCATGACCGGATGAGGGCGGGGCTAACTGTAATTTAAAGTGAACCCAGGGTGAGAGTGATATGGTGGCTGCCATATTTATTTCCTTTTAAACAATACTAGTTGCCTGGCAGCCCTGCTGATCTATTTGGCTGTAGTAGTGAACTGAATTACACCAGAAACAAGCCATGCAGCTAATCTTGTCAGTTCTGACAATATTGTCAGAAACCCCTGACCTGCTGCATGCTTGTTCAGGGTCTATGGTTGAAAGAATAAGAGGCAGAGGACCAGCACGGCAGCCAGGCAACTGGTATTGCTTAAAGGGAGATAAATATGGCAGCCTCAATATTATTCTCACCTCGGGTTCCCTTTAAAAGTGCAACGCAAAGACAGAGGGCCCAAGTTTTGGTGACCCTTTTCCCAGAAAATTCACATAATTGTGCAGGTTTTCTCAAGAAAATACACGTAATGTGAGCAGATTTTAACAAAAAACACGTCCAATGACCCCAATATGCACAATCGTTATCAGATATGGCCCCAATATGCACAATCGTTATCAGATATGGCCCCAATATGCACAATCGTTATCAGATATGGCCCCAATATGCACAATCGTTATCAGATATAGCCCCAATATGCACAATCGGTAGCAGATATGACCCCAATATGCACAATCGTTATCAGATATGGCCCCAATATGCACAATCGTTATCAGATATGGCCCCAATATGCACAATCGGTAGCAGATATGGTCCCAATATGCACAATCGGTAGCAGATATGGTCCCAATATGCACAATCGGTAGCAGATATGGTCCCAATATGCACAATCGGTGGCAGATATGGTCCCAATATGCACAATCGGTGGCAGATATGGTCCCAATATGCACAATCGGTGGCAGATATGGTCCCAATATGCACAATCGGTGGCAGATATGGTCCCAATATGCACAATCGGTGGCAGATATGGTCCCAATATGCACAATCGGTGGCAGATATGGTCCCAATATGCACAATCGGTGGCAGATATGGTCCCAATATGCACAATCGGTGGCAGATATGGTCCCAATATGCACAATCGGTGGCAGATATGGTCCCAATATGCACAATCGGTGGCAGATATGGTCCCAATATGCACAATCGGTAGCAGATATGGCCCCAATATGCACAATCGGTAGCAGATATGACCCCAATATGCACAATCGGTAGCAGATATGACCCCAATATGCACAATCGGTAGCAGATATGACCCCAATATGCACAATCGGTAGCAGATATGACCCCAATATGCACAATCGGTAGCAGATATGACCCCAATATGCACAATCGGTAGCAGATATGACCCCAATATGCACAATCGGTAGCAGATATGACCCCAATATGCACAATCGGTAGCAGATATGACCCCAATATGCACAATCGGTAGCAGATATGACCCCAATATGCACAATCGGTAGCAGATATGACCCCAATATGCACAATCGGTAGCAGATATGACCCCAATATGCACAATCGGTAGCAGATATGACCCCAATATGCACAATCGGTAGCAGAAATGACCCCAATATGCACAATCGGTAGCAGAAATGACCCCAATATGCACAATCGGTAGCAGAAATGACCCCAATATGCACAATCGGTAGCAGAAATGACCCCAACATGCACAATCGGTAGCAGATATCGCCCCAATATGCACAATCCGTAGCAGATATGACCCCAATATGCACAATCCGTAGCAGATATGACCCCAATATGCACAATCCGTGGCAGATATGACCCCAATATGCACAATCCGTGGCAGATATGACCCCAATATGCACAATCCGTGGCAGATATGACCCCAATATGCACAATCCGTGGCAGATATGACCCCAATATGCACAATCCGTAGCAGATATGACCCCAATATGCACAATCCGCATCACCTGAAAAAGAAAAGAAAAACCCATTTACTCACCTACAGCCAGAAGACCTTCTTTCCCGACCTCCCGTCCCGAGTCCCGACCTCATTGTGGCGCGCAGCGCCCGCGCGCCCACGATCCTCTTCCTTCCCGACGTCACGACGAGACTTCCTGCCTGCATGCAGAGAGCAGGGCTACGGGAAAATGGCCGCCCGAAGTCTGCAGAACAGGGCTCCGGGCGGCCATCTTACCGTAGCCCTGCCTGCTGCTCCGTGCTGCCGGTGTGTGAACTGACTTGGCGTCTTTTAGACGCCTGAAGTCAGTTCACTCCAGGGGGTGCTTTGGGGGTGCTTGGACAATTCTAGGGGGTGCTCGAGCACCCCCAAGCACCCCCCTGGCGCCGCCACTGTCCACAAGTGATGTGTTGCACCTCCTCTCTCTGTGTATAGTCCGGCCCCAGCAGCTATTCCTCAATGGCTGCTGCAAGCTTCGGCCCGCGACTCTGTCCTACAACAAAGAGGTAATCGCTCAGCCCAATGTCCATTCCATAAATACAATCAGGGCCGGGCCGATGCATCTTGGCGCAGTGTAGGAGGGGGCGCAGAATTCATTCAGCTGTCATTCCTAATTGTGTTTGAAGCAGAAAGAAATAAGAAAAGGGGACACATAGCAGTGACTGCAAGCCAGATAACTAGATATTAAGGTGTTGGGGAGGTTGTAGGCCCTGTGGCCCTCTTAGTCTAATAGCAATCAGTGTGTGACGGCTGGGGTGGAGGGATGGAGGGGCGCACTTTGGTGTCTCAGCCTTGGGTGCTGGAGGACCTCGTCCCGGCTCTGAATACAATTCATACTTGTCCCAAGCGATCGCTATAATAGTTTTCATAGGAATGCTCATTCAGATTCAGCGGAATTGAACTTTCCGCATTTCTGATCAGAAAACAGGAGTCAGATTTCTGTGGAAATCTGATTTACTGCAGCTCTATAATTTTCACCCCATCTCAGAACTCGGAAGCATTGGACCAATCAGAGAATGCAGAATTGTGAAAATTGGATTTCTGCGGTAATTTTACACCAATCACAAGACTCGGATACTACTGAGTATTTCTCAGTCTTGTGATTGGCTTAAAATTCCCATAGTATTCCAATTACCGCGGTAACATTCTGCATTCTCTGATGGGTCCAATGCTTCTGAGTCAACTCAGAATTTTTTTGGCTAATTAGAGAATGCAAAAAAAGACTCGTAGGTAGAGATGTAGCCCGCAGTTCGTGAAGCTATGGGCAGCCTGACCCCTGTGCTACTTCCGGGTCGCAATGACCTGCAGTAGTACGCATGCCCTGGAGCCAGGGGCGTAGCTAGAAATCACTGGGCCCCCCTGCAAAACTTTGGATTGGGCCCCTTCCCGCCAAACCTCAAACCTGCAGGGAATAGAAAGCTTTTTCTCTCCTCAAGCATCACTACAGGACACAGCACTTGGGGAGGGGGTGGAGAGGCTGGGGGTAGAGCAGCGCTGTACACAAGACCATGCTGAACACTAAATAGGGATTGTCTACAAATCTTTGTATGATTTCTTATCAGTGGCTGAGCAGATGCAGTCATCAGAACAACTGTGCAGAGAGCAGAAATATTTTTCTCTCCTTGCCCTTTGTTGTCAGTCTCTCAGGACAGGGAAGATAAACTTCTCCCCACATGGGGCCCCCTGCGGCTTCTGGGCCCCCCTGCAGCTGCATTCCTTGCAGGGTCTATTGTTACGCCCCTGCCTGGAGCGGATGCGTTCATGTGGCCGGGCACGCTCTGCGCATTAGCGTGACATCACAAACCGTGCCCGGCCACAGGTGCGCAATCAAGGACCCGCATCGCCGGGCCAGGGCAAGCGTACTAATGAACGCATCCGGCCCAGGGCATGCGTATACTGCGGGTCATTGCGACCCGGAAGCAGTACAGAGGTCAGGCTGCCCATATCTATTCGCTGGCAAAGTGTTTGCCAACATCACTGCTCATAGGAAATCTGCCGAAACTGTAATCAGCATTGGCAGAAATCGGAATTTCCGCGGAATTAGAAAACACATTTTCGACCATCCCTACGTTTTGGGTGACAGTTATCAGGAATCAACACATTGCAAAGTTAAAAAAAAAAATAGGTTAGATCAAGAAATGATTGATACTCGGCTTGTAATTCATTCATGTTTTGTAAGCCTGCAGGACATAATTTTTACAAACATTAAAAAAAAAACCTGGACACCACAAACTGCTCTTATCTATAAACATACCCCACTAACAATGTGATAGGCTAGGTTGTTTTTCTCATATTCACAGAGGGAGATACTGCTAGCTTATTTCCCACAATGCTCACAGACAGGAAACCGTCAGGGCCATGGCCATGGCATCACACTGTGGGAGGAGTTTCATCACAAAATCAGCCATGCAGATGTCCCTGATGACCTATTTGGGAAAAGGTAAAGATTTCTTGTGAGAAAGGGAGTATCAGCTACTAACTGGGATAAAGTTCAATCTTGAGTTAAAGTTCCTCTTTAGCAATGATCCCTGTACAAGTTGCCTGTTCTGTCCTGTGGATGGGGCTGGGGGAGAATGACATGCAGGAGGTGCCCCACTGCAGAAACTCCAATAAAAAGTACTTGTAAGCAGAGCCGGGACGAGGTCCTCCAGCACCCAAGGCTGAGACACCAAAGTGCCCTCCCCATCCCTCCCACCCCAGCCGTCACACACTGATTGCTATTAGACTAAGAGGTGCCTCAGGGCCCCCAACACCTTAATCTCTAGTTATCTGGCTTGCAGTCACTGCCATGTATCTCCTTTTCTTATTTCTCTCTGCTTCAAACACAATAGGGGAATGATAGCTGAGTGAGTTGTGTGGCCCCTCCTACACTGCGCCCTGAGGCTGGAGCCTCTCTCACCTCTGCCTCGTCCCGGCTTGTGAGACAACAGCAGCTGGTCACAGATCTGTTCTGCACTACTCACTATTACTATTTGTTCTCACGTATATAGTATTTTCAGATGCCTTCAGAAACACTTTCCTCTTTTGCTCAGGAATGATAGGCTCTGTTCTGACCTTGTCGGTATTCTGCTTACAAATTGTCATCAGCCTGCTTGTTTATAATGATTTGGATCAGCGTTTGTGAATTATTAGGGAAAACAGGTGACATCTGTGCCCATCACGCTGTACGGTCTTCAGTCACCCACAGGCTGGCACAGATCATACCCAGGGGAGATTTACAAATATCTGGTTTTACCGGGAGAATAACATGGTGTGTAAGGCTTGGACGCTCACGTGATCGTTCAATGCCACAGCCATTTTTGCATCTCACTGCGATCGCATTTTCATTCACGGTTTCCGTTTGCACCCCACATGGTTGCCGGAGTAAAGTGAGCGCGTGTCTGACGTCATACAAGTGCCCACGTAAACGCCATCAACCACGTGGTGCGCGTTTATGCAGATTGAGGACAGAGCCCGGAGTCAGCGGCGGACATGGACAAGTGAGGTATACTGCACCAGGCACTGGGGGGGGGGGGCACATTTTACATTAGGGGGGACAGCGCAGGGGCGGCGAAGCGTTGGATGTGGCGTCACAAGGCCAATTCCCAAGAGATTTCATGCTGAAATCGTTCGTGAACTGGCCTGTGTTGTATGGGCGGGTACAGATCTCTCTCTGATGAGATTCGATCAGACAGAAATTTGTCTCTTGGTTGATCTGCCCATCATCGCCTCATGTATGGCCAACTTTATTTTTCCATATTGATATCATACTAATGTAAGGTACACACCATGCACTTTCCCATATATAGATAGACTAGTTGAATCGATTATTTCCGACAGATCCAATCTGATTTCCGATCACTTTTCTGATTACTTCTATGTAAATACGATCAGAAAAAAAGACTGGAAATCAGATCCATAAGTCGTAAATAATCGTTTCGACCTATCTGATGGGAAATTGCATGGTGTGTACCAGGCATTAAGGTACCCACAAACCATGCAAATTTTTATAATTCTTTTCAATTGAAAAATTAAATTTTTTTCTGATGGATTGTAACATTTAAAAAAAAATATCACCAACGTATCACACGTGCGTTCAATAGCTCCCAAATTTTGGAAACAAAATGAAATAAAAAAAAACACAGAAAAATTGCTTAAGTCTATTAAGTAGCAAATTTACAATCTATCCTAATCCATTCAATTTTCATAAAAAGTGATCAGAAAAATTCGCCACTCCTGAACTTTTATCAAAAAAAGAAAAATGGGAAAATCGATCAAATTTTGCACTCAAATAAAAAAAAAAGCTTTTGATGGTTTCTTTTGTACACCTGATCGTTTTTATTTAAATTGCTGTAAAATTGGATCATTTTATTGTATTGTGTGTGACCACCTTTCGGATAAAAGGCAGACAGGAGAACCAAGAATAACGAAGAGATTTTGCTGTTTAGAAATCACAGCTATGATAGTATATACAAGTCATGTTAGCTGCACCTCCCCCAGTTTAGAATTCCTCCATAACTCTCATATCGCCGCAGTCGGGCAGCTGGTGAGCCTGGAATGTTTCCCGTGACGCAGTTTGTCCCGTGAGAGGCACACTGGCTGCAAGACTGCAGTGACTGAGCCCCACATTCCAAAATCATGTCTCTTACACTGCTGACACTAAACAGGCACCGAGCATTGCAATGCATGGGAAATAATCTCTGCAACTGTCATCAAACTATAAATCCTAGCATGGCCAGGCATTAGACTTTCTTGTAGTTCTAGGATGAGAGAGTTAAGGTGACCATACATCTCTCGACTTGTCGGCCGCTCGACCATCCAATTCGATAATTATTATCAAATCAGATGAAAATCGGTGCCGCCAAGAGCATGCCGATTCGACGATGCAACCAATTTTGGGCCAAAATTGATCGCATGTATCAATCGGACATGCTGCAAGATGTTGGACCGTTGCAGTCGATCGGGTACGTGGCAGTAACAACGAGCGATATCGGGAGGAGCGACTAAACCCTGGCGCTATTCCCCCTAGCGTATAAATGTGACCCCCCCCCATGTGCATTTATACACTACCTGTCCTGTGTTGCTGTGCCCATCCGTCTTCAGAATCACCTGCTCTTTCATTAGCGATATACACGCCGCTGGCGAATAGGACATATAAATAGTGACATCACACATGCGCCATGTGCTATATACGCTAATGGGAGAGCAGGGGATTCTGAAGACGCATTGGCACTGCAACACAGGACAGGTAGTGTATCAATGCACATGCAGGAGGCATATTTATCCACTAGGGGGCAGCGGCGATGCTGCGGACAAGGCAGACTCGGACGATTCCTGAGTGAAGCAAGTTAAGTGTGGAGCAGAAATGCAGACATCAAACCAACAAACGATGATTCCGGTGATACCTTTAATAACTAACTGTACGTGGTTTATTGCAAGTTTTTCGAAACGTTAAGTTTCTTCTTCAGGCATTATACAGAACTGGATCAGAACCTATAATGCCTGAAGAAGAAACTTAACGTTTAGAAAGCTTGCAATAAACCATGTACAGCACGGGCGTAACAATACAAGATGCAGCCCCTGCACCTGCGGGGGACGGGCCCCCTGTGGCCCACTCAGGAGGGAGGAGGGGGGAGGAGGGAGGGGGGAGGAGGAGGAGGAGGAGGAGGAGGAGGTATTAAAATCTCCCTAGCAGAGAGTGTAGCAGCTGTCCCATAACTAATTAGTGTAGGTAGGCAAATGGTATAAAGCAGGGGTCCCCAACCTTTTTGAGCCCGGGGCCCACTATCCCGACCAAAATTTTCTCCGGGGCCCCCCTGGGGGCGGGGTGGGTGGGAGGGGTGAGTGGGCGTGGCTAGTGTTAGCGGCAGCAGCCCCCCCTTTTTTCTTAGATTCCACAGTATAGCAAGTACAGTTTCCACAGTATAGCAAGTACAGTTAGCCTAGTATAGCAAGTATAGTTACCCCAGTATAGCAAGTACAGTTACCACAGTATAGCAAGTACAGTTACCACAGTATAGCAAGTACAGTTAGCCCAGTATAGCAAGTACAGTTACCACAGTATAGCAAGTACAGTTAGCCCAGTATAGCAAGTACAGTTACCACACTATAGCAAGTGCAGTTAGCCTAGTATAGCAAGTATAGCTACCCCAGTATAGCCAGTAGTTACCCCAGTATAGCAAGTACAGTTAGCCTAGTATAGCAAGTATAGCTACCCCAGTATAGCAAGTACAGTTAGCCTAGTATAGCAAGTATAGTTACCCCAGTATAGCAAGTACAGTTACCACACTATAGCAAGTACAGTTAGCCTAGTATAGCAAGTATAGTTACCCCAGTATAGCTAGTACAGTTACCACAGTATAGCAAGTATAGTTACCCCAGTATAGCAAGTACAGTTAGCCTAGTATAGCAAGTATAGCTACCCCAGTATAGCCAGTAGTTACCCCAGTATAGCAAGTACAGTTAGCCTAGTATAGCAAGTATAGCTACCCCAGTATAGCAAGTACAGTTAGCCTAGTATAGCAAGTATAGCTACCCCAGTATAGCAAGTACAGTTAGCCTAGTATAGCAAGTATAGCTACCCCAGTATAGCCAGTACAGTTAGCCTAGTATAGCAAGTATAGTTACCCCAGTATAGCTAGTACAGTTACCACAGTATAGCAAGTACAGTCAGCCCAGTATAGCAAGTACAGTTAGCCTAGTATGGCAAGTATAGTTAACCCAGTATAGCAAGTATAGTTAGCCCAGTATAGCAAGTATAGTTAGCCCAGTATAGCCAGTAGTTATTCCAGTATAGCAAGTATAGTTAGCCCAGAATAGCAAGTATAGTTAGCCCAGAATAGCAAGTATAGTTACCCCAGTATAGCAAGTATAGTTACCCCAGTATAGCAAGTACAGTTACCACAGTATAGCCAGTACAGTTAGCCTAGTATAGCAAGTATAGTTACCCCAGTATAGCCAGTACAGTTAGCCTAGTATAGCAAGTACAGTTAGCCCAGTATAGCAAGTACAGTTACCACAGTATAGCCAGTACAGTTAGCCTAGTATAGCAAGTATAGTTACCCCAGTATAGCTAGTACAGTTACCACAGTATAGCAAGTACAGTCAGCCCAGTATAGCAAGTACAGTTAGCCTAGTATGGCAAGTATAGTTAACCCAGTATAGCAAGTATAGTTAGCCCAGTATAGCAAGTATAGTTAGCCCAGTATAGCCAGTAGTTATTCCAGTATAGCAAGTATAGTTAGCCCAGAATAGCAAGTATAGTTAGCCCAGTATAGCAAGTATAGTTAGCCCAGTATAGCAAGTATAGAGTTAACCCAGAATAGCAAGTATAGTTAGCCCAGTATAGCAAGTATAGTTAGCCCAGTATAGCAAGTATAGTTAGCCCAGTATAGCAAGTATAGTTAGCCGAGTATAGCAAGTATAGTTAGCCCAGAATAGCAAGTACAGTTACCACAGTATAGCCAGTACAGTTAGCCTAGTATAGCAAGTATAGTTAGCCCAGTATAGCAAGTATAGTTAGCCCAGTATAGCAAGTATAGTTAGCCTAGTATAGCAAGTACAGTTACCACAGTATAGCAAGTACAGTTAGCCCAGTATAGCAAGTACAGTTAGCCCAGTATAGCTAGTACAGTTAGCCCAATATAGCAAGTATAGTTAGCCCAGTATAGCAAGTATAGTTAGCCCAGTATAGCAAGTATAGTTAGCCCAGTATAGCAAGTATAGTTAGCCCAGTATAGCAAGTATAGTTAGCCGAGTATAGCAAGTATAGTTAGCCCAGTATAGCAAGTATAGTTAGCCCAGTATAGCAAGTATAGTTAGCCCAGTATAGCAAGTATAGTTAGCCCAGTATAGCAAGTATAGTTAGCCCAGTATAGCAAGTATAGTTAGCCCAGTATAGCAAGTATAGTTAGCCCGCAAACAAGCCAGCAAGAGGTGGATCAAAAACTGCACAGAACTATGATCACTGCATACTTGTTAAATTGCATGTGTAACAATCCCAGGCCTAAGGCCTGACCTATGCAGCACAGAAGTATCGGAACAGGTAGTGAGGCTAGATTCAAAGGTGGAAAAACGCTGGTATATAGACAGCCGCCTTACCGAGAAGAGAATGTATTTTGAATACGGTCCACCACGGCCACGCTATCACGGCACGCTATCCCCCTGTCTCGCTGCCTCACACTGCCCGGGAAAAGCGCAGCTGCATAGGCTACACACGCTGACGCCGAGAAAGATGGGATGGGCTGGGCTGGGCGTGACTTCCGGCTTCCGCGGCTGCGCTCTAATGCGTGCAGGCGGAGATGTAGCCGCATGCACTCGCGGCTAATGAAGGAGGGGGCGGGACGGTAGTCACCAGCAAAAAAATCATTGTGAGGCAGGGGATTTGCCGCGGCCCGGTGCGAAACGCCCCGCGGCCCGGTATTGGGTCGCGGACCGGGGGTTGGGGACCCCTGGTATAAAGGACCTTGCTTGGAGGAGGGAGGATGGGCGGGTCCTCCAGCAGTGATGTGTATTTCACTCAATTAGGTGTTGCTCCAGGTATTAGAGCTTTTGAAACATGTTTTCTATCATTTTTCCAGTTGATAGAATTTTTTAAAACTTTGAAAGTTCGCCTCCCCATTGAAGTCTATGGCGGTTCGCGAACTTTTTCACGAACCGAACCTTTCGCGGAAGTTCGCGAACAGGGTTCGCGAACCTAAAATCGGAGGTTCGGCCCAACTCTAATCGCTAGGTGTATCAGCTTTACAGGCTGCAAAACATTGTCACAGTCACATTGTCAGTGTGCAGCTAAATCACCTTTGTTCCAGATAGTCTCATAGCTGGCCTGACAAGTGGCAGAACCAGTTATAAAAGCCACACCTACCCAGCGACCAATCAGTAGGGAGAAACTAGCTGAGTGCCCCCCTCAGGACATCTGAGGAACAGCTCTGAGAATGGAGCAACAACACAGCCGCTACTCAGAAATCCCTGAATGACTGCCATCACTGCAGTGCAGCACTTGAGGAGGGAGAGTGCCTGGTCTGTGGTGGAGACCGAATGCTACCCAGACAGCTCAGGGTGACCTAGAACCACCAGGAGAGTATAGTGGGATAAAAGAGGCAGAAAAGCCCACTTACTGAAAGAGTAATGCTAAATATAATTTAGCATTTTTCTAGTTTTGTATTGGATTTCTATAGCGCCAACATATTACGCGGCACTGGACAAAATATATATATATATATATATATATATATTTAGATAGATAGATATAGATAGATAGATATAGATATAGATATATATATAAAGGGGTCCATACACTGGTCGATTTCAACCATCGATCGATCGATTCTATGGAATCAATTAATCATATCAATCTATCGATCGATTTGCGGCCGAATTTTGATCGATTTGATCTATCTGATGGATGGAAAATCCATGTCGATCTGCTGCTGGCAGATCGATAGCCCATAGAGTTGCATTGCCTCTAATGGTTCAATAATGCATTTAGATCGATTTCCAATAGATTTAATTCTGAAATCTATTGGAAATCTGTTCCTAGTGTGTGGCACACATCAGATAGATTCCGGTCAGATTCGACTTGACAGGCATCTGACAGAAATCTATCTGATGGTCGAATCTGCTGCAAATCTTTAAGTGTATGGCCACCTTTAGGTTACAAACAACAATGGTAGGGGTGACAAACAACATAATACAGGTAATAAGCAGTAAGACCAGAAAAGGATTAAAAGTGCCCATACACTCGTCAGATTAGCAGCAGATAGATCATCAGTTAGATTTCTTATCTATCTGATGTGTTTTTAGAACATTTTTTACCAGGATAGAATTCCAATAGATTTCTGTTTGAAATCTATTGAAATTCGATCTGATGGCATTTTTTTTTTGCCATCAGATTTCCATTAGGGCCAATGCAAAATGATAAGCAATCTCAACAGAGCAACCTAGATTTTCCACCCTGCCAGTTCGATGGAAATCCATCGAAATCGATCGAAATCTGCCGTTGATCGGTCGATTGGCCAACCGATTTGCAATCGATCGATTTTGATCGATAGATCGGCCAGAAAATCGGCCCCTTAAGAGCCAGTGCTCATTAAAAAGCGCTAGCGTAATCGCAAACGCTTAGCTCTTTTTGGAGTGATTTGGAGTGATTTTCCTAGGTGATTCTAGGCATGTACCTAGAGATTTTTGGAGTGTTTAGGTGTAGTGTTTGTTATTTGTTGTTACAGTAGAGCTGGAACTAAACAGCTTCTGTAACAAAACCGCCTGGAAAATCGCTCTGATCCAGCATTTTTCAGAGCGATTTTCCGCTTTCCTATACTTAACATTGAGGCTGAATCGCCTCAGAAATCAGCAGAAATGCTGCAGGACCCGTGTTTGCGTTTGGGAAAAAAGCTCATCGTTCTGGTGTGCTGCATCCCATTCACAGACATTAGCCAAGCGCTTTTCAAAGTGATGGCTCTGGCTAGCATGAACTGGGCCCCTAGTCTCTCTCCGGGGGTCCATCTGAAAATGCGCCTGCGAATAATGGCGCACGGTGTTGCGCTAATCCGTTTGTCGCTTATCGCTATTTAACGTTAAAGAGACTCCGTAACAAAAATTGCATCCTGTTTTTTATCATCCTACAAGTTCCAAAAGCTATTCTAATGTGTTCTGGCTAACTGCAGCACTTTATACTATCACTGTCTCTGTAATAAATCAACTTATCTCTCTCTTGTCAGACTTGTCAGCCTGTGTCTGGAAGGCTGCCAACTCTTCAGTGTTGTGGTTCTGCTATGAACTCCCCCTTCCAGGCCCACAAATAACACACACTGCCTGTGTGTTATTTAGATTAGAGCAGAGCAGCTTCTCTCTTATCTTTTACAAGCTGGATAAATAGTCCTCTGAGCTGGCTGGGCTTTCACATACTGAGGAAATTCAGACAAGGGCAAAGCTGTTTGCAGGAAGAAACAAGCAGCCTGAAACTTCAGTGCATGGGGGAAAGAAATACACAAATTATCTCTTGAGATTCAAAAGGAAGGGTGTATACAGCCTGCTTGTGTATGAATGTATTTTCTATGTGTGGACATACTGTACATCAACCTACTTCCTGTTTTGGTGGCCATTTTGTTTGTTTATAAACAAACTTTTAAAAACTGTTTTTAACCACTTTTAATGCGGCGAGGAGCGGCGAAATTGTGACAGAGGGTAATAGGAGATGTCCCCTAACGCACTGGTATGTTTACTTTTGTGCGATTTTAACAATACAGATTCTCTTTAAAGCCTTATCGTTATTTAGCTCTGTGTTTATTTTATTGAAAATTAGCGTTAACATTGTATCGTTATTTATCTTTGTATAAAGCGGTGATATAAAAAGGTATACCTAACCCTACTCTCACACAGAACCCTCTCTGTACCTATCCCAAACCCCCAGGACCCCCCTGGTGGTGCCTAACCCTAAGACCCCCCCTGGTGGTGCCTAACCCTAAGACCCCCCTGGTGGTGCCTAACCCTAAGACCCCCCCTGGTGGTGCCTAACCCTAAGACCCCCCTGGTGGTGCCTAACCCTAATGCTGGGAATACACGTTTCGTTTTTGCCTTCGTTTTAGCCTTCGATTCGTTCAGTAAACGAATCGAGTGTTGAAAACGTATGTGAAAATAGTCATAATCTCATTATAGTTTCGATTAATAGACCCCAAAAACGAACGACTAGTGATCGAACATGTTTGATATTATCTCTCTTTATCCATCTAAACGAGCCATTGGTAGGCTTGATGGCTGTTCAGATCGATTATATATTCGTTTATGTTAGTCCGTCCCTGTAAAAAGGGATTTTCGTTTCGTTTCTTTGCAGCCTTCGATCATTGGAAAAACGAAACCATCAGAATAAAAAAAAAAAACGAAACCGTGGGTGGTGATATTAACCGTACGTTCGATTATTTCGGGAACGAAAAGGACAAAAGGCACAATCGAAACGAAGGCTAAAACGAAACGTGTATTCCCAGCATAAGACCCCCCTGGTGGTGCCTAACCTTAAATATCCCCTGGTGGTGCCGAACCCTAAGACCCCCCTTGTGGTGCCTAACCCTAAGGCTAGTTACACACCGGGATGTTGCGTTATAGTGGACGTTATGGTTGCATAACGTCCCCTAACGCAACGCTTGCCGGTGTTGGTAGAGGACGTTGAGTGAGCCGCGTCAAGCGGCTCTTTCCGCATTAGGGCAGTGAGAGTGGCGCTGATTGGCCGGCGGGACCACGTGATGCGGAGTGAAACACTCCGCATCACGTGGTAACACCAGCCAATCAGCGGCCACCAGTGCAGTGCATATTGAGTAGCCATGTGCGCGGCTACGTAGCGGCCTCTCCCCACCTCCTCTCCGCCCCAACACTGAGCATGTGCAAACAGTCTAACGTGGCTTAAGCCGTTGGAACGCTATAGTATGCTGCACGTTCTGAAGAACGTGCAGCGTTACATGTAACGCAACGTGGGCAGTGTGAACAGCCCCATTGACTTTGTATTGCTGCACTAGCTTGCGCCTGTAACGTCCCTGTGTGGAAGCAGCCTAAATCTTCCCTGGTGGTGCCCAACCCTAACCTTGAGGCCTGGAACCCACTGAAATCAGCAAACGCAAAACGCAACCGCTAGCGTTTTGTCTGAGCGGTTTGCAAGCGGATTCATGCGCGTTTTTGGTCGTGTTTTGCAACATTGTATTTTTTTGCCCAGCGGGTGCGTAGTGTTTTGCGTTTTGCGTTTTTATCCTGATTGGTCCTGTGAATTATTTTTCATTTTGTTACAGTGTGCTGAACCGCAAAACGCTAGCAAAACCGCTCAGTTTAGGTTTTGCTGAGCGTTTCTGCTAGCGTTTCAATACTTTACATTGAAGCGCTAACGCTCTCAAAATGCTGCAGGTCCTGCGTTTGCGTTTCTGGGAAACGCAAACGCTCCTGTGGAAGTTGCCCCATCCATTAACATTAGCCCAGCGTTTTGGCAAACTGCTAGCGTATCGCAGTGCTGCCAAGACGCTGCCAAAAGCGCTCCTGTGGGTTCCAGCCCTGACAGTGTTACATTAAATCCATTCACCGTTTTGCAGTTAAATAACGTCTGCACTAGTCTTAAATAACGTCTGTAGTTTGGCTTATGTAGGGCGCTATTGATAAATATTGATAAATAATCAGCAGATGTGGAGGTGGGCGGAGTAAAGGGATAAACGCTCTGCTGATTAGTGAGAGCTATTCACTAACTGGGACTGCCCACTCTGTTTCCTCTATGGATCCT
Organism: Hyperolius riggenbachi; assembly: GCF_040937935.1. Lineage (NCBI taxonomy): Eukaryota > Metazoa > Chordata > Amphibia > Anura > Hyperoliidae > Hyperolius > Hyperolius riggenbachi. The sequence goes on along the minus strand of NC_090651.1, from coordinate 351,034,589 downwards.
GGGTCACATGACTCAATGCTTCAAATAGAATTTCTCTGAAATAGCTGCATCCTGTATGGGAAATGTACGTTTTTGGCTGGGGTCACACTATAAACCTTGTTCACGGTTTCACGTGCGCAGGATAAATTGTGTGCAGATACAAAGCGAGCAGCTGCAAGTTGTGCAAATAAAAAAAATCATTAATAGATTTAAAGGCCATTCATTAATGTTCTATAATAATCATTTTTTTAATATTTTCTCCTCCACCAGAGTGTAAGCTCCGCCTTCGAGAACATTTACAGGAAGGAGGGGATTCTGGGACTGTGGCGTGGAGTGAATGGGGCAGTTCCTCGAGTCATGGTGGGCTCAGCGGTGCAGCTGGCAACTTTTGCCAAAGCCAAGGAATGGGTGAAGAAACAAAAGGTGAGAAAATGATGGGTCCATCGTTATGCTTATAATAATAGCCTTGGGGCATGATTCACAAACCCGTGTTAACTGTTAGCACGCGAAGTGCCGCACACAGACTTTTTCATGTGCAAAGTCGATAACGCAGACTTTTGCGCGCGATCGGCCGCCGATCACGTGCAAAAGTCCGTGTTATTGCGTGCAAATGTCCGCGATCGCGGGACTTTGCACGTGAAAAAGACTGTGTGCAGAACTTTGCATGCTAACTGTTTAGGACGCCTGTGCTAACAGTTAACACGGGTTTGTGAATCAAGCCCTTGGTGTAAGGTGGGGCAGTTGGCTCACATGTGGTGTAGGAAGGGGCAGTTGGTTTACACATGGTATAGGGAGGGTCTGTCGGCTCACACGTGGTGTAGGAAGACGCTGTTGGATCATATGCGGTCAGGGCCGGATTTACCATAAGGCAGTGTAGGCACGTGCCTACAGGCGCCTGATGATGGAAAGGCAGCTCACTTCTCTCCCCGAACGCCTCCCTCCCTCCCTTCCCTATGCAAAGTCCTGATGAGAGTGTAAATGAGAGGTTACTCACCCAGCTCTCTGCATTCCACTGACCAGATCTCCCTTCACTCCGGGGCTCCTCTAGCTACTTAATACTGAGGTTCCTCTAGCTACCTCATATTTGGGGGCACCTCTAGCTTCTTAATATTGAGGGTACTTCTGGCTACCTAATACTAAGGGGCATCTGTAACTACCTATGACTAGTAAGGGATAAGTGACAGCTGGGACAGCCAGCACACTTGTGGTGCAGTTTGGTGGGGGGTTTGTAGGTTCGTGGAGGGTGGAGTCTAGGGTGCCAGGACATTTGTGCCTCTAGGCTCCTGTGAGGTAAATTTGGGCCTGTATGTGGTGTAGTGAGGGGCGGTTGGTTCACACGTGCTGTAGTGAGGGGCTGTTGGCTCACACGTGGTGTAGGAAGAGGGCTATAGGCTCACACATGGTACAGGGAGGGGCTGTTTCTCACATGTGGTGTAGGGAGGAGGCAGTTGGATCACGTGTGGTGTAGGGAGGGGCAGTTGGCTCACAGGTGGTGTAGGGAGGGGCAGTTGGCTCACAGGTGGTGTAGGGAGGGGCAGTTGGCTCACAGGTGGTGTAGGGAGGAAGTGGTTGGCTCACACATGGTGAGGGGAGGGGCAGTTGGCTCACAGGTGGTGTAGGGAGGAGGTGGTTGGCTCACACGTGGTGAGGGGAGGGGCAGTTGGATCATGTGTGGTGTAGGGAGGAGGCAGTTGGATGACGTGTGGTGTAGGGAGGGGCTGTTGGCTCACAGGTGATGTAGAGAAGAAATGGTTGGCTCACACGTGGTGAGGGGAGGGGCAGTTGGCTCACATGTGGTGTAGGGAGGGGCAATGGATTCAGATGTGGGCTATATATATAATGGGATGTTCTTTTGCAGTTAGTGAGGAGATGCCACACCCAGCTCATGTGGCTGGGAGGGAGTTTTCTGAGATTTGGTGGTATCAGAATCAGGAGCTCAGAAGTTGGATGAAGGGTCATAGCTGGAAGTCTCTGTAATGTCTCGATCTCTTCATGTATGGTGACCATTGTCTATCCTCTTCTTGCAGTGGTTCTCTGATGATAGCTGGTTGGTGGCGTTGGCCGGAGGGATGATCAGCAGCATCGGTGTCGCAGTGGCAATGACCCCATTCGATGTGGTCAGCACCCGGCTGTACAACCAACCTGTGGACAGCAAGGGACATGTGAGTGATGCCCTCATACTCTTGCCTGCTGGGGGAGGGGGCTAACTGATCATTTATGGGGGAGAGGGGGACTAACTGACAATTTATGAGGGGAGGGGGACTAACTGGCAATATATAAGATGGGGGGCACTTATTAGATGACGCACCTCAGGGACAATATTTCCTTAAAAGACCACTACAGCGAACAAAATAGGCAGTTAAAATCAGAACCAACAGGTTTTGGACTAGTCCATCTGCTCATGGGGGATTCTCAGGATTTCCTTTGTTTTTAAAAGCATTTCCTTAGCAGTTGCTAAGTCTAACTGCCATTAGGGAGGCTGGTTGGTATCTTACTATTTTGGCAATTAGACTTAGCAACTGACATTGAGGAAATTCTATTGAAAACAAAAGAAAACCTTGAGAATTCCCTATGAGGAGATGGACTAGTCCAAAACCTGTCAGTTTTTTTCAGATTTTAACTGCTTACTTTTTTTTTTTTTTGCTATAGTGGTCCTTTAAATAGAAGATTGAATGTCACATCAATATTAACAATTATGATGTGAAATCATAATATACATTTTCTGGCAAATTTGTAATTAATTTTGCACATAACCGTAATTATGTTCCATAATTTCATGATTATGCAAAAATGCAACATTCGACTCTTTGGGAACAAGTCAAAACATTTTTTTTTTTCAAAAAGACATTTCAGTTTTTGAGAAAATCAAGTTTAAAGAGGAACTCCAGTAAAAATAATGTGATAAAAAGTGCTTCATTTTTACAATAATTATGTATAAATTATTTAGTCAGTGTTTGCTCATGCCCATTGTAAAATATTTTAAATCCCTGATTTATATTCTGACATTTATCACATGGTGACATTTTTACTGCTGGCAAGTGATGTAGCTGCTGCTTGCTGTTTTGTCAGTTGGAAACAATTGTAAACAGCTATTTCCCACAATGCACCATGGCTCACAGACATCTTTTTTCCTTTTAAGCAACCCCAGTTGCCTGGCAGTTATCATACAGCAGAGGTTAGCAGATAATATATTCAGTAGCAATCCCCCTGCGGCGGCCCTTCTGACGCGATTCTTGTGTTTTCTCTGCAGGGCCGGCTGTATCGCGGCTTCTTGGACTGTTTTCTGAAGATCACACACAAGGAAGGGATACTGGCTCTGTATAAGGGGATAGTCCCGGCCTACGTCCGCCTAGGGCCACACACAATCCTCAGCCTGCTCTTCTGGGAGGAGCTACGGAAACTGACCTATTACTACCAGCATCACTGAGCGCAGGCCGCAGGGGCGGCGCCAGGACTTACGTGAGGCAGTCTGTGATCGGCTACCCAGTGCTGCAGCCATGTTGGGCCAAACCACTTCCTGCGTCTGGTGGGGGTGTGAGGAGGAGCCTTGGATGTGAAGGCGGTGTTGATCCGGAGTGAGTTGGCGTGAAGGCGGCCATATTTACAGGCTCTGAATTGCTCCAAGAGGAGGCCCTACCTACTACCTAGCCCTGTGGAGATCACGCCTCACCCAGCACAATGGACAGACTACTGGAGCTATCTCCTGCAAGTCTGGGGGAGAAATCTGGGCAGTCTCTGAGAATAATAGTAATAATTGCACTGATGATCTCTGAACCTCCAAATGTTTAATAATCACTATATTATCTCAGAGCTGATGGAACATTCTTCTGACAATCATTAAATGGTCCTTTTCTTACAGTTTCCTCCCTGTGTTATTGGACAGTTGGGGCGGGGGAATGGACAGTGTATGTCTGGTCATAATGTATAAAGGTGCCCATACAGTATGAGACATTTCTTGGCAGAGTCGGTCACTGTGCTGCTTGATCGTAATTTTGATAGATTTGTAGCAGAAATCTACCAACATTACCGATTAGACAGGGCGCTTCTTTGCTGGTCGATTGGGGAAGGAAGGGGGGGCGCAGTATCTATGGGAGGAGTCTAGAGTTGGCGGCACGTCCTCCCTGCTAATGCTGCTATGGGGCACCACTGGGGGCGTAACTAGAGGGGAGCCCAGAGCTGTTTTGGGCCCCCAGCTACCGTATGTAAGGCTTGGTGGTGTATTCTCCACAGTCAGCATGCAACGCATGAGCTGACGTGAAGGAGGTACACACACTAGCACAAGGAAACAGGCTATCCCTAGTATAGTGGAGGGGAGGACTGACTCCAATAGGAGATTGTGGCGCACAGAGCCGGTGCAGATCCGACAGCCACAAACAATACTTTCGCTATAACGTCTCAGCGCAAAGTAGCGCTGAGCGCATAAACCAGAACTGAGGCGATCAGGACAGGTAGACAGAATGAACGCTTGCTAGCCAGCCGCTACTTAGTGACAGCAAGCGTCCAAAACAAGACAGACTGGAATGAGGCAGCCAATGCGTTTGCAGCGATGGCGTGCCTCACAAAGACAGGACAGGATAGTTAGGAAATAGCAGGATCAAGATAGATGAATGTAACACAGACAAATATACAATAAGTATGTTTTCCTAGCGTATTACAATTACAGCTATCAATGAAACTATTTGTAACGTCTGACTAACATATGTATATATCGGCAATGAACCGATATATGACATAAGCAGGAACACTGACTAGGACTGGAGTAATACAGGGAACAGGACTCAGAAGGATTCGCTATCTCTTCGCAGAGATGAACGCAATCCACAAACGGTAACAGAACAGGATTCAGAAGGATTCGTTATCTCTTTGCAGAGATGAACGCAATCCACAAACAGAACCAGGAGCAGGATTGCTTACACAGCACAGGTGATCACGATACGCGCAAACTACCAAAACGTGCTGGAAAGCTGACTAACTGCACACAGGATATAAACAGTTCGTGTACGTATACATCAGCGACACTGATGTATCAACGTAACACGAATACAAGGAAAATAATAAACGTGCTGGTATGCATATATATTGGCAATGAACCAATATATGATGCAAAGACCAGCAAAGTATCTTTAGAACAAGAAACACGATCGGGGGCTGAAGCAACAGCAAGACAGGCTTAAACTGAAGCTATGATAACCCGAGGAGTCCTGCAGGAAGCAGATCTTTATACTGAGGTCATCCAATGGGAGCAGACATGCAGATTCCCACACAGGTGAATGATAATCAGTCACAAGCTGACAGCAGGGAAAGGCAGACAAAGCTATGCAGCTTGCATGGAAAGAGATCAGAACTGCCTGAGCTGCAGCACTACTACTTCCAGCAATACCTGCTGCAGCAGCGATCATGACACCGTACTAACCTTCCCTGGTGTGGAATCTGTCCATTTTCAAACTGCGGGCCTGCGGGAAGTATAGCGCTCGTCTGACTTTCTCACTGATGTTAGATCTACACAGGGCAGAATCAGAACGATGATGATGAAAATCTGCTGTCAGTACATCACTGCTTTCAGACAAGACAAATAGCATGTATATCACACTTTTCTCCTGGCAGACTCAAAGCACTAGGGCACCCTCTATAGGAAGTGTTAGGGAGTCTTGCCCAAGGTCTCTTACTGACTAGGTGCTGGCTTACTGAACAGGAAGAGCCCAAATTTGAACCCAGGTCACCTGTGTCAGAGGCAGAGCAATTAAAGAGGAACCCCAGTGAAAATAATGTAGTCAAAAATATTTTTTTTTACAATAATTAGTATAAATGATTTAGTCAGTGTTTGCCCATTGTAAAATTTTTCCTCTCCCTGATTTACATTCCGACATTTACCACATGGTGACATTTTTACTGCTGGCAGGTGATGTCAGTGGAAGGAGATGCTGCTTGCTTTTTTGGCAGTTGGACCCAGCTGTAAACAGCTGTTATTTCCCATAATGTAATGAGGTTCACAGACAGGAAACTGTCAGGACTATGGTCCTGACATCACACTGTGGGAGGGGTTTCACCACAATATCAGCCATACAGAGCCCCCTGATGATCCGTTTGCGAAAAGGAAAAGATTTCTCGTGGGAAAGGGGGTATCAGCTGCTGACTGGGATGAAGCTCAGTCCTTGGTCACGCCGCCAGTTTCTCTTTAACCTTTACACTATCCAGCCACCGTGGACCGGATCCGGGATTTGTGACTGTCTAGTTGGCATTAGAGGTCGGCAGGCAGGGATGGGGGGTGGGGAGGGATTGGTATTAGAGGTCAGCAGGCAGGGATGGGGGTGGGGAGGGATTGGTATTAGAGGTCAGCAGGCAGGGATGGGGGTGGGGAGGGCTCAGTACATAAGACCAGGACATTTATAGCAATTTGGATCAGACATGTTAGAAGGACTCGGACCCTCCTGCACTGCTCCTGGGCCAGGAATGAGGCTGAGGTCACCTTGTACAACATGTCCCCCGGCGCCCCCGACTCTCCTGCCAGGAAATGACACAATAGCCTCCTCTGGATCCTCCACTTTGTATCCCTGACTTCCTGCTTCTAAACCATAGATGCCCATTAACGATCCAATTTCCCGAACAAATGGTTCCGGCCGCCAACGAGGTGGAAACTGGTAATAAATGCAATCAGACCAAAAGAATCGTTCTGAAATTTGAATCAATAGAATGATCCTTCCTCATCCATCAGTACCATTAATGGCACCTGATTGATGGATAGTAGGGTCGATCATTTGGGATATTGTACCATTAATGGGCCATACTAAAAAGATACATAAACACATTAGATAAAACTCATCTGATAACGAATGCCTCAGCTGCTGATTGTTTGTGTGTGGGTGTGTACAGTGTGTGTGTGTGGGTGTGTACAGTGTGTGTGTGTGTGTGTGTGTGTGTGTGTGGGTGTGTGGGTGTGTGGGTGTGTGGTGTGTGTGTACTGTGTGTGTGTCTCTCTCTGTATGCATGTGCATGTACAGTATATAGGGTGTGTGTGCGTGTGTGTAGGGTGTGTGTGTGTGTGTGTGTGTGTACAGTGTGTGTGTCTCTCTCTGTATGCATGTGTATGTATGTACAGTATATAAGGTGTGTGTGTGTGTGTGTATGTGTGTGTGTGTGTGTGTGTGTGTGTGTGTGTGTGTGTGTGTGTGTGTGTCTCTCTCTGTATGCATGTGTACATGTGAGGTGTGTGTAGGGTGTGTGGTGTGTTATAGTGTGTGTGTGTGTGTGTGTGTGTGTGTGTGTGTGTCTCTCTGTATGCATGTGTACATGTGAGGTGTGTGTAGGCTGTGTGGTGTGTTATAGTGTGTGTGTGTGTGTGTGTGTGTGTGTGTGTGTGTGTGTCTCTCTGTATGCATGTGTACATGTGAGGTGTGTGTAGGGTGTGTGGTGTGTTATAGTGTGTGTGTGTGTGTGTGTGTGTCTCTCTCTGTATGCATGTGTACATGTGAGGTGTGTGTAGGGTGTGTGGTGTGTTATAGTGTGTGTGTGTGTGTGTGTGTGTCTCTCTCTGTATGCATGTGTACATGTGAGGTGTGTGTAGGGTGTAGGGTGTGTGTGTGTGTGTGTGTGTGTGTGTGTGTGTGTGTGTGTGTGTGTGTGTGTGTGTGTGTGTGTGTGTGTGTGTGTGTGTGTGTGTGTGTGTGTGTGTGTGTGTCTCTGTATGCATGTGTACATGTGAGGTGTGTGTAGGGTGTGTGGTGTGTGTGTGTACAGTGTGTATGTCTCTCTCTGTATGCATGTGCATGTACAGTATATAGGGGGTGGGTGTGTGTGTGTGTAGGGTGTGTGTGTGTGTGTGTGTGTGTGTGTACAGTGTGTGTGTCTCTCTCTGTATGCATGTGTATGTATGTACAGTATATAAGGTGTGTGTGTGTGTGTGTGTGTGTGTGTGTGTGTGTGTGTGTGTGTGTGTGTGTCTGTGTGTGTGTGTGTGTGTGTGTCTCTCTGTATGCATGTGTACATGTATAGTGTGTATGTCTGTATGTGTGTACAGAGTGTGTGTGTGGGTCTCTCTGAGATGCGAGAACAGCGTGTGTGTTTGCGTATGTAGTGACGTAACTACAATTCATGGGGCCCCCCAGTGATACTTTGCTGGGGCCCCCAATGGTCACACCCCTTCCCTTGCCTCCCCCTGGTCACCCTCACAGCCTGGGGCCCATCCCACAAGGGTCATAAAGCAAGTGTGGCCATCATGATCTTCACACCCATAACAAGTGCAGCCACAAAACACCTGATGTAAAGTACAATCCCCTGTATCGGAGGAAGAGAAGGTCAGTAGTTGGGGGCCGGGCCGAGGCAGAGAGAGGCTCCAGCCTCAGGGCACAGTGTAGGAGGGGGCGCAGAACTCACTCAGCAATCATTCCCCTATTGTGTTTGAAGCAGAGAGAAATAAGAAAAGGGGATACATGGCAGTGACTGCAAGCCAGATAACAAGAGATTAAGGTGTTGGGGGCCCTGGGGCGCCTCTTAGTGTAATAGCAATCAGTGTGTGACCGCAGGAGTGGGAGGAATGGGGGCACACTTTGGTGTCTCAGCCTTGGGTGCTGGTGGACCTTGTCCCGGCTCTGGTTGGGGGCCCCACAGCTCTGGGCCGGCTGCAATCACAGGGACTTGCTTCCTTCTAGTTACACCCGTGTGTATGTTTATTCTTTCCTGTTACCGGCACAACAATCCCTGGAAGGCTCTCTGTATCTCTCCATCAGTCATGTGTATAGAATGTGCAGCAGACATCACCCCGGATACATAAAACCGCCTCTATTATTAGATCATTAGTGTGTGTGGCGTCCCCTGCCTGGCACTGCTGCCACGTGTTGTGCAGGCGCCGGGGGCCGCTGGGCACGAGGGAAACAGCTCCTGTAAACACACATCGGAAATAAACCTCCTGAGTCAGGAATATTCATTTACTTCTGCGGCCGGTGCAAACAGTCTATTTCTAGCCAGCTTCCCCTCCGATCCCCTCCAGGGAATGTTTCTTCTTATTCCCTATCTGTCCTCTTTTCTAACACTAAGCCAAGTGTGTCCTACACACATAAGTTAAGGAGCCTTGTTCCCCAGATAACAGAATACATTTGATCTGTGGTCTGAGAGATGAGGAAGGCACCGGAGTAGGCATGAGGGTTCAGCACAGGGGCAGTCAATGGCGCCCATGGTGCTGTGGCGCCCATGGCATGAGCCATGCCTGCACCCCTCTAGATACGCCTCTGAGCGATCGAAAGGTCTTGTTTCATCATCATTTTTCAGGCGCTTGGCACATCTCATTGGGGTCATTTGAGGCTCCTCTAGGGAACAATGAACCACGGCTGTATAGAATTTATCGTCCAGGAAATCACAGAGCAACGCAGCCAAATCTATAAATCGGAGACTAGGGATGACCAATGAGATGCCAATAATTTCCCCTTGCATTCAAATTTCATGTAAATTATATGCAGCTTGAAAATTTGGACCAATCAGAATAACTTCCTGACAATTTTTATGGGTCCAAGTTTGAGCTGCATAACATTAACATGAAATGTGAATGCAAGGAGAGATTATTTACAACCGCTTGATTCCAGGAAGTGCAAATTGTTGGCAGCTTAAGCCTAGTATACACTTTCAATTTTGATTGGCAAATCACTGACCAATCTTACCACCTCTAGTTAGTATGAGAGTTTACTTACACAATCTGCTCATAGCATTCAATATCTTTTGACCCTCATAGTACATGATGATGGTAAAATTGGTCAGTTATTGGCCAATCAAAATATAAGGTGTGTTTTTATTAATTTCTATAATCAATGGAGTTAAATATAATAATGTATTTAAAAAAAATGAGTGTAAAAACTTGTTCCTCTGCATCTCCATTGAGATACATTGTGTGCGTTTTACATGCAATGCTGGAAATTATGCAGCAAGTTGTGCATTTTCAAATACTGTAGACACAATGCAAACCGCACATATGTGTTTTTACATGCAGCCCATAAACTTGCATTAGCGGAAAAATGCTAGCGTGCAGTGGCATAGCTAAGCAGCTATGGGCCCTGGTGCAAGTTTTGCTCGTTGTGCCGCAGATAACTGGCAGATTTGATCACGGTGATTGAATCTGCTGGTATAAATCCATGTGTGTATGGCCTGCTTTACAGCCACTGGAGATACCAGCAAAACTTTGATGAGCTTTTAAAGAGAATCTGTACTGTGAAAATCTTACATAAATAAACGCACCAGCCTGTTTGTTGTCTTATCCTAGCCCCCTCTGTGACATTTTCGCCGCACCCCTCTGCTTTCTTGGTGATAAAATCACTGTTTTAGTCATTGTTTTTGTAAACAATGCAGATGGCCACCAAACAGGAAATACATCATCAGAGCAGGTGCCTGTTTGCAGTGGCTCCTCTCAAGCCTGACTTGACTGCTGGAATGTTACTACCACTTGTTGCCTTAGCTGCTTGTCTGAGCTCTGCACTCACAGCTGTTCACAAGGTCACAGCTCCGTGAGCCTCGCAGAGAAGCTGGCTGTGAGCAGAGACCTTGCCTGTGACTCATACACACAGCACACACACAGAGCCTGCAGGGGGCGTGCATAACTTCTCCCTATCACAGCAGCGGCAGCACATTCCTTCCTGGGTCGACAAAGCTTGACAAAGAAAAGAAGATTAGATATACAGTATTACAGAGACAGTGCAACTAGAAAAGGCTGCAGTAATCCAGACCACATTACAACAAGTATAGGAACTTATAGGAATAGAAGAAATAAGGCTGAAAATGTTGTTACAGAGTCTCTTTAGGCTTCTTGTACACCAAGACGTTGCATTAGGTGGCACGTTAAGGTTGCATAACGTGCACCTAACACAACGTATGGTGCTGCAAGAGCCGACGGTAGAGTGAGCCACGTTAGGCGGCTCGAGTCCTATAATGTCTCCCAGAGTGGCGCTGATTGGCCAGCGGGACCACGTGATGCGGAGCGAGACACTCCGCATCACGTAGTCCTGCCGGCCAATCAGCGCCCGCCAGTGCAGTGAATATTAAGTAGCCATGTGCGCGGCTACTGTAGCTGGCTCTCCCCGCCTCCTCTCCGCCCCCCACTGCGCATGTGCAAACAGTCTAACGCGGCTATAGCCGCTCCAACGCCGTAGCATGCTGCACTTTGCACAGAACGTGCAGCGTTACATGTAACGCAACGTGGGCTGTGTGAACAGCCCACTTGTGTTACATTGCTGTGCGTTGGGGGAGCGTTACAGGCGCACTAACGTCTTGGTGTGTAAGCAGCCTTAAGGGTGAGTGTGAACAATGTCTTCTAAATTTTTGACCCAGTTTTAGACATCTACAGCCTCCGAGTCGCTGAGCACTTACCATGCAGTTCCCAGATAGTCAGATGTGCCCCTAGATATTAGTATTAAAGGACAACTGTAGTGAGAATTATATTGAGGCTGCCATATTGATTTCCTTTTAAAGGGGAACTGAAGAGAGAGGGGTATGGAGGCTGCCATATTTATTTCCTTTTAAGCAATACCAGTTGCCTTGCAGCCCTGCTAATCCTCTGCCTCTAATACTATTAGCCATAGCCCCTGAACAAGCATGCAGCAGATCAGGTGTTTTAGACTTTAAAGTCGGATCTGACAAGACTAGCTGCATGCTTGTTTCAGGTGTTATTCAGATACTACTGCAGAGAAATAGACCAGCAGGGCTGCCAGGCAACTGGTATTGATTAAAAGGAAATAAATATGGCAGCTTCCGTATACCCCTTACTTCAGTTCCCCTTTAAACAATACCAGTTGCCTGACAGTCCTGCTGATCTACTTGGCTGCAGTAGTGTCTGAATCACACAGAAACAAGCATGCAACTAATAAAGTCAGATCTGAAAATAATGTCATAAACACCTGATTTGCTGCATGCTTGTTCAGGGTCTATGGCTAAAAGCATTAGAGGCAGACGAGCAGCAGAGCTGCCAGACAACTAGTATTGCTTAAAAGGAAATAAACATGTCAGCCTCCGTATACCTCTCTCTTCAGTTCCCCTTTAAGTAGTCAGATGTGTTCAGCAGTATTAGGTACCCAGTAGGGATGGTCGGAAGTGCCCATTTCCGATTCCGTGGAAATTTCGATTTCCACCAATACCAATTTACGGTTTCCGATTTCTGGGTTTTTTTTATTTCTGTTTTCCTGATTTTCGAGGAGCATTTTATTAGTCACTCTTTTGCACTAGAACAGAAGTTTGCTGTCTTAAAGGACATTTGAAGTGAGAGGGATATGGGGGCTGCCATATTTATTTCCATCTAAGCAATACCAGTTGCCAGGCCCTCCTGCTGATCCTCTGCCTCTAATACTATTAGCCATAGCCCCTGAACAAGCATGCAGCAGAGATCTGACAAGATTAGCTGCATGCTTGTTTCTGGTGTTATTCAGACACTACTGCAGAGAAATAGACCAGCAGGGCTGCCAGGCAACTGGTATTGATTAAAAGGAAATAAATATGGCAGCCTCCGTATACCTCTTACTTCAGTTCCCCTTTAAAACAGAAGGTATTTGCAACAGTTCAGGTTGGAATGGGCATATGACGTCTCCTACAATGCATCACACCTAAATATGCAAATTTTGTTGTCCCTGAAAGTTAGCCACACCTCCAGAACTGCTGGAAATGCAACGATGTGTCAGCTTGTTCATTGTTCAGAGCCAAACTAATTCAACATACAGACTGTTTCACACTGGCTGGTCATCATCAGTGCATGGCATGGGTAAATGTGGCTCTATGGGGTAGGACTTGAAACACGCAGAGTTACAGAGTACTCAGCAAGCTCATGGTGAACCAGAACTCCTAGGAGTGTGGAAGGGGCTACAAAATACCAAAAATGTAAAATCAGTCGTGACTGGTCCAAAATTACAGCGGTGATCTGATTCTGCAGAAAAAGTCTACATTCTCTGATTGGTCCAATACTTCCGAGTTCTATGATTGGGTCCAAAATTTCCAAGTTGCTATAAAATGGATTTCCACTGAATTCTGATTTTTTTTTCTCCGATCGGATATGCGGAAATATCTATTCTGCAGAGTCCAAACAAGCATCCCTACACAGAACACGGTCTCCCCTTACTGGTCACACCAATGCTTTGCAATTTACATTGGTCACTCTATCCACAGTGTTCTGCTGCCACCTACTGGCAAATCTGAAATGCAAGAGTGGTGACAAAAAATGGTGCGTTTCTGCATTTTGCATTCTTGAAATTGCGTTCTTGTATGCATTTGCCGCCGGTAATGTATAAAAGCACATACAAGGGGCACATTTAAACATTAGGGGAACAGTGCTGGGGGTTTTGTCACGTTTGTCATTTGTCCCGAAGTTGCTTGCGGTTACCACTGCGCACCCGATCGACCACAACGGCCCGACATCTTGCCACATGTCCGATAGAAACATGCGACCAAAGCCCACGATTTTCATCCAATTAGATTATAATCCCAGGTGTAACAATAGGAGCCCGCTCAGGGCTGTTTTAGGGGGCTGGAGGGGTCACAGCATGAGGGGAAAGCCATGGCCACACATCGGCGAGGAGGAGGGACGCCCCCCCTCCCAGGGCCGGTTTAATGGGCCAAGGGACCCTGGGGCAAGCTTAAGCAAGGGCCCCCCCCTACAACTTCCCTCCCCCACAACTCCCCCCCACCCCCAAAGTAACCGAACCTCCTGGCAGAGGGAGAGACAGGATGTATATACATACCTCCGGCCCCGGTTCGGTTTCAGCGTCTGCCTCCTCAAAACGGTTCGGTTTCGCTGGAACCTAACCGTTTGGAGGAGACAGATGCTGGAACCGAACCGCTTGGAGGAGGTATGTATATAGATCATGTCTCTCCCTCTGCCAGCAGATTTGGTTAATTACTGCACTGCCCGCACAGGGCCCCAGGAGAGAATGTAGCAGGGTTGGCGCATAGGTCGGGGCCCCGGGGCAAATGCCCACCCCCTCTATGGTAGCGCCGGCCCTGCCCCTCCCTCTCCTTGGGCTCTCCCCTCCGTGCTCCCCTCCAGCTTCAATAAGTGTGTGTGTGCAGGCGGCGGGCAGCAGCAGATATACATACCTTCCTTGCGTTCCACCGCGCATGTTCCTCGCTCTAGTGTCTGACTCTACTTCTTGTATAAACAGGAAGTAGCGTCAGACACTAGAGAGAGGAACATCCGCGGTGGAACGCAAGGAAGGTATGTATATCTTCCTCTGCCTGCCACCTGCACACACACTTATTGAAGCTGGAGGGGAGCGCAGAAGGGAGAGCGCGAGGTGAGGGAGGGGGGGGGGGGGACAGTCCCCTCTCCCAGCCGATGTGTGGCCATGGCTTTCCCCTCATGCCGCGACCCCTCCAGCCCCCCAAAACGGCCCTGAGCGGGCTCCGGGGGGAGGGGGCCCGTCAGAATCTCTGCAGGGGGGCCCGGTGGCTCCTAGTTACGCCCCTGATTATAATAATCGAATCAGATGGTCGATCGGCCGCCAAGTCGCCTGATGTGTGGCCACCATTAGTGACAAACACCTCTAGAAGACCTTCAACCCTCGTATTCTGCTGATAAGGAGAGGGAGAGAAAACAGATTGATTGGAATTCTCATCCCTGAACTGTGACCTCTAAATATTGACCTGAATTTCTCAGGAGAAGAGTCACCCGGCTGGCTGCAGTTACACAACATCACACATTACACCACATCTCTCTATTACACAGGATTACACTACCCGGAGTGACACAACACACAACCAGACGGGGAACGCCTGTACATAGGACAATCCTAGGGGGCTGGAAATTTTCAGCTGATCACCGCTTCTCGTTCCGTGGTTTTTAAAAGATGAGTTTTTTAAAACGCTGGTTTTGTTGCATATTTTTCAAATACTCATCAAAAACGCACATAATGAAAGTCAATGGTGACACAATGTAATGCGTTTTGTATGCATTTTTCATGCGTTTTTATATGAGTTTTTGAAAAATAAAGTGTGTTTTCTGATGCATTTGCGCTTCCTGTTGATTTCCTAGTGATTTGCATAAAACGCAGTAGTAAAACGCATGCAAAACGCATATGTGTTTTGTATATGTGGATTGCAAACGCATTAAAACGCACGCAAAAAGCAAAAAAAAACGCAAATGTATAGAAAACGCAATACAAACGCACAAACGTATATGCATAAAAACGCGATGTTTCCCGCACTGCTAAGTGAGCACCCAGCCTGATACATTTCAGAATGTAAATCAGAGAGAGAAAACAATTTTCACAATTGGCAAACACTTACAGCACAGCAGGGCCACAGACAGCAGACGGTCAGCACAGCGGGGCCACAGACGGCAGGCAGTCAGCACAACAGGACCACAGACGGCAGGCAGTCAGCACAGAGGGGCCACAGACGTCAGGCAGTCAGCACAACAGGACCACAGACGTCAGGCAGTCAGTATAGTGGGGCCACAGACGGCAGGCAGTCAGCACAGCGGGGCTACAGACAGCAGGCGGTCAGCACAGCGGGGCCACAGACAGCAGGCGGTCAGCACAACAGGACCACAGATGGCAGGCAGTCAGTACAGTGGGGCCACAGACGGCATGCAGTCAGTACAGTGGGGCCACAGACGGCAGGCAGTCAGCACAACAGGACCACAGATGGCAGGCAGTCAGTATAGTGGGGCCACAGACGGCAGGCAGTCAGCACAGCGGGGCTACAGACAGCAGGCGGTCAGCACAGCGGGGCCACAGACAGCAGGCGGTCAGCACAACAGGACCACAGATGGCAGGCAGTCAGTACAGTGGGGCCACAGACGGCATGCAGTCAGTACAGTGGGGCCACAGACGGCAGGCAGTCAGCACAACAGGACCACTGACGGCAGGCAGTCAGCACAGCGGGGCCACAGACGGCAAGCAGCCAGCACAGCGGGACCACAGACGGCAGGCAGTCAGCACAGCGGGGCCACAGACGGCAGGCAGTCAGCACAGCGGGGCCACAGACGGCAGGCAGTCAGCACAGCGGGGCCACAGACGGCAGGCAGTCAGCACAGCAGGGCCACAGACGGCAGGCAGTCAGCACAGCGGGGCCACAGACGGCAGGCAGTCAGCACAGCGGGGCCACAGACGACATGCAGTCAGCACAACGGGGCCACAGACGGCAGGCAGTCAGAACAACGGGGCCACAGACGGCAGGCAGTCAGAACAACGGGGCCACAGACGGCAGGCAGTCAGCACAACGGGGCCACAGACGGCAGGCAGTCAGCACAGCGGGGCCACAGACGGCATGCAGTCAGCACAACGGGGCCACAGACGGCAGGCAGTCAGAACAACGGGGCCACAGACGGCAGGCAGTCAGAACAACGGGGCCACAGACGGCAGGCAGTCAGCACAACGGGGCCACAGACGGCAGGCAGTCAGAACAGCAGGGCCACAGACAGCAGTCAGTACAGCAGGGCCACAGACAGCAGGCACTCAGTGCAGCAGGGCCACAGGCATCAGTCAGCACAGTGAGGCCACAGACAGCAGGCGGTCAGCAGAGGGCAGGATAGAGCAGTGCGTGGGTTAATGTCTTGCTCTATGTTATCAGCTGTCAGGGATTATAATGACCTTTATACTCTGTATAGCAGACAGCAGCATTGCTGGAGCAGCCAGAGGTCTGTGGTGTCTCCCATCCCCGCTGTGTCCCCTCCAGACTACTCCTCACTATGGGGGTCTTCTCTTATCTCACGTCCTTCATCCCTGGGGTGCCCTGGAACCTCTGGGGGAGCGTGGACTGCATGCTGCAAGGTAAGACCAGATTAACTACTAACTTGCCTAACTAGTCCTCAATCACCAGGCTGAGTAATGGGGGTATCCCAGCTCTGAGACCCCCAACACTCCTCTGTTGGGTGGGATTAACCCCTTATTCCCCAGCCTGACACAGGGAGGTCCAGCAGGCCTTACAATGGAAGCTCCAAGCTTTGTCTGCAGCAACCAATCACATCCTGACTTTCACTTGTCTTCCTCCAATGCAGACATGATTCTGACTGGCTGTTGAGGAGCGGCACAGACCGTTCATATGTCGCAGCGTGTGGCCATTGTGATGCCATGTCAGGGACCCACTACAATGTGCTATTGCGATCGCTAGCGATCTGTGGTAGGGCTTTGTAAACGATTTTACAAGTGATTTTCCTGCTCCCATACAATACATTAGAGTGGAAACGCTCCCAAAATGCTGCATGTCCTGCGACTGTAATTTCCCTAATCGCAATCGATTCGCTCCAGTGGGATTTGCTCCATCCACTTACATTACAAAGCGTTTTGGGAAATCATTAGCGATTGAAAGCCCAAAACATTGCCAAAGCCGCTCGAGTCCCAGCCCACACAGGCAGATGCAGTAAATGCCTGTCAGATTACACAGGGACTCTTGTTCATAAATTACTCTCTGCTCGTCAATGGTTAGCAAATTGAGGTTGGTGTGTTGTAATGCTGTCCACCCCAGCGGCTCACAGTGGTAAAGTGGACAACATATAGCAAGTGACTTCACACCGATTGTACAGAGGACATTATTGAAGCCCTCTAGAGAGCAGCGTGTCATTTAGGATTTGTTCACATCTAAAATCGAAATCGCTGACGGCACCCTTTTTAAGGCCTCTTGCACACTGCACACGATTCCGATTCAGATTCCGATTTTTAAATCCTTTTTTCACATCCGATTCAGATTCCGATTTGCAGTGTGCAGGGAGCAAACTGCAAATCTGAATCGGATGTAAAAACTGATTAAAAAGCGGAATCTGAATCGGAATCACTTGCAGTGTGTGTGTGTGTGTGTGTGTGTGTGTGTGTGTGTGTGTGTGTGTGTGTGTGTGTGTGTGTGTGTGTGTGTGTGTGTGTGTGTGTGTGTGTGTGTGTGTGTGTGTGTGTGTGTGTGTGTGTGTGTGTGTGTGTGTGTGTGTGTGTGTGTGTGTGTGTGTGTGTGTGTGTGTGTGTGTGTGTGTGTGTTTTTTTTTTTATGTATTTTATTATTTATTTTATTCTCCTCCCGGCGCTTAGCTGCGAGCTGTGATTTTGTATAAAGTGCTTTTCAAAGCGCTTTTGCAGAACGATTTGTTTTTTTTTTCACTTCCTGATGCAAGTCAGGAAGTGAACTCTTTTTGACCCAGAAAAGAATAAATACAATGTATTTATTCTTAAAAGCGCTGGGGAAATCGCTATACCAAGAGCTTTTTGAAGCGCTTTGTGATTTCCCTAAACCGTCCATCGAGCAAAAAAACGCTCAGACAACGATCCAGGCATCGCTTTGCTGAGCAGATCGGAAACAAACCGCTCAGATGTGAACTCTCTCATAGGGAATCATTGCACAAGCGCTTTTAGGGCCTATTCACACTTGCGTTTGCAAAACGTTTTGCAGGAGTGATTTTTCCGCGATTTCACGCGGAAATATCACTGAACACTGTGGCGATTTTTTTTCCGTGATTGCGTTTAGCGCTTCTACAGCACTAAAATGCGATCGCTGGGAAATCGCCTGAAAATGGTGCAGGCGACGCATTTGCATTTTGGGCGATTTGCGGCGATTAGCGCAAAAAAAAGCACTGCTTGGTTACGGGCTGCATGCTGTTTTCACATGCATTTTTGCGTTCCTGAACAATCATGTCAGTGGGACTTCCTCCCTGGATCTCCTTGTACAAAAACCGAAATGCGGGGAAAAAATTATGCAAATTTGCATTAAAAACTGCAAATAAATGTGAATTTGCATTCCCATGCAAATTTCGCATCCAAAAAGTTACACGTAAATCGCATATTTCTAGTGGAAAGGTACCCTAGCTGGCTTCCAGTATATGTGGTAAGGTGCAGCCATCATCAATCATAGGTACACAGAACAGCAGCAAGGAGATCAGCGACTCCTTCTTATTGGAGCAGAGTGTTCTTTAGACGCAGATAGCCACCCAGTATGGTTGTAAGTCTTTACTGAAGAAAAACAAGCAGACATATATCATATAGAACTATCCGGAAGTGCAGCTTGCTTAGAACGGAGAGCATACAGAGTGAAAACAGGAAATAACAATCCCATAAAGATTACCATCATGTTTTATACACAGTGACATCTTGTGTTTGTTTTACTATACTGCGGTTTAAGATAATAATCCTATCGATACTTCCAACACTTCTGTCTTCCAGGACTGGTGGGTGCCTGCGCAGTGTCTGTTCTCTACAACTTTATGAGAGTTCATCTCTACATCAAGTGTCTCAAGTAAGTGTCTGTCAACCAATAGCGCAGTTAACATCAGCCACACTGTGGAGTAACGTATCTCTCTGTATACTCTGCCCTATGTGCTCATGAGGGAGTGGCCAACTACCCTTATTACACATGAGGGGAGTGGCCAACTACCCTTATTACCCATGAGGGGAGTGGCCAACTACCCTTATCATCTGTGGGAGGGTGGCCAACTACCCTTATCATCCATGGGGGAGTGGCCATACATCTACCCTTACCTATCTATCTTTCTACCCTTACTATTCATTGGGAGGGGCCATATACACCCTCATTATCCATACAGTGCTGCTTCCCTTTTAGTACTCTGCAGTATAGTGACAGTACTGTTCCCAGGAGCATTATGGGAGACCAGGTATTATTTCTACTGGCTTTGGAATTCTTGGAAACAAGCATTCCACAGAGTTGCAACTTTTACAGGACTAAAGAAGTTGCCACCTGTGTTAAATTTCAGATAGTAAATTGGGAAGAGGAAACCTTTTACAATGGGCAAACACTAACTAAATAATCTATAAAATGAATAATGGAAAAAAACAAACAAAAAACAATTTTATTATGTTATTTTCACTTCAGTTCTTCATTAATTGGTTTTCAAAGCATTTTATTTGGTGTGTGTATTGATATATTTTGCTCAAAACATAATGTGCTGACACTACTGCCTATTACAGGAAAAAGTATGTATATGACCCTGATTGGCTGCTGAGATGAAAAACATATTCTCTCTTGTTCACAGTGATCCAGAAAGGCAGAAGAAAGCCGCTCAGATTAAATCTCAGTCCCGCCTTCGCGATCTGCTGCACTTGCTGCTGTTGGGCATCATCTACGCCTTGCTGGGGCCCCGGGTGGGTGCTCTGGTAGTCCTGGAGTTCTCCCTGCGAGCCGTTTCCATGATTCTGTCCTTGCAAAAAGTAGGTGGCCTGTAGGTTGTCTCCATGCTCCTGTCCCTGCAGGAGCTGTGTTGCCTGTCCCCTGTTTCTATGACCCTGGCCCTGCAGAAAGTAGGTGGCCTGCAGGCATACCGCACAACTTTTTGAGATGAGAAAGAGGGACACTTAAGCCACACCCCTGTCACACTTCAAACTCGTAAGCACGCGCACACACACCTCCCCCCCCCCCCAACTTTTTGAGAGGAGAAAGAGGGACACTTGAACCACACTCCTGCCACGCCCCCAAATCAACCACCACCACACCCCTAGTCATGCATACCAAGGAAAAAAAAAATCTATTTAAAAGATGTGAGTATAGTTTAGAGCCAATTAAACACATTTTTTTCAGTAGAGAAATACATATTTACATAGAAAGAGGGACAAATGACACTGCTTCCAAAAGAGGGACAGTTGGGAGATATGCAAACACTGCACTGTTACCATGGTTTCTAGCAGCTGAAGCTTGAAGTTGACCATAATTAACAGCATTCAGCTATAAAATGTCTTGTATACCGATGACAAATTATTCTACAGAAATAACTGCTCTCTAGTACATGCTCTCCATGTGTTATTGGTATGTTTACACAAAATATCTGTTCAATTCTAATGTTTGTTTTTTATACATGATTTTCACAATAATTCTTTGTGACTGAAAAAATTATGTATACATTCAAAAGAACTAAGCAAGCCAAATAAATTCTGAGCGAGTAATCCTGCTGATTGATATCAGTACCCAGCTCTCGTATGTTGCATGCAGTATTACACGTGCTCAGCTGCTGGATCGCTGGAGTAGACTTGCATCAGAACAATTACCGACATCTGTGATTCGGCTGGCGGCGATATTCTGCGGTAAAGATGTGATGCAGCCAACCTGGTGACATCACCTGACTGTTCACTTTCTTAACCCCCTTGCCGTTTTTTTTTAATTTTTTTAATTCATGTAGCTAGCCTAGCGCTAGCTACATGATAGCCGCTGACAAGCGGCATCCTCCTACCTACTTCGATTGCTACTGGCGATCTTTGTAAGCAGGAAATCCCGTTCAGAACGGGATTTCCTGCTCTGCTTCCCCCGTCACCGTGGCGGGATGACGTCATGGACGTTGGGACATCAGAGGGAATCCCGATCCACCCCTCAGCGCTTCCTGGGACTGATTGGCCGGGCTGCGCAAGGAGTCTGGAGGGGGGGGGGGGGGGCGGCGCAATGGGTATCGGCGGCGGCGAGCGGGATATGCACGCAGCTAGCAAAGTGCTAGCTGTGTGCAATAAAAAAAAAATTGTGAACATCGGCCCAGCGGGGCCTGAGAAATCCTCCTGCACAGGTTACCCCGAGCTGAGCTCGGGATAACTGGCAAGGAGGTTAAAGCAGCAGGGACAGTCATGCTATGCCAGGGAAAAAAAGCATACATAAGTAGATAACGTGTGTCCAAACTCCTCCATTTATCCCATCACCACCCATCAGAGGTAGACCGGAAGCTGGGATGAGGAACCAGCTAGTCCCTTCCTGTGAGTAAAGAGCTGGCCCTGCCTACAGGAGGGAGGAGGTGGGTGTGGTCAAGTGATGGTTCTGTGCAGCTGAAGTGAAGGCACCCCACCTTAACCACCAGTATATCTCTTATGTTCTCTCGAATAATCCCACAACCACAAAATTATCTGCATATGCTGAGAGAGATGCTCTGCATCGTGTGCAAAGAGCAGAAACTCTACAATGAAAGGGCTGCAGTGTGTGTCCTGACCACTAGGTGGTGCTCAAGGCTCATGCCAAGGAGGCCTATGCCCAGAAATGGCCTTGGACAATATCCATGAGTACCTGTACACCTATTAATGCAACTATAAGATGTCATCTGGCCGCTAGTTTCCTCTTAGCAGATTGTCTTGCAACTGCACACCACCTACTTCCTGTGAACTACAAACTCTGCCTTCTAAAGTAGACAGATGGTTTCTACAGCAGTGCAGGGATGCTGGAAAATGTAGGGTTTGCAGATTTGGAATTTAAAATGAATGAATTAACTGATTTCTTTATTTTTTTCCTTGGCAGGGTATCCACAGCTCGCAGCTCTTCCTCCTCTGTCAGTTCTCTCTGGGTTGTGGCATTGCTTGCAGCCTGGACTACCTGCATGAAGCGGCCCCACACCGTACCTGGAACCTGTTGCTGGCCGTGGGTCTGGCCGCCATCATCATGTGGCAGAGCAGGCGGATGTGCCGCCATGTTGGCGAGATGTATGAGCTGCACAGCAGTCAGCGTTACTGCGGCGTCTGCCTGTCCCTGCTGGCGTGCTGGAGGGACATCCCCACCGTCCTGTTACGGGCTCTGAAGATTGCCTTCCTGGTGTCCGATCTGGCCGCCGTGGCTGTGATCAATCGGGACTTTATCAACACTGCCGACGCGGTGAGATTCTGGACCCCTCTGACCATCTGCTATACCCTGCTGGTCATCTATATGCAAGGTGAGCCCCGGAACCAAAGCTGGCCATGCACTGGTCGATGTGGCCAACAGTTGGGATCTATGTTATGAGATCCCTCTGCACACTGTATACAAATTTTCAATAGATTTCAGCATGAAATCTAAGTTAAAAAAAAAAAAATTCTGTCCTGCCGCATAGTGCCCCCTGGTGGTGTATGCCTGGTTGCCTTGTGTGAGTATAGACAGCTGTGGTGTATGCCTGGCTGCTCAGCAGGGCCGGATTTGTACTCTTTACCACCCAAGGCCACCGTCACCAGCTGCCCCCCTTCAGTATAGGTAGCGAGATGACCCCTTCCCTCCAGTATAGATAGCCTGATGACCCCCCCCCCCCTTGCTTCCAGTATAGCTAGCCAGATGACTCCCGTAATCCCTCTTTTTCCCTCCGAATGTGCCTCCTAGTGTCCCCCTGTTTCCAGAGTAAAGTGCACAGCGGAGCGGGCTGTCTTACCATTCATCCTCCCGTACCGGCATCTGGCTCTTTCTGCTTCCTGTGATGTCACAGGAAGTAGAGTGAAGCCAGATGCCGGTACGGGAGGATGAATGGTAAGACAGCCCGCTCCGCTGTGCACTTTACTCTGCAGACAAGGGGACACTTGGGGGCACGTTCGGAGGGAGAAATATGACGCCGGATCCGCATCCCACACACCGCATCCGCATGGCTGGCGCCTCGATAATTTTTTTTCGCCTCCTCACCCATGGGCACCACCATCCGCCTCCCCTTAATGGACCATTGCGGTTTTAATTTTTTTTAAAAATCATATAAAATGTATGCGTGACTAGGGGTGTGGCCTAAGTGTCTCGCTTTCTCATTTCAAAATGTTGGGAGGTATGAGAAAGGGGGGTTGGGAAAGAGAGGGGTTAAGGGAGTCATCTGGCTTGCTATTGGCAAGCCTGCAAATACTGCACCACTTTATACTGCTGCTTTGGTGCCCTTGTTCCTGTGGTGCTCTAAAATCCGGCCCTGCTGATCTGTGTGAGCATAGCTCCCAACTGTCCCTCTTTTGGAGGGACACAATCCCTCTTTAGGAGCCCTGTCCCTCTTTCCTCCTCATCTGTCCAAGAGAGACTTTGTCCCTCTTTCTATGTAAATATATATATATATATATATATATATATATATATATATATATATATATATATATATATATATATATATATATTTCTCTGCTAGAAACTGTTTGACTCTAAACTTTATTCCCATCCTTTAAATTGATATATTACTAATTTTAAAATATTGATATGAAAGAAAATGAACCAGCATAGAAAGGACCAGTGTGGTTTGAATTATAAAACACACATTTTTCTTATGAAATCTTTATGGTATGCGGAACTAGGGGTGTGGCAGGGGCATGATCAGGGGTGTGGCTTAAGTGTCCCTCTTTCTCATCTCAAAAAGTTGGGCGGTAGGTATGTGTGAGTAGAGACGGCTGTAGTGTATTCCTGTCTGCTCTGTGTGAGTACAGTCCTGGTGTAATAGATTGCGGAAAAGCCGCCACGCGGACTGGCAGCGAGGCCGCTGGTTCCGCGTCCAGCTCGGCGGTTTGCACGCAGCAGCGTGCGTCTGATGTGGCTGGGTCTGTTAGTGCACACAGATTGAGGAATGATCACGCGCGCTGAGAGGCAGAACCTTTATGGCAAACGAGGAGGGATCAGCTGACCAGGTTGGTCAGCTGATCGCAGAGCAAGTGGCCATTGGCTGATCAGCGGGGGGTGGCGCCGGGGAGCGCCGCTCTATATATAGTTATTGCTGGTCAGTCTCAAGTTGTCTGCCGTTGCGAACATTTACGTGAAAGCACTCAGACCATAGTCAGATCCCACAGTGTGTTAGAACCAGGAGGACCTGGAAATTCACACTGAGCCAGATTACTTCTGTGTTACTATTGTGTTATACTTCAGACTAGTTCCAGGGTGTTGAGACCACAGACCTCACACCCAAGACTAGGGAAACTGTATTACTATTGTGTTATATTTCAGACTAGTTCCAGGGTGTTGAGACCATGGACCTCACACCCAAGACTAGGGAAACTGTATTACTATTGTGTTATATTTCAGACTAGTTCCAGGGTGTCGAGACCACGGACCTCAAACCCAAGACTAGGGATACTGTGTTACCATCGTGTTATACCTCAGACTAGTTCCAGGGTGTTGAGACCACGGACCTCACACCCAAGACTAGGCATTGTTTGATATCTGTTATGGCCTATTGCATTCCTGACTATCCTTCTGCTTTCTGATTCGGTAACTACGCATATCTGACTACCTGTTGCCAACCCTGCCTGTCCCTGTTTACCAAATCAGCCTTCTGTCTCTGTACCTTATCTGCCCGTGTGTTGCCGACCTGGCCTGCCCGACCTTGCGAGCTATACCTCTCCATTGAGAGATTAGTGTCCAGTCCTGCTAGTGACGCCCACCCTAAAGGGGTCACTTAGCCACTGGGCCTTCCTGCTAGTCAGCCTGGGGCTCCACCCCTTTGGAAGTCTCAGGCTGTTGGAAGGTCTTTGCACATCCCAGAGGAATGTATTTCTCATCCTGCCTAGACCACCTGCTCCTCGGGTGGTCTCACTCAAAGTCTTTACTGTTGCACCAAACACTCACACTTTATAGGTGTCCAGAGGTTAGTGATACTTGTATTATTGGTGATTCTGCAGATCCTCAATAATCAGGTATATATCTGTATTCTTGGTGATACTGCAGATCACCAATAATCAGATTCTCTCTGTGTGCTGACACTGATCGTTACACCTGGCCAAAAGTTTTTTGAAACTGTCAAAAATATTGGAAATTGGTGCTTAAGTTTTTTATAAAAGCAATTTGCTGTACTCCAGAATGTTATTAAGAGTGTTCAGATGAATTGCATAGTCCTTCTTTGCCATAAAAATTAACTGAATCCCAAAAAAACCTTTTTTCCACTGCATTTCATTGCTGTCCTTAAAGGACCTGCTGAGATCATTTCACTAATCGTCTTGTTAACTTGGGTGAGAATGTTGACGAGCACAAGGCTGGAGATCATTATGTCAGGCTGATTGAGTTAGAATAGCAGACTTGACATGTTAAAAGCAGGGTGATGCTTGAAATCATTGATCTTCCATTGTTAACCATGGTGCCCAGCAAAGAAACGCATGCAGCCATTAATGTGTTGCATAAAATTGGCTTCACAGGCAATATTGTGGCTGCTAAGATTGCACCTAAATCAACAATGTATAGGTTCATCAAGAACTTCATGGAAAGAGGTTCAATTCTTGTTAAGAAGGCTTCAGGGCATCCAAGAAAGTCCAGCAAGCACCAGGATCGTCTCCTAAAGAGGATTCAGCTGCGGGATCGGAGTGCAAGCAGGGCAGAGGTTGCTCAGGAATGGCAGCAGGCAGGTGTGAGAGCATCTACATGCACAGTGAGGCGAAGACTTTTGGAAGATGGCCTGGTGTCAAGAAAGGCAGCAAAGAAGCCACTTTTCTCCCAATAAAACATCAGGGACAGATTGATCTTCTGCAAAAAGTATGGTGAATGGACTGCTGAGGACTGGGGCAAAGTCATATTCTCCGATGAAGCCCCTTTCCGATTGGGGCATCTGGAAAAAGGCTTGTCGGAGAAGAAAAGGTGAGCGCTACCATCAGTCCTGTCATGCTAACCATAAAGCATCCTGAGACCATTCATGTGTGTGGTTGCTTCTCATCCAAGGGAGTGGGCTCTAGGCCTAGTGGGCTCACTCACAATTTTGCCAAAAAACACAGCCATGAATAAAGAATGGTACCAAAACACCCTCCAACAGCAACTTCTTCCAACAACAGTGTGATGAAGAACAATGCATTTTCCAGCACGATGGAGCACCGTGTCATAAGGCAAAAGTGATAACTAAGTGGCTCTGGGGCCAAATCGTTGACATTTTGGGTCCATGGCCTGGAAACTCCCTAGATGTTTATCCCATTGAGAACTTGTGGTCATTCCTCAAGAGGCGGGTGAAAAAACAAAAATCAACTAATTCTGAGAAACTCAAAGAAGTGATTATGAAAGAATGGGTTGCTATCAGTCAGGATTTGGCCCAGAAGTTGATTGAGACCATGTCCAGTCTAATTGCAGAGGTCCTGAAAAGAAGGGCCAAAACTGCAAATACTGACTCTGCATAAATCTTATATAATTGTCAATAAAAGCCTTTGAAACGTATGAAGTGCTTATAATTATATTTCAGTACATCACATAAACAACTGAAACAGAGATCTAAAAGCAGTTTAGCAGCAAACTTTGTGAAAACTAATATTTTTGACAGTCTCAAAACTTTTGGCCAGGACTGGAGACAGCTGTAGTGTATGCCTGGTTGCCTTGTGTAAGTGTAGACAGCTGCATTATGCTCAATTGTAATTATATCCACTTTTTTTAAATTATTATTGTCTGTATTGTTTGGCAGAGGAGCAGCATCAGCACCCTACAGAGCAGATGGCTTATCAGACGGTCGTCGTGCGGATGGGCAGTCTGCTGATCCTGATGATGACGGTGGGGAGATGGTCGGACATCGCACACATTCTCTTGTCTCTGATTGGAGAGATTTGGTGTTTGCTGCAGGCTGGGACGATGCTGCAGATCTGCAGAGAGGAGGTGAGATATTGAACAGTGTGTGGTGTGATTGGTAAACAACATACTCCGATGCTGTCTGACCAATCACTGTTGTGTTCAGTAGTCACAGAGGCAGGATAACTGAAACTAGGTTTATTAACAGGATCCAGCAGCTCTCTCCATAAGCAGTGTCTTCACTCTGTGATCCTAGCCAGAGCATAACCGGAACCAATGACCCACAACAGTCCAGATAACCTTATGCAGCAATACAATGAAAACAGTGCCCTCTACAGGATAGATGTATAAACTACATTATATTTACTTTTAGAATTGGCTTTCAGGGGACCCCATTGGCTTATTATTG
Organism: Hyperolius riggenbachi; assembly: GCF_040937935.1. Lineage (NCBI taxonomy): Eukaryota > Metazoa > Chordata > Amphibia > Anura > Hyperoliidae > Hyperolius > Hyperolius riggenbachi. The sequence goes on along the minus strand of NC_090651.1, from coordinate 351,007,123 downwards.
AACTCAGAGCCTCCAGTATTGAAAAATCTAATCTCGGGTGCCCATACTCTCATTTCCTTCCCCAGTGATGAAGTCTCACTCCTTTTGCTGCAGTCTCTGTGATGTAAAATAGAAAGGATACAAGGAGCAAGAAAGAACATTGCTATAAAGCTCATCAGAACCTTAAACAGTTCCCAGCAATGAAAAGCATAATTCCCAAAAGCAGAAATTTGGTGAGAATCAATTCTCGTTTAGAGTTTATTCTCACAGAAAAGCCCCAATGCAAAGGGTAGGGGGGGGGGGGGGGGGGAGATTAATCGTCAAATGTCTATACAAATCCAGATAGATGAGACAAGAGAAACTATTGACACATTTTTTTTCCTAAAGATTGCAGTTTGGGGAGGTGCTGTTGGACAGTGAGTTGATGCAAATTTTGTGTGCAAATTTATGCAACTTGAAATTGGACCAATTCGATTGTCCATTTTAAAACTGCATACATTTGCTTGTGAAGCCTTTGCTTTTATATAACTGAGGACAAAAAAAATTTAAAGGACACCTGGAGTAAATTGGGTATGGAGGCTGCCATATTTGTTTTCCTTTTATACAATGCCAGTTGCCTGGCAGCCCTGCTCAGTAGTGTCTGAATAGCACCTGAAACTAGCATGCAGCTAATCCAGTAACACTTCAGTCAGAGCATCTGATCTGCATGCTTGTTCAGGGTCTATGGTTAAAAGTATCAGAGGCAGAGGATCAGCAGGACAGCCAGGCAATATACATTGTTTAAAAGGAAATGAATATGGCAGCCTTCATATCCCTCTCTCTTCAGCGGTCCTTCACTAACACAAATCTCCACAGTTCCAGGGTGGGTAAATAAACTGAACCAGCTGGCAGATAATACCTTTAGCTGCTGGTTGTATTAACAGCTGACGGTTAATTGATCAGTAGCTGCTGGCTTTGATTGGTTTAGTTTTTTTTTTTTTCTTTCCTGAGTGGGGATGATGAATCGGATGCAAATATTTCTGAGTTCATGCAGATTTATGTAAATGAATGCAGCTTGAAAATGGACCGATCAATTTTAAAGGACAACAGTAATGAAAGAGATATGGACAGGAGGATGCCATGTTTATTTCCTTTTAAGCAATACCGGATGCCTGGCAGTCCTGCTGATCCTCTGCCTCTAATACCTTTAGCCATAGCCCCTGAACAAGCATGCAGCAGATCAGAGGTTTCTGACATTGTCAGATCTGACAAGATTAGCTGCATGCTTGTTTCTGGTGTTATTCAGACACTACTGCAGCCAAATAGATCAGCAGGGCTGCCAGGCAACTGGTATTGTTTAAAAGGAAGCAAATATGGCAGCCTCTATATTCTTCTCACTTCAGTTGTCCTTTAAACCTGGGTGGAACTTGATTGGTACATTTTCAAGTTGCATAAAAATGTACATAAATCTGCATGAACCAGGAAATCTTTGCATCTGATTGATTGATCATCCCTATTCCTGAGTGAGTTGGAATGGGCAGGGTTGGAGAATTTGAAATAACATAAGTGCAATGCGCTGGGTCTTGCCTGAGGCTGCGATGTAGTGAGATTCATATTATCCACACAGATTGTAACTGCTGCTTCTCTTAACAGGATTACGGGGTCAGAGCATCAAGCCTAAGGAAGTCTCCCGCCTACAGACACAAGAGAGAGTTGAGGGCGGATGATAGCGAATGAGAAGCTGCTGATCATGTGACTAGGACAGTTTGTTGTACGTGGCTGTACGGAACTCCCTCTGATTACTGCGGGGCCTCTTCTGCAATGTGGCTGGAGGATTCTACAGCCTCTACTTGCTGATCCATACATGGAGGACAATCCAGCACTCAGTGACTATATGTATAGATCTGACAGTGCAACAAAGCCAACCACTGCATGCAACTGGAGGACTGTGAATAATGCAGACACAGGGCAACAAAGCCAACCACTGCATGCAACTGCAGGACTGTGAATAATGCAGACACAGGGCAACAAAGCCAACCACTGCATGCAACTGGAGGACTGTGAATAATGCAGACACAGGGCAACAAAGCCAACCACTGCAGGACTGTGGATAATGCAGACACCAGGCAACAAAGCCAACCACTGCATGCAACTGGAGGACTGTGAATAATACAGACCTGCGGCATTCTCTTGCAAGCTGGCAGTCCGCCCATGCTGGTATTGTTCTGGAAGGGGATTATTTTGAGAAGGAGGTCAGAAGGTGTTCAACAGTTTGCAACACACCTGACTGTTCCTAGCGAGATGTTGCTAATGTATGGGAGGTGCTGGTATCTTTTGTAGTTTAGGGCAGATCAGAGTTTGCACAGGCCTTTTATATGCAGAATTTTAGAGTACATTTTCACTTAAAGCGGAATGTAACCCTGCATTTCAACTTTGCTCTAAAACATTATTTACAGTATATTATATGCAACCAGCATTTTTTTTTTATACTAGACCAGCATTGGAAGGGTTACACAGAGCTTTAAAGTTCCTGGAGATTTCTGCAGACGCATCGGAAGCTGACCTAGATACATTTTGTTTACATAAATGTATCTAAGTGTTGAATGTGACGTACTCTCTCTGACTGAGAAGGAGCTGGAGGACAGCCAAAGAGTGTGTAACATTTATCAATAGATACATTTAACTAAATAGAATGTAACAATCTGAACTTCTGCATATCTCTGCACAGAACTTTAAACCTCTGTGTTTAACCCTTCCAATGCTGGTCTAGTAAAAAAAAAAATGATTTTTGCATATAATATGCTGTAAATATTGTTTTAGAGCAAAGTTGAAATGCAGGGTTATATTCCGCTTTAATTGATAGACACAGGGTTGGGGCAGCGCGTCACGGTGGGGGTCTTCATGCTGGGTGTGACCTGTGGTTCAGAGGGCCACTACTAAGGGGTACAGGTCATATTCCAGTACCAGGGTGGGAGGCACAGAATTTTAACATGCTGGAGCCAAGGATGTCCCCACCTATGCAGAATTTTAAACGGAGTTCTGAAGGCGACCCTGGACTCAGCATACGTAAATATACGAGCCTACAAATTTATTAAATATACTGAAAAGGGACTCCAAACTTCCTGGAACAGCTTTCCTAGATCAATGGATCTGCTGCGGTGTCACAACTTTCAGGAATATGTCCTATCTCCAGCAGGAAAAGTTTTTTTTTATCCCAACTTTTACTCTTTATTACACCTAAAGTTGATTTATTATTTTTTTTTCACCCACAAAATGACAAGACTGGCTCAGTTGGCACAGTACCAGAAACCTGGCAGACCAAAGAAGAGCAGAAAGACTGGCCTGCTAGCTGAGCTGCAGTTAGGAGTTTGACCACTAGATGTCTCTGTAGACTATTCTATTTTTCTTTTACTACCGTAGTAAGTGAGTAGCAAAGAATTTCAGAGTGAGGCTGAGTGCACACTTGTGTGAAAGGTAGAGTTTTTTTTTCTGTCTTTTTTTTTTTTTTTTTTTCTTTTAAATTGTATTTTCTAGCACATGAGGTTCTCTTGCATTTTGCATGTTTTAATGCGTTTGTTTTTATAAACGTGTGCAAAATGCACTAAAACGCAATACCTCTGCATCACCATTGACTTTCATTATGTGCGTTTTTGAAAAATATGCAACAAAACAGCGTTTTTAAAAACTCATACCCATGTGTGTGTTTTTTTTTCTTCTGCAGCTCGTAGAATAACATTATACGCATAAACGCTGCATTTTTACGCAACGCTAGCGTTTCTGCCTAGTGTGTTCCCAGCATCAGGCAACATAATGCAAATTTTGTGCGCAAACTGTGATCCAATGGAATTCGATTGGTATGTTTGACACGTTATTTGGGATCTATTTATTGCTGGCAATAGGCAGAGTTCAGCGTTTGCCCAGATGACCTGCATCGTTCCTCAATCCCTCCAGGACAGTTTTATATTTTAATACTAAAACAACAAAAAACACACCCTTTAAGTGCCATTTGTATGTGATGACATTTGCTATGCACAGTATTTAGCAGCTATAAAAAATACACTTTCCCACAAAGTCTATCACTCATCCTCCAATGAAATCGACAGTATTCCTAAACTATTAAAGCATTTGTATGTATAAGAGGTGGAAGTTCTGTTTATCTTTTCCTGGTTTCTCGAAGGCATCTGCAGACAGGATGATCCAGCTCACTCCCTTCTGCCGATCAGCGCAGGCTGGACTTGCAATGGGGGAGGTGACACTGATCTGTAAGAGGAAATAGCAGTGATTATCATAGCATGCTGGGCAGGGGCCTCACTAGAAATCACTGTTCTAACCCCCCACCCCCCATGAAATTTTGGAAGGGGCCCCCCAGTTTAGGTAATCAAGTATAGGTGCCCTCAGTATAGGTAGCCAGGTATAGGTGCCCCCAGTTTATGTAGTCAGGTATAGGTTTCCCCAGGATTATAGCGCTGCACAGGAATGGCAGCAGTGAGCACACACAGCTACAAGGAATGGCCCAGGGCCACTGCTTTCCCCACCCCTGACACTGGTCATCACCACATATGGTGGGAAGTGAAACTCTGAAGCAGCACTGCTGGTTTCCAGAACTGGCCAATTATTACCCTTTACATGCAAAATTCATCACACACCGCATTAATAGTGTAGTTAAAGAGACACTGAAGCGAAAAAAAATATGATATAGTGAATTGGTTGTGTACTATGAATAATTACTAGAAGATTAGCAGCAAAGAAAATATTCTCATACTTTTATTTTCAGGTATATAGTGTTTTTTCTAACATTGCATCATTCTTTAAAGAGAATCTGTATTGTTAAAATCGCAGAAAAGTAAACATACCAGTGCGTTAGAGGACATCTCCTATTACCCTCTGACACAATTTCGCCGCATTAAAAGTGGTTAAAAACAGTTTTAAAAAGTTTGTTTATAAACAAACAAAATGGCCACCAAAACAGGAAGTAGGTTGATGTACAGTATGTCCACACATAGAAAATACATCCATACACATGCAGGCTGTATACAGCCTTCCTTTTGAATCTCAAGAGATCATTTGTGTGTTTCTTTCCCCCTGCAGTTCTCATGCACTGAAGTTTCAGGCTGCTCTTTTCTTCCTGCAAACAGCTTTGCCCTTGTCTGTAATTCTTCAGTATGTGAAAGCCCAGCCAGCTCAGAGGACGATTTATCCAGCTTGTAAAAGAGAAGAGAGAAGCTGCTCTAATCCTAAATAACACACAGGCAGTGTGCATAAAGGGGCCTGGAAGGGGGAGTTCATAGCAGAACCACAACACTGAAGAACTTGGCAGCCTTCCAGACACAGGCTGACAAGTCTGACAAGAGAGAGATAAGTTGATTTATTACAGAGACTGTGATAGTAGAAAGTGCTGCAGTAAGCCAGAACAGATTAGAATAGCTTTTGGAACTTGTAGGATGATAAAAAACAGGATGCAATTTTTGTTACGGAGTCTCTTTAATATGTGCAGATTACACAACACTCAGCATTCAAAATGAATCTTTCAGAGCAGTCTGTGAAGTAATGACCTCTCCTCTAGCAGAGAAAAAGTAAACATTTCACTTACAGTTGAGATAATAAAAGTCAGATAACAGCCCTCTCCAGGACTAGTCGGAGAGCTTAATGGCTTGTTTGCATAGAGATAACAACTGGAGTTTCTCAACTCTTCCTGTACTGGAAACAATTAGACTGATGTATCTGATCTTAATGGTTTATTCCTTAAGGCCCATACACACGTCAGATTTTAGCGAACGACCCGTCGTTTGAACGTTCCGTCGTTCGGACGTTTTCGCGTCAAATCCGACGTGTGTACAGACTATCGTTCGGGTGATAAGACTGGTTACCAACGATCCGCCGGGCTGTACTACACATACAAATCATAATATCATTTTTTTTTTCGCTTCAGTGTCTCTTTAAGGAGCTGTAGGCTCCAGTGCAAGCAGGGCCGCCACCAGAAATTTTGGGGCCCCTCACACATCATCAGGCCTGGGCCCCTCCTCCCAGGGCCCACCCACTGGTTGCTGTGCCCACCCACTAGCTACCCCACCCCCGTTTACGTGCGAGAAGCGCGCTGCGGCAAAAAATGTGCATGGCTCAGACACTGAAGAAAGCAGTATGCACAGCGTGGCAAAAAGTGGCATGTTGTGGGTGGAGCCAAAATACAGGTAGTCCCTGGTTAACAAATGAGATAGGGACTTTTAGGTCCATTTTTATCCTTTCTCCATTCTCTTTTGTCCCCCTCTTTTCTTCCTGTGCCTCTTTTGTCCCCCTCTGTCTCACCTCAGTTTGTGCCTCTTTTGTGTCCCTCTGTGTGACCTCATGTTCCCATCTCATCTCTTTTCTCCCTGTGCCTCTTTTGTCTGCCTCTGTTCCGCCTGTGCCTCTTTTATCCCCCTGTGTTACCTCTTGTCCCCTTCTGTCTCCGCTCGTCCCCCTTCCCTAGCCAGGTATAGGTGCCCCCAGTATAGGTATCCTGGCATAAGTGCCACCAGTATCAGTAGCCAGGTATAGGTTCCCCAGTATAAGTAGCCAGCTATAGGTAGTGCCCCAGTATAGGTAGCCTGGTTATAGCTGGTGCCCCAGTATAGACCAGCAAGATACAGGTGCCCCAGTATAGGCCAGCAAGATACAGGTGCTCCAGTAGAGGTATTCAACTATAGGCGATGCCCTGGTATAGGTAGCTTGGTATAGTTGCCCCCAGTATAGGTAGCCAGGTATGGGTGGTGCACCAATATAGGTTAGCCAGGTACAGGTAGCCCCAGTATAGGTGCAAGCTATAGCCACCCCAGTAAAAGTAGCCAAGTATAGGTGGTGTCCCAGTATAGGTAGCCAGGTACAGGTGGTGCCCTCAGTAAAAGTAACCAAGTATAGGTGGTGCCCCAGTACAGGTAGCTAGGCATAGGTGGTTCCCGCACCAGTATAGGTAGCCAGGTATAGGTGATGGCCCAGTATAGGCATCCTGTAGCCAGATATAGGTGATGCCCCAGTATAGAAAGTCTGCTGTAGCTGGCTCACTAATCTGCTCCCCATGTGCTGGAACGCGGTGTGCTGATTAATGAACCACATGCAGCCCTTCCAGCGCTTTGTGGGGAGCCCAGGGCCCCTCACTGCAGCGTCAGTGTCCCCCCCCCCCCCCCCCCAATGGCTGCCCTGAGTGCAAGTATTACATCGGGAGCCCTTAGGTACATAATTGATATGAAACATCAAAACCTAGAGGATAGCTGCAGTGTCAGAGAGGTGTAAGCAGGGGAGGGGGCAGCTACAGTGTCAGAGAGGTGTAAGCAGGGGAGGGGACAGCCGCAGTGGCAGAGAGGTGTAAGCAGGGGAAGGAACAGCCGCAGTGTCAGAGAGGTGTAAGCGGGGGAGGGGACAGCTGCAGTGTCAGAGAGGTGTAAGAAGGGGAGGGGACAGCTGCAGTGTCAGAGAGGTGTAAGCAGGGGAGGGACAGCTGCAGTGTCAGAGAAGTGTAAGCAGGGGACAGGACAGCCACAGTGTCAGAGAGGTGTAAGCAGGGGAGGGGCCAGCCGCAGTGTCAGAGAGGTGTAAGCAGGGGAGGGGCCAGCCGCAGTGTCAGAGAGGTGTAAGCAGGGGAGGGACAGCTGCAGTGTCAGAGAGGTGTAAGCAGGGGACGGGACAGCTACAGTGTCAGAGAGGTGTAAGCAGGGGAGGGGACAGCTGCAGTGTCAGAGAGGTGTAAGCAGGGGAGGGGCCAGCCGCAGTGTCAGAGAGGTGTAAGCAGGGGAGGGACAGCTGCAGTGTCAGAGAGGTGTAAGCAGGGGACGGGACAGCTACAGTGTCAGAGAGGTGTAAGCAGGGGAGGGGACAGCTGCAGTGTCAGAGAGGTGTAAGCAGGGGGGGGGGGGCAGCCGCAGTGTCAGAGAGGTGTAAGCAGGGGAGGGGACAGCTGCAGTGGCAGAGAGGTGTAAGCAGGGGAGGGGGCAGCCGCTGTGTCAGAGAGGTGTAAGAAGGGGAGGGGACAGCTGCAGTGTCAGAGAGGTGTAAGCAGGGGAGGGGACAGCCGCAGTGTTAGAGGAGGGGGCAGCAACAGTGGCAGAACAGTGTAAGCAGGGGAGGGGGCAGAGCACAAATCAAGGTGATTGTTAAAGTGAGGGCACTAATGAAGAACTAATAAGGGAGATGCAACATCCAATCTCGCCTACATGATAGTTGTGGCTTTGTAAAACAAAGCATATGTAGTGCTGAATTGCTTTGTCGATCTGGAGACTGCTCTATATTTCAGGGCTGTGTCTCAAGTCTCAGACACGCCTCCTGCAGACTCATGGGGATCAGCAGCTTATCATGATGTCACCATATTACCCCTCCCCCAGAGCCTGTAACTAATAAACTTTACAGAGCTACACCAATCCAACTCCTTAGCTACATTATACAACAGCCGTTCTGGATGTGAGCCTGGCTTTCATCATGGGATACCACAGTTGCTCGCTTACAGCTGAATTTTCGCAAATACCTTCCGTTTTAAAGCGGACCTGAACTCATAACTTCCTCTCTTCTCTAAAAGATGAGCAACAGCATAATAACCTCTAACCTCCTGAGCGTTGCGCCGCTCATGAGGTTTTACCAGTTTGTGTCTCCCCATGTAAAATTAATGTGATCTCATGCCTGTAAAACCATTATCTAGCACTAGGCTAGCTAGTAGAAGTGTCCGGCACCCCCCCCCCCCCCCCCCCCCCCCGATCCCCGCCTCTCCCCCATTTATACATTACCCAGCCTGGATTCAGCGATCAGCGCAGGCAATTGGGGGGAGCCGGACACTTGAGCCAGCTAATCTAGTGCTAGCTAAGGGTTTCACAGGCATGAGATCACATTAATTATGCATGGGGGACTTCTGGGGCCAGCAAGCGGTATGCCCAACACAGTGTCGGGCATATCGCTAAGGAGGTTAAAGAAAAACATTTCTTTGTTACAGCTGTTGCTGATACAAACCCTGCAATAAATCTGCAGGGTGTCTACCTCCCGCTTTCATGGAAGCAGGCATATTGTTTACATCCAGTGTTCACTTATTAGCTCTCTGCCGTGGCAGTCAACTGACACAGCTGAGGGATCAAATTACAATTTGAGCTTAGTCACAAATGAGGGGGAAATAGACAGGCTAAATAAATGCATAGAGGGTGCGTTTCTCTACGCTTTCCTCATGTCCTGTGCAAGAGTTCAGATTCACTTTAAGAAGGCAAAATTACTTTTCTTTAGCTGACTTTGGGGATTTCTATTGCCCTGGCCTATGTATTCAGTAATCCTGCCTTGCAGCGCTGGGGTCCTGGGTTCATTTGTGTAAATTGGCATTGCCGTTCAGGATGAAAACTTTTGAAGTCGACTGGAGAAAATGTCAAAACGTGTTGCAGTTCAGTGAAAAGGAAAGCGACAGTTTCCACCCCTCTATAAACAGGCCCCCTGCTGTAACTACACCGTATATGTATACATATATAAATGCTGACACACACATCCCGGCCCCTGCTGTATATACACCGTATATGTACACATATATAAATGCTAACACACACATCACGGCCCCCTGCTGTATATACACCGTATATGTATACATATATAAATGCTGACACACACATCCCGGCCCCTGCTGTATATACACCGTATATGTACACATATATAAATGCTGACACACACATCACGGCCCCCTGCTGTATATACACCGTATATGTATACATATATAAATGCTGACACACACATCAGGGCCCCCTGCTGTATATACACCGTATATGTATACATATATAAATGCTGACACACACATCCCGGCCCCTGCTGTATATACACCGTATATGTACACATATATAAATGCTAACACACACATCACGGCCCCCTGCTGTATATACACCGTATATGTATACATATATAAATGCTGACACACACATCCCGGCCCCTGCTGTATATACACCGTATATGTACACATATATAAATGCTGACACACACATCACGGCCCCCTGCTGTATATACACCGTATATGTATACATATATAAATGCTGACACACACATCAGGGCCCCCTGCTGTAACTACACCGTATATGTATACATATATAAATGCTGCACACACATCACTGCCCCCTGCTGTATATACACCGTATATGTATACATATATAAATGCTGCACACACATCACGGCCCCCTGCTGTATATACACCGTATATGTATACATATATAAATGCTGACACACACATCATGGCCCCCTGCTGTATATACACCGTATATGTATACATATATAAATGCTGCACACACATCACGGCCCCCTGCTGTATATACACCGTATATGTATACATATATAAATGCTGACACACACATCACGGCCCCCTGCTGTATATACACCGTATATGTATACATATATAAATGCTGACACACACATCCCGGCCCCTGCTGTATATACACCGTATATGTATACATATATAAATGCTAACACACACATCACGGCCCCCTGCTGTATATACACAGTATATGTATACATATATAAATGCTGACACACACATCCCGGCCCCTGCTGTATATACACCGTATATGTATACATATATAAATGCTGACACACACATCCCGGCCCCTGCTGTATATACACCGTATATGTATACATATATAAATGCTGCACACACATCACGGCCCCCTGCTGTATATACACCGTATATGTATACATATATAAATGCTGACACACACATCCCGCCCCCCCTGCTGTATATACACCGTATATGTATACATATATAAATGCTGACACACACATCCCGGCCCCTGCTGTATATACACTGTATATGTATACATATATAAATGCTGCACACACATCACGGCCCCCTGCTGTATATACACAGTATATGTATACATATATAAATGCTGACACACACACATCAGGGCCCCCTGCTGTATATACACCGTATATGTATACATATATAAATGCTGACACACACATCACAGCCCCCTGCTGTATATACACTGTATATGTATACATATATAAATGCTAACACACACATCACGGCCCCCCGCTGTATATACACCGTATATGTATACATATATAAATGCTGACACACACATCCCGGCCCCCTGCTGTATATACACCGTATATGTATACATATATAAATGCTGACACACACATCATGGCCCCTTGCTGTATATACACCGTATATGTATACATATATAAATGCTGACACACACATCATGGCCCCTTGCTGTATATACACCGTATATGTATACATATATAAATGCTGACACCAGCATGTAACCTGCCCTACCAGAGGTCCGAACACCCTTGACCACTGCTACACGGCACTGAAGGATGCATACAAAGCTGTCCCCCGAGCAGCTCTGGGCTCGTCGGACCACTGTCTCATCCACCTTATCCCAACCTACAGGAGACGCCTGGAATCGGCTAAACCGACCATTAAGTCCATCAAGGTCTGGTCACTACGAGGCAAAACTGAAACTACAAGCCTGCTTTGAATGCACCGATTGAAAGACCCTGCGAGGACTCTTGTGTACCAGCAAAATCCTTCAAGCTGTACCGAACAACAAGCCGTGGTTCACCAACAAGTTGCGGCAGCTGCGGAGTCGCAAGGAGGCTGCGCACAGGTCCGGCAACCGAGAGGACTATAGAAGGGCAAGAATCGACCTCAATCGCGAGATGAGAGCTGCCAAAAAAGAGTATGCTGAAAGAGTGGAACACAACCTGTGCTCAAACAACCCACGTGCCGTATGGAAGGGGCTGAAGGCCGCCACTAACTACAAGCCACAACCCCAGCAGGCGCCACCCAGCCCAACACTAGCAGAAGAACTCAGCAGATTCTACTGCAGGTTCGAGAACCAGGGAGTACCGGAGGGGAACCCGGCTACTCCACCTCTGTGCCCGACAAACAACAACCTGCCCTCTCCCTCGGTGGTGAGCGAAGCCGAGGTCCTGCGCCTCTTATCAACACTTAATGCCAGGAAAGCCTCCGGCCCCGACGGAGTATCCCCAGCCTGCCTGAAAACCTGCTGTCAGCAACTTGCTCCCATCCTCTTTGCCATCTTCACCAAGTCCCTGGAGGAAGGTAAAGTCTCCACTTGCTTTAAGAGGTCTACCATCATACCTGTCCCTAAGAAGCAAGGGGTCTCCGATCTCAACAACTTTAGACCCGTAGCCCTGACGTCCGTAATCATGAAAACCATGGAGCGGGCAGTCCTAGCCTACCTCAAGCTCTCCACTTCACCCATCCTAGACCCCTACCAGTTTGCCTACAGGGAAAACAGGTCCACTGATGATGCGATCAATATCTGCTTGGAGCTCATCAATGACCACCTGGACAGGCCGGACACATAAGCTAGAATACTCCTCCTGGACTTCAGTTCGGCCTTCAATACCATCTGCCCACGCATTCTGCAACGGGACCTTGCGGCACTCGGAGTCCACCCAAGCCTACAACTGTGGATCACAGACTTTCTCACCAACAGATCCCAAGTTGTCAGACTGGGCGATATCCACTCACAAGCAGCAATCACGAACACAGGTGCTCCCCAAGGCTGCGTCCTGTCACCACTGCTGTTCACCCTCTACACAAACAACTGCAGATCGGAGGCGGACTCCGTAAAGGTCATCAAGTTTGCCGATGACACCACCATCATTGGCCTTGTCACCAAGGACAACGACCAGGAGTACCGCCAACAGGTGGAGAGTATTTGCATTTGGAGCAAGGAGAACAGGCTGGTCCTTAACACTGCAAAAACTGTTGAGCTGATCATTGACTTCAGGAAGTCTGCCCCGCCCCCGCCCCCTATTCATATTGACGGCACCAAGGTAGCCAGGGTGCCTTGTGCCCGGCTTCTGGGTACTATAATTTCTAGTGATCTCAGCTGGAAGCCCAACATCACTGCCACCCAACGGAAAGCCCAGCAGAGACTCTTCTTCCTCCGCCAGCTGAGAAAGTTTGGCATGACTCAAAAAATCCTAACCAGCTTCTACACTGCCACCATTGAGTCAATCCTCTGCTCCTCCATCTTGGTCTGGTATGCTGGGGCCACCGCAAATGACAAGGACAAACTTCAGAGGGTCATTAGGTCAGCGGAGAGGATCGTTGGGTGCCCCCTCCCCTCTCTTGCCCTGCTACACAACAACAGACTGAAATCCAGGGCTCGGAGGATTGCCAATGATCCTTCTCACCCAGGCCACCACTACTTCAGCCTGCTGCCACTGGGCCGGAGGCTCTGGGCCATCTCCACAAAGACCACGCGACACAGGAACTCGTTCTTCCCCTCGGCGGTCAACCTCCTCAATGCCCTCCACATACTACCATCAATGCAAGCCCCGACAAGCTGCGGGGCGGTCTGTGCCATGGCGGATCGTTCAACCAACCCTCCAGACTAACCATCTCGGTGTCACACTAGGGACTGTGATGCCTAAGGATGTATAGGGAAATGCAATACTACGTATAGTGGAATTTAATTGTATAGAGCAATGCAATGTGTAGTGGAATGAATTGAAATGTAATGCTAACTCACGCTAACCGATGCCTCTATGGCTCGCTGCTATCTATCTATGTCTCTACCTATGTCTTCTCTCTGAGCCCGATGTATTGTGCCAAAAACAATTCCGGGCATGACCCAGTCATGCTTGGCGAAATAAAGTTTTTTGATTCTGACACACACATCACGGCCCCTGCTGTATGTACACCGTATATGTATACATATATAAATGCTGACACACACATCACGGCCCCTGCTGTATACACCGTATATGTATACATATATAAATGCTGCACACACATCACGGCCCCCTGCTGTATATACACCGTATATGTATACATATATAAATGCTGACACACACATCAGGGCCCCCTGCTGTATATACACCGTATATGTATACATATATAAATGCTGAAACACACATCCCGCCCTCCAGTGGCGTAGCTAAGGTGCTGTGGGCCCTGATGCAAGTTTTACAGTGGGGCCCCCCAAGCACTCTATACATAACAATTGCCACTGCGCAACAAAACCTGCCAATGGCAACTACAGTGTCAGAGGTGCAAGAAGGGGATGGGGAGCAGTTTGTTAGTGATTACCACTATTCACAGTATCTATAAAAGTGATAATTATGAGCACAGGACCAATAGAGAGCTAATACTGTAGTTGAGGGAGGGCCCTTTGGGGCCCCTCTGGCCCAAGGGCCCCGATGCGGTCGCTACCTCTGCACCCCCTATTGCTATTCCCCTGCCACCCTCCTACTGTATATACACCGTATATGTATACATATATAAATGCTGACACACACATCCCGGCCCCTGCTGTATATACACCGTATATGTATACATATATAAATGCGGACACACACATCACGGCCCCTTGCTGTATATACACCGTATATGTATACATATATAAATGCTGACACACACATCCCGGCCCCTGCTGTATATACACCGTATATGTATACATATATAAATGCTAACACACACATCACGGCCCCCTGCGATCGGAATTTTTACAATGCGTCTCCATTTCTCCAGCGCTGCATGTGGTTCCCATCTCACATCCGTTAGCTGGAAAATGCCCCCCCCCCCTCCCTTTACCCAAATAGTAATCAGGCAGGAATTCTGCGCAGGAAATACTATTGTGTCGCGTTAACCCCTTCAGCACTCGCGGGGCCCCTCTGGCCCAGCTGAGTGTACAGCAGCGGGCCCTGCTCTCGCCGGAGGGGTTAATCTCCGCTATAGCGGAAAGCGAGCAAGTCTCTGATGTGTAGGAAAGACACATGTCCGCACAGGAATCTGGGGGTTACATCACGCCTGAAACACGGCCAGACGCTGCTAACACACAGAAACCATCCATGGGGAAACATGGAGGCCTGAAACACAAACAGATGATGACATGCCACACGCATGTCGCAGGACACGCATGCGGGGGGGGGGGGGGGAGAGCAGGATCATCCATAAAGCAAGCCTAGGCGGCTGCCTAGGCCCTGGAGAGAGTCTAGGGGCCTGATGGATGCTAGCCCTCCCCCCCCCCCCCCAAAACTTGCTAGAAAAAAGCCAGGCAACCGTCAGCGGTGGGCAAGGATCTTAATCCTTTTCTGTCGGGGGGGGGGGGGGGGGGGGAATGCAGCTTTCAACACAAATATTTCTACGTTTACAGTACATACTGGAAGCTGAACATGGATGACTCAATTATAAATCGAGGGGGCCTTTTTCACTATTGTTTCTCCAGCTGGCACACTAGTTAGTGTACAGAAGGCAAACCTCAGGTGAGAAAAATCAAATACTTATCAGAGGGCCAGTGCACTCCAAAAAACGCTAGCGTATCCGCAAACACTAGTGGTTTTTGAAGTGGTTTTTCAGATCGATTCTAGGCACGTGCCTCCATATCCCTCTCTGTGTGTCTGCCAGATTCCAGCCACTCTTATCTCCTGCTACCCAATGTAACCACATACTGTATATACACAATGCACACACTATATATATACACACACACACACACACACTATATATACACACACACACACACACACCACAGAGGACACTGTGTTACACACACACACACACACACACACACACACACACACACACACACACACACCACAGAGGACACTGTGTCACACACACACACACACACACACACACACACACACACACACACACCACAGAGGACACTGTTACACACACAGACATTCACCACAGAGGACACTGTGTGCACACACACATATATACACACTATATAAACACGCACACACACCACAGAGAACACTGTGACAAACACACACAATGCGCACAGACACACATACACTATATACACACACACCACAGAGGACACTGACACACGCGC
This sequence comes from Hyperolius riggenbachi, assembly GCF_040937935.1. NCBI lineage: Eukaryota > Metazoa > Chordata > Amphibia > Anura > Hyperoliidae > Hyperolius > Hyperolius riggenbachi. The sequence goes on along the minus strand of NC_090651.1, from coordinate 350,991,356 downwards.
AATGCGCACACGCACACACGCGCAATGCGCACACACACACATACACACAGACACTATATATACACACACACACTACACACACACACACACACACACACACACAGAGGACGCAGTGACACACATACACACCACAGAGGACACTGACACACGCAATGCGCACACACACACACAGACACTATATACACACACACACACTATACACACACACACACATCACAGAGGACACTGACACACGCAATGCGCACACACACACATACACACAGACACTATATACACACACACACACACACTATACACACACACACTATACACACACACACACACAGAGGACGCAGTGACACACACACACACACACTATATACACACACCACAGAGGACACTGACACACACACACACAATGCGCGCACACACACACACACACACACACACACACACACACACACACACACACACCACAGAGGACACTGTGAAACACACTTACACACTGTATATGCACAAAGTACACACAGTACAGTCCTACATGTCTTTTGGCTCCGGGTCCTCTCTGTCGGTGACATCATTCACATCTGGCGCAAATTATCAACCTGCGAGAATGCTGACCTCACACCGCAGGCAGTTCCTACAACTCAGCAAGAACCTGAGAGGACATGTGATACCCCCAGACAGCCCAGAATGCCTCCAATATATCAGATACAGAATATTGCTGCCATTGGTGTGGCTTGCTTGAGTTAAGCCGGTGACCCTGCTGTTGGGGTCAGTGACTAGTTAATAAAAGACAGTCTGGCATCCCGGCAATACCACAACCAGATGCTGAGACTGGTGAAAGCACCACATTTAAAAAGGCAAAAATATTAAAATCCTGCATTCCTTTACGTGCCGGACCGCAGGCCACCATGATGGTGGGCGGGGCTAACCTGGACAAAACAAACCCAAGTCACTTTCATCATCTGTGGGACAAATCTAACATAAATAATTGATTCCAATCTTTGCAACAACCTGCTGCTGACGTTCCTTTTTATTTATTATGATGACCAATAATCCCTGCGATTCTTTTACCAGCTCGGGACTGCCTATGACAGACTCTACGGCGCAGTTGCAGCTCCCCAACTGTGATCAGAGCCGGATCATCCACAAGGCAATCCTAGGCAGTTGCCTAGGGCCTGGAGAGAGAGTCTAGGGGCCTGGAAGATGCTAGCCCCCACCAAATCTAACTAAAAAAGCCAGGTGGCTGCGCAGAAACAAAAGATCTTCGAGCAAGGCGATAGAACTGGGAAACTACTAGCCTGGTTATCAAAAGATGCTCAACCGAGCACGGCTATCTCCCGCCTGCTAGATGACACGGATAATATTACCACTGACCCTGGGGAAATCAATGACATCTTTTTCCGCTTCTATTCCAAGCTGTACACAAGCAAAACCCAAAAGAGTGACGCTGACCTTATACATTATTTAACAAACACTAAACTACCAACCCTATCTCTAGAAGACTGAGAGATACTTGACGCTCCAATAACGACTAATGAAATAGTTGACGCGATTGTAGATATGCAGACAGGAAAGACTCTGGGCCTAGACGGGTTTCCCGCCGAATTTACAAGCAATACTCCGTACTACTAGCCCCTAAACTGAAAAATACCTTCCAAAAATACTTTGACAGTGGTTCTCTTCCCTCTACCATGTCAGAGGCCCTGATAATTGTAATTCCCAAGCCCGGGAAAGATCCCACGAGGTGTGCTTCATACAGGCCCATATCCCTCCTAAATGCAGACGTAAAAATCCTTGCCAAAATATTAGCTACTAGATTAAATTTATGCATATGCAAAATAATCCATCATGACCAGTCAGGTTTTATGCCCGGTAAAGGCACGGATATTAACCTGCGTAGGTTGATGACCAACATCGCTGCCCCACATTCTAACACTGGACACCGGGTGGTAGCCTCGTTGGATGCCGAAAAGACATTCGACTCAGTAGAATGGAATTATTTATGGGCAACCATCTGCAGATTCGGGTTTGGAAATAGTTTCATTAAATGGGTTCAGATGCTTTACGACTCCCCCAGGGCCAAAATTCGAACAGGTAATGTGATCTCGCAGTTCTTCAGCCTAGAGAGAGGCACCAGACAAGGGTGCTCATTGTCACCCAGTCTATTCGCAATAGCAATGGAACCAGTGGCTGCCCGAATTCGCCAGTCTTCTGAGGTGAAGGGCCTGTTGTTGGGAAAGTTGCATGAGAAGATATCTCTCTATATGCGGACGATGTCCTTTTGTATCTCAATGATCCCAAAACCTCACTTAGTACAGCTCTATACCTTTTTGAGGAATTTGGTGAGATGTCGGGAATTAAGATTAATTGGAATAAATCCATATTGTTTCCTCTAGACGATATATCTCTCGCGCCGCCCCCGGCAGGCTCTCCTTTAGCGGTGGTTGACCAATTTAAATATTTGGGTATCCAGATAACTAATGATACCAATCAATACCGGATACTTAACGTGGACCCAATCATTCAGCAACTCGAAAACAAATGTAGCACCTGGAACAGACTTCCACTTAACCTGATCGGCAGAATAAATCTGCTTAAAATGATCTTCCTACCCAAGTTTACTTATGCTTTCAGACACTGCCCGGTGTGGCTTCCAGCATCGCTGTTTAAGCGTATAGATAAAATAATTATATCCTTTATCTGGGCAGGCAAACAGCCCTGACTCGCCTTGGACCTCTTACAGCTTCCCAAAACCAGAGGAGGTCTAGCACTCCCACACTTCCAAAAATATTTCTGGGCCTCAGTGCTCGTTACTGTACGCTGGTGGTTTTCTCAGGATGAGCTAAACCCGGCTGTGAACGCTGAGGCAGCGGTGTTGGGCTCCTATGAGCAACTCCCCAATCTTCCGTATAGAGGCCCTAAAACCAACCCACAAACTACAGCAGCTATGGCAACAACCTGGAGGGCCTGGGTTACGGCTAGATCCCACATGATTAAACCCAATACTATCTCTCCTTTCACGCCACTTTGGGGTAATCCAAACTTAAAGCATTTCACCACCATTCCCGACCCAGTGGCCTGGGCGAGGTATGGCAAACCAGCTGAGCGGTCTGGACGAGCTCAGCTCGTCCAACACCGCCAGCGGCTGCCGCTCAGGCCCTGCTGGGCCGATTTTAATGAAATAAAAAGCAGCACACGCAGCCGGCACTTTGCCAGCCGCGTGTGCTGCCTGATCGCCGCCGCTCTGCGGCGATTCGCCGCGAGCAGCGGCGAAAGAGGGTCCCCCCAGCCGCCTGAGCCCAGCGTAGCCGGAACAAAAAGTTCCGGCCAGCGCTAAGGGCTGGATCGGAGGCGGCTGACGTCAGGACGTCGGCTGACGTCGATGACGTCACTCCGCTCGTCGCTATGGCGACGATATAAGCAAAACAAGGAAGGCCGCTCATTGCGGCCTTCCTTGTTTATTCTGGGCGCCGGAGGCGATCGGAAGATCGCCTCCGGAGCGCCCTCTAGTGGGCTTTCATGCAGCCAACTTTCAGTTGGCTGCATGAAATAGTTTTTTTTTTATTTAAAAAAAACCCTCCCGCAGCCACCCTGGCGATTTAATCAGAACGCCAGGGTGGTTAAAAATATCTCCCACATTCAGCACGATAAGTCCTTAAGCACGTTCCAAGAAATGAAAATACAGCACAACCTTCCTAATAAACACCTGTTTCAGTATCTGCAGCTGCCTCACGCCCACAGATCCCAGTTCGGCTCAAAACCTCCAGACCTGACTACTGACAGACTTGAACAATTACTTATGACCAAAGATCTCCCCAAAACTCTTTCTGCCATTTATACCGAACTACTTAACTACAACCATCCACGATTACTGAAATCCTTCCAAAAGTGGTCAACCGACATACCCACCCTGATTGAAGCGGACTGGGACTCGATTCTAACAGAGTTCCCTACCACAGTGATCGCAGCTAGCGACCAACTCATACAAACTAAATTCTTGCACAGAGTCTACCTAACTCCTGAAAGACTACATAGAATGAGTGATTCTAACTCAAACCTCTGCTGGAGATGTTTAGTAGACGTAGGTAGCTTTACGCATATCTTTTGGACATGTCCCAAGATCACCCCATTCTGAAAAAATGTCCTTACCATAATTAACAAACTGCTACAGACCTCCTTTCCACTAGATATAGGGATGCTCCTACTTGGGAACTTGGGTAAATCCAATCTCACACCTCATAAACAGACTCTGCTCAGAATGCTTTGTTTTTATGCCAGAAAGGAAATTCTAAAACTTTGGAAAAAACAGTCCACTCCTACAGTTGGCATGTGGGCCAGAATTATCAATGATGCTCTACCATTATACAGGAACACATATCTAAACAGAAAAAGTCCAAAGAAATTTGGCAAAATCTGGAGAATTTGGGAAAATAGAATTCTAGATCCAACGAATGAACATTTTATCCCAATTCTAGACTGAAGGTGTGGCGGGGTCACGGTCCGGGGGCGGACAACACTTTACTCTCTTTTCTCGCTTCTCTCTCTTTCTGCTAAGTGGGCGCTCAACTCCCACTTTTCTACCTAATCTCTTCTCACGAAGCAGCTTTGGCTCTAGCTACTAGATTTTATATGCAAATAAAGGGAAATATGGCAATGTAATGGGATACTACTCCATACTGTAATAATTTATGCTGTATACAATACTGTGATTTGTAAAATATACACAATTGCTGTACTGACCTTAGCTTGTTTCTGTACTTTAACTCTGCAGTTTCTTGCAAAATCCAATAAAAACTTAACTGTTAAAAAAAAAAAAAGCCAGGTGGCCATCAGCGGTTCGCAAAAACTGCTATCATGGCTAGTGCCCCAATTCATCTTAATCCATTTCTGACTGTGATGCAGCATAGAATCTACGCCGCAAGTTTGCTGCGGTCCTGAGCCTATAGGTTGTGTGCGTGGCAGTTGATACGGCTGTTTAGTGAGTGACAGCTGAGCGTTTTCTATCGGTGAGCAGCCAGTTTCATTGCCTCCTTGCCAGGTGATCACTGTTAGCCAATCGTAGTGATCACAAACAAAAGAATGAAAAAAAAGGCTCTTGTCCTCAAAGGCTACCTGAAGTGAGAGGGATATGGAGGCAGCCATATTTATTTCCTGTTAAGCAATACCAGTTGCCTGGCTGTCCTGCTGCTCCTCTGCCTCTAATACTATTAGCCATAGCCCCTGAACAAGCATGCAGCAGATCAGGTGTTTCTGACATTATTGTCAGATCTGACAGGATTAGCTGCATGCTTGTTTCTGGTGGTATTCAGACACTACTGCAGCCAAATAGATCAGCAGGGCTGCCAGGCAACTGGTATTGTTTAAAAGGCAATAAATAAAGCAGCCTCCATGTTCCTCTCACTTCAGTTGTCCTTTAAAGAGCCAAAGCCTGACGGTCCTAAATGGGTTAAAGAATCCACCATGGGCCCACCCACCCACCATCACCACCTGCAGAGCACCCACCGCATGTGCTCTCCCACAGCAAATGCAGTAAGCAGCAGTTGTTATATGCGCACACAGTACTGCAGCCACGCCGTGCATACTACAACTGCTTTTTAGATATGTAGATAATAAGAATATCTGCAAATCTTTGTGTTTACTTCTGGCAGGTATTATTACTATAATCATTCTTATTATTATTATACATAGAGCTGACATCACTGCCTGTCCCTCAGCAAAGGTCACACAACTTAATGTCCTACCAAAGCTTTGGTAAAATACAGTTTACCTTTCTTAGCAGATTTTTGGGATGTGGGAGGAAATTTGAGCAACTGGGGGAAACTCATACAAATAAACTAAGAAGGTAAAACTCAAGATAATGGTTTCAATTCACTAAACGTATCTCCTGTCTTTAATAATGTTTCTAGAGTTGATCACCATGGTGATGAGGCATGTAGTATTCAGGAAACATTTTACCTCAGGCAAACCTAAAGTTCACTCTTCAATCCTTAAAATAACTCCAGAATTCTAACGTTTTGGCCTCAATTCACTAAGATCATGCTGGAGATAGTAAGGAAAGAGAAAACGTACCTTCACACAGTTATCTTATCTCTTCTGTAGTTAATGTACCTCCTCTGTAGTTATTTTCACACATAGTTAATAAACAGCCTGTCTTTAACTCTGGAGTTTAAGGATTGGAGAGTTAACTTAAAGACAGAAGAGTTAACTTTAGGTTTGCCTGAGGTAAAATGTTTCCAGAATACGACATGCTTCATCACCATGGTGATAACTCTAGAAACGTTATAAAAGACAGGAGATAAGCTTAGTGAATTGAGGCCAAAAGACAGGCAGTAACTGTGTGTGAAAATAACTACAGAAGAGGTAACTTAAGGAATGAAGAGATAAGATAACTCTCTCACTGTGTGGAGGTAAGTTTCTCTTGCCTTATTATCTCCAGCATGATCTTAGTGAATTGAGGCCAATGTCCTTGGTAAAGTCCCGTAGATATGGTATTAATGACTCGTCCATCCGCCCTGTCCATCAAAATCTGGGTGTCACTCTGAACTCAGCACTCTTCTTCCACCTTCCACCCCCCCCCCCCCCTTCCCCCACATCCAAAATGTCCTGCCACTTCCATCTCCACAACATTGCCAGAATTCACACCTACCCCCTGTTATAAATGCAGCTGCCAGGCTCATTCGCTGCTCCCACCGCTCCTCTTCAGCTGCCCCTCTTTACAAGTCCCCTCACTGACTTCCTTTCCCCAGGGCCAGTTATCTCATGAAGCAAGCTGAAACACTTGCATCAGGAGCAGAGATTACAGGGGCAGCATGTTTGTACTATTTACACTAACAGCATGCAGTCAGAGTAGGAGGAGAAGTGAGAGGAGAGCGAGGTGAAGAGGTCATCATTGGGGAAATGCAGCTTGTTGTGCTGTGTGGGGAGTCTGACAGTCAGTGAGGAGGGGGAGGCAGGAGAGCAGCAGTGCTTCATTTGACTTGCTCAGCAGAAGGGAGGGGTGCATACTCACAAGTTTGCCTCAGGCAGCAAAAAGTCTTGAACTGGCCCTGCCTGTCCCCTCTCAGAATTACATGTTATCTGTTCTGCTTAGCATACAAATCCATCCACCATATCTCCCCTCCATACATACTCCCCAACCCTCTCTTTTCTCCTCCAACACTCTTCAGATATCCGTAGCAGCCATAGTAGCTGCTATGGGGCCCTGTAGCAAAGGGGGCCCAGTGGGTAATTAATGTATTCACCATTAATTTTCTTGTGTTTCTCCACCCTCTGACTTTGGCCTCAATTCACTAAGCTTATCTCCTGTCTTTAGTAACGTTTCTAGAGTGGTCACCATGGTGATGAGGTATGTCGTATTCAGGAAACATTTTACCTCAGGCAAACCTAAAGTTAACTCTTCTGTCTTTAAGTTAACTCTTCAATCCTTAAAATAACTCCACAGTTAAAGACAGGCTGTAAATTAACTGCGTGTGAAAATAACTACAGAGGAGGTAAATTAACTACAGAGGAGGTAACTTAAGGAATGAAGAGATAAGATAACTCTCTCACTGTGTGGAGGTAAGTTTTCTCTTGCCTTATTATCTCCAGCATGATCTTAGCGAATTTAGGCCATTGTCTCAGTGCCCGTGGACTATGTGCAGTGTTAATTGCATTAGACTGCAAATTGCCCGATTAACTCATATCCATAGGGTAGGGGCAGTTGGCATTGCCTAGGGCCCCATGAACGTTTTGGGGCCCCATGATCTCTAGCTATACCACTGCTGGGGTGTTCCTAGGATCCTAAGAGGTCCGGGGCAGTTTTGGGCACTCCAGCTGAAAGATGGGTGTGGCCATGCACCGGAATGTGGGTGTGGTCATGGGTGGAGCCAAATGTACATGAACTTAACAGCGGTCTAAGTAGGCCTGCCTAGAAAAAAGTTGGATGAAGCCCCCTCTCCATGAATACAAAACAAAAATGCAGCATATCACATAAATAGGCTTTTGTGCTGACTGGTCTGGCTTTCTGCTGAGTGAGCGGGCCTGCTGCCAGTCTGCCCATAGCATTCCCTGACCTTCTAGTGGTCGTCCTCCCATGGGCCTCCTATTGAGGTACCACAACTCCCAGCATGCCCCCATAGAAGAACCACAGCTCCCTGCATGCCCCTATAAAGGCATTCCAGTGCCCAGCATGGCACCACTGCACCCAGTATGCCCCCCATTGCTGTGGTGCCATGCTGGGTGCTATGGTGCCTCTATGGGGCTTGCTGGATGCTGTAATGCCATGCTGGGTTCTGTGGTGCCATGATGGGTGCTATGTAGTACCATGCTGGGTGCTGTGATACCTCCGTGGGGCATGCTGGGTACTGTGCAGGGCCAGATTTGTACTCTACACCGCCCAAGACCACTATCAGCAGCCGCCCCCCTCCAGTATAGGTAGCCAGATGATCCCTCCCCCACCTACCCCGACCCCCACTTCAGTTTAGATAGCTCCTTCCCTTTAGTATTAGAAGCCAGATGACATCCCCCACTTCCATATAGTCTGATGAGTGGCCCTCCTCCCTCCAGTATAGGTAGCCAGGTGACCCTTCCCCTGCCCCCAGTATAACCTGATCCTCTGGTGGTGCCCTAGGCCATGACCTATTAAGCCTTGGCTTAAATCCGGCCCTGGTACTCTGTGGTGCCATGGTGGGTGCTGTGGTGGCTCTACTCTGCTTGGGGGACATTTGGGGCTCCACAGAATAGATCCAGGACACGTGCCACTGATCTTTGGGGCTAGCAACACCCCTTGCAACACCCCTGGCAAAGTTTTTATAAATGTTTGAAAATGAAGCATTCAGCAACATGAATGTCTCTCCCTATGGACAAGACGATGCAAGCGTTGGTGGAAGGGTGTAATGATGTCACACATATGTCATCATAGTGAGACGCTGTGTCAGCAGCGGAGGGGCGGAGCCACTGGGGGACTTGTCCTCTGGAAGTGACTCATCATTGCTCAGATCAGTCTGGAGATGAGAAAATAAACTTACAGGAATTTAAACCACTTCCTGCAGCTGAAACAACATCATCAAATCCAGCAGCCGAGCACAAAATCTCCACACTCCTCGTTTATCAGTCTATCTGAAATATGAACTGTCTGTTACCTCAAAGCTGTCCTGCTGTCCACCTGGAGCCATGATGCTGTGCTCTGATTGGAGGCTGTGCCGTGCAGAGCCGGATCATCCGCGAGGCAACTTAGGCAGCTGCCTTGGGCCTGGAGAGAGACTGGGGGCCTAACTGATACTAGGCCCCACCAAATCTTACCAAAAAAAGAAGTCAGGTGGCTGTCAAGGGTGGGCCCAAAGTTTTTATGTGCCTAGGACCCAATTTCACCTTAAACTGTCTCTGGTGCCATGTCTCCAACACCCACAATATCTACCCCTGTGTACAAACATGCCATAGCTCCCAACTGTCCCTTTTTTCAGAGGGACAGCCCCTCTTTGGGAGCCGAATCCCTCTGTCCCTCTTTCCTCCTCATTTGTCCCTCTCTCAGGATTGATGTACAGATCTGTATAAATATATACAGTATATTTTTCTTCTGAAAAATGTGTTTTATTTCTGTCATTTAAATTGATATAATGCTGTGACATAGTGTGCAACGATTGTCACTGTGGAATCCTCCTCTGGTCTTTGGCATGCTGTGACAAAGTGTGCAGCAATTGTCATTGTGGATTCCTCCTCTTAGTCTGTAGAATGCTGTGACATACAGTCCTGGCCAAAATTTTTGAGACTGTCAAAAATATTAGTTTTTCACAAAGTTTGCTGCTAAACTGCTTTTAGATCTCTGTTTCAGTTGTTTATGTGATGTACTGAAATATAATTATAAGCATTTCATACGTTTCAAAGGCTTTTATTGACAATTATATGAGATGTATGCAAAGAGTCAGTATTTGCAGTGTTGGCCCTTCTTTTTTCAGGACCTCTGCAATTCGACTGGTCGATTTGCCATTAGATCGACCAACTGACAGATCCCTATCTGATCGAATCTGATCAGAGAGGGATCGTATGGCTGCCTTTACTGCAAACAGATTGTGAATCGATTTCAGCCTGAAACCAATCACAATCCGTTGAGCTGCTCCTGACGCCTGCCCCCCCCCCCCCCCCCCCCCCCCCCGCCTTATATATTACCTGAAGCTGGCTCCGGGTCCTTTTCTCCGCGCTGCACCACATCCCAGCATCCCGCACCGCATCCCAGCGTACACTGTGTCACTCCGTGACCAGGAAGTTCAAATAGAGCGCCCTCTATTTGAACTTCCTGGTCACTGGAGTGACACAGGAAGTTAATGTACGCTGGGATGGAGCAGGAACAGAGCAGTGCAGCACGGAGAAGATGCCCGGGAGCCAGCGTCAGGTAATGTATACCTGTATCGGATCGGCCGCCGCTAGCGACGCGCTCCCTACCCACGGGTGATCGACGGTAATTTCCCGCACGGCGCGATCAACAGACCGATTCGATTTCGGGAGGAAATCGGATCGGCGGGTGCGTTTAGCGCGAACAATTGTGGCAAATCGGGCCAGTGTATGGCCAGCTTAAGTCAACTGCTGGGCCAAATCCTGACTGATAGCAACCCATTCTTTCATAATCACTTCTTTGAGTTTCTCAGAATTAGTTGTTTTTTGTTTTTTGTCCACCCGCCTTTTGAGAAATGACCACAAGTTCTCAATGGGATTAAGATCTGGGGAGTTTCCAGGCCATGGACCCAAAATTTCCCCGTTTTGGTACCCGAGCCACTTAGTTATCACTTTTGCCTTATGACACGGTGCATCATCGTGCTGGAAGACGTATTGTTCTTCACTAAACTGTTGGATTGTTGGAAGAAGTTGCTGTTGGAGGGTGTTTTGGTATCATTCTTTATTCATGGCTTTGTGTTTTGGCAAAATTGTGAGTGAGCCCACTCCCTTGGATGAGAAGCAACCCCACACATGAATGGTCTCAGAAAGCTTTACTGTTGGCATGACACAGGACTGATGGTAGCGCTCACCTTTTCTTCTCCTGACAAGCCTTTTTCCAGATGCCCCAAACAATCGGAAAGGGGCTTCATCAGAGAATATGACTTTGCCCCAGTCCTCAGCAGTCCATTCACCATACTTTCTGCAGAAGATCAATCTGTTCCTGATGTCTTTTTGGGAGAGAAGTGGCTTCTTTGCTGCCCTTCTTGACACCAGGCCATCTTCCAAAAGTCTTCGCCTCACTGTTCATGCAGATGCGCTCACACCTGCCTGCTGCCATTCCTGAGCAACCTCTGCACTGGTTGCACTCCGATCCTGCAGCTGAATCCTCTTTAGGAGACGATCCTGGTGCTTGCTGGACTTTCTTGGACGCCCTGAAGCCTTCTTAACAAGAATTGAACCTCTTTCCTTGAAGTTCTTGATGAACCTATACATTGTTGATTTAGGTGCAATCTTAGTAGCCACAATATCCTTGACTGTGAATCCATTTTTATGCAACGCAATGATGGCTGCATGCGTTTCTTTGCTGGTCACCATGGTTAACAATGAAAGATCAATGATTTCAAGCATCACCCAATCAGCCTGACATAATGATCTCCAAGACGATTACTGAAATGATCTCAGCAGGTCGGCAATGAAATGCAGTGAAAAGGTTTTTCGGGGGATTCAGTTAATTCTCTATGCAATTCATCTGAACACTTTTCATAACATTCTGGAGTATATGCCAATTGCTATATAAGCACCAACTTTTCTAATTTCCAATATTTTTTACAGTCTCAAAACTTTTGGCCAGGACTGTAGTGTGAAGCAATTGTCACTGTGGTTTCCTCCTCTAAGTCTGTGGCATGCTGTGTCATAGTGTGCAGCGATTGTGACTGTGGATTTATCCTCTCAGCTTGTGGTAGGCTGTGACATAGTGTGCAGCGATTGTCACTGTGGATTCATCCTGTCCAAGGAGAATGTAGAGTTTCATCCTCTAATGCAGGGGTCTCAAACTCGCGGCCCGCGGGCCATTTGCGGCCCTCAATACAATATTTTGTGGCCCTCACCGGCAAAAGCTTCCTTATAGTTCGCTTCAGTGCTCCCAAGTAATCCGCCGCATCCCCGCCGCTAAACGAGGGCTGCAGAGCCCCCAAATCGCCTGGGGGGCAATCCGCCGGCATTTCCTGGAAGGGGCAGAGCTTTCAGCTTCAGCTCTGCCCCTCCTGATGTCAATCGCCGCACGGATCGCTGCCTCTCCCTGTGAAGGAAGAGTGAGAGGGGCGGGCAGAGGCGGCGATGCGCCGCGATTGTGAAATTCCTTATGCGGCCCAGCCTCATCCTGACTTTGCCTCCCTCGGCCCCCCAGGTAAATTGAGTTTGAGTCCCCTGCTCTAATGTGTGAAGGTCAGGAAATAGGTCCATCAATTTCTTAAAGGAGTTATCAAGCAAAATGAAAAAAAAAAAAAAAGCTTTGCTCACCTGGGGCTTTCTCCAGCCCCTTGCAGCCGACTGTCCCACGCTGACCGCTCCACTCTCCGCCACCTTCCCGGGCTCCCCGCACGGTGCAGAGGCCGACCCCGAGGTCGGCCTTACTGGGCCTGCGTGAAGCGCCGCTGTCAATCAAGCACACGCTGCCCGCGGCGTACTGCGCAGGCACAGTAGTTCTGCGCCTACGCAGTACGCCGCGGGCAACGTGGCCATGATTGACAGCGACGCTTCACGCTGGTGCAGTAAGGACCTCGGCCTCTGCACCGTGCGGGCAGCCCGGGATGGCGGCGAAGAGGTCGGCTGCAAGGGGCTGGAGAAAGCCCCAGGTGAGTAAAGCTTTTTTTTCGTTTTGCCTGACAACTCCTTTAAACAAGGTTTCTCTGGTTGCAGTATTTTTCTACCCCTGTGCACATGCATGTCTCCACTCTCCAGCACCCCACTGTAATTCTGATATTAGAATGTAATAGACAGTGTGGGTAATATTACAGAATAACATACAAAAGTCACACTTTAAAAACAGCTCTATAGTTGTAGTATCATGTAGCGATGCCTTTTAAACACTTAGATTCATTTTTGTAATGTTGTCAGAACAATGGAATTTAAACTTATCAGAAAGTCTGTGTACTTGCCAAGAAAATGTAAAACCTGCCACAACTATATTCACTTCTCTGCCAATGCCTCTAACACACAGTACAACAAGCACACTGTACACAGCAACACACACACTGCACACGGTACAACCCACAATGTACATAGTACAACAAACTCACTGCATTGTACAGTACAACACACACTGTACACACACACACACACACACACACACACACACACACACACACACACACACACACACACACACACACACACACACACACACACACACACACACACACACACACACACACACACACACACACACACACACACACACACACACACACACACACACACACACACACACACACACACACACACACACACACACACACACACACACACACGAAGATGGTGAGTAAGGCAAGGCAAGGGGCAGCAAGGCAGGCTGGGGATGGGCAAGAATGGTGCTGGAGTAAGAAAGATATAAAGATGCAGGGAGATGGGGCAGAGTTGGAAGGTACTAGTATAGTGGGACAGAGAAACAATGACTGGGGGTAGAAGAGAGGTATGGTAATAATGGAGGGGGCAGAGCAGAAGTGGAGGGGGCAGGGCTGGGGGCAGAGCAGAAGTGGGAGGGCAGGAGGAGGCAGGGCTGGGGGCAGAGCAGAAGTGGAGGGGGGCAGGGCTGAGGGCAGAGCAGAAGTGGAGTGGGGCAGGGGGAGGCAGGGCTGGGGGCAGAGCAGAAGTGGAGGGGGGCAGGAGGAGGCAGGGCTGGGCGTGATGGCAGGATTGAAGCTCTGCCTCACTCACTGACCCCTGCAGAATGCACAGCAGGAGGACTCACAGAGTGAAAGCAGAGACAGGCTGCCTATTGTTCCTGGAAGAAAGGAGAGAGTGAGAGAGGGGAGGACACTGAGGATCATCCGCTGCTCCAGGTACCTCCGCAGAATGTCAGCTCTTCGGATCAGCTGTGCACGTGCTGCATCATGTGTGACTGCTGGGTTGATCTCTGCTGTGTGTAGAAGTCTGTGTGCTAGAGCATTGCTTGTCCCATCACTTATCACCACCCAGGCTGCTGCACTACAAGTCCCAGCCTAATATATATCATACACACACGTTGGTACTAGCTCTCCATGCATAGTGCAGGGGTGTGTCTGCCTGGCTGGGTGGTGCAGCTGTAGAGGAGGGTGCCCCAGTAATGCCAGGTATGTCTGTGTGCCATCATGTGACGCGCTCGTGTGGACAGCCAGGCGTGACGCTGCGCTAATGTGTAACCATGTAACAATGTCAGCCTTGATTGTGATACATTGTGTCGCTGCGGGGGTCTGCTCAGGGTCACATTGTATCTCTGTCTGTGTATTCCCCTTGTTTACAGAGAATCCCAGTGACATGACTATGTACTCTGTAAGTGCTGCAGAAGATGTCAGTGATATAGAAATACATAATAATAATATTATGAAAGGACATTAGACTATGAGTATGGTAGGATTAGAGTGCGAGTTCCTTTGAAAAAAGTCTAGGAGACTAGGACTATGTACTGTTTCTTATATAAATACTCTCTCTCTCTCTCTCTCTCTCTCTCTCTCTCTCTCTCTCTCTCTCTCGTATATACTCAGACACATACGCACACACCCTGTTTACATAGACACTACAAATACACAGGGCAGATCAGAAATCAATTGTATCAAATTCCCCATTTGATCGATTTGCGGCTGATTTCGATCGATTTGATCTATCTGACAGGATGGAAAATCTAGGTCGATCTGCTGCTGGCAGATCGATAGCCCATAGAGTTGCATTGGATCTAATGGTTCAATAATGCAATTAGATTGATTTCCAGTAGATTTAATTCTGAAATCTATTGGAAATCTGTTCCTAGTGTGTGGCAGACATCAGATAGATCCCTGTCAGATTGGACTTGGCAGGCATCTGCCAGAAATCTATCTGATTGTCTAATCTGCTGCAAATCTATAATGCTGGGAATACACGGCTAGATAGTTGCACCAGATCGAGCTGCCGGCCGCTGGCTCGATCCCGGCGCGTCCCCGCTCGTCCACGCCGGCGCTCCTTATCTTCCACTCGATTCCCCGCTATTGTCTGCCCGCGGGGATCGAGCGGGGTATTGATCCGGTGGGTCATCGGACCTGTCGGAAATTATCAATCGAGCCCATCAGCGGCTCGATTGATAAGGAGCAAACGAGACGTGTATGCCCAGCATAAAGGTAGCCATACACTGGTCGATTTGCCATCAGATTCGACCAACAGATAGATCCCTCTCTGATCGAATCTGATCAGAGAGGGATCGTATGGCTGCCTTTACTGCAAACAGATTGTGAACCGATTTCAGCCTGAAACCGTTCACAATCTGTTGTGGTGGTGGTGCTGCCGCTGCCGCTCCCCCCGCCGCATACATTACCTGCTCCGCCGGCGCGACTCCAGTCCCCAGGTCTCCGCTGTCTTCTCCGCTCTGGTCTCCAGGTCCAGCATGCTTTACTTCTTCCTGCCGGGCAGGAGGTTTAAACAGCAGAGCGCCCTCTACTGTTTAAACTTCCTGCCGGGCAGGAGGAACTGAAGCATGCCGGTGACCAGCGCGGACACGGAGCAGCGGTGACCGGGGGTAGTCGCGCCGGCGGAGCAGGTAATGTATTGCCGCTCTATTGCGTCGGTCGGCGGGCACTCGAACGCCGCTAGCGACGCGCTCCCTACCCGCGGGCGATCGACAGTAATTTTCCGCACGGAGCGATCGACGGGATCGGATGAAATGGATCGAAATTCGGCGTGTAGCGAAACGGCGGCAAATCGGGCCAGTGTATGGCCAGCTTAAGTGTATGACCACCTTTAGCTGCCTGAGACAGTGGTCTATGGTTATGTTTATGTGATGAAGTGATGGAATTGTGGTCTATGGTTATGTTCATGGCTTATGGTTATGTTTATGCGATGGAATCATGTCCTCTATGTTCTATGTCCTGATGTCTCTTACTTTTCTATGTATATGCCCTGTACCCGTTGTGCCATGCCCAATTCCGGACACGACCCAGTCGTGCTTGGCGAAATGAAAGCGATTCTGAGGCCAAATTGTGAGGATGCCGTCCCCCCACCCCCCGATATTGGAATGATCGCACAGCACCCGACAATAATAGCTGCGGTGAGCCCCTAAAAAAACACCCTCAGTTTAGGTAGGTAGCCAGGTATAGGTGCCCCCAGTATTGGTAGCTGGGTACATTTGCCCCCAGTATAGGTTAGCTAGGTACAGTTGCCCCCAGTATAGGTTGGCCAGGCACTCTTTTCACTTTCTGTTTCTGCCTGGTGCTGCCCCCGACTTCTGCCGCCTGAGGAAGTCGCCTCACTTGGCATCATGGGCGGACCGGGCCTTGTTATATACACATACACACTAATTATTCACCTTGTGGTACCATGTGAGCGATCTGTGTAAAGGTACCAGTTTTAGTGGATTGAGGTATCTGTTTGTAAAGGTGAAAAATTTAGATCACAGTTAAGGTAAGTACACACATCAGATCATTTTTAAACGAATGATCGTTCTAAACGAGCAATCAAAGATAGACAACAATAAAGTAACGACCGTTCAACGACCAAGCAGAATACACACATAAACGATGTAAAGAACGATATTTTAAGGGAAGTGAGGTAATGTACATTGGAAATGACGTATGTATAACGACATAGACCGACCAATTAATGTACTGATATGAACGATCGTCGGTTAAATGTTTGTGTGAACAGTGTATGAGTGTGAATGCATGAGAGCGTGTAGCTATGTGAGTGTGGGTAGTAATGACTGTGTCTTTACTTTAAAATAATAATTAAAAAAAAAAAATTATAAAAGAACGTTCGTTCATTCAACGCATGCGTACGGATGAGAAGTCCGCGGCTGTATACGCGGCGCATGCGTTCTGTGTCGAGTGATCGTTCTATATCGGTAAATTAGCTGTACACACTTTGGTCGTTCATCATTGGTCGTTACAAAAAGTCCAACAGGACGGATCAAAAACGACTAACGATATTGGTCGTGTACATGCGTTGTTGGAATTCGTTTGTTATGTTTGTATGAACAATCGTCGGTTGTGCATGCAAAAATCGATCGTTCTCATTCATGTACAAACGATTTTTATCTGACGTTTGTACGAACCTTCAGCTTCCAATACCTCCAAAATCTGTGTGTGTGTATGTCCAGTATTAGGACCCATTCACACTGGGGATCGCAAAACGCTAGCTATTAGGGCAAGCGTTTTGGGGCGGAAATTTTTTCCTATTAAACACTTTTCTATTACTGTATATTTTCGCTAGTTTCAAACAATCGCGATTGGCACTTTTTAAAAATTTCAATCGCGATAACTTAAAAATCGTGAAAAAAGCAACGCATACCCCGAATTGCCGGTGACCATGGCAGTGAGATCACTGGCATATCCTTCACATTACACTAGGGCTTTTAAAAGTGCTAGTGATCACCGGCGTTTCGTCGATTAGCGGTAAACGGACACTAATCGCCCCAGTGGGAATGGGCCCCAACTCTGGCAATAGACGCATCAATTTTTCTGATCGATTCCTGAGTGATTCTATTCTTATAATTGAATCTCCCAATAATCTATCCCATTGATTGAAAGACTTATTGGACACGTTGGAATATCTGTGTGCCTGTGGGGGGGCGGGGGAGTAACGGGGATGGGGGGTGGGGGAGTAACGGGGAGGGGGGGTCATCAATGCATGGAGCTGTGCAATGCTTGTGTATTTGATCAATGTTCACTAGGTTGCTTCTGCAATCTATTGAAACCATATAGTATAGAACTTATTCAATGCCTGTTATCATTTAAATCAGTTAAAGGAGAACTGTAATGAGAGTAATATGAAGGCTGCCATATGTACTTCCTTTTAAGCAATACAAGTTGCCTGGCTATCCTGCTGTTCCTCTCCCTCGAAAGGGGGCCATACATTAGCTGACCAACCAACTAATCGACCATCCAAATTGATTATTATAATCGAATTGGATGAAAATTGGTGCTGCCAAGTGCATGTCCGACCGACAAAGCGACCAATTTCGGGACAGAAATTGGCCGCAAACGGATGCGGCTGCTCAGCCGATTCCCTGATGATTTCATGCTGAAATCGGTCGGGAATCGGCCTGTAGTGTATGGGCAGATTGGATTAGAGACAAATTTTTCTCCAATCAGATTCGATTAGAGATGAATTTGTCTCTTGGTCGAATCTGCACATAATCGTTCAATGTATGGCCACCTTAATACTTGTAGCCATAGGCCCTGAACAAGCATCCAGCAGATCAGGTGTGTCTGGCATTATTGTTAGATCTGACAAGATTAGCTGCATGCTTGTTTCTGGTGTGATTCAGACACTACTGCAGCCACATAGATCAGCAGGGCTGTCAGGCAACTGGTATTGCTTAAAAGGAAATCAATATGGCAGCCTCCATATACCTCTCATTACAGTTCTCCTTTAAGGTGGCAATACATCTATCGACTTGGCGGCCAATCAACCATCGGATTCGATAATTATTATTGAATCGGTTGAAAATGCCGCCAATAGCACGCCCGGTCAGAACTTTGTTTTTCTTACCCAAGCCTCATTTTTAGCTGCACAGAAGAAAACTACCCGGGCATTTTCCCCCTGATGCTGTGCAAAGCATGATGGGATTGCTGATGTTGTTGTTCTGCTTCTGCTGTTTTGGTACAATTTTTTATTTTTATTTTTTTTCATTGTGAATTTGATATTTGAAGCCTAGCAATTGCAGCTGGGAGGGGTGATCAGGACACAGGACAGTTGGAACTGTGTCTCATGCTCCCTATCAGCTCCTATCAACCAAAAAGATGGTTGCCTCCATGAAAAAAAGATGGCTGCCCCCATGAAATCACATACATTTGCCTGTTGGGTTAAGCTGGCCATACACTGGCCCGATTTGCCGCTGTTTCGACAGCAGATTCGATCACTGGGATCGAATCTGCTGCCAATCGTTCGCGCTACACGCCGAATTTCGATCCATTTCGGCCGATCCCGTCGATCGCTCCATGCGGAAAATTACCGTCGATCGCCCGCAGGTAGGGAGCACGTCGCTAGCGGCGTTCGAGTGCCCGATGACCGACGCAATAGAGCCGCATACATTACCTGCTCTGCCGGCGCGACTGCCCCCGGTCACCGCTGCTCCGTGTCCGCGCTGGTCTCCGGCATGCTTCAGTTCCTCCTGCCCGGCAGGAAGTTTAAACAGTAGAGGGCGCTCTACTGTTTAAA
This sequence comes from Hyperolius riggenbachi, assembly GCF_040937935.1. Classification (NCBI taxonomy): domain Eukaryota; kingdom Metazoa; phylum Chordata; class Amphibia; order Anura; family Hyperoliidae; genus Hyperolius; species Hyperolius riggenbachi. The sequence goes on along the minus strand of NC_090651.1, from coordinate 350,972,084 downwards.
CTTCCTGCCGGGCAGGAAGAAGTAAAGCATGCTGGACCTGGAGACCAGAGCGGAGAAGACAGCGGAGACATGGGGACTGGAGTCGCGCCGGCGGAGCAGGTAATATATGCGGGCGGGGGGAGCGGCGGCAGCACCACCACCACCACAACAGATTGTGATCGGTTTCGGGCTGAAATCGGTTCACAATCGGTTTGCAGTAAAGGCAGCCATACGATCCCTCTCTGATCAGATTCGATCAGAGAGGGATCTATCTGTTGGTCGAATCTGATGGCAAATCGACCAGTGTATGGCTACCTTAAGAGATTATATTACCTATCTATTTTAATTAACATAGCTAATGTAACTTAATGACAGTGTGTTTGTTTAGGCTGAAGTTCCCCTTTAATGTCAAATGTGATTTCTAGATGTATGGGCACCTAAGCACCATCTACATTAAAATATTTAATATGAACTTGCACCCTAGGGGCTCCCAAACCAAAAATCTATTCTGTGTCAACTGAAATCATGTGATAAGAAATTCCCCTATTTTACCTCTTTCTTGCTCTCAGAAGCCAATTTCTGCTAGGGAAGTGTTTTATAGGGCTGGTGCACACCGAGCGGCTTTTTGGGCGTTTTCAGATCCGCTTGCGGGTGCGGATCTGCTTGGTCAATGTATCTCAATGGGGTGGTGCACACCAGAGCGGGGGGCGTTTTGCAGAAACGAAAAATGCCTGGGTGAGGCATTTTTTGGATTGCGGGTGCGTTTCTGCCTCAATGTTAAGTATAGGAAAAACGCAAACCGCTCTGAAAAACGGCACTTCAGAGCGGTTTTGCAGGCGTTTTTGTTACAGAAGCTGTTCAGTAACAGCTTTACTGTAACAATATATGAAATCTACTATACTGAAAACCGCAGCAGCAATCCGCAAAACGCTAGCAAAACGCCATAGAAAAATAAAAAAAAGTGTTTAAAAATCCGCTAGCATTTTGCGGATCTGCTAGCGGGTTTTGGTGTGCACCAGCCCTTAGTTGGAATTTCTTATCAGTGAGGGTCACACTGTAGTCACTTCCTGTCTGAGTCAGGACTGAGTCAGCCACTTACATACCTGATATTTAACTCTTCAAGGCAGAGAAAGCTAAAAAGGAACACAGCATAGTTATTTGTGTGCTAGGCACTGTACATACACATGTCTATCTCATCATGTCACACGTCACTTCGGGTATTCTTTAATCTCTAGTTATCTGGCTTGCAGTCACTGCCATGTATCCCCTTTTCTTATTTCTCTCTGCTTCAAACACAATAGGGGTATGATAGCTGAGTGAGTTGTGCACCCCTCCTACACTGTGCCCTGAGGCTGGAGCCTCTCTCGCCTCTGCCTCGGTCTGGCCTTGCCTGCAAGACACGCTGGATAAGTGGAAGCTGGCCCTGACGGTGCGTACACACATGTAGCCCGTCGGAGATCATGACCTGATCCCCTTGGGTGACATTACTGGCGGGTCTGAACAGACGCATGTCAGCTATCTAGTTGACGACGAGTTCTGTTGCTATGCAGGGGGCAGAGGGACGACGGCGTGGCGCCTGCAGGGGAGAAGTGCAGACAATGAGATCGGCCTCCCCCGGGGGGGGGGGGGGGTTAGGGTGATTTAATCTGCCAGGAGGATCACTAGCGGGGTCAGGGGTCGGCGGCCACTGTACACAAGGCTATCGGCTTAGGTGGTCATTATCGGCCGCGTTAGTCAAGGGTGTGTAAGGGCCTTAAAGGAGAACTGAAGCGAGAAGAATATGGAGGCTGCCACATTTATTTCCTTTCAAACAATACCAGTTGCCCGGCAGCTCTGCTGATATATTTGGCTGCAGTAGTGTCTGAATCACACCAGAAACAAGCATGCAGCTAATCTTGTCAGATCTGACAATAATATCAGAAACATCTGTTTTGCTGCATGCTTGTTCAGGGTCTATGGCTAAAAGTATTATGCCAAGTACACACCATACAATTTTCTGTTACATTTTTCTGTCGATTTTCTGATAGATTTTATGTAGAGACTGGTCATTATCTCTGGTGCATTGTCTTCTGGTTATTCTGAGTAGAACAATGCCTGATTGCTCGGCAGATAGATGGTTAGATAGATAATTTCCAACATGTTGGAAATTATCTATCTAGCAGGTAAATCTAATAGAAAATCTAAAGCAGGCCATACACTGGCTCGATTCCCGGCCGTTTCGACAGCAGATTCGATCCTGGGATCGAATCTGCTGCCAATCGTTTGCGGTAAACGCAGCCGCCGATCCGATTTCCTCCCGAAATCGGATCGGTCCGTCGATCGCGCCGTGCGGGAAATTACCCTCGATCGCCCGCGGGTAAAGTGCGCGTCGCTAGCGGCGGCCGATCCGATCAGGTATACATTACCTGAGGCTGGCTCCCGGGCGTCTTCTCCACGCTGCACGGCTCTGTTCCGGCTCCATCCATCCCGGCGCTTCCTGTGTCACTGCAGTGACCAGGAAGTTCTAATAGAGGGCGCCCTATTTGAACTTCCTGGTCACGGAGTAACACAGGAAGCGCCGTAATGGAGCCGGAACAGAGCCGTGCAATGCGGAGAAGATGCCCGGGAGCCAGCGTCAGGTAATGTATACGGGGGGGGGGACAGGCGGCAGGAGCAGCTCAGCAGATGGTAAATCGATTTCAGAATGAAATCGATTCACAATCTGTTTGCAGTAAAGGCAGCCATACGATCCCTCTCTGATCAGATTCGATCAGATAGGGATCTGTCAGCTGGTCGATCTAATGGCACATCGACCAGTGTATGGCCACCTTTACAGAAAATTGCATGGTGTGTACCTAGCATAATGCTGGGAATACACCATAAGTTTTTTTTCAGCAGATAGATGGTTCAATAGATCATTGCTGACATGTCCAATATTATTTTCGATCATTTTTCGCATCAATTTCTCATAGAAGTGAATGGAAATTGATAAGAAAAGGTAAGAAAAACGCAATCAGAAATAAGTTCGGACAGTAATTGACTGAAAAATCTCATCGTGTATTCCTAGCATAAGAGGCAGATGATCAGCAGGATAGCCAGGCAACTGGTATTTCTTAAAAGGAAATAACTATGGCAGCCTCCATATCCCACTTCCTTCATTTGTCCTTTGAAAGGTAACCTAAACCGAAGCTTCCATATTTATTTCCTTTTAAAGAGACTCCGTAACAAAAATTGCATCCTGTTTTTTATCATCCTACAAGTTCCAAAAGCTATTCTAATGTGTTTTGGCTAACTGCAGCACTTTCTGCTATCACAGTCTCTGTAATAAATCAATGTATCTTTCCCCTGTCAGACTTGTCAGCCTGTGTCTGGAAGGCTGCCAAGCTCTTCAGTGTTGTGGTTCTGCTATGAACTCCCCCCTCCAGGCCCCTCTCTGCACACTGCCTGTGTATTATTTAGATTAGGGCAGCTTCTCTCTTCTCTCTTATCTTTTACAAGCTGGATAAATCATCCTCTGAGCTGGCTGGGCTTTCACATACTGAGGAATTACAGACAAGGGCAAAGCTGTTTGCAGGAAGAAACGAGCAGCCTGAAACTTCAGTGCATGAGAACTGCAGGGGGAAAGAAACACACAAATGATCTCTTGAGATTCAAAAGGAAGGCTGTATACAGCCTGCTTGTGTATGGATGTATTTTCTATGTGTGGACATACTGTACATCAACCTACTTCCTGTTTTGGTGGCCATTTTGTTTGTTTATAAACAAACTTTTTAAAACAGTTTTTAACCACTTTTAATGCGGCAGGGAGCTGCGAAATTGTGACAGAGGGTAATAGGAGATGTCCCCTAACGCACTGGTATGTTTACTTTTGTGCGATTTTAACAATACAGATTCTCTTTAAAGTGGACCTAGACTCGTACACAGGACAAACGTCAAACATAGAGAAATGCAAACTGTGTGTATTTAGAGAGTTAAGCCAGTCTGATTCCTCCCTCATCTGTGTCTAATCACAAGTAATTTAATCCCTCAACCGTATCTACTAGTTGCCACGGCAGAGCAGCTAATTAGTAAACACAGGATGTTAACTCTGTCTTCTTTCATGAAAGCAGGAAGTAGACACATTGGGTATCATTCATAAAGAGGCTGTCGGTAGTGCGGGAAAACACCGTTCTTCTCCGCAACCGGTACTTTAGACTTCTGGGTGGGCATTCATAAAGAAGTGTGTAGGTGCGGTGGCAGTGCGGAGATTCCCCGAACTAGGCTGGCGGTAGGCAGGCGGTAGGCAGGCGGAGACACGGAAGCTGCCGAGTTGATACATTTCTCCGTGTTCCGCTCTGCTGCAGCTGCCTGGGAGGTCTGTGTGTCTCCATTCACTTGCATTGGTATCGCCACATCAGAGGGAGCGGGACTTTCCGACCTGACACCGCTGGCGGTATTCTTTATGAATTAACATTTTGCTACATTTGTTCCGTTAATCACCGCACAAGGCGGTGATGTATCACTCTGCTCGGTATGTCTTTTTTTCATGCGGAAAGAGCCTTTATGAATGCTGACTTTGCCGAGTGGTCGGTAAAGTCAGCTGTTTTTAGCATTTCCGCATGCGGAAATGCTTTATGAATGATACCCATTGCAGACTTATTGCAGGATCTGTATCAGCTGTAACTAATAAATGTTTTTTTCTTTAAAGGTTATTATGCTGTTGCGTATCTTTTAGAGCAGAGAGGAAGTTCTGAGTTCAGGTCCAGAGTAAAGAGAACATGTTATATGGCAGCATTTCTCTGTCATAACCTGTTCCTGCTGAGCCACAATCTGGTGTCCTGCAGGAAATGGACAGTGACCTCTGCTGGCCGATAACTGACCCGGGATCCTCACCTTCCATCACAAGGAATTTACAGAATGCAGGAATTTCTCAGTGTTTTCTGAAGGGGAACTGAAGTAAGAGGTATATGGAGGCTGCCATATTTATTTCCTTTTAATCAATACCAGTTGCCTGGCAGCCCCGCTGGTCTATTTCTCTGCAGTAGTGTCTGAATAACACCAGAAACAAGCATGCAGCTAGTCTTGTCAGATCTGACTTTAAAGTCTGAAACACCTGATCTGCTGCATGCTTGTTCAGGGGCTATGGCTAATAGTATTAGAGGCAGAGGATCGGCAGGGCTGCCAGGCAACTGGTATTGCTTAAAAGGAAATAAACATGGCAGCCTCCATATACCTCTCTCTTCAGTTCCCATTTAATTGTTTACAGCTAGTGAAAGATTGGAGGCTTTGATCTACCTGTGTGTGACCGACCTCCAGGACATACATCCTATTCCGTGTGCTGGAGGCAGAAGATGGCAGAGGACTTTGCCCCGTGAGCTTCCCATCTGGCCTAGGAGGACGGTCATGTTCATTTATTTACTCAGTTTACAGCGTCCCTCCTACAGTAGAAATATAACAGCTAGTGTTGGGCGAACAGTGTTCGCCACTGTTCGGGTTCTGCAGAACATCACCCTGTTCGGGTGATGTTCGAGTTCGGCCGAACACCTGACGGTGCTCGGCCAAACCGTTCGGCCACATGGCCGAACTAAGAGCGCATGGCCGAACGTTCCCCGAACGTTCGGCTAGCGCTGTGATTGGCCGAACGGGTCACGTGGTTCGGGCCCGAACGCGCTCTGATTGGCCGAACGGTCACGTGGTTCGGGTAAATAAATACCCGAACCACGTCATATCTCCGCCATTTGTCTGTGGGTTTAGCTTTGGGTAGGCAGGCAGGGTAGTTCGCTCTCCAGCCACGCTAGCCAGGGTCCCCCCCAGTCATTGTGTGTCGCTGCTGGGAACAGTAGTACACCGCTCGCTCAGCCACACTATATATAGCATTGTTTACTGCCACTGTGTACCTCGCTCAGCCACGCTATATATATAGCATTGTGTTTTCTGACACTCTGTGTACACGGCTTAGCCTGACTAATATAGCATTGTGTGTACTGCCACTGTGCACCTCGCTCAGCCACGCTATATATAGCATTGTGTGTACTGCCACTGTGCACCTCGCTCAGCCACGCTATATATAGCATTGTGTGTACTGCCACTGTGCACCTCGCTTAGCCACGCTATATATATAGCATTGTGTTTTCTGACACTCTGTGTACACGGCTTAGCCTGACTAATATAGCATTGTGTGTACTGCCACTGTGCACCTCGCTCAGCCACGCTATATATAGCATTGTGTGTACTGCCACTGTGCACCTCGCTCAGCCACGCTATATATAGCATTGTGTGTACTGCCACTGTGCACCTCGCTCAGCCACGCTATATATAGCATTGTGTGTACTGCCACTGTGCACCTCGCTCAGCCACGCTATATATATAGCATTGTGTTTACTGCCACTCTGTGTACACCGCTCAGCCAGACTATATACCGTTGTTTACTGACACTCTGTGTACACCGCTCAGCCAGACTATATACCATTGTTTACTGACACTCTGTGTACACGGCTCAGCCTGACTATAAAGCATTGTGTGTACTGCCACTGTGCACCTCGCTCAGCCACGCTATATATAGCATTGTGTTTTCTGACACTCTGTGTACACGGCTTAGCCTGACTATATAGCATTGTGTGTACTGCCACTGTGCACCTCGCTCAGCCACGCTATATATAGCATTGTGTTTACTGCCACTCTGTGTACACCGCTCAGCCAGACTATATACCGTTGTTTACTGACACTCTGTGTACACCGCTCAGCCAGACTATATACCATTGTTTACTGACACTCTGTGTACACGGCTCAGCCTGACTATAAAGCATTGTGTGTACTGCCACTGTGCACCTCGCTCAGCCACGCTATATATAGCATTGTGTTTTCTGACACTCTGTGTACACGGCTTAGCCTGACTATATAGCATTGTGTGTACTGCCACTGTGCACCTCGCTCAGCCACGCTATATATAGCATTGTGCTTTCTGACACTCTGTGTACATGGCTTAGCCTGACTAATATAGCATTGTGTGTACTGCCACTGTGCACCTCGCTCAGCCACGCTATATATAGCATTGTGTTTTCTGACACTCTGTGTACACGGCTTAGCCAGACTATATAGCATTGTGTGTACTGCCACTCTGTGTACACCGCTCAGCCAGACTATATAGCATTGTGTTTACTTCCACTCTGTGTCTGCTGGGCCTGGGAACAGTAGTACACCGCTCACCCGCCACTGTATAGCATTGTGCTCTGTGTTGCTGCTGGGAATAGTGGTACTGTATAGCATTTCTGTACTGCCACTGTACTGCTGCCAGTCAGCGTGTACTGTAAGGATAAGTGAAATGAGGAAGAAATCCGGTGAAAGAGGAAGGGGCAAGGGAAGAGGTGTTTCCCCTGACGGTTCACGTACAGGCCACAGGGGAGCACCCAAGAAAACCCACTCAATACCGCCCATGTTGTCCAGGACAACAACCCTCACAAATCCAAAAGAACAGGACCAGATAATTACTTGGATGACCTCTCAAGCGTCCAGCAGTGGGTTAAGCAGCACCAGCACATCACGCACGAGGTCCGAGTCCTCAGCCAGTTACAAGGAGCCAGTGGGCACAAAGCTGACACAACCGGCAGCGACACCACGCACACAACTGCCAGATAACCAGTCCTATGAATTACCTCAGGACACAATGGGGTATTCGCAGGAGCTATTCCCAGCCCAACAAACTTCCACCTATGAAAGGTCAATGGAGGAACAGCCAGAAATGTTGTGCCCGGATTCACAACCATTAACTGTGGGAAATGCACCGCGCACTGAAATACAAGGCGAGTCCGAGGAGGACTCGGAAACCCAAATCCCAGAGCAAGTTGGGCAGGAGGGGTTGCAATTGCAGGAGGTCGGCCGACAAGATCTGGAAGACGACGTTGGAGTGAGCTGCGCAGAGGTTGTTCTGGGGAGCTCTACTCCACGGCGGCGGCCCCCCACAATGACATATGACGAGTTTGAGGAGATGGAAGAGGAGGGTATGGACAATGTGGACAGAGACCCAGATTTTATTTGTGAACGAGAACATCGCCGTCGTAGCAGCAGCACAGATGAGTCTGTTGAAGAACCCACTGCTGCACGAGTTCGCCTTGTGCCACAAGGTAGGCGGCGCGCAATTTCAGGCACCACAAGCGTGGAAGTTAGAGTGAGAGGCAAAAGAGGAGGAAACAGAAATCGCCAGCAAGGAGGCAGGTGCTCCAAAGTCTGGGCTTTCTTTGAAGACTGCACTGAGGATGTTACCATGGCGATTTGCAAGGTGTGCAAGACTCGCCTGAGCAGGGGGAAAAGTATTAACAACCTCTCCACCACCAGCATGAGCCGCCACATGCTATCCAAACATCCCACTCTGTGGGCAAACGCGGCAGGTCAGGGTACCAGCAACACTGCCTCCCTTGGGTTCACCAGACTCACCACCAGACCCGCCTCAGCAGCAGCAGTAGCCCAGCCATTGCGTGGTTCACAACATTCACAAACATCAGACGACGCTGACACTGTCACTTTCCGGAGTAGTGCTCTTGAGGTCTCCCAGTGTTCATCAAACACAACAACCAACAGCCCTTCAGTGTGCAGCGCTACGGTTCAGTTGTCTGTGTCGGAGATGTTTGAGCGCAAGAGGAAATTGCCAGCAAATGACCCCCGGGCCGTGGCAGTAACAGCCAGCATAGCCAAGCTTCTGGCCTGCGAAATGCTGCCATATCGAGTGGTGGAGACAAACAGCTTCAAGGGCATGATGTCAGTGGCCATCCCACGTTACGTGGTTCCCAGCCGCTACCACTTTGCGCGCTCTGCAGTGCCTGAGTTGCATGAGCACGTGGTCAGCAAAATAACCCGAAGCTTGAAGAATGCCGTTGCCTGCAAGGTTCACCTCACCACTGACACCTGGACGAGTGCGTTCGGCCAGGGTCGATACATCTCCCTTACCGCGCACTGGGTGAACCTTGTGGAGCCTGGCAGCGATTCCTCACCTGCTACGGCGCGGGTGTTGCCCACGCCGCAAACAGCTGCACCGCCGTCCCTCCCACTGGATAACAACAGCAGCACCTACCTCTCTGACTCCTTCTCCTCCAACGCATCTCAAAGCTGTACCTCATCCGGAAACGCTAACCCAGCAGCAGTAGGATCGTGGAAGCAGTGCAGCACAGCTGTTGGCATGCGTCAGCAAGCGTTGCTGAAGCTGATCTGCCTTGGGGATAAGCAGCACACAGGGGAGGAAATTTGGAGGGGAATAAAGGAACAGACGGATTTGTGGCTGGCACCGCTGGACCTGAAACCGGGCATGGTTGTGTGTGATAATGGGAGTAATCTCATTCGCGCTTTAAGGTTGGCTAAGCTGACACACATCCCTTGCCTGGCGCACGTGATGAACCTAGTAGTTCAGCGGTTCCTGAGGACATACCCAGGCGTGGCCGATCTTCTGTTGAAGGTGCGTCGAGTGGCCAAACATTGTAGAAATTCCAGTACTGCTTCGGGGGCACTCGCCAAGATGCAGGAGCGCTTCAATCTCCCCCACCATCGCTTGCTGTGTGATGTCCCTACGCGCTGGAATTCTACGCTGCACATGCTAGCACGCTTTTGTGAGCAGAAGAGTGCAGTGGTCCAGTACATGACGGCGCAGTACCGAGGCGCATCCGGACAGCTGCTAAGCTTCTGTGGATCCGATTGGGCCAACATGTTGGACCTCTGCCAAGTCCTCCAAAATTTTGAGCAATCCACGTTGCTTGTGAGCAGTGACAACTCTTCAGTCAGCATTACCATACCACTGCTGTGTTTACTGAAGAGGTCGATGTTAAAAATCAAGGAAACAGCTGTCATGATGCAACTGGGGGAATCTGAAGGAGAAAACGATCAGCGTGATGGTACCAACATCAGGCCATCCGCCTCAGGGAACGCTGGCCCCAGCAGCTATGACGAAGAAGAGGAGGAGGAACAGCTGGAGTTGGAGCAGGAATTTCATGCCACCACTGACGAGGGCCAGAGCGGTGCACGTTGGACTTCCACAATTCAACGCGAATGGTCAGCAGAAGCAGACCAGGAGGAAGGTGACGACTATGATGCATCACAACAACTATCACAACGCTCACAAGAGGATGATGAGGATTCTGGTAGGACTCTGGCACACATGGCTCAATTCATGCTAGACTGCATTGAACGTGACCCACGCATTGTGCGCATTCTGGACAACACCAATTACTGGGTTTATACCCTTCTGGATCCACGGTACAAACACAATGTTCCAAAACTGCTTGAAGAAATAGTCAGACAGGTCAAAATGGAAGAATACCAGCAGGCCCTTGTGGAGACTTTAGAGAGGAGATTGACATCCTCCCCCTCCTCTAGCCAGTTGTACGCAGACAGACTGACTTCCGCAAACCCAGGACGACCAGGAGGGCAGCAAACAACGCAAGCCGCAGCTAGTACCCAAAAGGGAACGGTATCGGCAGTGTCCTTGGAGTGGGAAAATTTTCTGACACCCATGCAGCAGCAGCCCACTGAACAGCAAGCGTGCAGATCCACCTCCAACACCGATCGCCTGGAGAAGATGGTCAAGGACTACATGTCAGATGACGTAGCTGTGTCGAACAATCCATCTGCACCCTTCAACTATTGGGTATCGAAGCTAGACACCTGGCACGAACTGGCAATGTACGCAATAGAGGTGCTGGCTTGCCCGGCAGCCAGCGTTATGTCGGAACGCTGTTTCAGTGCTGCCGGAGGCATCGTCACAGATCGGCGTATCCGCCTCTCTACAGAAAATGCAGACCGTCTGACTCAAATTAAAATGAATCAATCCTGGATTGGAAATGACTACGCAACACTCCAGGACCCCAACCAAGTAACATGACCAATGAACATCTGGGATGGTGTAGCGTTTCCGGTCCCTGTTTATTGAACCTCTCATCTGTATTACATTTATGACTGCATGGCGGCAAAAAGCATTGCTGCTATATCCGCACGCTTTTTGTCCTCATGCAAGGCCTGGGTTGTTGTGTCTCAAAAACCGTGGCCTTCTCCTCCTGCGCCTGCTCCTGTTCCATCACGTCTGCTGCTGCTGGGTTAGCGTTGCCGCGTGGTCCCTGTTTATTGAACCACTTATCTTTATTACATTTATGACTGCATGGCGGTACAAAGCATGCTATCCGCACGCTTCTTGCCCTCATGCAAGGCCTGGGTTGTTGTGTCTCACAAAGCGTGGCCTTCTCCTCCTGCGCCTCCTCCTGTTCCATCACGTCTGCTGCTGCTGGGTTAGCGTTGCCGCGTGGTCCCTGTTTATTGAACCACTTATCTTTATTACATTTATGACTGCATGGCGGTACAAAGCATGCTATCCGCACGCTTCTTGCCCTCATGCAAGGCCTGGGTTGTTGTGTCTCACAAAGCGTGGCCTTCTCCTCCTGCGCCTCCTCCTGTTCCATCACGTGTGCTGCTGCTGGGTTAGCGTTGCCGCGTGGTCCCTGTTTATTGAACCACTTATCTTTATTACATTTATGACTGCATGGCGGTACAAAGCATGCTATCCGCACGCTTCTTGCCCTCATGCAAGGCCTGGGTTGTTGTGTCTCACAAAGCGTGGCCTTCTCCTCCTGCGCCTCCTCCTGTTCCATCACGTGTGCTGCTGCTGGGTTAGCGTTGCCGCGTGGTCCCTGTTTATTGAACCACTTATCTTTATTACATTTATGACTGCATGGCGGTACAAAGCATGCTATCCGCACGCTTCTTGCCCTCATGCAAGGCCTGGGTTGTTGTGTCTCACAAAGCGTGGCCTTCTCCTCCTGCGCCTCCTCCTGTTCCATCACGTGTGCTGCTGCTGGGTTAGCGTTGCCGCGTGGTCCCTGTTTATTGAACCACTTATCTTTATTACATTTATGACTGCATGGCGGTACAAAGCATGCTATCCGCACGCTTCTTGCCCTCATGCAAGGCCTGGGTTGTTGTGTCTCACAAAGCGTGGCCTTCTCCTCCTGCGCCTCCTCCTGTTCCATCACGTGTGCTGCTGCTGGGTTAGCGTTGCCGCGTGGTCCCTGTTTATTGAACCACTTATCTTTATTACATTTATGACTGCATGGCGGTACAAAGCATGCTATCCGCACGCTTCTTGCCCTCATGCAAGGCCTGGGTTGTTGTGTCTCACAAAGCGTGGCCTTCTCCTCCTGCGCCTCCTCCTGTTCCATCACGTGTGCTGCTGCTGGGTTAGCGTTACCGGTCCCTTTTCCTGGAACCTCTTATATGTATTACATTTATGACTGCATGCCGACAAAAAACATGTTACCTGTGCAAAGAAAACAGACATTTCCCGCATTTAAAAGACAGTTTTCCCTTTGAAACTTTAAAATCGATTTTCTCAAAAACTATAAGCTCTTTTTGCTAAAAAAAATTTCCCTCTTGTACCCACTCCCAAGGTGCACATACCCTGTAAATTTGGGGTATGTAGCATGTAAGGAGGCTTTACAAACCACAAAAGTTCGGGTCCCCATTGACTTCCATTATGTTCGGAGTTCGGGTCGAACACCCGAACATTGCGGCCATGTTCGGCCTGTTCGGCCCGAACCCGAACATCTAGATGTTCGCCCAACACTAATAACAGCACCACAGCACAGTGACCAGGATAAGCATACAGCGATCTGCCCAACCAGATCTGCTGCTCTATAGCACAGGTACAGCCTATACAGCCATTTATACAACCGTACATCCAAATCATAAACTATTGTGTTCGTAAACTAGCTGCAGTGTGTACTGCTCCCTGCTACTACCCCAAGTATGTTCAGTATATAAATTGTTAATCTGTGCCTGTACTGATAGTAAACTGTGTGCTGATCTCTCCAGTATGTACAGTATAAGCTGTTATGCTGGGCATACATGGTAAATTTTTGCGCCGGAATCGAGCCACCGGCTCGATGTCGGCGCGTCACCGCTCGTCCGCGCGGATCAAGCACAGAATCGATCCACTGCGGTGATCGGACATGTCGGATATTATCAATCGAGCCATCAGCGTCTCGATTGATAACAAGAAACTTACCACGTATGCCCAGCATTACTCTGTGCCTGTACTGATAGTAAACTAGTTGCAGCGTGTGCTGATCTGCACTGCCTCCAGTATGTACAGTATAAGCTGTTACCCTGTGCACTGATAGTAAACTAGCTGCAGTGTGTGCTGATCTGCACTGCCTCCAGTATGTACAGTATAAGCTGTTACCCTGTGTCTATACTGATAGTAAACTAGCTGCAATATGTGCTGATCTGCACTGCCTCCAGTATAAGCTATCACTCTGTGCCTGTACTGATAGTAAACTAGCTGCAGCATTTGCTGAATTCTGCTCCTTCCAGTATGTACATCAGTGTTTCTCAAACCTGTTCTCGTGACTCCCCAACGGTGCATGTTTTGTAGGCAGCCTCACTTATGCACAGGTGGGGTAATTAGTGTCTCTCAGCTACATGGAATCCACCTAGCTGAGACACTAATTACCCCACCTGTGCATAGGTGAGGCTGCCTACAAAACATGCACCATTGGGGAGTCACGAGGACAGGTTTGAGAAACACTGATGTACAATAGAAGCTGTTACCCTGTGTCTGTACTGATAGTAAACTATCTGCAGCGTGTGCTGATCTCTGCTGCCTCCAGTATGTACAGTATAAGCTGTTACTCTGTGCCTGTACTGATAGTAAACTATCTGCAGAGTGTGCTGATCTCTGCTGCCTCCAGTATGTACAGTATAAGCTGTTACTCTGTGCCTGTGCTGATAGTAAACTAGCTGCAGTGTGTGCTGATTTCTGCTACCTCCAGTATGTACAGTATAAGCTGTTACTCTGTGCCTGTACTGATAGTAAACTAGCTGCAGTGTGCTGATCTCTGCTCCCTCCAGTATATACAGTATAAGCTGATACTGTGTGCCTGTACTGATAGTAAACTAGCTGCAGTGTGCTGATCTCTGCTCCCTCCAGTATATACAGTATAAGCTGTTACTCTGTGCCTGTACTGATAGTAAACTAACTGCAGTGTGTCTTTCACAAACGCAAAGAGGTATCCTGCGCTCAAAGTCAAAGTTGATCAATCACAGATGATTCCCCTTTCAAGTTCATGTACTGCAGCGCTCCAGAACAGGGTGGCTTGACAAGTAACTAAACAAAGATGGAGCGCGCCATAGTGCATTAAACATAGAGGAAAATTTATTAATAGTAAAAAATATACTCACAAACATATTCGTCAGATCTGATGAAGGCGCTGTGCGGCGAAACGCGTAATGACGTCACACACTCGCTGAGCATTAGCCACGCCCACCTTCCAGTGAGACGGAACCCAGGCCATCGGGACCCGCGCTGCCGGCCACAGCGCGTCATCCTCCACTGCAAGCGGTTGGCTGCCCGCTGGTATGCCAGTTTCACACTTATGTTTGTGAGTATATTTTTTACTATTAATAAAATTTACTCTACGTTTAATGCACTATGGAGCGCTCCATCTTTGTTTAGTTAACTGCAGTGTGTGCTGATTTCGGCTGCCTCCAGTGTGTACAGTATAAGCTGTTACTCTGTGTCTGTACTGATAGTAAACTAGCTGCAGCATGTGCTGATCTCTGCTGCTTCCAGTATGTACAGTATAAGCTGTTACCCTGTGTCTGTACTGATAGTAAACTAGCTGCAGTGTGTGCTGATCTCTGCTGCCTCCAGTATGTACAGTATAAGCTGTTACCCTGTGTCTGTACTGATAGTAAACTAGCTGCAGTGTGTGCTGATCTGCACTGCCTCCAGTATGTACAGTATAAGCTGTTGCCCTGTGTCTGTACTGATAGTAAACTAGCTGCAGCGTGTGCTGATCTGCACTGCCTCCAGTATGTACAGTATAAGCTGTTACTCTGTGTCGGTACTGACAGTAAACTAGCTGCAGTGTGCTGATCTCTGCTGCCTCCAGTATATACAGTATAAGCTGTTACGCTGTGCCTGTGCTGATAGTAAACTAGCTGCAGCGTGTGCTGATCTGCACTGCCTCCAGTATGTACAGTATAAGCTGTTACTCTGTGGCAGTGCTGATTGTAAACTAGCTGCAGTGTGTGTTGATCTCTGCTATCCCAGTATGTACAGTATAAACCATGAAGAAGCGGACCCTTCTTCATTCTTTTGACTTAAGGGGTGGTTACCCAGGTCCAGCTCTGTCTTCTGGGAAGTGCAGTGGTATACCAGTTTTTTTGAAATGTACAGTATAAGTTGTTAGGGCCCATTCACACTAGGGATCGCAAAACGCTAGCTATTAGCGCTAGCATTTTGCGGCAGCGATTTTACCCAATCAAATTTGGATGTGTATATGCACCCTAAGGCCTGGTACACACTTTTAATTATGGATGGCCAATCACTAGAGATGTGGCGAACTGTTCGCCCAGCGAACATCTCTGGAGGTTTTACTACTTCCGGGTCGCTCTGACCCGGAGTAGTACGCCTGCGCTGCCCGGCGGAGCGCGTCCTAGATCGCGCTCCTGTTGTCGGGCACTCTGAGCATGAGCGTGACGTCGTTCATGACGTCACGCACATGCGCAGAAAGTGCCCGGCAACAGGAGCGCGATCTAGGACGCACTCCGCCGGGCAGCGCAGGCGTACTACTCCGGGTCAGTGCGACCCGGAAGTAGTAAAACCCCCATGGATTCAGAGATGTTCGCCGTCGAATGGGTCGGGAACCGTTCGCCACATCTCTACCAATCACTGACCAATTTTACCACCTCCTTGTAGTATGAGGGTCTACCTACATAATCTACTCATAATATTCAATGGCCTCAATTCACTAAGATCATGCTGGAGATAATAAGGCAAGAGAAAACTTACCTCCACACATGAGAGAGTTATCTTACCTCTTCATTCCTTAAGTTAACTTCTCTGTAGTTAATTTACCTCCTCTGTAGTTAATTTACCTCCTCTGTAGTTATTTTCACATGCAGTTAATTAACAGCCTGTCTTTAACTCTGGAGTTATTTTAAGGATTGGAGAGTTAACTTAAAGACAGAAGAGTTAACTAAGGTTTGCCTGAGGTAAAATGTTTCCTGAATACTACATGCCTTATCACCATGGTAACAACTCTAGAAGAGTTATTAAAGACAGGAGATAATCTTAGTGAATTGAGGCCAATATCTGTTGAGCCTTGTAGTAAAATTGGTCAATGATTGGCCAATCATTGTTGAAAGTGTGTAGCAGGCTTAAAGGACAACTGAAGTGAGAAGAATATGGAGGCTGACATATTTATTTCCTTTTAAACAATACCAATTGCCTGGCAGCCCTGCTGGTCTGTTTGGCTGCAGTAGTGTCTGAATAATGCCAGAAACAAACATGCAGCTAGTCTTGTCAGATCTGACAATAATGTCAGAAACACCTGATCTGCTGCATGCTTGTTCAGGGGTCTATGGCTGAAAGTATTAGAGGCAGAGGATCAGCAGGATAGATAGCCTGGCAACTGGTATTGCTTAAAACAAAATAAATATGGCAGCCACCATATATACTTCTCGCTTGTGTTGTCCTTTAAGCTATGCAGGTTCTGAGGCTGCTTATCTATATAATCTGTGGCTGAACTGCATCTAACTAGACCCAATACCAGTATAATTCATAATTGTCAGTAAATATAGGCATATGTGGGTAACACTGTGTTGGGGGCGTGTCCTTTTCTCTTTTGCACAGAGTGACTCCTTGCACCTCTGGGGCATGCTGGGGCAGTGAAGGTTTCTCTGTCATCAGTTAGGATGGCTCACACTTTTCCAAAACTCTGCTGTTGGCATTTTGGCGGTGCTGACTAGTGATTTCACCTTGGCACGAATCAATGTCAACGCCAGTGACCTCTCCAGCAAGCGCCAGTCAGTGCCTGCTAAAAGTGCCAGTTAGTGCCAGTCTTTACCTCCTCCAGTGTGTGAATAAGCCCCAGGCTACGGAACTGAAGTATCTGTAAAAAGTTTCACTTACGTGGGGCTTCTGCCAGCCCCCTGCAACCGTCCTGTGCATGCGCCATTTGAAAATGATCCTCCGTTCCCCACTGCAGATCACTTTTCTTCACGCAGTAGAAGCCGACTTCTAAGTCGAAGTCCACTGCGCCCTGGCTACGCGTATCCTCGCACGCGTTCCCGTGGCCTGACGTGTGCTGAGCCGACGCAGTAAGGGACAATCTCTACTGCGCCTGCGCACTACACTCCTAGAGGCGGGAGCATGAATGAGGACACGTGCGGCCGGTATCGCACAGAAGCCGTGGACAACGATGGAAGAAGTGATCAGCGGTGGGGGAACGGAGGATCATTTTGAAATGGCGCGGGCACAGGATGGCTGCAGGGGGCTGGCGGAAGCCCCAGGTAAGTGAAAATCTTTTTTTCTCCAGATACTTCAGTTCCGCTTCAAGCGGAACTCAGAACTTCCTCTCTGCTCTAAAAGATACGCAACAGTATAACCCTTTAAAGAAAAACATTTCTTTGTTACAGCTGATACAAATCCTGCAATAAATCTGCAGTGTGTCTACTTCCTTCTCTCATGGAAGCAGACATAGGGTTAACATCCTGTGTTTACAAATTAGCTGCCATGGCAGCCTGCTGACACAGGTGAGAGATCAAATAACAACTTGTGATTAGTCACAGATGAGAGGGAATTAGACAGGCTAAACTCTGTAAATATATACAGGGTTCATTTCTCTATGTTTTCCTTTTGTCCTGTGCAAGAGTTCAGGTCCACTTTAAGCTCTCCATACATGTATCCATTTTTTTTCTGGCAGATTCATCACGCTGATCAAATCTGCCAGTTATCTAAAACGCAACCAGCCACATTGGTTGTAATTTTGATCGACTTGCACCAAAAAAGGATTGAAATAACAATCAGACCACATAATAAATTTCAATCGATCAGATGCGAATATGGATTGATGCTCCGTAGCACTGCACTCTATTGAACAGTGCAAGTCTGCAGTGCATGGTGAAATCTATAGAGAATCTGTGTGCCGTGTATGGGGGTAGTCGATCTCTCTCTGATCAGATTCACATCAAGGAGGGATTGATCTGTTTGACACATTGGGTGGCAATCTAAAGATGATTTCCCCATTCAATCACTCCGATCAAAATCTTTTGCCCCAACATGTCCGATCGATCAAATTTTGATCAAGACCATTGTACAAACAGTATGTAAAATTTTTGTTTAGCGGGATCGGTGGACGATTGACGACCCATAGTGTTGCATTGCGTCTAATAGTGGTTCCATCGATTTTCAAAAGATCTCCTGCTGAAATCAGAGCAGGATCATCTACCAGGCAACCTAAGCATGTGCTTGGGGCCTAGTGGGGGGCAAGGGGCCCACCAGCCACCTTCTCTGACCTTTCTTCACTTTAGTGTACCAAAAGGACCCCAAGGGGGGGGGGGGGGGGGGGCAAATCTACCACCTTGCCTAGGAACTCATTGGGCTTGATTCACTAAGACAAATAGCATGCCTTATCAAACTTAACACACCTTATCAGAGTAGCATAGCGAGCGCTACGACCTTATGCCTGCTAATTGGCAATGACGAGAGCGCCACTCGTCCTGCCCTGAGCCCCTGCGGGTTCATATGCTATTCTGATAAGGCGTGTTAATGTTGATAAGGCGTGCTATTTGTCTTAGTGAATCAAGCCCATTATATCTTAAAGTGTACCAGAGCTGAGTACTAATAAGTGTTATACATACATGGGGCTTCCTCCAGCCCCATCTACACGGATCGCTCCCACGCCGCCGCTGGAGAGATACGTAGATGGCGCACTTCTCTTGCACAGACTGTCCGCGACTGGCTGAAGTGACGGGACCCGGTACCGGAGCAGGAGAAGCTGAGGACGGCGGCGTGGGAGCGATCCGTGTGGATGGGGCTGGAGGAAGCCCGAGGTATGTATAAAACTTTTATTAGTACACAGCTCTGGTTTCCTTTAATTATTTCTGGCTTAAATCTATTAAAAATCAATATGCCATGTGTGTGGTAGGAATCAATGCCGATCGATCAGTTTGCCACATTGGATGGCGATCTATGTGTGTATGGCCGAGTCTACGTGTTGGGCGGGGCACAGGCAGCACTGGTGACCCCCTGTTACCCCCCCTGTCACCACACACTGATAGCAGAACAATAGGCTGACTGCAGGGAGCAGTAAACAGATGAATATCAGCAGATAGGGGACCTTTTACCCAGAGCTGGAGAATGGCATCATTCTACACTGGCCCTGCCTAGTCTCCTGTATAGACAGGATCTATATGGACAGGCGGAGTGCTGTGTGCCCCCCCTCTCTCCCCCGTCACGCACACAGTTATACACAGAATACACTTTGGACTCTGGGCTCCTATCCAACCTCTCAGCAACAAGCAGAAACTGGTGCCGGAACTCCCCAACCTGCCGTCACTTACAGCTGACACCCTTACTTCTTAAGGGGGAAGTGCCCTGGTGCAGGTTGGGGTGCTGTAGGGTGTCTGTGGCCTTCTGATGGATGCTTGAGGTACCCCTGAGGGGGACTCGTGTCATACGCTGTACACTCGACGAGGCAGAGGTCACAGAGGGCATCGGGTAACCGTGACGAGCGTTAGAGCAAACAGACACGCACGCCCCGTCACACCCTATTCCCCGAAGCCGCGGCTGCTGACACACAGGTATGACTGATATACGGACGCTCATCTGCTGCAAGAGTGCTGTTACTTCCTATGCATTCTACACCTGTGTTTCTCAACATTATTACACTATGTAGCCCTTTTGTTAAAGAACCACCCCAGCAAAAAAAGTAAGATGTTAAAATCTACTCCATTTCCTCATGGGGGATTCTCAGGGTTTTCTTTGCTTTCAAAAGCATTTCCAGAACAGCAGAGGTGAAAATAAACTAATGAAATAAACAATTGTATCTATCCTACTTCTCCTAAAAATGACTTTTTAAGATATTCCACCGTTTTATTTTATATTTAAATCTACTTTTTAAGTTTTTACTGTTTTATTGTCTCTGCTCAATGACACATTCATTGAAGTATGCCAGAGCTAAAATCTATGAACTATTGACTCTTTTTTATGTCTTTTCTGCTCTCAGAAACCATTTTCTGCTAGGAAAGTGTTTTATGGTTGTAATTACTTATCGGTAAGGGTCACACTGTAGTCTGACCCAGTCCTGACTCAGTCAGGAACTGCCACTTACATACCTGATGTTTAACGCTTTCAGGCAGAGAAAGAAAAAAAGGAACACAGCATAGTTATTTGTGTGCTTGGCACTGTACATACCCATGTCTAGCTCACCATGTCACATGTCATGTTTAAACTGCCGTTCAGGTAATGCTTCTGAAATGAAAGAAAACCACGAAAATCCCCATAAAGGAGATGGACTAGTCCAAAACCTGTCGGTTCTGTCAAATTTTAACTGCTTACTTTTTTCACTGGAGTTGTCCTTTAATGACTGGGTTGGCCAAGTACTCCCTAATATGGGTAATATCCTCTCAAGTATCCCCCTTGATGCATAGATTATTATTATTATTATTATTTATTGAATTTATAAAGCGCCAACATATTACGCAGCGCTGGACAATAAATCTATACAATGATACAAGGATGACAGACATAAGGTTATACAACATAGAACAAAGTTAAACATGCAAATTGTTCAAAATACATGATCGTGTGATATGGGCTGGTTAGGTAGGCCCAGTAATACAAGTACAGGCTGTCATAGGACAGGAGCACACAATCCTGTAGATTACACTAGGGAGTGGAGGACCCTGCCAAAGGCTTACAATCTAAAGGGTGGGGTGGAAACACTAGGTGGGACTGTTAAATACTCATTAGAGAGTTACTGTGCGGTAGGAGGTGGGTAGGCCATCCTAAAGAGGTAGGTTTTAGATATCGAGAATTGCATAATTGTGTATAAATGCTTTGCAAACACGCCTTGATGTTTTTATTTAACTATAAATACTTATTCAGGTTAACTTATATATGGTTTAAGAAGACATTAAACTGAAAACCTAATATAATAGAATGTCTGCTGCAGCACTTTACAGACTACATAGTCATGTCACTGACAGTCCTCAGAGGAGCTCACAATCTAATCCTACCATAGTCATAGCCTAATGTCCTACCATATTATTATTATGTACAGTATTTATATAGCACTAACATCTTCTGCAGCATATTACAGAGTACATAGTCATGTCACTGACTGTCCTCAGAGGAGCTCACTATCTAATCCTACCATAGTCAGTCTAATGTCCTGAGTGGCTGGATAGTGTAATGGTTAAGGGCTCTGCCTCTGACACAGGAGACCAGGGTTCGAACCTTGGCTCTTCCTGTTCAGTAAGCCTGCACCTATTCAGTAAGGAGACCTTGGGCAAGTCCCCCTAACACTGCTACTGCCTATAGAGTGCGTCCTAGTGGCTGCAGCTCTGGCGCTTTGAGTCCGCCAGGAGAAAAGCGCGATATAAATGTTATTTGTCTTGTCCTACCATATTATTATCCTATTTATATAGCACTGACATCTTCTGCAGCACTTTACAAATCACAGTCATGTCACTGACTGTCCTCAGAGGAGTTCACACTCTAATCCTACCATAGTCAGTCTTATGTCCTACCATATTATTATTATTATCTATTTATATAGCACTGACATTTCCTGCAGCACTTTACAGAGTACATAGTCATGTCACTGACTGTCCTCAGAGGAGCTCGCACTCTAATCCTACCATAGTCATAATCTAATAATGCCTTACCATATTATTATTATCTATTTATATAGCACTGACATCTCCTGCAGCACTTTACAAAGTACATCGTCATGGCAGTGACTGTTCTCAGAGAAGCTCACAATCTAATCCCTACCATAGTCATATGTCCATCATAGTCTATGGTCAATTGTAGGAGGAGCCAATTAACTTATCTGTATGTTTTCAGAATGTGGGAGGAAACCCGAGTGCCCAGAGGAAACCCTCACATACATGGGAAGAACGTACAAACTACGTGCAGATAGTACCCTGGCTGGGATTTGACCTGGGGACGTAGCACTGCCTATGGATTTGTAACACTTCTATATGCAATATTAGGTATATTATTCTATCTGTTGAGAGGTAGGGGCCCTTTTTACACTTACTGCATCGCAGAAAATCTCTGCATTCCATCGCAGAAGCAGTGATAGCCCTATGGCTATTGATCTCGCTGTAGCGGGTCCTGTCGTGGGACAGTTGTGCACAATGAAAGTGAGGCATGCTTTCATTGTAAAGCATGCTTCACTGTATGGTCGCACCGCAGCAGTAACGTGTGGTGTGACCTTTTGGCATGCAATATATGAAGTGTGAAAGGGGCCTAACTTAAAGGGAAGGTCAGAGGTGTATAAAAATAAAAAAAATCCACTTTACCTGGGGCCTCCTCCAGCCCCTGGCAGCCATCCTGTGCCCTCGCTGCAGCTCTGGTTTCTCCCAGTCCCCTCCGGTGGAGAAGCTGACCTCGCCAGGTCGGCTTTTCCTGCGCTTCAGTGTGCAGCTTCACAGGAAGCCCCAGATAAGTGGATTTTTTTTATTTTTATACTCCTCGGATGTATCCATTAAAAAGACTCAGTGATGAAAAATAAAAAGAATCGATACTTACCCGGGACTTCCTCCAGCCCCATAAACACATCCCTCACCGCCCTCCCACGCGGTCTGCCGTTCAGCCGTGATCAGCCCCGGTAATTAAAAGTAGGAAAACCCATTTTTATTGAATGTTATGTCAGAGTTTTATCTGTAGGGTCTGGGGACAATTTTAGCAACCCCCCCAGGCTGTCATGTCGTAGGATGGACAAAGACTGTTCTTTGATTTTGGGCGTTTCTTGATCAGTCAGTCCCGCTCCGTTCTTCCCATAATGGAGTGATTTATTTTAGATATTATGTGAATAGCAGATCTGTTTCCTTGTCTCCCCGCAGAGCGAGATGTCGGGGAAAAGGATGGTGTCATCGGTCACAATCACTCTGGCTCCACCTTGGAGAGCAGAAGTTGCACGGAAGAACCAAACGACCGTCCAACAGGAAGAGAAAGAAACATGGCGGAGGGAACCGCTGCCCCCCGCGGTCCGGCCTGATCTTCGGCGGTCTCCAGAGTCTTGGTCAGACGACGATGAGCTGCACAATGGCGGTAAAACCCAAATATTATTATTGACTTATACAACGCTGTCAACCCCCATGGAGTAGCGGTAGATTGAAGTTGACGCATGCAAACGAGTGACATCACTCAAACGATATTCCCTGCCAAAAAGAAACCTCCAAGTAGTTTAAACGACATTGTTCACACACCAATATTCCAAACCATTATGTTGTTCAAAAACTGCGTGCAAGAAGAACTGACATTTCACAGGACATAATAATCTGAACATTTGTATAGCGCTTTTCTCCTGTCGGACTCAAAGAGCTCAAGAGCTGCAGCCACTGGGACGCGCTCAAGAGGCCACCCTGCAGTGTTAGGGAGTCTTGCCTTGAACTCCTTACTGAATAGGTACTTGACCTAGCCAGGATTCGAACCCTGGTCTCCCATGTCAAAGGCAGAGCCCTTAACCAGTACACTATCCAGCCACTGCGCGCATGCTCTGGAATAATGACGTTTGAACAACTTGTACACACCCAGCCAACCGCTAGATATCTGCCCATCTGAATTGATCCGCCAGTTGGTACAGGCAGAATACCTGATATCCAGAGGCGGGACAAGGTCCTCCAGCACCCGAGGCTGAGAGACCAAAGTGCGCCCCTCCAGCCGTCACACACTATTTGCTATTAGACTAAGAGCCGCCCCAGGGCCCCCAACACCTTAATCTCTAGTTATCTGGCTTGCAGCCACTGCCATGTATCCCCTTTTCTTATTTCTCTCTGCTACAAACACAATAGGGGAATGATAGCTGAGTGAGTTGTGTGCCCCTTCCTACACTGCGCCCTTAGATTGGAGCCTCTCTCGCCTCTGCCTCGGCCCGGCCCTGCCGATATCAGTCACTTGTCGTTTTGCTAAATTTTTTTATGATTGTCGTCTGAAACTGCAAAATCTGTCAAATGTTTCTAACGACATTTTTACAGATCGATCAGGCGGTCATGTTGTGGCCGCAATTCTCTTCCAATTCAAAATAAATAATTGAATCGGAAGGTCGGTCAGGCCGCAGTATTGAGTAATGTATGGGCACCCTTAGATTGTCACGTACTCTATGTAAATCTGGACTGTTGTCCTTAGATGTGGGGGTACACTGGCCCCCCCCTGATGTGGGTTTCCTCTTCATCACACCTCTCTGCCCATCAGCTGTGATATATGATGAAGGGAGGCAGAGGGACCCCCATCACTGTGGCGCTGCATTCCAGGCATATTATAGCTGTTAACTGGCTGTAATGTCAGGAATTTCCCCCCACCCTTCCCCCGCGGTATATGTAAACGTGAGGAGGGGGGGGGGCACTGCCTGAGGGGAGACCCCAGGAGGCCAAGATCTCCATCTAACTCCATTGTGTGTCCTCCCTGGAATGTACACATCTATTATCCCTATAACATAACATTTACAGAGCATTGTGTTATCTCTGTGTAATGCACACAGCAACCCAAAGCCTCCTGTCCAGCCCTGACCTCTAGTCACAGAGCAGCCATGCCTGTCCTATGGAGCTGAGCAAAGGGCCATGCCTGTCCTATGGGGCTGAGCAAGGGGCTAGGCTTGTGCTATGGACCTGAGGGGACAAGCGAGCGGCCATGTCTGTCCTATGGAGCTGGGGGAACAAGGAAGCAGCCATACCTGTCCTATGGGGCTGAGGGGACAAGTAAGTAGCAATGCCTGTTCTATGGGGCTGAGGCAACAAGCGAGCGGCAATGCCTGTCCTATGGATCTGAGGGGACAAGCGAGCGGCCATGTCTGTCGTATGGGGCTGAGGTAGGGGCCATGCCTGTCCTATGGGGCGGAGAAGACAAGCGAGCGGCCATGCCTGTCCTATGAGGCTGAGCAAGGGGCCATGCCTGTGCTATGGGGCTGAGGTAACAAGCAAGCAGCCATGCCAGTCCTATGGGCTGAGGAGACAAGCGAGCGAACATACCTGTCCTATGGGGCTGAGCAAGGGGCCATGCCTGTCCTATGGGGCTGAGGAAACAAGCGAGCAGCAATGCCTGTCCTATGAAGCTGGGGGGACAAGCGAGCAGCCATGCCTGTCCTATGGGGCTGAGGGAACAAGTGTGCAGCAATGCCTGTCCTATGATGCTGAGGGAACAAGTGAGCAGCCATGTCTGTCCTGTGGGGCTGGGGGACAAGTGAGCAGCCATGCCTGTCCTATTGGGCTGAGGGAACAAGCGAGCGGCCATGCCTGTCCTATGGGGCTGAAGAGACAAGTAAGTGGCCATACCTGTCCTATGGGGCTGAGGGAACAAGCGAGTGGCCACGCCTGTACTATGGGCTGAGGGAACAAGCGAGTGGCTATGCCTGTCCTATGGGGCTGAGGGGACAAGCGAGCGGCCATGCCTGTCCTATGGGGCTGAAGAGACAAGTAAGTGGCCATACCTGTCCTATGGGGCTGAGGGAACAAGCGAGTGGCCACGCCTGTCCTATGGGGCTGAGGGAACAAGCGAGCGGCCGTGCCTGTCCTATGGGGCTGGGGGGAACAAGCGAGCGGCTGTGCCTGTCCTATGGGGCTGGGGGGACAAGTGAGCGACTATGCCTGTACTATGGGCCTGAGGCAACAAGCGAGCGACTATGCCTGTACTATGGGCCTGAGGCAACAAGCGAGTGGCCATGCCTGTGCTATGAGATCGTTGGGATTATTATTATTATTATTATTTATTAGATTTATATAGCGCCAACATATTACACAGCGCTGTACAATAAATAGGCTTACAGACAATGATAACAGGGTTGACAGAACAATACAGGTAAAGGGATCACAGTAGGAGGGTAGAGGACCTATCGCATCAGCCTTAAATCTACACTATGCGATTTTTCCCTGAAAGATTCAATCTGCCAAAGATCAATAACCCACTCAATCATAATTTCGGCATGTTGAGTGGCTATCTGCCAGTGTATGTGGGCAGTGTCAGTGTGTGAGCAGTGTCAGTATGTGTGCAGTTTCAGTGTGTGTCAGTGTGAGCAGTATCAGTGTGTGAGGGCAGTGTCAGTGTGTGGGCAGGGAATCAGTGTGTGGGCAATGTCAGTGTGTATTAGTGTGTGGGCAGTGTCAGTGTGAGCAGTGTCAGTGTGTGGGCAGTTGCAGTGTCAGTGTGTGGGCAGTGCCAGTGTGTGTGCAGTGCGTGAGTGTTTGGACAGTGTCAGAGCGTATCAGTGTGTAGGCAGTGGCAGTGTGAGCAGTGGCAGTGTGTGGGCAGTGTCAGTGTGTATCAGTGTGTGGGCAGTGTCAGTGTGTGAGCAGGGAATCAGTGTGTGGGCAATGTCAGTGTGTATTAGTGTGTGGGCAGTGTCAGTGTGAGCAGTGTCAGTGTGTGGGCAGTTGCAGTGTCAGTGTGTGGGCAGTGCCAGTGTGTGGGCAGTGCGTAAGTGTTTGGACAGTGTCAGAGCGTATCAGTGTGTAGGCAGTGTGAGCAGTGTCAGTGTGTGTATAAGTGTGTGGGCAGTGTCAGTGTGTATCAGTGTGTAGGCAGTGGCAGTGTGTATGTAGGCAGTGTCCGCATGTAGGCAATGTTAGTGTGTATGAGTGTGTGGGCAGTGGCAGTGTGTGGGTGGTGGCAGTGTGAGCAGTGTCAGTGTGTGGGCAGTGGCAGTGTGTATGTAGGCAGTGACAGCGTGTAGGCAATGTTGGTATGTATGAGTGTGGGCAGTGGCAGTGTGTGGGTGGTGGCAGTGTGAGCAGTGTCAGTGTGTGGGCAGTGGCAGTGTGTATCAGTGTGTGGGCAGTGGCAGTGTGTATGTAGGCAGTGTCAGCGTGTAGGCAATGTTAGTATGTATGAGTGTGTGGGCAGTGGCAGTGTGTGGGTGGTGGCAGTGTGTATCAGTGTGTGGGCAGTGGCAGAGTGGATGAATTGGAGGTATGTGGGCTGCTGGTGTCGCTTTCACATTCTTCCTCTTATCACACTGCTCTGAGAGATCAGCACAGATCAGATAAGAGATGACATCAGCCCTCTATGGGGGATGAGTGGAAAAACTCTCACCTCCACCTTCTGCTGACAATAACACACCTTCCCTGACACACAGACTTGTGTGTGTACTGCACAAATCATTAGCAATACATTCACAGAAATCACTCTAGAAAACTCTGCTAAAATCGCTAGAAAAAGTGCAGAAATTATGTTTTGCGATTTCTAGTGTGCCCGAGCCCTGACTGTCACCCTATTCTACCCCAACATTCACTAACCCCCCAATTACTGCTCTTAACAGACTCCCCCCCCCCCCCCCCTCCACAAATTCTCTGATCCCTTCCAGTCATTGCCCTCCTGCCCCTTTCATTCTTCACTCCCCCTGAAATACCCCAGCCCCCCTCCCCCCACTCACACCCCAGCCCTGGGGTCTGTAGGGAAGCCGCACACACTATACATTTCTATGTGTTATTTTTGGATGTATAGAATCCTGTGGCATGTATAAAAAATTCCCACAGTTATGGTTCCCATGTGAAATCGCAGCTAAAAATAGTCAGATCTGTGCAGCACGATCTGCAATTCTTCCAGACGTAGCGAAACCCAGCAGATACGTGCGGAGGAATCTCAGATGTGGACACAAGATAGGCCGAGAGGGGCGGAGAGAAGAGACCCATCCCACCGAGGCTGACCGCCACCCCCATTACTGAGGAAGACCCCCGCAGACCTGACTAGGTGATCTGTGGCATCAGCCATTTTCTGTACTCAGAGATAAGAAGCACAACATGTGACTTTAAAAGGTCACTCCACCCAAAATGTATGCTTCAGTTTTTGATGGAGGCTAGATTATTTTATCGGTTATAAAATCTTGGCAATTTTGCATTCTCTCCTCTGCGCATTTGCTAAACCCAGTTCCATAGGCTCTTCAATGTCTTGGGAATTCTGGTGGAGAAATATTCCCTAAGTTCCCAGATCTACCATGCTGACCTCCAGGCATTCCCTGTGAGTTCTTCTATACCAGGCATGGGCAAACTTGGCCCTCTAGCTGTAAAGGTACTACAAATCCCACAATGCATTTGGCTTTATGAGTCATGACTGTGGCTGTCAGACTCCTGCAATGCAATGTGGGACTTGTAGTTCCTCAACATCTGGAGGGCCAAGTTTGCCCATGCCTGTTCTATACATATATTGGGTTCACAGCTCTGCACACCTGCTGCCCCCATTACCAGAGGCTCCCAACCCCCCTCCCCCCCCCCTTCCTGGATCCTTCTATTTCTCTGGAATTCTGGTGATAAGATCTCTGTGTCCCTGAGTTCCCAGCTTTGCACACCAGCTGCCCCCATCACCAGAGGCTCCCCTCCCCCTGCTGGATTCTTCTATCTCTTAGGGCCCATTTCCACCACACCTAGGCGAATCCGCATAGGAAAAAAGCCTGCGGATTCACATGCGTATGTGAATTTGTGTGCATTTGCATGTGTTTTTTTTTTTATGAGAATTTGCATGCGTACGCAGTTTATTTTTTATTTTTCCGTCACAATTAATTTCTATGGACTTCCACACATGCACACGAAAACGCATACGTATTGCTGCAAAAACGTGTAAACCGCGTGGAAAATTGTTACAGAGGCGTACTTTTTTTTTTTTTTTTTTTTTTTTTCATCTGCGGGGGGAAGCGAATTTTGCCTGTAATGGAAACAGGCCCATTGAAATACATTGCTATGGGAATTCGCGTGCAGATAATGCATGCAGATTCTGGCATATGAGTGAAAAACATTTTGGTTGTTACTGTGACATTATTATTGTTATTATTGTTATTATTAATATTATTATATAACCAACCCTGTAGTGATTTTTTGCTTTGTTTACATCTTCCTTTTGCTTTGTTTTTGCAGATTTTCCATCCCTCCCTCCCAATTTTTTGGATGAGATCCCCCAAGAAGACGACTTTCTAAGCCCTGATCTACCACCACCGCCGCCTCCCCCACCGGTTCTCCCAACTTCTCCGAAACGTATCCCGCTGGAACCGTCGCCGACTCCCCTGCCTGACACGCTGAGCTTAGAGCTGCAGAAGCTGGACCTGGTGCACTCGGCTGCCATCCAGGTACGATTCTCTTCCACTGTACAGGTAGTCCCTAGTTAACGAACGAGATAGGGACTGAATCTGGAGCATCTCTGTCCCCTGTACCTCCTCTGTTCCCCCCCTGTGCCTCCAGTGTTCCCCCTCTGTGTCACCTCTGCCCTCTGTACCTGCTTATACAAGTTTAAAAGACATTTTTTTCTTTGAATTTTTTTAAGGAGACACTGAAGCGAAAAATGATGATATTATGATTTGTATGTGTAGTACAGCTAAGAAATAAAACATTAAGATCAGATACATCAGTGTAATTGTTTCTAGTACAGGAAGAGTTAAGAAACTCTAGTTGTTATCTCTATGCAAAAAAGCCATTAATCTCTACGACTTTCAAAGTCCTGGAGAGGGCCGTTATCTGACTTTTATTATCTCAACTGTAAGTGAACTAATTACTTTTTCTCTGGCAGAGGAGAGATCATTAGTTCACAGACTGCTCTGAAAGACTCATTTTGAATGCTGAGTGTTGTGTAATCTGCACATATTATAGAATGATGCAATGTTAGAAAAAACACTATATACCTGAAAATAAAAATATGAGGATATTTTATTTTTTTGCTAATCTTCTAGTAATTATTCATAGTACACAACCAATTCACTATATCATATATTTTTTTCGCTTCAGTGTCTCTTTAAATCAATTTCAAAGTCCAATTTCAAAAAACATTTTTGACTTGTTCCCATGGAAACGCAGAAGCCATGCCGTTCGTATCGGCGGGTCGTTCGTAAGCCGGGCGTTCGGGGACTACCTGTATATACAGGGGGGAGGGGGGGGGGGCGGGTGTGTCTGTACCGCAATCTCCCCACAGAGGCAGGAGACAAGCTGCATTATATGTTCTCAGATGCTTCATTTAAACCATTATCACTTATTTTAATTACATTTTTAAGTTAATAAAGGGTTTATTAACCACCTAAGGACCAGGCTGTTCTGCCCAGATCTGTGCTGCCCACAGCACAGATCGTGTAATAGACAGGGCGACCAGACCCCCCCCCCCCCTCCTTTTTCCCCACTAGGGGGATGTCCTGCTGGAGGGGTCTGATCGCCACCGGCTTGCTGCGTGTAGCGGGGGGGGGCTCCTCAAAGCTCCCTTCCGCAGCGATTCCCAGCCTCCCTGTACTTCCCTCCCTCCCCTCTTCTCTCTGGGCGGCACAGGACGGCGATCCATCCTGCGCCGCCTCTGATAGGCTTCAGCCTATCAGATGCCGGCGATCCCCGGCCAATCAGAGGCCGGGGATCGCCGAACTCCTTTACGGCGCTGCTGCAGCGCCGTATGATGTAAACATCGGATTTCTTCCCCGCGTGTTAACATTTAGCCTGCAAGCCGTGATCGGAGGCTCGCAGGCTGTTCACGGAGACACCCTCCGTGAACTGACATGGAAAGGCCGCCATGGGAAACCACTTGCGACCTGCCGACGCCTATCGGCGTTAGGCGGTCGTTAAGTGGTTAAAGTTATAGTTTATTAAAGTTTTCCGGACGGAGGTCCGAGCCCAAAGCCAGCGGCGGACACAGAGAGGTAGTGTATAGTGCACTGCATGGGGGGGGGCGGGGCACACTGAACATTAGGTGGGGCAGCGTCGGGGGTTTTGTTGCGTTCATAGCTCGCCTCGATATTGCTCGCTGTTATCGCCGTGCATTAGATCGACCCCATCGGCCCGACGTCTTGCAGCATGTCCGATCAACATGCTTAGCCCATGGTTGCATCCTTGAACCGGCATGCACTTAGCGGCACTGATTTTCATTCGATTCGATAATAATTATTTAATCGGATGGTCAATCGGCCACCAAGTCGATAGGTGTATGGGCACCTTAAAGTGAACCAGAGATGAAAATAAACTAATGACATAAACAATTGGATCTGTCCTTCTACTCCTAAAAAATACTCTTTTAGATATCTAAAGGTTTTATTTTATGTATAAACATTTACAAAGCATATTAATGTTTCATAGTCTACTAAATTGCAGTGTCTCAAGAGTCCCAGAGTGAAAATATATGAACTATTGAACTTTTTAAATTCTCCTCTCACAGTAAAAAGGTAGGGTAAAAAGGCCCAGGTATCTGCTTAGAAAAGTGTTTTGTAGCTGTAATTTGTCATCAGTGAGCCGACCAAGTCCTGACTGGATAAAAAACTGTCAGTTCCATAGCTAATTATAAACTCTTTCAGGCAGGGAAAAAAGAGAAGGAGCACAGCACAAGTATCTGTATGCTTGCCACTGTATATGCACCTGTCTATCTCACCATGTCACATGTCATCTCTGGTACACTTTAAAGGGGAACTGAAGTTAGAGGTATACGGAGGCCACCATATTTATTTCCTTTTAATAACTACCAGTTGCCTGGCAGCCCTGCTGATCTATTTCACTGCAGTAGTGTCTGAATAACACCAGAAACAAGCATGCAGCTAGTCTTGTCAGATCTGACAACAATGTCAGAAACACCTGATCTGCTGCATGCTTGTTCAGGGTCCATGGCTTAAAGTATTAGAGGCAGAGGATCAGCAGGAAAGCCAGGCAACTGGTATTGCTTAGATGGAAATAAATATGGCAGCCTCCGTATCCCTCTCGCTTCAATTGTCCTTTAAGTGTAGCGATGTACAATGTACTATATATAGCAGAGGTACATCAGCAAGTCCATTCAGAGAGCACATGGGACATGAGTGAAATAATAATATTACATAGAGAGAGAATGTCAACAATGAGCATAAACATATTTTAACCTCAAATGTGCTAAAAAGAGACAGACAATAAATCTGTGAGCTCGTGCAGGCCTGTGAATATGAAAGGATGTTTATTTTTCGGGTACATTAGGTGATTTTCCCTACTTTTGTGGCTTCCCCACAAAGTGCCTGGCCATGACTGAAACCACTTGGGGTAATCAAACATAGGCCCAAATACATAAACATGAGGGTATTACACAAGAATGAATACCCATGATCACTCTTATCTGTGCAGAAATCAAGGACGCCTCCCGCAACCAATTCGGTGAAGCCGCAGTCTCTGCCCACCACTCAGCACAAGAAGCAGGATGCAGCGCCAGGAAAACGCCACGTGAATGGATATAACGGGAAGCCGGAGAGCTCAGGTATGCCATCATAGGGTTGATGATGAAGATGAGGGCAGGGGAAGGGAGTTTAATAGAGGATGGAGCCACAGTCTAGGACTTTCCGGGTTGTAGGTACCATAATACTACTCCAGGCATTTACCCTCTGCAGGAGGCTGTCTTGTGTGCTGCTCAAGGGTGGAGCTAATATATTTTCCAGAATTCATCTTCTGAGGGAGGCTGTCCTGTGTGCTGCTCAGGGGTGGAGCTAATCTACTTCCAAGCATTTAATCTCTCTAGGTGGCTATCCTGTGAGCTTCTCATGGGTGGACCTAATCTACTTCTCAGCATTCATCCTCTGCAGGTGGCTGCCCTGTGCATTGCTAGAGGGTGGAGCTTATCCTTCACCCTGCATTCATCTTCTGTAAGTGGCTGTCCTGTGTGCGGCTCATGGGTGGGGCTTATCCTCCCCCTAACATTCATGCTGTCTGGATGTCTGTCTGGATTGCTGCTCATGGGTGGGGCTTATCCTCCTCCTGGTGTTCATGCTGTACAGGTTGCTCCAGGATGTGATTTATCCTCCTCCTGGTGTTAATGCTCTGCAGGTGGCTATACTGTGCGTTGCTCTTGGGCGGAGCTAATCCTCATCCCAGCTTTCACGCTCTGTTGATGGTTGTCCTGTGCATTACAAAACAGGTGGATCTAATCCTCCCACGTTCATGCTCTGTGGACAGTGTGCCTGTTGTGCTGCCCTCTCACACAACCCTGAGGATTGTTTGAAAGTAAGATTATAGGGGCCCCCAATCCTGAGACCCCCTAGAATCTATATTATGGTGTACATTTACAATAAAGGAATAATAATAAAAAAAAAGTCTGACCATTGTGTATCCACTGTTCTCTTCTTCATCAGAGATCTGTGCATTCTGCCACAAGGCCATCCTCCCCAGCGCTGCCGCCATTGAGGCCATGAAGAAACACTACCACGCTAGCTGCTTCACATGCCGAAAGTGTCACCGACTGCTGGCCGGGCAACTCTACTACCAGAAGGATGGCCAGCCTATCTGCGAACATTGCTATAAGGTATGGAGGGGCCAATGTTCAGGGGGGGGTCTGTGAGGGATGAGCTGTACTCCTATCCAGATTGAGGATTGGACATTCTGCTCTAGACTGAGGAGAGGGGCTGATGTTCTGTTTTAGGCTGTGGATGAGGTACTGATATTCTGCCCTAGATTGTGAAGGAGGAGCTGATATTCTGCTCTAGACTGTGAAGGAGGGTCTGATTTGCTGCTCTAGGCTGTGAAGGAGGGGCTGATATTCTGTTGTAGGCTGGGAAGGAGGGGCTGATGTTCTGTTCTAGGCTGTGAAGGCGGGGCTGATATTCTGCTCTAGATTGTTAAAGGGATACTTAAGTGAAAATAAAAAAATTATTTTTACTCACCTGGGGCTTCCCTCAGCCCCCTGCAGCTGTCCGGTGCCCTCGCAGCCTCGCTCCGATCCTTCTGTCCCCGCCGGCGGCTACTTCCGGGTTCGGCGACAGCCGCCGACAGG
Organism: Hyperolius riggenbachi; assembly: GCF_040937935.1. Taxonomy (NCBI): domain Eukaryota; kingdom Metazoa; phylum Chordata; class Amphibia; order Anura; family Hyperoliidae; genus Hyperolius; species Hyperolius riggenbachi. The sequence goes on along the minus strand of NC_090651.1, from coordinate 350,938,441 downwards.
CTGGGAACGCGAGTGATTCTTCGCGTTCCCAGCCACAATATATCGCCCCCTATGCTGCTATTCCGGCAAGAAGGCAATAGCAGCATAGGGGGCGATATATTGTGGATGGGAATGCGAAGAATCACTCGCGTTCCCAGCCTGTCAGCGGCTGTCGCCGAACCTGGAAGTAGCCGCCGGCGAGGACGGAAGGCTCGGACCGAGGCTGCGAGGGCACCGGACAGCTGCAGGGGGCTGAGGGAAGCCCCAGGTGAGTAAAAATCATTTTTTTTATTTTCACTTCAGTCTAGAGCAGAACATCACTCCCTCCTTCACAGTCTAGAGCAGAACATCACCCCCTCCTTCACAATCTAGAGCAGAATATCAGCTCCTCCTGCACAGTCTACAGCAGAACATCGGCTTCCCCTTAAAGGGATACTGAAGGAGGGGGTGATGTTCTGCTCTAGACTGTGAAGGAGGGTCTAATTTTCTGCGCTAGACTGTGCAGGAGGGGCTGATATTCTGCTCTAGATTGTGAAGGAGGGGGTGATGTTCTGCTCTAGACTGTGAAGGAGGGGGTGATGTTCTGCTCTAGACTGTGAAGGAGGGGCCGATGTTTTGTTCTGGACTGTGAAGGAGGGGCTGATGTTCTGCTCTAGACTGTGAAGGAGGGGCCGATGTTCTGTTCTAGACTGCAGGAGGGGCTGATGTTCTGCTCTAGGCTGTGAAGGAGGGGCTGATATTTTGTTGTAGGCTGGAAAGGAGAGGCTGATGTTCTTCTCTAGACTGTGAAGGAGGGTCTCATTTGCTGCTCTTGGCTGTGAAGGAGGGGCCGATGTTCTGCTGTAGATTGTTAAGGAGGAGCCGATGTTCTGCTCTAGGCTGTGAAGGAGGGGGTGATGTTCTGCTCTAGACTGTAAAGTAGGGTCTAATTTGCTGCTTTGAGCAGAGGAGGGGTTGGTGCTGTGTTCTAGAGCAGGGGTGGGGTTGGCGCTGTGTTCTAGAGCAAGGGAGGGGTTGACACTGTTTTCTAGAGCAGGAGAGGGGTTGGTGCTGTGTTCTAGAGCAGGGGAGGGGTTGGTGCTGTGTTCTAGAGCAGGGGAGGGGTTGGCATTGTGTTCTAGAGCAGTAGAGGGGTTGGCATTGTGTTCTAGAGCAGGGGAGGGGTTGGAACTCTGTTCTAGAGCAGGGCAGGGGTTCTAGATGCTTTGCTGGCACATGCGGTGATCTTGGCATCTAGCTGAGCCCACATTCTGAGTTTCTGTCTCTAAGCCTTTTCTCACAGCATTTTACAGAATACATTCAGCAATTCATGTCACTGATGCTACGTACACACATGCGACAACGATCGTTCGTTGAGAACGACGAACGAACTTTTAATTGATGAAAGAACGACCTAAGTAAAGTTAGTTTTAAAATGTGTGTAATGATCTGATCGTTAGAACGAACGTTACATCACGTAAAGCAACTATTGCGCTTGCGCATAAAAATGAGAAGTTCCATGGAGAAATAGTGAAATGCGCATGTCAAGCCTAGTACGAACGACCGTTTCCAACGATGTACTACTTTTGCAAACGATCGTCATTGGTAAAAATCCGCCAAGCTAGATCGTTCGTTTTTAACGATCTAGCTCGTCCGTCGTTAGACTTAATGATCGTTGGTTGCTTTTTTTTTAAACGATCGTCGTTTGAAACGATTAGGGAACGATCGTTTCAAACGACCATAGTCGCATGTGTGTACACACCTTTACTGTCACCCAAATAATCTGTGAATGATCATGAAAGGACCACTATCTGACAAAGCTGTAACATTTCAAATACACATAAACACCTACAGTGCAAATAAGAAGTATGTTTCTTCCAGAGTAAAATGAGCCATATATTACTTTTCTCCTATTTTGCTGTCACAGTAACTAGTAAAGAACTGTCCGCTTTTTGACTAGTCCATTTCTTCACGGGGGATTCTCAGTATTAGGGCTGGTGCACACCAAAACCCGCTAGCAGATCCGCAAAATGCTAGCAGATTTTTAAACGCTTTTTTTTATTTTTATGAGGCGTTTTGCTAGCGTTTTGCGGATTGCTGCTGCGGTTTTCAGTATAGTAGATTTCATATATTGTTACAGTAAAGCTGTTACTGAACAGCTTCTGTAACAAAAACGCTTGGAAAACCACTCTGAAGTGCCGTTTTTCAGAGCGGTTTGCGTTTTTCCTATACTTAACATTGAGGCAGAAACGCATCCGCAATCCAAAAAATGCCTCACCCAGGCATTTTTCGTTTCTGCAAAACGCCTGCCGCTCTGGTGTGCACCACCCCATTGAGATACATTGACCAAGCAGATCCGCAGCCGCAAGCGGATCTGAAAACGCCCAAAAAGCCGCTCGGTGTGCACCAGCCCTAACTCCCTGAAAAGGATCTTTGCAATGATGCAGGATTTCCCCTCCCCCCCAAACCTCTTTGCATACTATTCTGGCAGTTGGACTCAGCAACTACCGTTCATTAAGTGCTATTAAAAATAAAGAAAACCCTTAGAATCCACCATGAGGAGATGGGCTAGTCCAAATCCTGTCAGTTCTGTCAGATTTCTTCTACCTACTTTAATTTCTAGCACATTTTACTCTGGGAGAAATGTACTTTTTATTTGTTGTTCATGTATTTTAAATTGTATAATTTTTTTTGCGATAGTGATCCCCTAAGGGCAACAAAAACCGTATCATGAATCAGTCACCTCAAGCTGACCATACTTAAAGCTACAAGGCTGGGCTACGCAACGTTCCTCTTACGATGCCCATTAACAGTACAATAGTTACCTCAGATGTGATCTTTCAAATCAGTTTAAATTATCGAATTGTACAGAAAACGACATAGTATGTGGAGGAAATCAACGTGAAACTATTCTATGGTCGATTGGAATCGAAAATTGAATTGAATTGGATTTTGCAATTGTATCAGAAAAGCGAGAGAATGCCATAATCTTCCCGTTTGTGCGAACGATTGATAATTGCCTTCCGATTCCTTTAGATCCCGCAAATCTAATTGAATGATCGCATCTGATAAAAACATTGTACTGTTAATGGGAACCGTAACATCGCCAGTGAAGCCCGAACCGTCCCATGATGTCCATCATGATGGATTGTTAAGTGCAAATCTTCAGCCACCGTTTTTACTACAGTCCGATGTGATCCGGGTGAGAGCTGAGAACACCTGCCGAACACACGTTCACCGGACCACCCAGGCGGCCCACCACCCTCCAAACCCCGCAGCCCAGCGCCGCAGGAACTACAGCGCTCTTTCATCATGCATCATAAGTAGCGTTCTAGGCTAAAAAAAGACACATCCATCAAATTCCGCCTCTCGAGGCAAGACAAGCCACAGGGGTAAAATTATCTCCCTCTCCGATCAAAGCACCCTCCTCCTCCGCCTGCTAATTATAAGATGCCCTTCAAAGCAAGGAAAGCATCCAAACCCCCATATAAGTGCAAATATAGAATCAGACCACAAACATTGCAAATTCCCGTGCGTACTTCTCTCCACACCCGAGGGTGAGAGCAGGGCAGTTTCTAGGCTAAATTGCACCCACGGCGAGGGTGTAAAAAAAAAGGAGGAGGGAGCGGGTATAGCATAGTTAAAACTCACCTTCCGTGATCCCCCGAGGAGCCAGGTATAGGTGCCCGCAGTATAGGTTAGCCAGGTCTAGTTGCCCCCAGTATAATTGGTCAGCTATAGCCCCCCCCAGTACAGGTAGCCAGGCATAGTTGCCCCGGTATAGGTTAGCTAGGTAGGTGCCTTTAGTATAGGTTAGATAGGTAGGTGCCTCCAATATAGATAGCCAGTATAGGTGCCCCAGTATAAGTTAGATAGATTGGTGCCCTAAGTATAGGTTAGATAGGTAGGTGCCTCCAATATAGATAGCCAGTATAGGTGCCCCTGTATAAGTTAGATAGATTGGTGCCCTAAGTATAGGTTAGATAGGTAGGTGCCCCGAGTATAGGTTAGATAGGTAGGTGCCCCGAGTATAGGTTAGATAGGTAGGTGCCCCGAGTATAGGTTAGATAGGTAGGTGCCCCGAGTATAGGTTAGATAGGTAGGTGCCCCGAGTATAGGTTAGATAGGTAGGTGCCCCGAGTATAGGTTAGATAGGTAGGTGCCCCGAGTATAGGTTAGATGGGTAGGTGCCCCGAGTATAGGTTAGATGGGTAGGTGCCCCATGTAAAGGTTAGATAGGTAGGTGCCCCGAGTATAGGTTAGATGGGTAGGTGCCCCATGTAAAGGTGAGATAGGTAGGTGCCCCATGTATAGGTTAGATAGGTAGGTGCCCCGAGTATAGGTTAGATAGGTAGGTGCTCCGAGTATAGGTTAGATAGGTAGGTACCCCAAGTATAGGTTAGATAGGTAGGTACCCCGAGTATAGGTTAGATAGGTAGGTGCCCCGAGTATAGGTTAGATAGGTAGGTGCTCCGAGTATAGGTTAGATAGGTAGGTACCCCGAGTATAGGTTAGATAGGTAGGTGCCCCATGTATAGGTTAGATAGGTAGGTGCCCCGAGTATAGGTTAGATAGGGAGATGCCTCCAGTTTAGGTTAGATAGGTGCCTCCAGCAACGGCACAGCGGTGGGGAGAGCGGGCATAGCGTAGTTACAACTCACCTTCCGTGATCCCCCGTAGCCTTTATCCTCTTCCTATGCAGACGTCTATCACGTTGGTAAGCGCCCTCTGCTGTGATGACATGCAGTCACATCATCATAGATGGACGCCTGGACAGGAAGAAGATAGAGGCTGCGGGGATCGTGGATGGTGAGTTGTAACTAAGCTATGCCCGCTCCCCCTGCTGCTGCGCCCACCCTCCTGCCACTCAATCCGGCGCCACGGCGATTGCTCAGTTCGCACGCCGGTAGAAATGGGCCTGGGTGAGAGTACGAAATCAGGCTATGAAATAAACCATATAGAAAAGCAAACTCCATATCGCCCCCATGTGGTCTCAATATGTAAAAGGTCATTGTGTAACTATTTTTGTGAGCTCCTCTGAGGACAGCCAGTGACATGACTATGTACTCTATAAAGTGCTGCAGAAGATATTAGGGCCATATAAATATAAGAGTGGACTTGATCGGGCTCGCCTATTTCCACCGGAGACCAGCAGAAAGTCTTGTTGGCGAATCGTCAGGGGTCCCAGCGCTGTATCCCCTCTGATGAGGACGACAGGGGGATACTGAGGTAAGTACTCCAAAATTGTAAGGAACCTTAGTTGGTAAAACCCCCGGCACATGAACTAATTAAAAGGAAGTAATCATGGTAGCCTCCATATCCCTCTCACTTCCTGTCCCCTATTGTGCAGAGCTCTGATAATGGCCCTCAGCAGTCAGGAGGGAGAGAATCGTCTTGTAAGGCACAGAACAAGATGGCCGAGCACAGGTCAATGGAGTATGAAGACTTGTTACAACCAATCAGTGTGTAATTGCCGACAATGAATCCAGGGCTTTCCCTCCTCCCTGCAGGACACGTTGGAGAAATGCGCCAAGTGCCAGACCCTCATCCTGCAGCACATCGTCCGTGCCATGGGCAACAGCTACCACCCCGAGTGCTTCACCTGCGTGGTCTGCAACCGCACCATCGCTGACGAGAGCTTCGCTGTGGACGAGTACAACGATGTGCACTGTGCGGAGGATTACTACAGGTAGGTGGCACTGTGCGGCAGAGCAGGATCATCCACAAGGCAACCTAGGCAGGTGGCTGGGGCCTAGTGGGTGTCAGAGGACCCAACTGCCACTTTCTCTGACCCCTCTTCCATCTCAGATTAAATATCTGTCTATAAAAAGGATCATAAGCAGGAGCCAAAGCTGCTACTTTGACTAGGGCCCCATTTTATCTTAATCCATCTATGCTGTGCGGGGGACTAGTATAGGTAGGTGACACTGTGCAGAGGATTACTCTGGTACAGGTAGGTGACACTGTGCAGGGACTACTACAGGTAACACTGTGCAGGGACTACTACAGGTAGGTGACACTGTACAGGGACTACTACAGGTAGGTGACACTGTGCAGAGGATTACTATGGCACAAGTAGGTGGCACTGTGCAGGGACTACTACAGGTAGGTGACATTGCGCAGGGCCTACTACATGTAGGTGATACTGTGCTGGGACTACTACAGGTAGGTGACTCTGTACAGGGACTACTACAGGTAGGTGACACTGTGCAGAGGATTACTCTGGTACAGGTAGGTGGCACTGTGCAGGGACTACTACAGGTAGGCGACACTGTGCTGGGACTACTACAAGTAGGTGACACTGTGCAGAGGATTACTCTGGTACAGGTAGGTGGCACTGTGCAGGGACTACTACAGGTAGGTGACACTGTGCAGGGACTACTACAGGTAGGTGACACTGTGCAGGGACTACTACAAGTAGGTGGCACTGTGCAGAGACTACTACAGGTAACACTGGCACTGGCAGGTGGCACTGGTGCAGAGCAGAATCATTCACAATGCAACCTAGGCAGGTGCCTGGGGCCTAGTGGGTGTCAGGGGGCCCAACTGCCAATTTATCTGACCCATCTTCCATCTCAGATTACCAAAAGGACCATAAGGGGGAGCCAAAGCTACTACTTTGCCTAGGGCCCCATTTTATCTCAACCCGCTGTGCGGGGGACTAGTATAGATAGGTGACACTGCAGAAGAGTATTACAGGTAGGTGACACTATGCAGGGGATTACTATAGGTACGTGACACCGCAGAAGATTATTACAGGTAGGTGACACTATGCAGGGGATTACTATAGGTACGTGACACCGCAGAAGATTATTACAGGTAGGTGACACTATGCAGGGGATTACTATAGGTACGTGACACCGCAGAAGATTATTACAGGTAGGTGACACTGTGCAGGAGACTACTATAGGTAGGTGACACTGTGCGGGGGACTAGTATAGATAGGTGACACTGCAGAAGATTATTACAGGTAGGTGACACTATGCAGGGGATTACTATAGGTAGGTGACACCGCAGAAGATTATTACAGGTAGGTGACACTGTGCAGGAGACTACTATAGGTAGGTGACAGTTGCAGAAGATTATTACAGGTAGGTGACACTGTGCAGGGGACTACTATAGGTAGGTGACAGTTGCCGAAGATTATTACAGGTAGGTGACACTATGCAGGGGATTACTATAGGTAGGTGACAGTTGCAGAAGATTATTACAGGTAGGTGACACTATGCAGGGGATTACTATAGGTAGGTGACAGTTGCAGAAGATTATTACAGGTAGGTGACACTATGCAGGGGATTACTATAGGTAGGTGACAGTTGCAGAAGATTATTACAGGTAGGTGACACTATGCAGGGGATTACTATAGGTAGGTGACAGTTGCAGAAGATTATTACAGGTAGGTGACACTATGCAGGGGATTACTATAGGTAGGTGACACCGCAGAAGATTACAGGTAGGTGACACTATGCAGGGGATTACTATAGGTAGGTGACAGTTGCAGAAGATTACAGGTAGGTGACACTATGCAGGGGATTACTATAGGTAGGTGACAGTTGCAGAAGATTACAGGTAGGTGACACTATGCAGGGGATTACTATAGGTAGGTGACAGTTGCAGAAGATTATTACAGGTAGGTGACACTATGCAGGGGATTACTATAGGTACGTGACACCGCAGAAGATTATTACAGGTAGGTGACACTGTGCAGGGGATTACTATAGGTACGTGACACCGCAGAAGATTATTACAGGTAGGTGACACTGTGCAGGAGACTACTATAGGTAGGTGACAGTTGCAGAAGATTATTACAGGTAGGTGACACTGTGCGGGGGACTAGTATAGATAGGTGACACTGCAGAAGATTATTACAGGTAGGTGACACTATGCAGGGGATTACTATAGGTAGGTGACACCGCAGAAGATTATTACAGGTAGGTGACACTGTGCAGGAGACTACTATAGGTAGGTGACAGTTGCCGAAGATTATTACAGGTAGGTGACACTATGCAGGGGATTACTATAGGTAGGTGACAGTTGCAGAAGATTATTACAGGTAGGTGACACTATGCAGGGGATTACTATAGGTAGGTGACAGTTGCAGAAGATTATTACAGGTAGGTGACACTATGCAGGGGATTACTATAGGTAGGTGACAGTTGCAGAAGATTATTACAGGTAGGTGACACTATGCAGGGGATTACTATAGGTAGGTGACAGTTGCAGAAGATTATTACAGGTAGGTGACACTATGCAGGGGATTACTATAGGTAGGTGACACCGCAGAAGATTACAGGTAGGTGACACTATGCAGGGGATTACTATAGGTAGGTGACAGTTGCAGAAGATTATTACAGGTAGGTGACACTATGCAGGGGATTACTATAGGTAGGTGACAGTTGCAGAAGATTATTACAGGTAGGTGACACTATGCAGGGGATTACTATAGGTAGGTGACACCGCAGAAGATTATTACAGGTAGGTGACACTATGCAGGGGATTACTATAGGTAGGTGACACTGTCGAAGATTATTACAGGTAGGTGACACTATGCAGGGGATTACTATAGGTAGGTGACACCGCAGAAGATTATTACAGGTAGGTGACACTGTGCAGGAGACTACTATAGGTAGGTGACAGTTGCAGAAGATTATTACAGGTAGGTGACACTGTGCAGGGGACTACTATAGGTAGGTGACAGTTGCCGAAGATTATTACAGGTAGGTGACACTATGCAGGGGATTACTATAGGTAGGTGACAGTTGCAGAAGATTATTACAGGTAGGTGACACTATGCAGGGGATTACTATAGGTAGGTGACAGTTGCAGAAGATTATTACAGGTAGGTGACACTATGCAGGGGATTACTATAGGTAGGTGACAGTTGCAGAAGATTATTACAGGTAGGTGACACTATGCAGGGGATTACTATAGGTAGGTGACAGTTGCAGAAGATTATTACAGGTAGGTGACACTATGCAGGGGATTACTATAGGTAGGTGACACCGCAGAAGATTATTACAGGTAGGTGACACTATGCAGGGGATTACTTTAGGTAGGTGACAGTTGCAGAAGATTATTACAGGTAGGTGACACTATGCAGGGGATTACTATAGGTAGGTGACAGTTGCAGAAGATTATTACAGGTAGGTGACACTATGCAGGGGACTACTATAGGTAGGTGACACTGCGGAAGATTATTACAGGTAGGTGACACTATGCAGGGGATTACTATAGGTAGGTGACACCGCGGAAGATTATTACAGGTAGGTGACACTATGCAGGGGATTACTATAGGTAGGTGACAGTTGCAGAAGATTATTACAGGTAGGTGACAGTTGCAGAAGATTATTACAGGTAGGTGACACTATGCAGGGGATTACTATAGGTAGGTGACACCGCAGAAGATTATTACAGGTAGGTGACACTATGCAGGGGACTACTATAGGTAGGTGACAGTTGCAGAAGATTATTACAGGTAGGTGACACTATGCAGGGGACTACTATAGGTAGGTCAATGAGTGCTTTATAAATCACATTGCAGTGCCATTCTGCATGCATATAAGACTCGTGTTCCCAGAAGGTTTGGAACGTTTCCTGTTGAAAAATGCACATTCTAGAAAACACATTGAAAAATGCACTTCAAAATGCAAGACCACGGGTTTATCAATGCCTTTTCCAATGCATATAGTGTGAACAAGGCCTTAGAAGCACAACTGGGGCTTGATTCACAAAGCCGTGATAACTCTTATCACAGTCGCGCTAGCGCTTTGCGCACAAAATAACGCACGTAACAGTTTTCGCGCACAATCACGTCCTAATGCAAATTTGAGCGTGAAAATGCACTCATTTTTGCACGGAAATTCGCATTAGCGCGTGAAAATTTGCAATTGTGCGTGAAAACTGTTACGCACGTAATAGCGCCCGCAAGACACTAGTGCGACCATCACGGCGCTATTATCACGGCTTTGTGAATCAAGCCCCAGGAGTGAGAGGGATATGGAGGCGGCCATATTTATTTCCTTTTGAACAATACCAGTTGTGTGGCAGCTCTTCTGATCTATTTAGCTGCAATAGTGTCTGAATCACACACCTGAAACAAGCACACAGCTAATCCAGTCAGAAACCTCTAATCTGTATGCTTGTTCAGGGTCTATGCTAGAAGTATTGGAGGCAGAGGGTCAGCCGGATAGCCAGGCGATCTGCATTGTTTAAAAGAAAAAAATGGCAGCCTTTATATCCCTATCACTTCAGGTTCCCTTTAAAGAGACACTGAAGCGAAAAAAAAATGATGATATTATGATTTGTATGTGTAGCACAGCTAGGAAATAAAACATTAAGATCAGATACATCAGTCTAATTGTTTCCAGTACAGGAAGAGTTGAGAAACTCCAGTTGTTATCTCTATGCAAAAAAGCCATTAAGCTCTCCGACTAGTCGTGGAGAGGGCTGTTATCTGACTTTTATTATCTCAACTGTTCCTGGACTATTTACTTTTCCTCTGCTAGAGGAGAGGTCATTACTTCACAGACTGCTCTGAAAGAATCATTTTGAATGCTGAGTGTTGTGTAATCTGCACATATTATAGAATGATGCAATGTTAGAAAAAACACTATATACCTGAAAATAAAAGTATGAGAATATTTTCTTTGCTGCTAATCTTCTAGTAATTATTCATAGTACACAACCAATTCACTTTATCATATTTTTTTTTTCGCTTCAGTGTCTCTTTAAGTGGTGAGTGATAATAAAGAAGACCGCAGTATAATATATAGATGTCGTGTGTTGTCTTTACAGGAAGTACGCCCCCACCTGCAGCGTGTGTGAGCAGCCAATCATCCCGCAAAACGGACACGACTCGTATAAGATCGAATGCATCGGACGCAACTTCCACGAGAACTGTTATCGCTGCGAGGTGAGTGCGGCTGGCAGACCTGTCTTTTGGCTCTCATCACTTTCACGGTGGCCACAATACAATAAAAGCTTTGATTTTACTGCAATTTGATAAAAACTATTAATTGTGCAAAAAAAAATAGGGTTTTGGTTTTTTTTTTTTAGCAAAAAACGTGATTGAATTTTGATTTTGTCGATGTAATTAGATCAGGGGTGGATAATTTTTCTGATCAACGTGTTCCTCAGATGCGCTCATTCGATCAGATTTTTACAATCGCTTTGTACAGAAAACCACACAGCATGCGGAGAAAATCGACCCTAAACAATTCTATGGCCGATTGTGAAACATTACATGTTGATTGGGATGTTTCCCATCATTTTTCGAATTGATTTTCCGATCATTTTTCTGTTCGATTTCCATTCACTTCTATGAGAAATCGATCTGAAAAACGATCAGACATGTTGGAAATTACCTATCGAACCATCTATCTAAAAAATCTCAGTGTATTCCCAGCATTAAACTTCACTTGCAGATCAGTGGTGTAGATATGTGTATTTGTTTATCGCCATCCCGGGCGTACTCCCGTTTGCCTTGATCGCAATCCTGCTGGTTTATGATTGGTGAATGGGAACAGCTGTTCTCAAAGCCAATCAAACTGCCTGTAATGAATGAAAGCCAGCATCAAGAGAAAGTGAAAGTAAAACACAGACAAACTGTTCTACATTACCCAGGAAAAAAGTGTGGGGACATCTAGTGGTCAAAAATTAAAATACACAGTATTACATCCAAATAAATACATAACCCATTATTTATTAACCCATAATTCCCCCTACCCCCATAGTTCCTACCATAAAACACTTTAAAAGTGACAGCATTTGAAAAAATACATAAATAGTTACCTTAGGGGCTCAGCTTTTTTAATTTGTATGTCATAGGATATATTACTGTTATTTTTGCAAATAATGGCTTGTAAGTATTGATATAGCATACAGAGACAAAAATGTAAAAAAAAAATACCTTTATTTCCAAATAAAATATTGTTGTCATACATTGTGATAACATAATTTAAATGTTGTAATATTTGGGACAAATAAAATTTGTGGATTTTATCTACAGTAGAACATTATATTTGTAAACTTATAATGGTTGAAATAAGTTTTTCATTTTTTTCTTTTTCTTTGTAAAATGCAATGAAATGGGTCTTAGCAAAAACTACTGCCCAAAGAAAGCCTAGTTTGTCCTGCAACAAAACAACATATAGATCATTTCAGTGTGATAAGTGGTGATAAAGTTATTGGTGAATGAATGGGAGGAGCATGATGTAAAAAATTGCTTTGGTTTTTAAGCATAAATAACCTGTGGTAGGGAAGTGATTCATGTTAATCTCTGTCTTCTATGTTTCAGAAATGTCAGGTTCTCTTGTCTCTGGAGCCTACAGAGAGCGGCTGCTACCCACTTAACGGCTACATACTCTGCAAGTCCTGTCACCTTTCCTGGAAGGACGATCTCTCCTAACCACACGATCTTCCCCAATTACCATCAATGTCCCCAAATTCAGCGACTATACCAAAAAGAGAGAAGCAACACTCCAGCTAAATCCTTCACTCCAAACTTTTACTGCAAACACTCCTTTCCTGTGACTCAGGAGACTCCAGAGGGGAGGTGGATGAAGGCAGGTGGAACTGCAAGCCCTGGATGGGCACGGTCCCAGGAGAAGATGCTTCCCAGCAGTGGAACCTTCCAACAACGCTCTGATGTCACTTATTCGCACCTTAAATACTCAATGTGCACGATAAGACTTTGAATGACTGTATAATGGGGACATTTCTGAAGGTTTTGCGTTGTGATTCTGAGTAATACCGACACAATAATGTTTTAAAAATGTGCTTTTTTTTTATGTAACACAACTTTGCACTGTCCACTATTATGGCTTTATTAGGCCCAACTGCACTGAAAGCATGCGCTACAAGCTAGGGTGACCAATGCATCAACTCACCTACCGGCTTCTTATGTCGTCTAAGGACTTGAAATGGTGAAAATTCCATGTAGTAGTTTGTCTCCTCCCATCTCACAATGGTAAGTTTTCCCTGCAGTAGTTTGTGTCTCCTCCCCTCCTACAATAGTGCAATTTCCTTGCAGTAGTTTGTGTCTCCTCCCCTCCCACAAATGTGGGATTTCCCTTCAGTGGTTTATGTCTCCTCCCATCTCACAATGGTAAGTTTTCCCTGCAGTAGTTTGTGCCTCCTCCCCTCCTACAATAGTGAAATTTCCTTGCAGTAGTTTGTCTCCTCCTCTCCCTCAAATGTGGGATTTCCCTGCAGTGGTTTGTGTCTCCTCCCCTCCCACAATAGTGATATTTCCCTGCCGTGGTTCGTGTCTCCTCCCCTCTCACAATGGTGAGTTTTCCCTGCAGTGGTTTGTGTCTCCTCCCCTCCTACAATGGTGAGATTTCCTTGCAGTATTTTGTGTCTCCTCCCCTCCCACAAATGTGGGATTTCCCTGCAGAAGTTTGTGTCTCCTTCCCTCCCACAATAGTGAGATTTCCCTGCAGTGGTTTGTGTCTCTACCCCTCCCACAATAGTAAGATTTCCCTGCAGTGGTTTGTGTCTCCTCCCCTCCCACAATGGTGAGTTTTCCCTGCAGTAGTTTGTGTCTCCTCCCCTCCCACAATGGTGAGATTTCCCTGCAGTGGCCTGTGTCTCCCCCCCCCTCCCACAATGGTGAGTTTTCCCTGCAGTGGCCTGTGTCTCCCCCCCCCCCCTCCCACAATGGTGAGTTTTCCCTGCAGTGGCCAGTGTCTCCTCCCATGCATACATGGTGTCACGCTCACAGTTGGATTCCCCATCTATTTATTAATTGTACTGTACAGTATGGAGACTCCTTGGGGGAGGGTATATAACGGCAGCACTGGGCTGGGGATGGAAACATTTTTCACCACCTGATGAGCATGTTTGTCATCTGTACTGCTTCACGTTCCCTCACCAATCACATTCCCGCCTCTGCCCTGCAGGCGATATTATGTATCGGACAGGGGAAGGACACGAATAAAGATCACCTGTAATGAAAGTCACCCGATTGTCCAGCTCTCCGCCCGTGCGTCAGTTATTACTGTCCCCCGCATTGTAGGTTTAGGTTGTTGATTTTATGTTCTGTGATTTCACTATTGCTGATAATACAATGACTTCACATTTCATGGAGCTGTCGTGTGACTTGTGTGTCTCTCCCCGGCGATGACCTCATGGAAATCAGGCGCTATTTATATATGGTGGACGGTGAGGTGTCAGATTCCTGGACAGACAGCGTTCTCTGCAGGAATGTCAGATAACTGGGACTGGCAGAGCACCACGTGCCCGCTGCGACTTCTGCGCACATGAAACACGCGCTGGACATATAAGGGACCCCCCTGCCCGTGCAGCGTCCTTCCCAGGACAATGGCCCAGCAAAACCCCAGGACGTGCCTATCTGCCTTGCTGGCAGACGGCCACAGCATACCACCCTCACATTAACCCCTCACTGATTTCACCTCTCAGGAAGAGGCACACACCAGCAAGAATGTGCCTGATTGGAGCAGGTCATATCCAGGAGAATGTGCCTGATTGGAGCAGGTTATATCCAGGAGAACTCTTAGAGAAGCATGCAATTTGTTTGATCAGCTGATAGAATTGCAAAGCTCTGATTTGCTGACATCACAGCCTGCTTAAAGAACAACGATCAACAAAACGGTTCTTCTGTAAACCTATACCTATAGAGCTTTTAGCCAGCAACACTAGAAAGCCTTTCAGAGGTCTCTCATCATGTAGTTTACACAGCAGAGAGAGAGACAGGGTCAGGCACATAGACAGAGCTGCAGCTGATGATTACTTACACACAATTGAAGCTATATCTCTGCTTTCTATCACTCTGAAGATATTTTACTCACAGTATTAATGCCAGTGAAGATTGTTTCTGTATGCTGGATGTGCTGGACACAGTTCTCCATAGTAATGCCCACAGTGAAAACTGTTCTCTGTAAATGTCATATTTCCTTCTCATAAGAAATGAAAAGATGAAAAAAGCATTGTATAGCTATTTGCTAGTAATTACTGGAAATATAGGTGGCATTTAGAATGTTAGTTAACTTTCACAGTTGTCCTTTATACACATGATCATGACTAGAAAATCAGAGGCTTGCATATCTATCACCTGACCAAACTGATCACATGCTTCTCCATCAGATCTCCTAGACATGCCCATCTTTAGTGATGATATCTCTCCATCAGTACCAGAGATGGTCAATGAGAGGCAAATCTAATGCTCTAAGTATGGAACTTAGAATTGCAACCATGACCTGTGCTTCCTGTCCATTTTGATTGGCCTAATTCAAAATCACATAGAATTCGCATTAAATTTGCATGCAACCTGAATTTCTTAGCATGTCATTGGTCATCACTGGCAATCCAAACTATTTAACACTGCAGTGAGTTACACCTCAAAAATCCCTTCTCTATACTCACCTGGACCCACAAAAGCTCCAGTGATGACACCAATCACCTGACCTCGCCAACTCCACCTCCCGTTTCCTCCTCTGCAACACAGGGAAGGGGTGGAGGGTGCATGCTCCTCCCTGATTACCTCACACAGCTAGAGACTAGATAAAGGGAGAAGTACAGTCAGATCCCACGCTGCTGCTCATTCAGGGAAGCAGCATCTGAAAACCTGTGTATGTACAGTACCAGTTCTACATAGAACCAGGCTGTGCTCAGGTTTTATCTTTTCCTCACTGTAAGGGTTAAGAATTCAGGGATGTAAATGACATTATATCTGAAATACTCAGTTCCCTAATCTATCTACATGGGTCTGATCAGCAGACATAAGAGGATTGGTGCTAGTGAGGACACCCTTTAGTTATTGTCACTTCATGTTTACAGGTGTTTGAGAGGGACATGGAGGGCGCCATGTTTATTTCCTTTTAAACAATACCAGTTGCCTGGCAGTCCTGTTGATCTCTCTGGCATCAGTAGTGTCTGAATCACACACCTGAAACAAGCGCACGGCTAGTCGTAAAAATCTGATCTGCATGCTTGTTTAGGGTCTAAAGTTAAGCGTATAAAGATGCCCATTAACGGTACAATTTTTTCATCAGATGCAATCTTTCAACGCACTTTTTATGATCGATCTGCCTGATTGTACAAGGTCTAAAAGTATTAGTGGCAGAGGAGCCTCCATATTCCTTTCACTTCATTCGTCCTTTAAAGAAAAGGTCAGAGCACTTTAAAAAATAAAAAATTAACTTACCTGGGGCTTCCTCCAGCCCCTGGCAGCCGTCCTGTGCCCTCGCCGCAGCTCTGGTGGCTCCCGGTACCCTCTGGTGGAGAAGCCGACCTTGCCAGGTCGGCTTCTCCTGCGCTGCAGCATGCGGCTCACTGGTTGTGGTAATGTCATCTGGACTGTAAAGTGCAGGCGCAGAACTACTGCGCCTGCGCAATACAGTCTGGATGATGTCAGTGCGACTCTGAGAGCCGCTCACGCAGGCGCAGTGGACATCCTGCGCAGGAGGGGTCCCTGGGCCACCAGCGGTGATCGGAGCTGCGTCAAGGGCACAGGTCAGTTAGCAGGGGCTGGAGGAAGGTAAATGGATTTTTTTAGTTTTATACAGCTCGGATGTGTTTTTTAAAGATTGCTCACCTGATTAGGGTGAGGTGTGTTCCCTTCAGAAATGTACAGAATAAAAGTCCATCTTCAGAATAAGCTACACCAGATAAGCCTGGAGAAATTTCCCAGAGCAGGTTCATAGAAAGATTTCACTACTGGAAGTAATGCTTACCATGCAAGAAAATCAGGGAATAGTTAACCCCCTGCACGCGAAGTGCATCTCACTATCGCTATCTCGGATTTTCTTTGCACAAAATCATAAATGCTATACTTATTTTTGGCCACAAGATGGCGATGAAGTATGCATTCAACAAGCAGAAGGAGCTATTTTGGAGGCAGGTAACAATTCCTTGTACCAATTTCTATAACTTACATTCAGGACTTTAAAAAGGAGCCTGAAGCAAGAAGTATATGGAGGCAACCATATTTATTTCCTTTTAAAGTGAATGTTTACCCATTTAAAAATAAAAAAAGTCAGATACTCACCTAAGGAGAGGGAAGGCTCGGTCCTAATGAGCCTTCCCCCTCCTTTCCCGGTGCCCCCGGTGCTGCGCAGGATCCCCCGTAGCAGTATTCGACCAGTTCAGTCAAATACTGCCACTTCCGCTGCCGAAGGGATGTTTCGGAAGCCTTCGGGAAGCCCGAGTGCTCCCGAAGACCTCCGAAGTCCCTGCGGCGGCGGACGCGAACGGGGGAGCCAGCGCAGCACCGAGGGCACCGGGAGAGGAGAGGGAAGGCTCATTAGGACCGAGCCTTCCCTCTCCTTAGGTGAGTATCTGACTTTTTTATTTTTACATTGGTACCCATTGGCTTTAAAGAATACCAGTTGCCTGGGAGCCCTGTTAAAAAATTTACAAAAACGCCTATAATGTGAACAAGGCCTCAAAGATACACAACAGCATAAAAACCTTTAAACAAAAAAACATTTCTTTGTTACAGCTGATACAAATCTTTAAACAAATAAGCAGTTTTTGCTTCCTGGTTCATGGAAGCAGACATATTGTTAACAGCCTGTGCTTTCTAATGGGCTTATCTGCCATAGGCAGTCATGTGACACAGGGGGAGAGATCAGATTACAACTAGTGATTAGACACAAAGGAGGGGGAATTAACCAGGCTAAACCCTCTGAATACATACAGGATGCAGTTATCTCTGTTTTCCTTCTGTCCTGTGCAAGAGTTCAGGTCCACTTTAATTAATAAACAAAAGAAAATGGATACTTATCTGGGTAGAGGGAAGGCTCCAGATCATAAAGAGGCTTCCCCATTCTCCTACATCAAGCCCTCCATCGCTAGGGCCCCTGAAGTGTGGCCTACCTGCACATGGGCACCAGCACCACCCCACTCAGGCAGAAATAGCGGAGTACAGTAGCTCACACCTGATCCAGTCTGGCTTTTTCAGAAGAAAGCGGAGTGGGTCGGTGCTGGTGCGCATGCGCAAGCTGTCGACAAGCTCTTTTTCGTGGGTTCCAGCTCCGGAAAGGTCCTGCGGAGAAGGACGAGGGAAGCCTCTTTAGGACCAGAGCCTTTCCCCTGCAGAGGTGATTACCTTGTAAGGGCACTTTTCTTCTTTTCTGGTACACTTTAATGTGCTTCAAATGCTGAGTAAAGATGGCTTAAAGAGAATCTGTATTGTTAAAATCGCACAAAAGTAAACATACCAGTGCGTTAGGGGACATCTCCTATTACCCTCTGTCACAATTTTGCCGCTCCTCGCCGCATTAAAAGTGGTTAAAAACAGTTTTAAAAAGTTTGTTTATAAACAAACAAAATGGCCACCAAAACAGGAAGTAGGTTGATGTACAGTATGTCCACACATAGAAAATACATTCATACACAAGCAGGCTGTATACACCCTTCCATTTTAATCTCAAGAGATCATTTGTGTGTTTCTTTCCCCCTGCAGCTATCTTCCACTGAAGTGTCAGGCTGTTTCTTCCTGCACAGTGCAGACAGCTCTGCCTGTATGTAATTCCTCAGTATGTGAAAGCCCAGCCAGCTCAGAGGAGGATTTATCCAGCTTGTAAAAGATAAGAGAGAAGCTGCCCTAATCTAAATAACACACAGGCAGTGTGCAGAGAGGGGCCTTTAGGGGGGAGATGCATCACAGAACCACAACACTGAAGAACTTGGCAGCCTTCCAGACACAGGCTGACAAGTCTGACAAGAGAGAGATAAGTTGATTTATTACAGAGACTGTGATAGCAGAAAGTGCTACAGTAAGCCAGGACACATTAGAATAGCTTTTGGAACTTGTAGGATGATAAAAAACAGGATGCAATTTTTGTTACGGAGTCTCTTTAAAGAGAACCCGAGGTGTGTTTGAAGAATGTTATCTGCATACAGAGGCTGGATCTGCCTATACAGCCCAGCCTCTGTTGCTATCCCAAACCCCACTAAGGTCCCCCTGCACTCTGCAATCCCTCATAAATCACAGCCATGCTGTGAGGCTCTGTTTACATCTGTAGTGTCAGTCTCGGCTGTTCCCCCGCCTCCTGCATGGCTCCGGTCCCTGCCCCCATCCCTTCCCTCCAATCAACAGGGAGGGAAGGGATGCAGGCGGGGACTGGAGTTCTGCAGGAGGCGGGGAGAGCAGCAGACTGACACTATAGATATAAACACAGCCAGCTCTGACAAGCTGTTTGTCAGCAGCATGGCTGTGATTTATGAGGGATTGCAGAGTGCAGGGGGACCTTAGAGGGGTTTGGGATAGCAACAGAGGTTAGGCTGTATAGGCAGATCCAGCCTCTGTATGCAGATAATATTCTTCAAACCCACCTCGGGTTCTCTTTAAACCTCCGATTTTAGGTTCGCGAGCCGCGAACGCGAACTTCTGCAAAAGTTCAGGTTTGCGTGAACTTTGCGAACCGCAATAGACTTCAATGGGGAGGCGAATTTTGAAAACTAGAAACATTAATTCTGGCCACAAAAGTGATGGAAAAGATGTTGCAAGGGGTCTAACACCTGGAGGGGGGCATGGATGAGTGGGATACACGCCAAAAGTCCCGGGGAAAAATCTGGATTTGACGCACAGCAGCGTTTTAAGGGCAGAAATCACATTGAATGCTAAATTGCAGGCCTAAAGTGCTTTAAAACATCTTGCATGTGTATACATCAATCAGGGAGTGTAATTAGAGTTCTGCTTCACACTGACACACCAAACTCACTGTGTAACGCACCGCAAACAGCTGTTTGTGTAGTGACAGCCGTGCTGGACTGGTGCGCACCATGGCCAGAGTGCAGGCGATAGCGTTTTTCAAGCCCATATGGTCGCCGGGCTGTGGTAGCTCAATGATAGAACAACAGTGACTGTCTTGCTGATCGAATTTGGTCTGACCACAATGAAGCAACGACCTTATTATCTTGGGTGTGCCCCCCCGACACACTCATATATACCCGGCGGTCATTGCTTCATTGTGATACGCAAGCCCCTTCACCGCGGCAATATAACGATCACGAAGGGGAATTGACACATGCACATGCCTTTTGTTTTTTTTGTTGCAGCTGCAGTGCAGCCAGAAAAATTAGGCAGGCATGTACACGCGCCAGAATTTTTTTTTTATTGGTTTTGTTAGCGGCCGCTGCTAGCAGTGGCCTTAAAAATTCAGGAATCAGCCTGGAGTCCTGGACCCTGTTGGTGGTGGCGGAGAAGGCAGTCAAGTGGCCTGCAGGCAGAGACTGATGTCTTGAGGCAGGCAGTCACACGGTGTACAGGCAGAGATGCTGTGTGTGGGGACTGACTTAGTCTTCGGGCAGGCCTGACCACGCTTTGCAGACCATGTGGCCAGATGGATCCTTGACCCAACGCTGTGCCAGAGATGACACCACTTGCCTTTCAACATCACGGTAGTTTGGGTATCACCTTTTTTGAGAAATAATTGCGGCCTGGTATTTTCCACTGCGGTGTGTGGCTTTGCTTTTGTGTGCTGCTTTTCCTCAGGTGCTCATCCCATTGCAGTTTGTGCTTTGTAATCATGTGCCTTTGTAAGGAAGTTTTCCCTACGCGGGTCTTGGTCTTTCCACGGCTCAATTTTTGGTGGCAGAGAGTACAGATGGCATTGCTCTCATCTGAGTCAGACACACAAAAAAAAAGTCCAAACCGCTTAGCCCTGGGATGATGGCACTTTGGTGGTGGCGGCCGACTGAGTGTTAAGTGGGGTGCCAGAATCAGAGCAGGAGGAGGATGATATGTCATGCTTCCGTGTGGAAGCTGAGGTGTTCTGTGTTAAATAGTCAACTACATCCTGATAATCTTGGGGGTTGATGGCACGCACCTTCTGAACACTGTACATTGGTCCAGGGCCGCACAAAATCACGACAGCACGACCTCAAACAGACCTGCCGGGTGGCCTGCCTCTGGCTCTGCCTCTGCCTGTTTTGCCCATATTGGGGGGGATGAAGTGAAAGGTATGTACGAACTTGACTAATACAATGTGCAGTCACGTAGGTGCACTGAACAGGTATGCAGTGACTGGTATCAATACAATGTGCAGCTGTCACACACACAGGTACCGTGAACAGGTATGCAGTGACTAGTATTACAAATGTGCAGCTGTCACACACACAGTTACCGTGAACAGGTATGCAGTGACTAGTATTACAAATGTGCAGCTGTCACACACACAGGTACCGTGAACAGGTATGCAGTGACTGGTATATAATATAACACTGAGTGCGGTCACGTAGGTGCACTGAACAGATATGCAGTGACTGGTATCAATACAATGTGCAGCTGTCACACACACATGTACCGTGAACAGGTATGCACAGTCGGACTGGTATTACAAATGTGCAGCTGTCACACACGTGCAGTGAAAAGGTAGGCACTGAATGTGCTGGGCCTGGCAGTGGCACAGTAGGAATTACCAAGGGACAGCTGTGACTGACTGACAGGGCTGTATATGCAAGTGTCAGTGGGCCACACACAAAAAAAAAAAACAGATCACAAGAACAACATTAGCTCTCAAAAGAGCTGTTGTGGGGTGCTTTTTAGCATTAAGAATCAGCAAGGAGCAAGCTAACAAGCCTAACAAGAGCCTAACTAAGCTTTCCCTATGTCTCTGCAGCGAATCTCTTTTCTATAATTACTGCAGCCACACCGAGTGAGGGAAGTGACCGACAGAGCTGCCTTATGTAGGGAGGGAGGCTCCAGGAGGGAGTGTAGCCTGATTGGCTACCATGTGTCTACTGCCTGTAATGTAGAGGGTCAAAGTTGAGCCTAATAATGTAGTATGAGGGCGGGTCGAACTCGCATATAGTTCGCAGCTCACCGCAAATGTGAATCAGCGAAGTTCGCGCGCTCGCATGCGAACCGTTCGGGCCATCTCTAATGCTGAGTTTTTCAGAATAAGTCAGTAAATTGGGTCACTGGAATACTGAAAATTATGTTCCACCCAAAACTGACATTTCATAGTGAGATGCTGCAGGGGTGGCTGTCAGCCATATTTTTACTGACATAAAGCACAAAAACTCAACACAACAAACTTTTTAAAAGGGCCAGACCTACCGGTAGAAGTAGGCACACTTGGCTAGAGGCACAAGTGTGCTGAAAGGAGGCTCCCAAAGGTTCTTGAACCTGTGCCCACCATCCTGCAGCCTCGCTGAAACCGCGATCATGTCAGAATTTGTGGTTGTGGCAGATGGTTTGAATTCAGGGCGCCAGAACTTCTATACATATATGCTACTGAGGCGTAAACCCGGCTGTGATAGTAGGAAGGGCTGCCCTGTGTGTAGCCTTCAATATATATTAGTTGTCTTCATTCTAGCACCCTAAGCCAGCTAGGTACTCCCCCTCCCCTTCTCCCCCTACAAAGAGCAGAGAGTGAAGCGCACTGCTGCTGCTGTGGCACATCTTGTTCTTGCCGGAGACAATACACTCATTCCACTTGGCAATTTACACAGTTCACATCTGCATCGTGAGTGTTAACTTGCTAGACCACAGGTGTAACTAATGTTTGCAGTTTTCCCTGTCACATTCCAGCTCTCCGATACTTCCCCCTTTTCGCTGTGAAAGAGGAAATAACTGATAGATGGAATGTGACCTGGAGCGCAGTGGCCAGAGGCAACAAAGGTAAGTTAACCCCCTCTGCAGTGACCCGCATAAGTAAATGTTCTGGTTTTGTTTCAAAACCTTCAAAACAGTGTTCAAAATTCGTAAGGTCATCCCAGTGTGCATATTTGTTGTACGTGTGTCACCCTTAACATCAGTGCACAGATCGTTAGGGCAATGCTGTCTATAAAGAGCGCTATCTGGGACCATAGATCAGATATAGCCGGCTACCGTGTAGTGTTCAATGGAGGGGGTGGAGCAATGATGAGACAGCACGTGAGCGAGTGGATTCCAGTGGGCAGAGTGACACTATAATGTGCTTGCCTGTCATTTGTTAAAGCACGATTGTCAGCCATAAAATCAAATTCCATTTACCCGCTGCTCTGTTTATTATACAGCCTACAACCTGACCCTGCATTCCAGTATAATCCTAAATGTTTCTGCTGTGATAAATCTTATCTCAGTCAGCCTGGCTCTATTTGGTACATTGCCGAGGAGAGGGAAGCTTGTTATCTCCCCTGAAACATTCCTGTCCATCACTGATTGGCTGATGGAGCTCAGTGTGAAGCTGTTGAAATATGATCTATGTTGTGCTCACGTGTTTACAAAGCAAGCTAGCTATGACAGTGCAGTTTCTTGGCGAGAAAAAAAGAGTAATGGAGGAAATGACATCAGGCTTCAGTCAGAGGCAATAAAGATAGAAAATGCCTGAAACAGTTTTTTCCTTATTTACTATATAAGATTCACTGAAATCAATATGTGGACTGTACAATACATGTGTTATGTAAGTAGATCAAGTATTTATCTACTTATATACGTGTTTTTTTCCTGGTATAGTATGGCTGTCCCTGCTGCTTTAAGCAATGACGAGGAAAAACACCAGCAGACGCTATATTCTCGCCCGAGACAATATCGATTGCAGCAGAATGGTAATAAAATGCCAGGAGCACCACCCTGTGCATCATGTTCATTTTTTGCTCCATTCTACCTGGCAATAAGGGCCCATTCACACTAGAAATCGCAAAACGCTGAGCGTTTTTCCTAGCGATTTTTCACTGTATAGAGAGCGTTTTTCCAGCGATTAGCGTTTTGCGATTTCTAGTTCAATTCAAATACTTTTATTGAAACGCCAATCGCTCCAGAATCGCTCAGAAAACGCTGCATGCAAATCGCTAAACGCTTAGATGAGAACACTTCCATACACTTTCATTGTGCACACGTTTTTCAAATCGCTAGCGATTTTCAGCAAAGCTGGAATCGCTCTGAAAACGCACAAGTGTGAATGGGCCCTAAATCGTTGCCTTTTCTGGCCTGCGGGGCGACGGAACTGCAGACAAACGCTTCCGATTTCTGCTTTACCTTCCTAAAACGAAAATCACTCCTGGTTATATTTTTGGCCACAAGATGGCGATGACACACCAAGCTAGCATCGTGTTCCGCATACTTTCTAGAATGTTGGTCATGTGACCTGGATTATATAACTGGTTGTGACCTATATTCCATGTTCAGCAGCGGTGAGGCTCAGTGTGTCAGTAAATATAGCGCAGCCCACTTCCTGCCGGGATTATCCTATAAATTCACACGTATATGTGTTCATATGTGTGTATATATAGATGTACTGTGTATATATTAATGATATAATTGCAAAAAAGATAAATACCTACATGCAATGCATTTTTTTAACACAATCCCTTCATTTTAGGGCTCAAAAGTAATTGAACAAATTAAATAACTGGAAATAAAAATGATATTTTTTTAACCACTTCAGCCTACAATGTCGTTTCACCTTATGCATCCGAGCAACGTTCACCTCTCATTCATTCGCCAATAACTTTATCATTACTTATCACAATCTGTATCTTGTTTTTACCGCCTCCAATTAGGCTTTCTTTGGGTTGTACATTTTGCTAAGAATTATTTTTTTCTAAATGCATTTTAATGGGAATATTAAGAAAAAAAATGGAAAAAATTCATTATTTGTCAGTTTTCAGCCATACTACATGATACCATAATTAAAACCCACATATTTTATTTGCCCATTTGTCCCGGTTATTACACCATTTAAATTATGTCCCTTTACAATGTATGGCGCAAATATTTTATTTGGAAATAAAGGTGCATTTTTTCAATTGCGTCCATCCCAATTTACAAGCTTATATTTCAAAAAAAGTATAGTAATACACTCGCTTGACTAGCATATTAAAAAGGTTCAGACCCTTAGGTGACTATTTACGCTGGTTTTTTAAATTGTATTTTTTTTTTTAAAGTTCTTTCGCGAAAAAAGTAGGCAGTTAAAAAATGTGACAGATGACAGGTTTTGGGCCAGTCCATCTTTTTAAGGGGGATTCTCAGGGCTTTCTTTGTTTTCAACAGCATTTCCTGAACAACAGTTGCAAAATTTAACTGACATAATAGTGTGCAAGTGATTAGGGAGGCCGGCTGGTATCTTGCTATTTTGGCAGTTAAACTGCTGTTCAGGAAATGCTATTGAAAACAAAGAAAGCCCTGAGAATCCCCCTTAGGCTCCCTGCACACTGCAAATCCGTTTTCCGATTTGGTTTCCGATTTTCCTTGAATACATTCTACAGAAAAACGGATCAAAAAACGCAGCATGCAGTTAAGATTAAAAATCTGAATCGGAATCGGATGTAAAAACAGATTAAAAAGCGGAATCGGAATCTGAAATGCATGCAGTGTGCAAGAAAAGATGGACTGGCCCAAACCTGTCATCTGTCACATTTTCTAACTGCCTACTTTTTTCACGAAAGATCCCCTTTAATTAAACATTTTATTTGGGGTTTTTCAGAGTGGGGAGGTAAACAAGGGATTTTAAATAAAATTTATTGTGTATATTCAAAAAAAAAAAAAAAAAATATGTAGATGTATTTTTACTATTTGGCCACAGTGAGTTTGTGATTTTCCGTCCTGCAAGCATGCGTACAATATAAAAAAAGAAAAACATTTTTTTATTAAAAATATACTGTATATATTTTTTACTTTATTATTTGCTGCTATGGGCAGTATTGTTGCCCATACTTTTTTATTTTTTTTACACTTAGAAATGTTTATATTGGATCCAATACAGGCAACTAGTATTGCTTAAAGTGTACCAGAGCTCTATTAAATAAAAAGATTTATAAATACCTGGGGCTTCCTCCAGCCGCCGTCCTCCGCTGCCCGCAGCTTCGGTAACGGGTCCCGTCACTACCGCCAGTTGGACCTAGTCTACGCAGGAGAAGTGCGCTCTTGGCGTATATCTTCAGCAGCTGCTGGAGACATACGTAGAGGGCGCACATCCCTTACGTCAGACTGGCTCCGACTGAGGGAAGTGCGGGAACCCAGTACCGGAGCTGCAGGCAGCGGAGGACGGCAGAGTGGGAGCGATCCGAGTGGATGGGGCTGGAGGAAGCCCCGGGTATGTATAAATCTTTTTAACAGAGTTCTGGTTTCCTTTAAAAGAAGATCAATATGGCAGCCTCCATATAACTCTCACCTTGGAGCGGAGGAGACCGGGAGCCACCGGAGCTGCGGTGAGGGCACAGGACGGCTGCCAGGGGCTGGAGAAAGCCCCAAGTAAGTGGTTTTTTGTTTTTTTTTATTTGCCAGGACGTATCCTTTGAAGAAAAACATTTTTTTTGTTACAGCTAATTGTTGTTAACATCCAGGGCCATATGCAATTTA
This sequence comes from Hyperolius riggenbachi, assembly GCF_040937935.1. NCBI lineage: Eukaryota > Metazoa > Chordata > Amphibia > Anura > Hyperoliidae > Hyperolius > Hyperolius riggenbachi. The sequence goes on along the minus strand of NC_090651.1, from coordinate 350,912,232 downwards.
CTTTTTCTCCTAGGAGATCATTTTTCACCTTCCATTTAAAATAAAAAAAAGTAGGAAAAAAAAGTGTTATCAAAATTATTTTGAGTATTTGTTTGTTTGCTGGGGGTGTAAAGGGCATTTTATTTACAAGTTGTGAAAATATCACCCAGGAGTAAACTCAGGTCAAAAAGTGAAATGCATATGGCCCCATGTTTATAAATTAGCAGCTCTGGCGTGGCAAAGGAGATTCCTGAGCTGACACAGCTGAGAGATCAAATTATACTTGTGATTAGTGACAGATGAGGGGGAATTAGACAGGCTAAGCTCTCTAAATAAATACAGGGTGCATTTCTAAAGGTTTTCCTCCTGTCCTGTGCAAGGGTTTAGTTCCACTTTAATGTATTAGGAGTCTATACATTAGTAGCTTTGGCAGAGCAGCTAATTTGTAAACACAGGATGTTAACCCTATGTCTGCTTCCATGAAAGCAGGAAGTAGACACACAGCAGAATTATTGAAGGATTTGTATCAGCTGTAACAAAGAAATGTTTTTCTTTAAAGGTCATTATGCTGCTGCTTATATTTTAGAGCAGAGAGGAAGTTCTGAGTTCAGGACCACTTTAAAGATGACACAGACAGAATAGTCATCATAAATCCTAAGCAATGATAAAAGTATCAGTGTTCATTTGCTATAAAAAAAATGAAAACTTCAGGTTCCCATGTTCTCTCCCAGCATCCTCTGCAGCCAGCACTGCTTACTAACCTTTTCCTTGGCGCTGGCTGCGCGTGTCGCCCACACTCACATCCCAGACAAGAAATGATTTGTCTGCCCAAAACTAATGATGTCTCCGAGGCGGCTGCATCTCATGCCAGCGCAATCCAGGTTACAGTGTCAGGAGGCTGCGCACCACGGCATGTATAACCCGCACTGTACTGTGTACTCTGCTCCTCAACCAAATACCACACCACACCAGCAACACTGGCCTGATAAATCATGATGTATTTATAAAGTGCTGACATCTTCTGCAGCACTTTACAGAGTACATAGTCATGTCACTGACTGTCCTCAGAGGAGCTCACAATCTAATCCTACCATAGTCATAGTCTAATGCCCTACCATATTATTATGTATTTATATAGCACTGACATCTTTTGCAGCACTTTACAGAGTACATAGTCATGTCATTGACTGTCCTCAGAGGAGCCCACACTCTAATCCTGCCATGGTCATAGTCTAATGTCCTACCATATTATTATTATTATGTATTTATATAGCACTGACATCTTTTGCAGCACTTTACAGTAGTCATGTCACTGACTGTCCCCCTGCAAGCGTTTTAAAAAACGCTCAGAACCGCTCTTGGTGTGCACCAGCCTTAACTAAAATGTTATGGAAAACAAAAGTTTGCTTTCTTAAAACAGAAAGAATTTGCGATAATTCAGGTTGGAGTGAGCTCTGAGATGTCTCCCACGATGCATCACTGCTGAAATATGTAAATCACCCATTGTTGTCCCTGTGAGCTAGCCCCACCTCCAGATCCACTGGAATGCAATAATGTGTCAGCTTATTAATATTACAGAGCCACAAAAATTCAACATGCATACAGTTTCGGATTGATTGATCCTCATCAATGCATGGCATGGATTAATGTGGCTCTATGGGGTAGAACTTGAAACACCCAGGTACTCACACAGGTATTCAATCTCATATTTATATAGCACTGACATCTTCTGCAGCACTTTACAGAGTACATAATCATGTCACTGACTGTCCTCAGAGGAGCTCTCAATTTAATGGTGGCCATACATGGTACAATTTTTTCATACAATCTTACCATTTCTATGTAGTATAAGGGTAAATAAAGTGAATATACTGAAATTAAAATTTAGGCAGTTAACTTATATTGCATAGAAATGGTAAGATTGTATGAAAAAATTGTACCATGTATGGCCACCATAATGCTACCATAATTATAGTCTAATGTCCTACCATATTATTATTATGCATTTGTGTAGCACTGACATCTTCTGCAGCACTTTACAGAGTACAGTCATGTCACTGACTGTCCTCAGAGAAGCTATTGGTTTTTCACTTGGGCTGTATGGTTTGTTGTATATCCTAGATTGGGCGTCATGGTAGAAGTACAGGTGGGAGTAACGGGCAATCCACAGCTGCATTAGAGGTAATTATGTTTTTCTTTACAAGCCCTGCTTAGATGTTTTCCTTGCATTGAAAGACATCCATGGCTATAATTTCTAGGTAATGCCCAGTGATGTTGATCCAGGGATTTTATCTGATTGCCATCTGGAGTCGGGAAGGAATTTTTTCCCTTTTGGCGCTAATTGGAACATGCCTTGTAAGGGTTTTTTCACCTTCCTCTGGATCAACAGGGATATGTGAGGGAGCAGGCTGGTGTACTTTGTTCTCTGGTTGAACTCGATGGATGGATGTCTTTTTTCAACCTAAATAACTATGTAACTATGCAATGTAGGCTCATGCCTACAGGCGCCTAATGATGGAAAAGCGGCTCACTCCCCTCCCCCAGTGCCACTCTCCTTTCCTATGCAGTGTCCTGATGAAATCGAGATCTCCCTTCAGTCAGGGGCACCTCTAGCTACTTAATACTGATGTTTCTCTAGCTACCTCATACTTGGGGACACCTCTAGCTGCTTAATACTGAGGGTACTTCCGGCTACCTAATACTAAGGGGCACCTGTAGCTACCTATGACGGGCAGGGGAAGTAAGGGAGGACAGCCAGCACACTTGCGGTACGGTTTGGCGAGGGTTTGCAGGTTCAATGAGGGCGAAATCTAAGGTGCCAAGACATCTGTGTGCCTATAGGCTCCTGTGAGGTAAATCCGGGCCTGCCATAGCGGAAACTCAGCCTTTAACTTCAGCCTCTGAACTTTACGGGTTAAAAATGATCTCCATTCCAGGTGAAAATACTTCCTGAAAACAAAACGATCAGCGGCATAGATCACCAGCTCGAGTCACAGCAGAGAAAGTCTTCTGACAAAAACTCTCGCGAGGAATTAAACGGAGACAAAAATCCCGGCCCAGAACTTCAGTGCCGACGTTTTTGGGTGGTCTAAAAACCGACCCGCATCTCGGCTTGTTCCGTTATCAGAGGGAATCCGTGAATCGGGTAAAGTCTAAAAATAAGAATGTGAAAGAAAGGAGATCTGATTTCTCTCCCTGGTTGTGTAATTATTTTCAGAGCTGCTTCTAAAGGGGGGGAGGGGGGGATTTTCTCATCTTCTCCTCTGTCCTGGGAGTAAGCTACAGCAGGGTCCTCTGTGAATACATTAGAATTTGCTGGAAACACGGCAGAGAAAAAGCCAGCGGCAATGTAATGAGGGCCAATGTTCTCACAAAGGCGTGTGCGCAGGGAGCGCGGCATCATGGGAAAGGCGGCATAATGAAGCCAAAGAAAATTCACACAAGCCCCCGCCCTGAGGGCGATGGGGCTAAACACTGCCATGTATCATCTGATCAGCAACAAAGCTCCCCTGTGTGTAATTAGCCAGGCTGAGAAAGGCCTGGTGCAGCTGCAGTGCAGCGTTCCAAGCCTCCATCTCCTGCCTATCACCTGCTCTGTAGCAGTGTTCCCAGCATCATCGGAGGAGTGCTATGTACAGGAGGCCCTGAGGGACACATCAACGCTGCAGGACACCTTCCTGAATCCTGGACACAGCCAGGGAGAAAGCTCCTCATACAAATCAAGCGTTACCACCGATTCCTGTAGAGCTTTTTCCTCAGGCATTTTCCAGCTCCATTTAAACCAGCCAGAAAACCAGCATGTAAATTCTCCTTTTGTATGGTGTGTGGCCTTCACGTATATTTGTACATTGCTATATATGGCCGGTGTTGGTACTCCCATAGATTAGAGTAGGCACACTGAAGGCTTGGTGTGGGGTGTGGCCTCCACATATTGTATATTTCTACATTGTACAGCACTGTCTGTGGAATATATCAGAGCTATATAAATGTATAATAATACTGTGTGACTGTGGTGAGGACATTAGAGTGTAAGCTCCTCTGGTGCAGAGGCTGATGGGAATGGATCAGTGATCTCTGTACAGCGCTGTGGAATATGTCAGACCTATATAAATGTATAATAATAATAGTGTGCGACTGTGGTGAGGACATTAGAGTGTAAGCTCCTCTGGTGCAGAGACTGATCGGAATGGATCAGGGATCTCTGTACAGCGCTGTGGAATAGGTCGGAGCCAAGTAAATGTATAATAATAGTGTGTGTCTGTAATGAGGACATTAGAGTGTAAGCTCCTCTGGAGCAGAGACTGAAGGGAATGGATCGGTGATCTCTGTATAGCGCTGTGGAATATATCAGCGCTATATAAATGTATAATAGTGTGTGATTGTGGTGAGGATATTAGAGTGTAAGCTCCTCTGGTGCAGAGACTGATGGGAATGGATCAGTGATCTCTGTACAGCGCTCGGGAATATATCAGAGCTATATAAATGTATAATAGTGTGTGATTGTGGTGAGGACATTACAGTGTTAGCTCCTCTGCTGCAGAGGCTGATGGGAATGGATCAGTGATCTCTGTACAGCGCTCGGGAATATATCAGAGCTATATAAATGTATAATAGTGTGTGATTGTGGTGAGGACATTACAGTGTAAGCTCCTCTGTTGCAGAGACTGATGGGAATAGAAGAGTGACCTCTGTACAGCGCTGTGGAATATGTCAGAGCTATATAAATGTATAATAATAATAATAGTGTGTGGCTGTGGAGAGGATATTAGAGTGTGAGCTCCTCTGGTGCAGAGACTGATGGGAATGGATCAGTGATCTCTGTACAGCGCTGTGGAATATGTCAGAGCTATATAAATGTATAATAATAGTGTGTGTCTGTGGTGAGGACATTAGAGTGTAAGCGCCTCTGCTACAGAGGCTGATGGGAATGGACCAGTGATCTCTGTACAGCGCTCGGGAATATATCAGAGCTATATAAATGTATAATAGTGTGTGATTGTGGTGAGGACATTAGAGTGTAAGCGCCTCTGGTGCAGAGACTGATGGGAATGGATCAGTGATCTCTGTACAGCGCTGTGGAATATATCAGAGCTATATAAATGTATAATAGTGTGTGAATGTGGTGAGGACATTAGAGTGTAAGCTCCTCTGCTGCAGAGGCTGATGGGAATGGATCAGTGATCTCTGTACAGCGCTCTGGAATATATCAGAGCTATATAAATGTATAATAGTGTGTGAATGTGGTGAGGACATAGAGGTAGCCATACACTGGTCGATTTGTCATCAGATTCGACCAACAGATAGATCCCTCTCTGATCGAATCTGATCTGAGAGGGATCGTATGGCTACCTTTACTGCAAACAGATTGTGAACCGATTTCAGCCTGAAACCGTTCACAATCTGTTGTGGTGGTGGTGCTGCCGCCGCTCCCGCCCGCATACATTACCTGCTCCGCCGGCATGACTGCCCCCGGTCACGGCTGCTCCGTCTCCGCTCTGGTCTCCAAGTCCGGCATGCTTTACTTCTTCCTGCCCGGAAGGAAGTTTAAACAGTAGAGCGCCCTCTACTGTTTAAACTTCCTGCCGGGCAGGAGGAACTGAAGCATACCGGAGACCAGCGCGGAGACGGAGCAGCGGTGACCGGGGGCAGTCGCGCCGGCAGAGCAGGTAATATATTGCCGCTCTATTGCGTCGGTCGGCGGGCACTCGAACGCCGCTAGCGACGCGCTCCCTACCCGCGGGCGATCGACAGTAATTTTCCGCACGGATCGATCGACGGGATTGGACGAAATGGATCGAAATTCGGCGTGTAGCACTAACGATTGGCAGCAGATTCGATCCCAGTGATCGAATCTGCTGTCACAGATTCGATCCCAGTGATCGAATCTGCTGTCGAAATGGCGGCAAATCGGGCCAGTGTATGGCCAGCTTTAGAGTGTAAGCGCCTCTGGTGCTGAGGCTGATGGGAATGGATCAGTGATCTCTGTACAGAGCTGTGGAATGTCAGAGATATATAAATGTACTAGCAAAGCCTTAATATGAATATTTGGATTGTTTGTTGGCACAAATTCCATGACTAATTGAGCACTTTATTATTCAATTTATACTTGCAATACATATAATGCAAGTTGTAAAAAAATCTATATATATAAAATCGGATGTATGTGTGTGTGTGTGTGTGTGTGTGTGTGTGTGTGTGTGTGTGTGTGTGTGTGTGTGTGTGTGTGTGTGTGTGTGTGTGTGTGTGTGTGTGTGTGTGTGTGTGTGTGTGTGTGTGTGTGTGTGTGTGTGTGTGTGTGTGTGTGTGTGTGTGTGTGTGTGTGTGTGTGTGTGTGTGTGTGTGTGTGTGTGTGTGTGTGTGTGTGTGTGTGTGTGTGTGTGTGTGTGTGTGTGTGTGTGTGTGTGTGTGTGTATGTGCCGCGATCACTCGAAAACCCCTTGACCGATTTGAACGAAACTTGGTATACAGGTTCCTTACTACCTGGGATGATAGGTTCTGGGGGTCTCGCGGCCCCCCTGCCCACCTGGGCGGAGCTACAAACAGCAAATCAGATTCCACCCATTCAAGTCAATGGAAAAAATGTAAAAGGCTGCCATTCTCACAGTAATCAAGCCAGAGTCCCCACACTTGGCACAGTTGGTCACTTGGTGACCGAAGTTACAAATCCAGGAAAAGCGGGTGGAGCATAAAACAGCCAATCAAAATTCAGCCATTCCTTTTAAATGGGAAAAAATGCAGCCATTCTTACACTGTTAATCGCAGGGTTCTCAAACTTGCCACACTTCGCCACTGGGTGAATAAGATTAAGATTTTGGAAAGTGGGTGGAGCCTACAACAGCCAATCAAAATTCACCTATTGCGTTTAAAGGGGAATATTTAAACTGCTGCCATTCTTACACTGTTTATGGCAGAGGCTTCAGACTTGCTGCAGTCAGTCATTAGGTGACTGGGGTCCAAATTCACTAAAGGGGCGGGGCCACAAACAGCCAATCAGATTTCTTTGCTGGATAAACTGCTTCCATTCACACAATTTTGATGCCAGGAACCTGAAAGCTCACAAAATTGGTCATTGAGTGACTGTGTGACAAGGTTACACAAAGTGGGTGGAGCCAAAAACACATTTTACTGGGAAAATATAAACTGCAGCCATTCTTACACTGTTAATGGCAGGGTTGTCAAACTTTGCACAGTTGGTCATTGAGTGAATGTGATTAAGATTTTGGGAAGTGGGTAGAGCCTACAACAGCCAATCAAAATTCAACTTTTGATTGTCAAAGGGAATATTTAAACTGCAACCATTCTTATACTGTTAATAGCAGATGCCTCAAACCTGGTACAGCTGGGCACTGGGTGACTGGGGTTCAAATTCAGAAAGGGGCGGAGCCACAAACAGCCAATCAGATATACAAAGTATTGATACCAAGGATCCCAAAGCTGATAAACTTGGTAATTGAGTGACTATATGTCAAGGTTACAAAAAGTGGGCGGTGCCAGAAACTTAATTTTTTACATGGCAGGGTTCCCAAACTTGATACAATTGGCCACTGGGTGCCTGGGATTATTATTCAGAAATGTGGGTGGAGCCTACAACAGCCAATCAAAATTCAGCTATTGATTTTCATGGGGAATATTTACATTGCTACCATTCTTACACTGTTAATGGCAGAGGCCTCAAACCTGATACAGTCAGTAATTGGGTGACTGGGGACCAAATTCACTAAAGGCGGTGGAGCCACAAACAGCCAATCAGATTTGTTAGATTGATTTCAGCCATTCTGTTATTGGCAGGGTTCTCAAACTTGACACAGTTGGCCACTGGGTGACTAGGATTAATATTTAGGAAAGTGGGTGGAGTGTACAGCAGCCAATCAAAATTCATCTTTTGATTTTCAAGGGGAATATTTACATTGCTGCCATTCTTGCACTGTTAATGGCACAGATTATTATACAGAAAAGTGGGTGGAGCCTAAAAAAAACAATCAAAATTCACCTGTTGATTTTCAAAGGGAATATTAAAATTGCTGCCATTCTTGCACTGTTAATGGCACAAGCCTCAAACCTGGTACAGTTGATCATTGGGTCACTGGGGTTCAAATTCAGAAAAGGGGATAGAGGAGGCATGGGCAAACTTGGCCCTCCAGCTGTTGAGGAACTACAAGTCCCACAATGCATTGCAGGAGTCTGACAGCCACAGTCATGACTCATAAAGGCAAATGCATTGTGGGATTTGTAGTTCCTTAACAGCTGGAGGGCCAAGTTTGCCCATGCCTGTGATAGAGCCACAAACAGCCAATCAGATGTTTCATTTCACTGGGAAAATACAAATTATTGATGCCAAGGACCCAAAGCTCACAAACATGGTCATTGAGTGACTGTGTGTCCAGTTTACAAAAAGTGGGCGGAGCCAAAAACAAATTTCAATGGGAAAATGTAAACTGCAGCCCTTCTTCACTGTTAATAGCAGGGATCTCAAACTTTGCCAAGATGGTCACTGGGTGACTGAGATTAATATTCAGGGAAGTGGGTGGAGCCTATAATAGCCAAAATAGTCAAAATTCACCTGTTGATTTTCAAAAGGAATATTTAAATTGCTGCCATTTTTACACTGGTATTAGCAGATCAGAGCAGTTTCTAGGCTAAATTTCACCCAGGGCGAGGGTGTAAAAATCGCCCCCCACCCCCATGGAGCCAGGCATAGGTGCCCGCAGTACAGGTTGAACAGGTTAGCTACGTAGGTGCCTCCAGTATAGGGTAGCCTGCATAGTTGCCCCCAGTGTAGGTTAGATAGGTAGGTGCCTGCTTTATAGGTTATCTACGTTGGTGCCTCCAGTATAGGGTAGCCCGTATAGTTGCCACCAGTGTGGGTTAGATAGGTAGGTGCCCCCAGTATAGTTTAGATAGGTAGGTGCCCGCAGTATAGGTTAGATAGGTAGGTTCCCGCAGTATAGGTTCGATAGGTAGGTTCCCCCAGTATGGGTTAGATCGGTAGGTTCCCCCAGTATAGGTTCAATAGGTAGGTTCCCCCAGTATAGGTTAGATAGGTAGGTCCCCCCAGTATGGGTTAGATAGGTAGGTTCCTGCAGTTTAGGATAGTTAGGTAGGTTCCCGCAGTATAGCTTGGCTAGGTAGGTTCCCGCAGTATAGGTTAGTTAGGTAGGTTCCCGCAGTATAGGTTAGTTAGGTAAGTTCCCGCAGTATAGGATAGTTAGGTAGGTTCCCACAGTATAGCTTGGCTAGGTAGGTTCTCGCAGTATAGGTTAGTTAGGTAGGTTCCCGCAGTATAGGTTAGTTAGGTAGGTTCCCGCAGTATAGGTTAGTTAGGTAGGTTCCCGCAGTATAGGATAGTTAGGTAGGTTCCTACAGTATAGCTTGGCTAGGTAGGTTCCCGCAGTATAGGTTAGTTAGGTAGGTTCCCGCAGTATAGGTTAGTTAGGTAGGTTCCCGCAGTATAGGTTAGTTAGGTAGGTTCCCGCAGTATAGGTTAGTTAGGTAGGTAGGTTCCTGCAGTGTAGGATAAATAGGTAGGTTCCTGCAGTTTAGGTTAGTTAGGTAGGTTCCCACAGTTTAGGTTAGTTGGTATGGGCGGTATGAGTTGGGCGCAGGAGCGGGGGGAGCGAACATAATAGTAATAACTCACCTGCTTCCGCCGAACCCGCGCTGCTTCAATGTCCTTCCTTTCCCGGCATCTATCTCATTAGTCACAGTGCTTCCTGTGATGACATGCGGTATGTCATCACAGGGGGCGCTGTTACCAGGCGACGGACGCCGGGAGAGGAAAGATATTGAAACTGCGGGGAACGGATGAAGAAGGTGAGTTATAACTATTATGTCCGTTCCCCCGCTCCGGCGCCCCCCCTCCTGCCGCACAATAAAGCACCCCGGGCGATTGCACGTATCACACACCCATAGAAACGGGGCTGTAGCAGATGCCTCAAACCTGCTATAGTTGGTCATTGGGTGACTGGGGTTCAAATGTTGGAGAGGAGTGCAGCCACAGACAGCCAATCTGATTTGTTTAATTTCTATGGGAATATACAAATTATTGATGCCAAAGACCCCGAAGTTCACAAACTTGGTCATTGAGTGTTCGTGCATTAGGGTTAGAAAAAGTGGGCGGAGCCAAAACCGGTCAAATACATACACAGGCAGTTCCACGTCATTAGTGGGTGGAGACAAATGCAAATTTCACTGGGAAAATGTAAACTGCAGCCATACTTACACTGTTAATGGTAGGGTTCTCAAACTTTGCACAGTTGGTCACTGGGTGACTGGGTTAAATATTCAGAAAAGTGGGTGGAGCCTACAAAAGTGAATCAAACTTCACCTATTGCTTCTCAAGGGGAATATTTAATTGCTGCCATTCTTGCACTGTTAATGGCACAGGCCTCAAACCTGCTACAGTTGGTCATTGGGTGACTGGGGTTCAAATTCAGAAAAGGGGTGGAGCCACAAACAGCCAATCAGATTTTTTTCATTTCAATGCAAATTATTGTTTCCAAAGACCGCAAAGCTCACAAACTTGGTCATTGAGTAATTGTGTGTTAGGGTTAGAAAAAGTGGGCGGAGCCAACACTAGCCAAATACATACCCGGGCAACGCCGGGCAATCAGCTAGTATATGAATAATAAAAGTGTATAAAAACTTGTGTGTTTGCTTTAGTACACTGATTGTATGTTGATTTTTCACTAAGAATGAGGGCACTTTATTATTAGATTTATATTTGCAATATTTAATGCAAACTGCATGCAAATTTATGATTATTGCTTGCAAATTGTATGAAAAATTAATTTTTTGCTTGATTACACTGATAGTATGTTAATTTAACACTAAGGCTGCTTTCACAGTGGGACGTTAAAGTCCCACGTTACAGCAGCCTGTAACGCAGCCCAACTGACAGCAATGATAAATCAATGGGCTGTTCACAGTGCTCACGTTGCGTTGGAGTATAACGCAGCACGGTATATGAAAGTGCAGCGTGCTGTGCGTTATACTCGTATGTGGCTGTGTTCGACCGTTTGCACATGCTCAGTACTGTTTTGTTTTTTTTGTTTTTTTAAGTTCCACATGCGCGGTTTTTATCCGATCCGCATGCGTCAAAAAGTATGCGTCACGTACGCATGAAGAGACACATAACGCGGCTCTATATAACGTCCAACTTCAAAGCTAACATGCGTTGCGTTAGGGGCACGTTTTGCGACTTTAACATCGCATCTAACGCAACGTCTTGGTGTGAAAGAGCCCTAAGATTGAGGGCATTTTATTATGAAATTTGCAGTACGTTAATATTGCAAGCTATATGCAAATTTGTTAATAATGCAAGTCAAATGCAAATTTATGAATATTGCAAGTTGTATGCAATCTTTTATTTTTGCTTTACTACACAGATTGAGGCCATATATGGCCTCAATTCACTAAGCTTAACTCCTGTCTTTAATAACTCTTCTGAGCTGTTTTACAGTTATCACCATGGCGATATAATTGTGATAACTGTAAAACAGCTTAGAAGAGTTATTAAAGACAGGAGTTAAGGTTAGTGAATTGAGGCCAATGTTTATCACTAAGAATGAGGTCAATGTATTACTGTATTTGCAATATGTGAATATTGTAAGTTGTATGCAAATGTATGAATAACACAAGTTTATGCACATTGTTTAGTATTTATAAAGTGCCGACATCTTCTGCAGCGCTGTACAGAGTATACTGTCTTGTCACTTAATTGTCCCCCAGAGGAGCTCACAATCAAATCCCTACCATAGTCAAACGTCTATTTATGTATTGCGTAGTGTATGTATCGAAGTCTAGGGATAATTTTTTTTTTTTGGGAGAACATACAAACTCGGTGCAGATAGTGCCCTAAGCTTGGACTCAAACCAGGAACCCAGCACTGCAAGGTGAGCTAACTCCTATGCTACTGTGCTGCCAAAATCTATACGAATCTCCTCCACTGCTTACCTATATCTGTACTAATCTCCCCACTACACACTCAACAACCAGTGCAATGTTTAACCAGTTTTTCCCCTTAAAAAAAACAGCGCAGGTTTCACCTGTCAGCACTCCTTCCATTCATTTGCCTAAAACTGTATTACTACTTATCACAACAAAACAATCTATATCTTGGTGGGTTTTTTTTGCCATCAATTAGGCTTTCTTTGGGGGGTACTTTTTGCTAAGAATTATTTTATTCTAAGTCTTTTATCAGGAAAAAGAAGAAGAAAAAAATGGAAAAAATTCATTATTTCTCAGTTTTCTGCCATTTTAGTTTTAAAATAATACGTTACCGTCATTAAAACCCATACATTTTATTTGCCCATTTGTCCCAGTTATTGCAACGTTTAAAATATCTCCCTAGTACAATGTATGGCACCAGTATTTAATTTGGAAATAAAGGTGCATTTTTTCAGTTTTGCGTCCATCCCTTACTACAAGCCCATAATTTATAAAGTATTAGTAAAATACCCTCTTGACATACATATTAAAAAAGTTCAGTTCCTAAGGTAACTATGTATTTATTTATTTTTTAAACAAAATTTTCTAACTATTGGAGAGTGTGGGAGGTCAGGGGTTAATTTCAAAAAAAGTAAAAATAGGTACTTCATTGGAAAAAAAAAATGCAGATGTAATTTTACTATTTGGCCACAAGATGTCCTTGGAGGTGTCTTCCATATGGGTAGTATTACTATGCAAACAGGAAGCACTGCGTGGACAGACTTTGTGAATGGTGGCGCTGTCTCATAGACGGCTGCGGTCATTTACACGGGGACTTCAATGAATGGGAACTGTGTTCCTATTCATTGATCTAGTGGCGAACGATCAGCGGAGGTACCAAGCGTGGGGGGCGAGCGGTAATGCGCGGCAGGGAGGGACTTGATAGCTACGCCCCTGCAAACAGTTATGGCATTTGGCAGGGACGTAGTTACTTGTCCCGGGGGAGGGGAAGTGGTTAATGGGCATAAGTAATGCGTTTCTATGGACATGTACAGTCAAGTGTTAAAATGAGCGTTTTCCCGTGTGCGGAAAAAAAAATTGTGTTTTTTTTCCACACACAATGTGCGATTCCTATTGCCGACAGTCAGGCAGAGATTCACATTCATTCTGCCACGATATGAAATTGTATGCAAAATGCATGTAATGTTTTCCTATGGGCATAGGGATGGTCGGAAATGACGATTTTCAATTTCACCAGAATTGCACCTTCCAACAAAAGGCTTCAAAAGTAATTGGCCGATTATTTTCCAGCTTGACCAATGGCGGAAAAGAACATCACATGTCACAGTCACATGCAATCAGCTCACGAGATGAAAGTCTGCTGTATGTATGTCTGTTCACTCATTAGGCCTGCATGATTTTAGGGGGGGGGAAATAAATTGCAATTTGTTAAAAATTTGTAATTTCGATTCTTTCACGATTTTTTTCAAATCAAGCTTCAGCACTAAATTCACAACGTACAGTAACATTTACAAACAGGCATTGAAAGAAAATGACATAGTATCAAACTGATACTATGATGTCATTTTCTGTCATGTTTGTAAATGTTACTGCATTGTGAATTTATGCTATAGAACAGGATTCAAAATGTACAGTACTGACACAGTGTGACTGCAGGAGACCGGGGTTAAAGAGGAACTCCAGAGAAAATAACGTAATAAAAAAGTGCTTCATTTTTACAATAATGATGTATAAATGATTTAGTCAGTATTTGCCCATTGTAAAAGCTTTTTTCTCCCTGATTTACATTCTGACATTTATCACATGGTGACATTTTTACTGCTGGCAGGTGATGTCACTGGAAGTAGCTGCTGCTTGCTTTTTTGCCAGTTGGAAACAGCTGTGAACAGCTATTTCCCACAATGCAACGAGGTTCACAGACAGGAAACTGCCAGGACCATGGTCCTGACAGTTTCCTGTAAGAGAGGTTTCACCACAATCAGCCATACAAACCCCCTGATGATCCGTTTGTGAAAAGGAAAAGATTTCTCATGGGAAAGGGGCTATCAGCTACTGATTGGGATGAAGTTCAATTCTTGGTCACATTTTCTTTTTAAGTGCAGAAATGTCTAGAAGTGCGAGTTGTGCGGATGCTTCACCTCCTCATGCAAAGTTTTGGCCATATTACACTATAAACTCCCGCACTTCCTCTTTCTGGCAGTAAGGAGGAAGCGTGCTGTAGTGCCGCAGAATGCAGGCAGCACTTCACGTGTGAGGCTAATATTTGTAACTCCTGGAACATTGCACCCATTAAAAAAAAAATTAAAATCGCTGCTTTGACGATTAGGAAATTGTGTTGCTGCAAATCGTGATTTCGGTTTCAAAACGATATATCATGCAGCCCTATCACTCCTGCTGCCTGTCCAGTCAGGGCAAGCGCTTGGCTAATGTACAGTATTTGAATGGGATGGAGCACACCAGACTGATGAGCTTTTCCCCAACTTAAACTCGGGTCCTGCAGCATTTCTACTGATTTCTGAGGCGATTCAGCCTCAATGTTAAGTATAGGAAAGTGAAAAATCGCTCTGAAAAGCGCTAGATCTAAATCGATTTTCCAAGCGTTTTTTGTTACAGAAGCTGTTCAGTTGCAGCTCTACTGTAACAAAAATTTTTTTTTTTAAAAACTACACCTAAGCGCTCGAAAAATTGCTATGCATGATCAGAAAATCTCTAGGCACATGCCTAGAATAATCAATACAAAAAGCGCTGAGCATTTGTGATTATGCTAGCGCTGTTAGGTGTGCACTGGCCCTCATTGCGAATGACAGCTCGGTGGCTTTTCTCATGAGTTATCCTCAACTGTAACATGCATGTACCTTATCTCATTACCATCTTATACATAGTAACACTGTAAAGTGGGGCTCCTGCTGCTGGAGAACTACAAATCCCAGCATCCTGTGCTGGGCAGCATGTAACGAGGCATGCTGGGACTTGCGAGAGAATTCTATAAACCACCCTCCCGCCTCCCGGCACATCCATGTTCCACAGTTCTCAGGCAACATCAGTACAGGACTAATCTCACCCCCCGTAGGCCGTATTAGACATGAGAGCCGTGTGCGAGTGAGGGAAAGTTCCCAGCATTCCCCTGGGTGTGAGTGGAGAGGCTTGTGTGGCTGGAGGGGACAAAGCGTCACACCTGTTGGAACTGTCATTACAAATCCTGTACAGAGGGGACAAAATGGCCACTGCACAGAGGTGCCCACATGCTTGTGAGGCAGTGCGTCCAGCATGGGTGGAGAGGGCGCCACACCTGCCGGAACGGTCATTACAGATCCTGTACAGAGGGGACAAAATGGCTACTGCACAGAGGTGCCTACATGCTTGAGGCAGTATGTGCAGCATGGGGGGGGGGAGTGCGCCACACCTGCCGGAACGGTCATTACAGATCGCGTACAGAGGGGACAAAATGGCTACTGCACAGAGGTGCCCACATGCCAGCGTACAGCAACAAATAATTTGAAGGAAACCCGTAAGGAAAAAACTGCCCGTGGGGGGGTACTTACCTTCGGGAGGTCCTCTTCACCCTTCGGGATCCAGCACTAGCTACCCCAGAGAGACGGCCACCATAATATTGACATCTGTGCCGCTCATGCTCCTGCGCAGTAGAGCGGACCCTATCCTGCTGGGCTGTATCTGCCAGAGCCCAAGCGGCAAGCGGATTCTGCGCCTGCACACTGTTGAGGGGGACCCAGCAGTGGAAGCCGTAGTGCGCCTGCACAATCAGATGAACTTTCGGGGGTGAGATCATTGCTGGATCGCTAAGGATGAGGGAAGCCTCATTAGTATCCAGAGGTTTCCCCTTTCGTGAATACCCCCTAGAGTCAGTTGCTATATGAGACCTAGATATGTTGAGTGGCACTCCCTCCTAAACAGTCTGCAGAAGCGTGTAATTGACAAAAAGCAAACAAATTTTTCTCTCACCCTTCCTCCGGTGACCTTGAATCCACCTGCTCAGACGTGTGCTCCTCGGATCACAAAACGAAAAGAGGCTGTCAGTTCAAATCAAGAAGAAAAAAAAAAAAGACATCCGGGCACCTTCCGTCCTCAAATACGTGGTAGTGTTTATTGGTCATCACAGGTCACATGCCATTGGCGCTGTCGGCTCTACATCAATGTGATGGTGGTGGTGAGTTGGAGGTGGGGGTACCAGTCGGGGCTTGCGACGGCCGTTTCGCGTCTTACTAGACGCTTGGTCACGCTGCGCTCCTGTTACTGAGGCAAATAACGGGTCAGTAGTATGACAAATTGGTCAAAACAAGTTGTTTTGACCAATTTGTCATACTACTGACCCGTTATTTGCATGCTCTGTTAAATTGTATACAGAGTATATACGCTTTCATGCGTGGGGTGGAGCTGGAGACAATAGTCCCCAACTACTGATAGGCGGTCAAGAGGCGGAGATTCTCTGCCCTTGCGCCGCCTCCCACCCGCAATGATTTTTGGGTAATGTAGCCTCTCTGGTCTGATGACGCGCATCCGGGTCTTCGGCAACCCCTCCCTCTGATCTCCACACATAGACGAACGGGACATCCGGAAGGGGCGGGGATCACTCCCGCATATACCGGATGTCCGTGGTCCGCCTCAGTAACAGGAGCGCAGCGTGATCAAGCGTCTAGTAAGACGCGAAACGGCCATCGCAAGCCCCGACTGGTACCCCCACCTCCAACTC
Organism: Hyperolius riggenbachi; assembly: GCF_040937935.1. Classification (NCBI taxonomy): domain Eukaryota; kingdom Metazoa; phylum Chordata; class Amphibia; order Anura; family Hyperoliidae; genus Hyperolius; species Hyperolius riggenbachi. The sequence continues at coordinate 350,895,599 of NC_090651.1, read as the reverse complement.
ACCACCACCATCACATTGATGTAGAGCCGACAGCGCCAATGGCATGTGACCTGTGATGACCAATAAACACTACCACGTATTTGAGGACGGAAGGTGCCCGGATGTCTTTTTTTTTTTCTTTTTCTTCTTGATTTGAACTGATACCCCCTAGAGTCGCCTTTTCTCACTACAGGTACTCTTTAACCTCCCCGGCGTTTTGATTACGCGCAGCGCGCGGCAGGTTTTTTTTTACCTAATTTTTTTTTTCATGTAGCTAGCCTAGCTACATGATTCCCCCCTCCCACCCTTCCGATTGCCGCCGGCGTTAATACCCATCAGGAAATCCCGTTCTGAACGGGATTTCCTGTAGGGCTTCCCCTGTCGCGACGATCGGACTGACGTCATCGACGTCATGGGGAGTCCCGATCCACCCCATAGCGCAACCTGGCGGTGAACGGCCAGATGAGCAAAGGGGTCTCGCGGGGGGAGGGCCCCTCTTTCGCGGCAGATCGGGAAAACACGCAGCTAGCAAAGTGCTAGCTGCGTGTTTAAAAAAAAAAAAAATACAAATCGGCCCACCAGGGCCTGAGAAATCCACGGCAGCGTTACTGGACAAGCTGAGCTCGTCCGTAACGCCCAGGTGGTTAGAGATCCCATGCCTGAAAACCCTTTAGCTAGCACTAGGCTAGCTAGTACAAGTGTCCGGCACCCCCAATTCCCGCCATTCCCCCGTTTATACATTACCCAGCCTGAATCTAGTGATCGCGCAGCCTCCGCGCACAGCTCCGGTCTTCACTATGGGGAGGATCGCACATGACGTCATGTGCAAACCCGATCCTCCCCATAGAGAGACCGAAGCTGTGCAGCGAGGCTGCGCGATCGCTAGATTCAGGCTGGGTAATGTATAACCAGGCAGGGTAACGTATAAACGGGGGGATCGAGGGGTGTCGGGCATTTGTACTAGCTAGCCTAGTGCTAGCTAATGGTTTTTCAGGCACGGGATCTCATTTATTATGTATGGGGGACTCCTGGGGCCATAACACAGTGTCAGGCATACCACTAAGGAGGTTAAAGAGAATTTGTAAGATAAAAAAAAAAAACCTCTGGGGGATACCTACCTTGGGAGGGGGAAGCGTCTGGATAATAGCAAGGCTTCCCCCATCCTCCGGTGTCCCGCCAATCCAGCGCTGTGACCCCTCCCCCCGAACAACGGCGAGGTAAATATTTACCTACCGCTATCCTGCGCAGGCGCACTAGCGGCTCTTCGTTTGGGCTCAGGCGAAAATAGCCAAGCACAATTGTATCCGCTCTACTGCGCAGATGCGAGTCCTTTGCGCCTCCACAGTAGAACGGATCACTGGATTGCCCCAAGCTTCAGAGGACAAGGAAGCCTCATTGGGACCCTGAGGCTTCCCCTTCCTGAGGTAAGTATCCCCCAGTGGGTTTTTTTTTTTTTCTTACAGTCTCTTTAAAGGGAACCAGAGACGCCGGAATCCTAAAAAGAAAAAATGATTTTATACATACCGGGGGCTTCTTCCAGCCCCATAAGCCTGCATCGCTCCCACGGCGCCATCCTCCGCTTCCTGGATCGCCGGTACCGGGTCCCGTCACTTCCGGCGGACTCGGCCAAATGTCAGTATGATCAGGGGCTCCCTCCATACCCTTACGCGTGCGGCTGCGCAGTATGCAGCTACACGCGTACGGGTATGCTGGGAGCCCCTGTGATGCGGACAATTGTCTGCTTGCTGCCGCCGACTGGCCGAAGCTACGGGACCAGGTACCGCCGGATACAGGAAGCGGAGGAGGGCGGCGTGGCAGCGATTCGTGCGTATGTGGCTGGAGGAAGCCCCAGGTATGTATAAAATCTTCTTTCTGGGGCCTCTGGTTCCCTTTAAGAAGTTTTAGGCTACTTACACACCAGGACGTTGCGTTTAGGGGATGTTATAGGGCACATAACGTGCCCCTAACGCAACGCTTGGTGGTGTGGGAGACGGACGCTACCAAGAGCCGCGTTACAAGCAGCTCTTGGTGCGCCTGCTCTGTCGGAGGCACTGCGGAGACCATGTGAGCGGAGCTCTCCGCATCACGTGGTCCCGCCAGCCAATCCGCGGCCGCTCCAGGATGTAAACACTGCAAGTGCAGTGAATAATAAGTAGCCATGTGCCTGGCTACGTAGCGGCCTCTCCCCACCTCCTCTCCGCCCATTAAATGAAAAAAAAAAAAAAACCTACTGAGCATGTGCAAACAGTCTAACGCGGCTTAGCCGCGTGTAAAGTACTGCATGCAGTACGTTATGTAGACGTGCTGCGTTACAATGTAACGCAACGTGGGCACTGTGAAAAGCCCATTGATTTTTCATTGCTGTGCGTTGGGGTGCGTTACAGGCTGCTCTAACGTGCGCCTGTAACTTCCCACTGTGAAAGCAGCCTAAGTGATGGTCGTGTCTAGAAGTCATGGAGAAGCATGTGATCAGTTTAGTCAGGTGATAAATATAAATTTATAATTTTAATTCTAATTTGCTAGTCATGATCATGTGCTTAAAGGAGTTGTCAGGCATATTTTAATAAAATAAACGCTACTTACCAGGGGCTTCCTCCAGCCCCAAGCTCCCAGGACCTCCATCGCCGCAGCTCTGCCCGCAGCCGTTTGCTGGAGCTCCGACCCGGTCCTCGGCGATGACGTCAGAGCGACCTGGAGGTAGTTCTGGAGTAGTTCTGCGCTTGCGTAGTCCGCTCCGGCCCACGTGACACAGGCGCAGTACAGAGCGACCTGCAGGTCGCTCTGACGTCATCGACGAGGACCGGGTCAGAGCTCCGGCAAACGGCTGCAGGCAGAGCTGCGGCGAGGGAGGTCCTGGGAGCTTGGGGCTGGAGGAAGCCCCCGGTAAGTAGCGTTTATTTTATTAAAATATGCCTGACAACTCCTTTAAGCATGAAAAAAGAAAAAATCACAGCAAATCAGGACTTTGCACATCTGTCAACTAATCAAAAAAATCACATGCTTCTCCAAGACGTGACCATCACTATTTGTATTAAGAGAGCCCAGGTGCTCAGTGTACTGTAAATCAGGCATCATTCCTGGGGCGGGGAGGAGGCTGGAATGGAAGGGTGATAGGAAGAACTTTGCAGCAAGCCCGCCTCTTCCTGTCTGAAAATTTCACATTAGCCAAAAATTCAAAATTTTCAAGCAGGGATTACTGGAACTGGGGAGGGGCGAGGAGAGGGACAGACACCGCACAGAGGTACATGGATCCAGCATGAACATACCTCTGTGCTTACTTCATGTAGCTTTGCCTCACATCAGGTATACTTTAACCGCTTCCAGCCCACACTAATTGAAACCTACGAGCTGTTTGGGACCTGTAATCCCCACCAGGGAGTAGATTTTTTTTTTTTAAATAATCCTGCTGCACGCTCAGCTCTGCCACCGATGCAGACCACTCGCCCTGCTGCCGCTATGATGGCAGAGCTCTATAACACGGTCAGGAACAGATTTCATTGGCTCACACTGATCACAGGGTGAGGAGCAAATGAAATCAGCTCCTGACTGGTTCAAAGAGCTCTGCAGTCATAGTAATGACATAGCGAGTGAGCTTCAGCGATAGGAGAGTGGCGTGATCGGTAGGCCCTGTTTTTTGTACCAGCGATCTCTGGTCCTTAAGGGGCCAGAGACTGCTGGTACTGAAGTGGTGAAATCCTATACTTTAAGAATGTACAAACCTATCCCATGCTTAAACTGTATTGTGTTTATGAAAAATATATGCTCATTTTAAATTTGATACCAGCAACATTTTTAAGGGTTGAGACAGAGCACCAAAAGACTGGAAAGATTGTATTGTGGGGGGGGGGAAGGGGGGGGCACACAAGCTTAATTGGCAACAGGTTGGTAATGTGACTGGGTATAAAAAGAGAGGCGGAGTCTCTGACAAGCAGAGATAAGGAGTACAACACTCTGTGAGATGCAGCTTCAGCAAATAAGAATGTGGAGATTTCATTATCTACAGTGCATCTTTGTGAGAAAAAAAATAATCAAGAGAATCCAGACAAATGTGTGTACCGCAGGGTTCCGAAGAACCACTGTCAGTGAATACAATTTCTCACTTCATACACACATGTAAGTTACAACTCAGTGATGTCAAAAAGGCATACATGCACAAGATGCTGCAACTCCACCACCTTCTCTGGACCTGAGCTTAATTCACACCACGTATCATGGCATGCTAAACTGTCCTATGAGGTCAGTGAGGGCCCTTTTCCACTGAGAGCGATTTTCTACAAATCAAAAAAAGCTAGCGATTTTTAAATTGTTAAGGTTGCTACTTTAACATAGGAACCATGAAAAGTATTTTCCACTATCACAATTTGATTTTCTGTAAATGGCAATCTCTTTTTGGAGCGATTTTACCTGTGACTGTGCCTCATGTAAAAATACATGCAAAATCGCAATTGCATAATAAAATCGATGAAAAAAAAATCGCAATCACTTGCATTTGGTTTTTCCTTTTGCGATTGCTTTTGGAAAAGAGCCCTGACCCAACTTTGTACTCTCTGATGTGCTGCAGAAAAGGTCAATGCTATATAAATACATTATTGTTATTATAATAATGTGGTAGGACATAGGATTGGAGTGTGAGTCCCCAGCAGTTGACAGACTATGCACTCTGTCAACTGCTGCAGAAGATGCCAGTGCTATAAAGATAATATGGTAGGTCATAAGATTATCACTATGGTAGAAATTAGATTGTGAGCTCTCAGGACAGTCAGTGACATGACTATGTACTCAGTAAAGCACTGCAGAAAATGTCAGTGCTATATAAATACATAATAATATGGTAAGATTAGATCATGAGCTCCTCTGAGGACAGTGACATGACTATGGCTTCCTATCCAGTCCAGAATCAGATTCAAGATATTGTGTCTGACCTACAATGAACTTTGCCTGACCGCGCCCCGCATCACCCAGTCCCATGCACAGCTCCAGGACTTCTCAAGAGCAGTTCCAACACTATGGAACTCCCTACCTCCACCCATTAGGGCAGTCCCCTCCTTCAACACCTTCAAGAAGGCCCTCAAAACTCACCTTTTCACTCTGGCCTACCACCCCTCACAATTGCTCTAAACCCACAGCTGAACTCGGGTCCCCTACCTCTCCCTCTAAATTGTAAGCCTTTGGGCAGGGTCCTCCTCCTTTTGTGTCCGACCTGATCATGCACCTCATTACTGTGCACCCATGCTATGCATCTGAGTGAACCTAACTTGCCTAATCTCCATGATCCCCTCCAGTGACTGACTAAGCATTACCTTGTACTCATACTGTGCTGGGCGATCTGGTTTTCTTGTATTCCTGTATTGTCATATTGCTGTGTGTCACCCCTAAATATTGTCTGTAACCTAAATTAATGTCAAGCGCTGCGTAATATGTTGGCGCTTTATACAATAAATAATAATAATATGTACTCTGTAAAGTGATGCAGATGTCAGCACAAAATACAGAAATTGAGATGCTATAAATCAATAATATTAATAATTGCACACACCTGGGCACAATACATAGGTGTAATAGAGGGCAGTATAACCAGAGGGCACTACACTGAATACTCACTAATAAATAATACAGGGGGTAGCATTATATTATAATGGGGTATAGATACGCAGGAAGACATATTAGGGGCACATAAGGCTGATACGTCACATGGGAGTGGCCACAGCTACGGGGGTAACAGTGTTGCCATGGCACCCGCCTCCCCAGAGAAGATTGCCCCGGACCCCCTCGGTCATGGAGGAACTACAGCAGCCAGCAGAACCCTAAGCCCCACCGCCTCTCTCCCTCCCTGCATTCTGCTGCGCATGCGCCGCACGCGCTCCCACAAAATGGCGGCACGCTCCGATTTCGATCACAAAATGGCGCCGCTAGAACAAGCGCCAGAGGAGCCGAGTCCGGGGCAGACACGGCGGGTTTACGGTCACAGCTGCTTCGGCTGTCAGGTACCACCGACAACGGGCACCGTCCGCAGCTCTACCCGACTCGAGGCCGCCATTCAAGAAGCTTCCACTCGCCAATACTGAGCATGCGCAACCCGAGCCAACCAGCGATCAGCGCGAGAGGAGTCCGCCGCGCCTGCGCACTGCACTCCCTGTGCTAGAGAGAGTGGACTGGGCGGTGCCACAGCAGCACAGGAGAGCATGGACTATAGTTCTGCCCTGTTCATGTCCAATATATCAATATAGATTCACCTCCAAAGTAGTAATATAACTCCATCCTATAACTTTACCTCAAAAGAATCCATATCCAGTGTAATAATATAACCCCACCCCTAGTGTAATATTATAATTCCATTTAATAACTCCAACTCAGAGTAATAATATATGTCTATATCCAGTGTAATAATATAACTCCACCCCCAGTGCAATGCTCCACTACCAATGTAATGCTATAACTCCATCCAATGCAATAATATATATCTGCCTCAGTGTAATGACTTATTTCAAATTTAATAATATAACTCCACTCCAAGTGTAATAATATAACCTCCCCAGTGTAAAAATATAATTTCATCTTAATGTAGAACTATTACTCTGCCCCCACTGCAGGGCCGAGGCATAGGCTGGAGAGGCTCCAGCCTCAGGGCGCAGTGTAGGAAAGGGGCGCAGAATTCATTCAGCTGTCATTCCTAATTGTGTTTGAAGCAGAAAGAAATAAGAAAAGGGGATACATGGCAGTGACTGCAAGCCAGATAACTAGATATTAAGGTGTTGGGGAGGTTGTGGGCCCTGTGGCGCCTCTTAGTCTAATAGAAATCAGTGTTTGATGGCTTGGGTGGCAGGGATGGAGGGGCGCACTTTGGTGTCTCAGCCTTGGGTGCTGGAGGACCTTGTCCCGGCTCTGCCCCACTGTAATTAATTCCATCAAATCTAAAGATATAACTCCACCCCAGTGTAATAATAAAGCCATTTCCAATGTAATAATATAACTTCATTTCCCCCAGTGTAATAATAAAACCACCTCCAATGCAATAATATAACTTAATTTCAGTGTAATAACATTACTCCACCCCCATGTAATAATATAACCACCCCAATGTAATAATATAACATAATCTCAGTGTAATAATATTACTCCACCCCCAGTGTAATAATGTAACTCTTTGACATCAAACCAACAGGCATTGATTCAGGTAATATCTACCCCAATGTAATAATATGACTCCTTCTGAGGGTAATAATATAACTCCACCATCAGTGTAATAATATAACACCACGTCAGTGTAATAATATACCTACAGCTCAACACAATAACACACTGGCTGGCTGTGAGTCTGTGACAAACAAACTGCTCCCCCTCAGCCACTCCATTCCTCCTCCGTCAGGATAGCAGCACCACCTCCTCCCTTCTGCTGTGCAAGTCAAATGAAACACTGCTGTTCTCCTGCCTCCCCCCTCCTCACTGACTGTCAGACTCCTCACACAGCACAACTAGCTGCTTTTCCCCAATGATGACCTCTTCACCTCGCTCTCCTCTTGCTTCTCCTCCTACTCTGACTGCATGCTGTTAGTGTAAACACACAGTACAAACATGCCGCCTCTGTCATTTCTGTGCCTGATGCAAATGTTTCACCTTGCTTCATGAGAGAACCGGCCCTGCCACCACTGCCCAGAATCTAGTTTGTGTACAGCAATCCCCAATTACCCCTCCTTCCCCCCTGCCGCCTCAGCCAACGATCAGCCAAGAGGACTGTCCTCCCCACTCACCCCTCCTCTCACGTGATGTCACTCCTGGGCCGGTTCTGTAATAATATAACTCCACCCCCTAGAGAAATAGTATAACTCCATCCTGACCACTCTCACTATAAAGATAAAGGTCCACTGCCAGTGTAATAATATAACTCCACCCACTAGAGAAATGCATAACTCCATCCTGACCACTCTCACTATAAAGATAAAGGTCCACTACCGGTGTAATAATATAACTCCACCCACTAGAGAAATAGCATAACTCCATCCTGACCACTCTCACTATAAAGATAAAGGTCCACTGCCAGTGTAATAATATAACTCCACCCACTAGATAAAAAGTATAACTCCAAACTGACCACTCTGTAATAACATAAATCTACCCTAGTGTAATAATGAATGTAACTCCCCCATGACCACCCCCAGTGACAGTATACCAGTACATGATCCTGCCTTTGGCCATACAGCGTATGCACTGTAATAATACAGTTCCCCCTCTGGTCAGTTATGGTAAATAAAGTTTTTTTGTTTCAAAAATTTTGATTTGAAAGATTCGTTAGAAAAGTAGTGTTGAATAACAAAAGTATTTTCCCACGCAGGGGATCCATAGTGGTTTCATACAAGTCTCTATGATAACACATGAGATGTCTCAACAACATATCATTAACAACAATCTTTTCCAGTCTGAAGGGGGGGGGGGGGGGGGGGGGGGGTCAAGGGTGGTACACACTTCTGCCATTTGAGCCCAATGGGTAGGGAAGGGGGGGGGGGGGGGGGCATCAGAAAAAGCAAATCAAAAAGAAAACACACAAAAACAGTGCTATCAAAATACCATAATGCCAGCTCAGTTAGCAAATTCCATCACTCCTCTGGGGTCGAAGCCATCCCAAACAAAAAATATTGAATGCAAGGTATAAATAGAGTAAATACCAAAGGGCCTTAGAAAGCATGAAGGACATAAGGCCCGTTTCACACCTGTGATAAAGAAAACGGTCCGTTTGTGGAACGGACCGGACCGTATACTATACAAACGGACCGGATTGTAAACAAATCCAATTTTAACCTGTGGAACCGTTCACATGCGTCCATTTGTAAGGATCCGTTCTGCGCGATCGGCTGTACGAACCGCAACTTTATTGCAACACCAATATTTCCAGACACTGCAGCCCAGCGGACGGAAAAAACGGAAGATGAAACACTGCATTGGGGGCAAAGAGAAAATGGAACATTTCTTCAAAGTAGTGAAGAAACAGACTGTTTGAAATAGACAAATTCACTGAGGGGGGTGGGCGTCTGGGGGGTGTGTGGGGAAAGTAAGGCCCAAGTTATCTTGCCAGTCTATCCGCAATCCCCAGGTTTTCAAAAAAATTGTCAACGTATTCTTAACTTAAGTCAATAAAGTTTTTTATACACTGAGATTATTGTAATGTATTTTGGGTTAAAGAAGCAGACCAAATTCATTCAGATTTAGCAAATCACACTCAACATGGCAAGCTAAAGATCTTTATTGGTCTTTGTGCCACTTCCTGCCCACTCACTGCCCGCTCGCTGTGACATGCCCTACGCACTGACACGGCCAGCTTGGTTGCCTAGCGCGGTTACCGGGGACACGCGACCATCAGACGAAGTGACTGATTACTGAGGAGGTGGCTGTCATTGTGGGCGACCAAAAGGGGCTTAGTGTTACCATGGTTACCTGGAGAATTAAGAACCTGGAAAAATTACACCGTGCTGCTAGCGGCATTCAACACCTAACACCAGTATTACTATATGGCAAGAGAACATAAAGCAAGACTCACACCTGGCATATAGGACAGGAGAAATACTGTGCAGCCTCTGTACATACAGAATAAGAGCAGATACTGAGAATTACACCCAGCATACAGGACAAGAGAAGCCATACTGTGCAGCCCCCATACATGCAGAATAAGAGCAGATACTGAGAATTACACCTGGCATGCAGGACAAGAGAAGTCATACTGGGCAACCTCCATACATGCAGAATAAGAGCAGATACTGAGAACTACACCCGGCATACAGGACAAGAGAAGCCATACTGAGCAGCCTCCATACATACAGAATAAGAGCAGATACTGAGAATTACACCCGGCATACAGGACAAGAGAAGCCATACTGAGCAGCCTCCATACATACAGAATAATACCAGATACTGAGAATTACACCCGGCATACAGGACAAGAGAAGCCATACTGTGCAGCCTCTGTACATACCGAATAAGAGCAGATACTGAGAATGACACCTGGCATATAGGACAGGAGAAGTTATACTGTACAGCCTCTGTACATACAGAATAAGAGCAGATACTGAGAATCAGTGGTGCTCAAATACCCCTTTTTAAAATTCGAGTTTGGTCGAATTCGAATAGTAAATTATTCGAGGTCAGTCGAATATTCGAGTCGAATAATTTTTACTATTCGATTCGACCTCGGACTTCGAGCTGACTATTCGAGTCGGTATTCGAGCTCATTATTCGAGCTTCCAACACTTGTTTTGAGGGTGAATGATGCAAGAAACGTCTTTTTTTCCAAGTAACAACAGCAAGTGATTATGTCGGGATGTTCCTTTAAAAAAAAAAAGGTGGAAAGAGAAGTTGTGTCCAGAATTTTGTTCAGTACTGTATATACTTCTTCTTCTTCTTCTTCTTCTTCTTCTTCTTTATCTTCTATATCTTCTTCTTCTATATCTTCTTCTATATCTTCTTCTATATTGTCTTCTTCTTTTTCTTCTTCTTCATCTTCTTCTTCTTCATCTTCTAATCTTCTTCTTCTTCTTCTTCATCTTCTTCTTCTTCTTCTTCATCTTCTTCTTCTTCTTCTTCTTTATCTTCTTCTTCTTCTTCTTCTTCATCTTCTTCTTCATCTTCTTCTTCTTCATCTTCTTCTTCTTCTTCATCTTCTTCTTCATCTTCTTCATCTTCTTCTTCTTCTTCATCTTCTTCATCTTCTTCTTCTTCTTCATCTTCTTCATCTTCTTCTTCTTCTTCATCTTCTTCTTCATCTTCTTCTTCATCTTCTTCTCCTTCTCCTTTTTCTATATCGTCTTCTTCTTCTTCACTTATTTCTCTTTCCATTTTTTTTTAAAGAAATGCAGCTATTTTTGAGCGTAACAAATAGCTGGTGGGCGCACGCATGTTGGAAGCGCCATTGTATGTGCTCCCTGGCAGTGGAAACACACAGACAGCAGGAGGTAAATTCAGCAGCAGGAGAAGGAGGATGAGTGTGTGGCAGCAGGCAGTCAATGAGGCAGGCAGCGTGACATAATAGCCCTGGTACCTAGCGGTGATACCAGGGCTGTAAATAAACACAACAGGAGGTCCCAGACAGCGGTCGTGCAGCCCACATCGTGTCCAATACACAACTGGGACAACACAGTTTTCAACCCGGGCACCTCAGAAAAATTAAACCTTTTTTTTTTTAATGGTTTTTTGGTTTTGGTTTTACAACCAATTACACAGATATAGCTATTATTTGACGTAATAGCTGGTGGCATAGTGGCAGCAGAAGGTAATTCTGTGTACCCTGGCAGTGGGAAACACAGACAGACAGCAGCAGCAGCAGGAGGAGGAATGGAGGAGGAGCAGTGTGAGTGTGGCAGCAGGTAGGCAGCGTGACATAATAGCCCTGGTACCTAGCGGTGATACCAGGGCTGTAAATAAACACAACAGGAGGTCCCAGACAGCGGTCGTGCAGCCCACATCGTGTCCAATACACAACTGGGACAACACAGTTTTCAACCCGGGCACCTCAGAAAAATTAAACCTTTTTTTTTTTTAATGGTTTTTTGGTTTTGGTTTTACAACCAATTACACAGATATAGCTATTGTTTGACGTAATAGCTGGTGGCATAGTGGCAGCAGAAGGTAATTCTGTGTACCCTGGCAGTGGGAAACACAGACAGACAGCAGCAGCAGCAGGAGGAGGAATGGAGGAGGAGCAGTGTGAGTGTGGCAGCAGGTAGGCAGCGTGACATAATAGCCCTGGTACCTAGCGGTGATACCAGGGCTGTAAATAAACACAACAGGAGGTCCCAGACAGCGGTCGTGCAGCCCACATCGTGTCCAATACACAACTGGGACAACACAGTTTTCAACCCGGGCACCTCAGAAAAATTAAACCTTTTTTTTTTTAATGGTTTTTTTAGTTTTGGTTTTACAACCAATATAGCTATTGTTTGACGTAATAGCTGGTGGCAGAGTGGCAGCAGAAGTTAATTCTGTGTACCCTGGCAGTGGGAAACACAGACAGACAGCAGCAGCAGCAGGAGGAGGAATGGAGGAGGAGCAGTGTGAGTGTGGCAGCAGGTAGGCAGCGTGACATAATAGCCCTGGTACCTAGCGGTGATACCAGGGCTGTAAATAAACACAACAGGAGGTCCCAGACAGCGGTCGTGCAGCCCACATCGTGTCCAATACACAACTGGGACAACACAGTTTTCAACCCGGGCACCTCAGAAAAATTAAACCTTTTTTTTTTTAATGGTTTTTTGGTTTTGGTTTTACAACCAATTACACAGATATAGCTATTATTTGACGTAATAGCTGGTGGCAGAGTGGCAGCAGAAGGTAATTCTGTGTACCCTGGCAGTGGGAAACACAGACAGACAGCAGCAGCAGCAGGAGGAATGGAGGAGGAATTATGTGAGCAGCTATTGTTTGACGTAATAGCTGGTGGCATAGTGGCAGCAGAAGGTAATTCTGTGTACCCTGGCAGTGGGAAACACAGACAGACAGCAGCAGCAGGAGGAGGAGGAATGGAGGAGGAGCAGTGTAAGTGTGGCAGCAGGTAGGCAGCGTGACATAATAGCCCTGGTACCTAGCGGTGATACCAGGGCTGTAAATAAACACAACAGGAGGTCCCAGACAGCGGTCGTGCAGCCCACATCGTGTCCAATACACAACTGGGACAACACAGTTTTCAACCCGGGCACCTCAGAAAAATTAAACCTTTTTTTTTTTAATGGTTTTTTGGTTTTGGTTTTACAACCAATTACACAGATATAGCTATTGTTTGACGTAATAGCTGGTGGCAGAGTGGCAGCAGAAGGTAATTCTGTGTACCCTGGCAGTGGGAAACACAGACAGACAGCAGCAGCAGCAGGAGGAGGAATGGAGGAGGAGCAGTGTGAGTGTGGCAGCAGGTAGGCAGCGTGACATAATAGCCCTGGTACCTAGCGGTGATACCAGGGCTGTAAATAAACACAACAGGAGGTCCCAGACAGCGGTTGTGCAGCCCACATCGTGTCCAATACACAACTGGGACAACACAGTTTTCAACCCGGGCACCTCAGAAAAATTAAACCTTTTTTTTTTTTAATGGTTTTTTTAGTTTTGGTTTTACAACCAATATAGCTATTGTTTGACGTAATAGCTGGTGGCAGAGTGGCAGCAGAAGGTAATTCTGTGTACCCTGGCAGTGGGAAACACAGACAGACAGCAGAAGGGCAGTACACAGCAGCCCACTTTAGGTGTAAAATGTGTGGCTGCAGGCGACGTAATAGTCAAAGTGAACCAGGCTGGCTTAGTGAGCAGGAGCCAGGAGGTGGTAAAGGGTGGTAAGGCACATTAACGATGGTTCTAAGTTCCGGCAGCCAGTTCATGTCCCCCTCTCGCCGACAACAGGGGCCAGGAACTCGCCTTCCACCCACGCCTGGTTCATCTTGAGAAACGTCAGTCTGTCCACAGACTTGTGAGACAGACGTGAGCGTTTCTCGGTGACCACGCCACCAGCTGCACTGAAGCAGGGCTCGGACAGCACGCTGGAAGGGGGGCAGGACAGCACTTCCAGGGCGTACTGCGCCAGCTCGCTCCAGATCTCCAGGCGCTTGACCCAATACTCCATGGGATCAACAGGGGCATCGCTGTCAAGCCCGCTGTAGGACCCCATGTAGTCAGCCACCATGCGGGTCAGGCGCTGGCTGTGACCGGAGGAGGATGCTGCTGCATGCACCTCCTCTCTAGTCACTGCTGCCGGAGCCTCTACAGTCCTGTAGAGCTCGTGGCTGAGAGACAGCAGGTCTGTGGGGCGCTTGCTGCTGGATGCAGGCACCTGCTGCTGCCTCTGTGCTGGCTGCTGGACAGTGGGGGTGGAAGGCTGGGGGAAGGCTTCCTCCAAGCGCTCAACAAGGGCCTGCTGCAAGCTCCTTATTTGTTGCGCTGGGTCTCCTCCTGCAGGCAGCAGGAACTGGCTCAACTTCCCCTTGAGGCGTGGGTCCAACATCATGCTGATCCAGATGTCCTCCCTCTGCTTCATCTGGATCACCCTGGGGTCCCTGCGCAGGCACCTCAGCATGTGCGCTGCCATTGGGAAGAGGCGGGCCACGTCTGCTGGCACATCGACGGCAGTGCTGCTGTCCTCATCCTCCTCCTCCTCCTCTGCCTCGTCAGCCTCATCCTCTCTCCACCCCCGCACCAACTCAGCTGCACTGTGCTGCTCCCCCTCATCAGCAGCAAGGTCAGGGACCTCCACCAAGTCCTCCTCCTCCTCCCCCTCAGAGGTGGACTGTGCAGCTGCTTGCCGCTCCTGCTGGTCCAAGGCTGCCGCTCCCTGTTCCAGCAAAGCATCGAGGGCCCTGTTCAGCAGACAAACCAGGGGCACCCACTCGCAGACCATAGCATGGTCCCTGCTCACCATGTTAGTGGCCTGCAGAAAGGGAGCCAGCACTAAGCACACCTGCTGCATGTGCCTCCAGTCATCATCGGGGACGATGGACGGGATGTTGCTGGTCTTGTCCCTTCTCTGAGCGGCGGAAACAGTGGCCAGGGCAAGGTACTGGTTGACAGCGTGCTTCTGTTCAACCAGACACTCCAACATCGCCAGGGTGGAGTTCCAGCGAGTCGGAACGTCAAGGATCAGCCGATGGCGTGGCAGCTCCAGCTCCTTTTGCACGTCTTCCAGGCTCGCACAGGCTGCAGCCGAGCGCCGGAAGTGACGCACAACGTTCCTTGCCGTTTCCAGCAGTTCGCCCATCCCCTGGTAGGTGCGCAAGAACTTTTGCACCACCAGGTTCAGCACGTGGGCAAGACAGGGGATGTGGGTCAGGTTTCCCCTGTCTATTGCGGCAACCAGATTGGCCCCATTGTCGGCCACCACCTCTCCGACTCTGAGGCCTCTGGGGGTCAGCCAAATCCTCTCCTGCTCCTGGAGTTTGGCCAACACATGGGTTGCCGTCAGCTTGGTCTTCCCAAGGCTGACCAAGTGCAGCAGCGCTTGGCAGTGGCGGGCCTTCACGCTGCTGCTGAGGCGGGGGGTTTCGCCAGGTGTGCCGGAGGATGACAGAGGATCGGAGGAACCTGCAGCAGTTCCCCTGACCCTGCGGGGTGGCACCACCCACTGTGTTGCTGCTGCTGCTGTGCCCGCTGCTGCTCTCCCATCCTCACCCCCTTCCACCAAGCTGACCCAGTGGACAGTGAAGGACAGGTAGCGGCCTGTCCCGAAGCGGCTGCTCCAGGAGTCCATGGTGACGTGGACCCTTTCACCAACCGCGTGCTCCAGCCCTCGCTCCACATTGGCCATCACAAAGCGGTGCAGCGCAGGAATGGCCTTGCGGGAGAAAAAGTGTCTGCTGGGGAGCTGCAAGTCTGGGGCTGCGCAAGCAAGCAGCGCACGAATGTCGCTCCCCTCCTGCACGAGCGTGTACGGCAGGAGTTGGGAGCACATGGCCCGTGCCAGCAAGCCGTTCAGCTGCCGCACGCGACGGCTGCTGGGAGGCAGAGCCCTAACCACCCCCTGGAAGGACTCGCTCAAAAGGCTCTGGCGTGGCCGCTTGCTGGCACGGGAATCAGCAGACACAGCGGAGGAGGCCACTGAGGACTGGCTGCCAGAACAGGCCTCAGTGTCGGCGGGAGGAGTTGCAGAGGGGGGAGGAGCAGTGCGTTTCCGAACTCCTGCTGGTGCTGCTGGAGGAGCAGGAGGGCGGGTGGCTGCTGTTGCTGCTGCTGCTGCTGCTGAAGGCTGTGCAGTGATGGGTGTGGTGCCACTGCCAGCACCAGATGCCTTCAGCCTCTGGAACTCCTCATGCTGGTGGAAATGTTTCGCAGCAAGGTGGTTGATGAGCGAGCTGGTGCTGAACTTTAAGGGGTCTGCACCTCTGCTCAACTTCCGCTGACAGTGGTTGCAAGTGGCGTACTTGCTGTACACAGTGGGCATGGTGAAATATCGCCAGATTGGTGACAGAAACATCCCCCTACGGCATGGCAGCGCTGCTGCCTGTCTCCCTGTGGTGGTTGGGGGGGGGGGCTTGGGTGCGGCTGGTGGTGGTACTGGCAGATGCTGCTGCTGCTGAGCCTGAGACACCAGCAGGCTGTGGGACCTGCCTACTGCTGCCAATGCTTGCAATGATGCGCCTCCTTGCAAGGCCCACAAGAGCATCCTCCTCCTCAGAGCTGCTGAGGACGACATCCCCTGGAGGTGGTGGCACCCAGTCTCTGTCTGTCACCGGGTCATCATCATCCTCCCCCTCCTGAAACATGTCCTGCTGGGATGATGACCCCCCAAACTCCTCTCCTGATGCATGGATGGGCTGCTTGACTGTCGCCACAGTCTTGCTGTCCAATCCCTCATCCCCCAAAGTGCCCATCAGCATCTCCTCCTCAAAATCGCCAACAACAGCAGACAATACCCTGATGGTGCCTGGGGTAAAAAGACTGCTGAGTGACAGGTCGGCGACTGACGGTGAACTGGCCTCCTCCCCAGGCCCTGCTGGGCGCCTGCTGCGAACAGGGGTGGTGGTGGTGGTGGTGGTGAGGGTGGAGGCCTCGGATGCAGAGCTGATGGCGGGCTGCTCGTCCTCCGTCATCAGTTGCACCACAGTGTCTGCATGCTTTTCCTCAATGGGACGTTTCCGACCCGGCTGGAGGAAAATCGGAGCAGGTGCTACACGCTGCTGCTGTGTCTCTGCAGCGTGAGTTGCAGATGCTCCTGCTGGGCGGCGCCCAAGGCGTCCACGGCCAGTGGCTATGGGAGGAATGTTAGTCACTGACGCTGCTGCTGCTGCTGCGGAACTGTGCATGGTGGCGCGGCCGCGGCCTGCCACAATGCTGCTCCCTCTCCTCCTGATTCCCTTGCTGCCCTTCCCCTTGCCCAAACCGCGCTGGCTGCCACTTCCAGACATCTTCGATGTTTTGGGCGTATAGACAAAAGTTTTTTAAAAGGGCGGGTGAAAAGTGGGGTACTTTAATGGAGTGGGTTGGTGGGTGAGGTGACTGAGTGAGTGTCCCTAGTACAGTAAGTAAGTAGTAACAGTCAGGAAGTACAACTAGCAGTTACAATAATCAGTAGTAATCACAAGTAAATTTTGTGTGTGTACACTACAGACAGTGAGTGCACGCACGCGCAAACACGCGCAGGAGCTAGCCTATGAACAGTGACTGAGTGAGTGTCCCTAGTACAGTAAGTAAGTAGTAACAGTCAGTAAGTACAACTAACTAATTACAATAATCAATCAGTTATCAGAAGGAAATAGAGTGTGTGTAGTGTGTGTACACAGACAGTGAGTGCACACACGCAGGAGCTAGTAGCCTATGAACAGTGACTGAGTGTCCTAGACTCCTAGTACAGTAAGAGTAAGTAGTAACAGTAAGTACAACTAATTACAATAATCAATCAGTTATCAGAAGGAAATAGAGTGTGTGTAGTGTGTGTACACAGACAGTGAGTGCACACACGCAGGAGCTAGTAGCCTATGAACAGTGACTGAGTGTCCTAGACTCCTAGTACAGTAAGAGTAAGTAGTAACAGTAAGTACAACTAACTAATTACAATAAGCAATCAGTTATCAGAAGGAAATAGAGTGTGTGTAGTGTGTGTACACAGACAGTGAGTGCACACACGCAGGAGCTAGTAGCCTATGAACAGTGACTGAGTGTCCTAGACTCCTAGTACAGTAAGAGTAAGTAGTAACAGTAAGTACAACTAATTACAATAATCAATCAGTTATCAGAAGGAAATAGAGTGTGTGTAGTGTGTGTACACAGACAGTGAGTGCACACACGCAGGAGCTAGTAGCCTATGAACAGTGACTGAGTGTCCTAGACTCCTAGTACAGTAAGAGTAAGTAGTAACAGTAAGTACAACTAACTAATTACAATAAGCAATCAGTTATCAGAAGGAAATAGAGTGTGTGTAGTGTGTGTACACAGACAGTGAGTGCACACACGCAGGAGCTAGTAGCCTATGAACAGTGACTGAGTGTCCTAGACTCCTAGTACAGTAAGAGTAAGTAGTAACAGTAAGTACAACTAACTAATTACAATAATCAATCAGTTATCAGAAGGAAATAGAGTGTGTGTAGTGTGTGTACACAGACAGTGAGTGCACACACGCAGGAGCTAGTAGCCTATGAACAGTGACTGAGTGTCCTAGACTCCTAGTACAGTAAGAGTAAGTAGTAACAGTAAGTACAACTAACTAATTACAATAATCAATCAGTTATCAGAAGGAAATAGAGTGTGTGTAGTGTGTGTACACAGACAGTGAGTGCACACACGCAGGAGCTAGTAGCCTATGAACAGTGACTGAGTGTCCTAGACTCCTAGTACAGTAAGAGTAAGTAGTAACAGTAAGTACAACTAACTAATTACAATAAGCAATCAGTTATCAGAAGGAAATAGAGTGTGTGTAGTGTGTGTACACAGACAGTGAGTGCACACACGCAGGAGCTAGTAGCCTATGAACAGTGACTGAGTGTCCTAGACTCCTAGTACAGTAAGAGTAAGTAGTAACAGTAAGTACAACTAACTAATTACAATAAGCAATCAGTTATCAGAAGGAAATAGAGTGTGTGTAGTGTGTGTACACACTACACAGACAGTGAGTGCACACACGCAGGAGCTAGTAGCCTATGAACAGTGACTGAGTGTCCTAGACTCCTAGTACAGTAAGTAGTAACAGTAAGTACAACTAACTAATTACAATAAGCAATCAGTTATCAGAAGGAAATAGAGTGTGTGTAGTGTGTACACACTACACAGACAGTGAGTGCACACACGCAGGAGCAGCTAGTAGCCTATGAACAGTGACAGTGAGTGTCCTAGTACAGTTACAGTATATAACTACAATACTAATACAATCAGTAGTAAAGGACAGCAGAAATACTGGTATAGATGAGAGAAATAAACAGAGGACAGGAGAGAACAGCTGCCCACACAGGCAGGCCCTGAGGCCTAAAGCTGTAAGCGTGCAGCAGCTGTCTGAGTCTCTCTCTATGTAACACAAAAGCTACTAACTAAAATACAATGTCTAACTAACTAACAACAATATAGGTGTGTATAGGAGGTGTATGTGAGCAAAAACGCTAGGTAAATGACCACAATAGAGCTCTTGCTAAGCCAAAGCACAAAGGAGCAACTCTCTCTCTGTACAAGTCTCAGGCAAGCACGGAGAAACCTAACATGGCGGCCGCTATTTATAGGGTAGGGGCTGGCCAGGGTCCCCCTCTGTGATTGGCTGCCGTCAGAGGGCCTGGGAGCCCTCTGATTGGCTCTAAGGACATCAATCTGGGCTATGACGCTATTCGAGCTCGGTACCGAGCTCGAATAGCGCCGGTTTGCTCGAATAGCTCGAATAGTGAATGGGCTATTCGAGTGTACTCGAATAGCCCATTCGAATAGCTACAGCTATTCGGAGCTCGAATACCGAGCTCGAATAGCTGAAAAAGAGCTCGAATATTCGAGCTACTCGAATATTCGAGCTCTGCTGAGCACCACTGCTGAGAATTACACCCAACATACAGGACAAGAGAAGCCATACTGTGCAGCCTCCATACATACAGAATAAGAGCAGATACTGAGAATTACACCCGGCATACAGGACAAGAGAAGTCATACTGTGCAGCCTCCATACATACAGAACAAGAGCAGATACTGAGAATTACACCCGGCATACAGGACAGGAGAAGCCATACTGTGCAGCCTCTGTACATACAGAATAGCAGCAGATACTGACATTTACACGTGGCATATAGGGCAAGAGAATCATACTGTGCAGCATCCATACATACAGAATAAGAGCAGATACTGAGAATTACACCCAGCATACAGGATAGGAGAAGCCATACTGTGCAGCCTCTATACATACAGAATAAGAGCAGATACTGAGAATTACACCCAGCATACAGGACAGGAGAAGTCATACTGTGCAGCCCCCATACATACAGAATAAGAGAAGATACTGAGAATTACACCCAGCATACAGGAATAGAGAAGTCATACTGTGCAGCCCCCATACATACAGAATAAGAGAAGATACTGAGAATTACACCCAGCATACAGGACAAGAGAAGTCATACTGTGCAGCCTCCATACATACAGAATAAGAGCAGATACTGAGAATTACACCCGGCATACAGGACAAGAGAAGCCATACTGTGCAGCCTCCATACATACAGAATAAGAGCAGATACTGAGAATTACACCTGGCATACAGGACAGGAGAAGTCATACTGTGCAGCCCCCATACATACAGAATAAGAGCAGATACTGGGAATTACACCCAGCATACAGGACAAGAGAAGTCATACTGTGCAGCCTCTATACATACAGAATAAGAGCAGATACTGAGAATTACACCCGGCATACAGGACAAGAGAAGCCATACTGTGCAGCCTCTATACATACAGAATAAGAGCAGATACTGAGAATTACACCCAGCATACAGGACAGGAGAAGTCATACTGTGCAGCCCCCATACATACAGAATAAGAGCAGATACTGGGAATTACACCCAGCATACAGGGCAAGAGAAGTGATACTGTGCAGCCTCCATACATACAGAATAAGAGCAGATACTGAGAATTACACCCGGCATACAGGACAAGAGAAGGCATACTGTGCAGCCTCCATACATACAGAATAAGAGAAGATACTGAGAATTACACCCGGCATACAGGACAAGAGAAGTCATACTGTGCAGCCTCCATACATACAGAATAAGAGCAGATACTGAGAATTACACCCGGCATACAGGATAAGAGAAGTCATACTGTGCAGCCTCTATACACAGAGAATAAGAGCAGATACTGAATTAGACACTGTTCACAAAGCAGATTTCCTCCAATATATACATTCAGCATATCCTATCTGGAGCATGTCTCCATAGGGTAGGCCTGTGCTGAATGCTGATGCAAATCTCCATGCAAAGCATGCAGCTCCTGTAGTAATAATTATAGACATGAAATTGTTAGTGGTTATGTGATAGTTTCATCCAAATCGACTGATTTTCCTATTCAAAGCACTGCTCCATGTGCCGGCTGCAGAGAGTGCTGGGACAGGTGCCCGCGGGGTACATGACACTACCACGCACTGATTGTGTTATTCTTCACTGAGACCAATGTATTAAAGGGAAACTCTATTCAAAACAGTGGATTTGCTGTGTACATCATCTGTGATCCACACATCTCGTCTGATCAGTTCTCTATGTGATCAAGGCCCAATAAGTGCTGTCCTCTCAGACCTGATGTGCAGAGAGAAAATCACAGATGCCATGCTGGCCCCACATGTAAAAATGACATTCTATTTGTTTGAAAGAAATCAAAGGATAATATTAGTAACAGTCACTAAAGGTGCCCATACAACTAGTGATGATTTTGTCTGATCAAATCTGATTAGAGAGAGATCTGTCAGTTGCCCATACTCCGCAGGACGATTCCAGATCGATTTTATCATACGTCCGTCAGGACACATGTGAGCAGATTTGCCACGTGCTATACGCTGCTGGCGTGTGTAGTGCTAATGGAGGAGCGGGATTCCAAAGACAGATGGGCACTGCCTGGTGGGCGACATAGGCAGGTAATGTATAAATGCATACGGGGGGGGGGGGGGGGGAGGGGATACATATATACACAAGGGGGACAGCGACGAGGGTTTCGTCGTGTTTGTCGCTCTTCCCGATATCGCTCACTAATACCGCAGTGTTCCTGATCGATCAGGACAGCCCGAAATTTTGCAGCATGTCCGATAGATGCATGAGATCAATTTCGGCCCAATATTGGTCGCATTGTTGATCAAGCATGCTCTTGGTGGCCGAGACAAGGACCTCCAGCACCCAAAGCTGAGACACCAAAGTGCGCCCCTCCATCCCTCCCACCCCAGCCGTCACACACTGATTTCTATTAGACTAAGAGGCGCCCCAGGGCCCCCAAATCCCCCCCCCCCCCCCCCCCCACACCCCTTAATCTCTAGGTATCTGGCTTTCAGGATTAAATACGATCTTTTCTGTCAATAGGAGTTCTCTTATAAAAAATATGGTCATTTGCAAAAAATCATAAGGATAATGGGCACTATAGTCGCATGCAATCAGACTATGCAACAAGGAAACCTGACTGGGGCCAGTGCACACCTAAAAGAGCTGGCGTAATCGCAACTGATCAGCGCTTTTTGGAGTGGTTTTTCAAGGCAATTCTAGGCATGTGCCTAGTGATTTTCTATTTATACCTAGCGATTTTTGGAGCGTATTTGTGTGCGTACGAGAGGAATCGCCGCCAGGTGACTTGAGGGATAGGTAAGGACACGAAAGGTAGGGGACCAGAGTTCAGCTGCGGGTTTAGAGCACTTGTGAGGGGTAGTAGGCCAGTGTGAAACGGTGAGTTTTGAGGGCTTTCGTGCAGATGTTGAAGGGGGGGGGGGCTGCCCTAACGGGTGGAGGTAGGGAGTTCCATAGTGTTTCACTAATAAGAAATTCCAACTGTAAAACACTTTCCCAATAGTTCATAGATTTTAGCTCTGGCATACTTCAATGAATGTGTCATTGAGCAAAAACAATAAAACAGTTAAAACTTAAAAAAAAGTAGATTTAAACATAAAACGGAATATCGTAAAAAGTCATTCTTAGGACAAGAAGATAGATACAATTGTTTATTTCATTCGCTTATTTTTGCCTCTGGTGTCCTTTAATTTAATTGATCTGAATGAATCTAAAGTATAAACTGTTTTTGTATATACCTTTGTAATCATTTTCTCTCTCTCTGGTCTTTATTCAATTCACTTTTTTTCTTAAAGTGAACCTTTACTCAGAACTTCCTTTCTGCTCTAAAAGATAAGCAACAGCATAATAACTTTTACAGAAAAAAAATGTCCTTGTTACAGCATACAGAACTCCTATTGATATTCTGCAGATTGGTTACTGGTATCCTGGGAGTACAGAAAGGGTTAACCTTCTTTATTTACATATTAGCTCAGAATTTGGCAGAGCTGGCACAGTGCCTGTTGCGTTCCCTGTAACCGCAGCAAAGCAAAGCAATGGATCAGGACAGTGGCGCTGCTAGTTACATTTGCATTGTGTCAGGCACAGTGAAGCATAGAGTCAATGAAAAATATGCTTTACTCCTACTGTTAACACTTGTATTCACTGGTTATGCACTGTTAGAGATGGCTCGAACCTCCGACTATAGGTTCGCAAACTTCGAAGCGAACTTCCGCAAAAGTTCGGTTCGCGCAAACTTTCGGGAACCGCAATAGACTTCAATGGGGAGGCGAACTTTGAAAACTAGAAACATTTATGCTGGCCACAAAAGTGATGGAAAAGATGTTTCAAGGGATCTAACACCTGGAGGGGGGCATGGCGGAGTGGGATGCACGCCAAAAGTCCCGGGGGAAAATCCAGATTTGACGCACAGCAGCGTTTTAAGGGCAGAAATCACATTGCATGCTAAATTGGAGGCCTAAAGTGCTTTAAAACATCTTGCATGTGTATACATCAATCAGGTAGTGTAATTAGTGTACTGCTTCACACTGACAGACCAAACTCAACGTGTAACGCACTGCAACCAGCTGTTTGTGTAGTGACGGCCGTGCTGGACTGGTGCACACCATGGCGAGAGTGCAGGCGATAGCGATTTTCAAGCCCATGTGGTCGCCGGGCTGAGGTAGCTAAATGACAGAACAGTGACTGTCCAGCTGATCGAATTTGGTCTGTCCACAATGAAGCAATGACCCCCCCCCCCCCCCCCCCCGAGACACTCATATAGCTGGCGGTCATTGCTTCACTGTGATACGCAAGCCCCTTCACTGCGGCAAGGTAACGATGATAAAGGGGAATTGACACATGTACATGCCTTATGTTTTGTTGTTGCAGCTGCAGTGCAGCCAGAAAATTTGGGCAGGCATGTACATGCACCAGAAAAATTATTATAGCGGCCGGTGCTAGCAGTGCCCTTAAAAATTCAGGAATCCGCCTTGAGTCCTGGACCTTGTTGGCGGTGGCGGAGAAGGCAGTCAAGCGGCCTGCAGGCAGAGATGCTGTGTGGGGACTGACTTAGTCTTGGGGCAGGCAGCCAGTCACACAGCGTGCAGACAGAGATGCTCTATGTGGGGACTGACTTAGTCTTGGGGTGGGCAGTAGCCCTTCGGGATCCATGCCTCATTCATTTTGATAAAGGTGAGGTACTGAACACTTTTGTGACCTAGGCGACTTCTCTTCTCATTGGCAATGCTGAAGGTCCTTTCTGAAAGGATGCTTGAGGCAGGGCAAGACAGAAGTTAGATGGCAAATTGTGACAGCTCTGGCCACAGGTCAAGCCTGCGCACCCAGGAGTTCAGGGGTTCATCGCTACTCACAGTGTCTACATCCCCACTTATAACAT